>NC_089840.1:244840762-246040762 GCF_035609145.1 Eleutherodactylus coqui
ATATGTCCATCTAGTTCAGTCTATTTACCCCCCAAAGTTGATCTAGAGGAAGGCAAAAAAAAAAACTCAATGAGGTAGAAGCCAATTTTCCCTCATTTAAAGGGAAAAAATTTATCCGCAACTCCAATCTTCAAATCATAATAATCCCCGGAACACCGACCCTTTTGAAGTAATCAGTGATTATAAAATGTAATATTGTTACACTCAAGAAAGGCATCCAGGCCCCTCTTGTACTCTTTTAGTGAGTTCGCCATCACCAAGTCATCAGGTAGAGCGTTCCATAGTCTCACTGCTCTTACAGTAAAGAACCTCCTTTTATGTTGATGTAGAAACCTTCTTTCCTTACATAGTCACAGTCCTGGGTGTGAATAGATCATGGGAGAATGGGCTAATTGGCTTCTGCCTCATAGTTTCTTTTTTGCCTATCTCCAGATCAACAAGGCTCCCCTGGAGGGGGGTGGGGGCTGAACTAGATAGACATTGTCTCCCTTCAGCCTAACATACTATGCTATTGTCCCCTGATATATTTATACATAGCTAATAGGTCACCCCTCACATGTCCTTTTTCTAAACTAAACATCCTATTTTGATAACCTCTCTGGGTATTGTAGTTCGCCCATTCCATACATTAATTTAGGTGCCTGCCCTTGTACCCGCTGAAGCTCTGTTATGTCCTTCTTGAGTACTAGTACCCCAAACTACAGAATATTCCATGTGTGGTCTGACCAGTGACTTGTAAAGAGGAAGAACAATGTCCTTGTTTTGTGCCCCTAGACCTCTTTTGATGCACTCTATGATCCTTGTTTGCCTTGGCAGCAGCTGCCTGACACTGGTTGCTCCAGTTCAGTTTACAGTTAACTAAAATCCCCAAGTCCTTTTCCATGTCAGTTTTGCCCAGTGGTTTTCCATTTAGTGTGTAATGGTGACATGTATTTCCCCTGTCCGTGTGCATAACTTTACATTTATCAGTATTAAACCTCATTTGGCACTTTCCTGCCCAATCCCCCAACTTATCCATGTCCATTTGTAACCACATTCTGTCTTCTCTTGTGTTAATTACTTTACATAGTTTTGTATCATCTGCAAATACTGATATTTTACAGTCCAATCCCTCCATAATGTCATTAATAAATATATTAAAAATAGGGCCAATACTGCCCCCTGTGGTACCTCACTAGTAACGGTGACCATATCAGAATAGGTACCATTAAAAAACACCCTCTGCTTTCTATCATTGAGACAGTTACCTACTTACACACATTCTCTGCCAAACTAATCATTCTCATTTTATATTGCAACCTTTTATGTGGCACAGGTTCAAACGCTTTGGAAAAATCCAAATATATGAGATCTAATGACTCTCCCTGGTCCAGTATAGAGCTTTCCTCCTCGTAGAAGCTGTTCCGGTTGGTTTGACAGGAGCGACCCCTCATAAACCCATGCTGATATTGAGTTATACAGCTATTTTCCTTGAAGTACTCCAGGATAACATCTCTTAGAAACCTTTCAAACACTTTATCCACAATCGAAGTTAGACTTACTGGCCTATAGTTTCCAGGTTCGTTTTTTGACCCCTATGCGCCAATTCTTTGGAACACACTCCAACGGTCTCTCTATCATGTTACTTAATTTCCTTAGAATCCAGGGGGTGTATTCCATCGGGACCCCATGATTTGTCTATTTTATTCTTGTTAAGATGGCTCTGCATTTCTTCTTGGGTTAGACTGGTGACATTTAATAGAGAATTTACTTTATCACTCTGCATTTCATCTGACATTTCATTTTCCTGAGTGAATACATTGGAGAAAAAAACTATTTAACAGATTTGCTTTCTCCTCTTCACCGTCTATTTTTCCTTCATTACTTTTTAAGAACCAACACTTTCCCTTCTAATCTTTTTACTATTTATACAGTTGAAGTTTAGTGTTAGTTTTACTCTCTTTGGCAATGAGTCTCTCTATGCTTCTTTGCTGACTTCTTGTTTTAGTGGTTTAAAACACTTTTTTTTGTTGTTTATTGCCCCCTTACATCTTTATTGAGCCACATTGGTATTCCCCTACTCCTAACGCTTTTATTCCTGTAAGGTATGAACCAATCACAGTAAGTATTTAAGATGCTTTTAAAAATTTCCCATTTATTTTCTGTACTCTTATTTCTGAAGACACTTTCCCAGTTAATAAGGTTAAGGGCATCTTTAACCTGATTGAACTTTGCCTTCCCAAAGTTTAGCATTTTTCTAGCTCCCCGAAAAGGTTCTCTATTAATAGACAAGTAGAAATATATTATATTATGGTCACTATTTACTAGGTGCCCTCAACCTGTACCCCTATTATTCTGTCAGGTCTACTGGTTAATAAGTCCAAAACGGCTGTAAGTCTAGTTGGGTCCTGTACAAGTTGGGAAAGGTAATTATCTTTAATTATTGACAGAATCTAATTTCCTTTATGAGATTTGCAGGTTTCGATTTCCCAGTTTATATCCGGATAGTTAAATGTCCCTCATAATAATTACCTCATTGTGATTTGTTGCTTCATCTATTTGCCTAAATAAGATTTTCGGTGGCTTCTGTCCTTATTGTGGGCTTTAAAGAGGACTTTACATGAAGACAAACCTCTCCCCCTTTCAGTTTTTTTAATCCCTTCTAAACAAACTATAACCCTGTAAATTCACTGCCCAGTCACAACTTTCATCCAACTAGGTTTCTGTTATTCCCACTATGTTATAGTTTTCCTTATACATTATTACTTCCAGTTCGTCTACTTTATTGGTCAGCATTAGCCACCATATAGTTTAGAAGGTTTGGGTTATTTTTTATATTAAGTGTATTCCTATTAACTATTCTGCCAACTAACTGTACTAATCCCTCCCACTGCTCCACCCCCATTTCCATTACTTAATCCTAGATCACTGTCTACACTATATTCCCCTCTATCTCTTTGGTTGCCCTCCCTCCCAGTCACTAGTTTAAACACTCCTCCAACCTTCTAGCCTTCTTTTCCCCCAGCATACCTGCACCCTCCCCATTGAGATGAAGCCCATTCCTACAGTAAAATCTGTAGCCAATAGCAAAGTTGGCCCAATTCTCCAGGAACCCAAACCCCTGCTTTCTACATCAGCTCTTGAGCCACTCGTTTAACTCCCTAATCATCCATTGCCTTTCTGGCATGGCACAAGTAGTATTTCAGAAAATACTACTATGGAGGTCCTTGTCCAAAGCTTAGTTCCGTGAAATTGTTTTTAAGGACCCTCCACCTTCCTCTAACTTTGTCATTGGTGCCAATGTGTACTATGACCGCTGGGTCCTTACCAGCACCTCTCAGTAATCTGTCAACCTTATTAATGATGTGTCGAACCTGAATGCCAGGAAGACAACACGTTGTTCAACTATCCAGGTCTTTGTGGCAGATTGCCCTGTCTGCCCCTCTAATAATTGAGTCCCCCACCACCAGGAGCTTTCTAGCCTAATCCTGCACTCCAATTCTCCTTCTTACTGGAGCAGACCCCGCCCTGGCGGTCACTGGTCTTGTCGTGCTGCAGTAGTGCTAATCATGTAATGGCATTCCCCTCATCTACCAACTTTGCAAACTTGTTGGGGTGTGCCAGTTCAGAACTAGTTTCCCTGGCACTCAGCTAACTGCCTGATCATCCTACACTCCCATACTACCATCCACCTCCACATCTGTCCCAGCAAGTGCCTGCTCAGTGAGTAGCAAACCCCTTTCCAGTATACCAGTGGATCTCAGTGTTGCAAGCCATGCATTTACATCCAGGATTTGGGCTTCTAAAATGTGCAACATTTTCACATTTCCTGCAGCAGTATGCTCCCTTGAACAGTTGTTCAAGGACTGCATACAGTGCACAAGATGTACACTGGATGCCATTGTCCACATGGAGCACATTCTAAATGGGCATAACAAATAAAAATCAAAGAATTTACAAAAGTAAAAAGATAGAAGAGACTCCCATCTAAAGTCCCCCGACTTTAAAGTCACCCAATTTTTAAATCACACACTTAAAACAACCACACTTGAAATCAAGACCCAGCAAATTCAGCAAGAGTATTTTTTTTAATACCTTAAAGGGGTTGTCTCGAGGCAACAGTGATTTTTTTGTTTGCCCAGTCCCCCTTCTTAAGCATACATTACTATGCACCAGTGTAAATGGCTTTTAAAGCAGGTTTCTACTCACAGTTCTTGTGTTTCAGCAACTTATAAAACGTTTCCCAAGGATGCACTGCGGTTTTCTCCCATGGTGCACCGCGGGTCTCCTCCCATGGTGCACCATGGGCTCTGTGCGTTCCATTGCCGATTCCAGCCTCTTGATTGGCTGGAATCGGCACATATGACGGGGCGGAGCTACGCGATGACGCGTAGAAGGGGGCGGAGCCAGAACGCCGCTCGTGCCCGGACGAACCAGAAGAAGAAGACCGGACTGCGCAAGCGCGTCTAAAAAAGCAAGCAGACAGCGAAATTAGACGGAGCCATGGAGACGTGGACGCTAGCAACGGAGCAGGTAAGTGAATAACTTCTGTATGGCTCATATTTAATGCACGATGTATATTACAAAGTGCATTAATATGGCCATACAGAAGTGCTGAACCCCACTCGCTGCCACGAGACAACCCCTTGACGACCAAGCGCTGTAAATTTATGGCGCTTGGTACTGCGCTTTAATTTCGGCCGATAACAAAAATACGGCGCAGGATTAAAGCTTGATTGCAGGAGCAGGTCAGGTGGTCAGCGATCATCACAGTTGAGAACCTGGAGGATAAGGGAGGCACAGTTTTTAACCGCTTCTGCTGCCTCCTTTCCCAGGTACATAGCGCTTAATGAGGACTATGTACTAAAAAGTGGACGTGTTTTTCCACTATGTGAGCCGGAGATCACATGACCGCCGGGTGTCTGCTGGCACAGCAGAGCTGTAGGGTCCTACCCAGATCAGCTCTGCTGGTGACTACTGTCACTACAGGGGGATGTTTCCTCCTGTAACTGGGGCTCCTATGGATGCCCCAGCTACATGGGAAAAGTGTGTAATAAAAAAGAAAAGACCACGTGAATGACCTCCAGAGGTCTTGTATGATGTCATAGGGGTCATGGATGGTAAAAAAAGTTACATAAATAAGTAAAAAAAAAAATTACAGAATAAAATAAAAATATATGCATAAAAAAGAAAATTACCCAAAGCCGACGCCAACTTAAACCATCGTCGTTTGCGCCCTGTAATCCATACTTTATTTTAGCATAAATTTACTAATTAAAATAAAAATAAATGTCAAAAAAATAATTTTCTTAGCCTTTTACCCCCCTCAGTGACACTAAAAAACTGAAAAAAAGTCATTGAAAAAGATATTAAAAAAATAGCCCTATATATCACGGAAAAAAAAACCAGCAAAAATTATTTTGCTAGCTTAAGGAAAAAAATAGGGCAGTAAAATGAGCACATGGGGAAAATCCCTAAAAAAGTGTCTGGTTCTTAAGGTACAAAACAGCCTGGTCCTTAAGGGGTTAATTAGGTAACCCCGCCCTTAATTAAACACCTGTGCAGGGCACCGAAGATTGAACACACTTCAAATTCACTGGGGTTAATTTACTAACACTGTCTAAAAGTTAGACAGTGCAAACCTGGACTAGACGATCTTAAAATGTGTCAAATTTATTACTGCACGATAAAGCTGTCTAATTTTAGGACTGTCTTGTCTAAGTTTAGACCACCTGTTAGTTGACTTAATTTACGCCAAAAATTGCACCAATATTTTGACACAATTTAGGTCACGTCCATTTTTCGGACAAGTCAGAAAAACTATCTGAAAGGGTCTATAAACACACGATAAATGTGGAGCAAGCATGTAAGACAATTTTCTTACATCATTTGCCCAAGAAAACTAGTATTCTGAATACTAAATAAGTCTCTGTGTGTTTTTTAAATGTAACAATATGTGTTTTTAAATATAACAATGTAATCCCCCAATATACCCGCTGAGCACAATGTATTCAACTCTGGGAAAGACAAATAAAGCTACAATGTATAAGCTCTGGCTTGATATGAAACACAAATAAATAAAGCATAGATTCCACAAGACTTTTAAGTCACTCACACTTAAAACAGCCACACTTGAAATGAAGCACACGTTGCGCACAACAGTCGCTCTGTTGTTTGGTTTAAATACTGCACTGACTTTTCCAATGAATTCTATGTTTAGAAAGGGGATCAAGTGAATGCTACTGAAGGCATATGGCCACCGTAAGAAAAGACTGACCATGAGAATTAGCTCAGCGTTATGTAGGAGCGGATAATCAGATAACTTAGAATCCTGGCCTCCATATATTTCCCCCACCGCGCTCCTTCTTGCGCTGTCATTAATTCTATCAGTTTACAAGGAACACGTGTTTCATGGTGATTTAATACCGCTCCTCAGCGCGATTATTTATTACTGAGAACACAGTTTTACTGCTCTCCATTGGTGTAACATACGGTGAATATTTAATCAGCTCTACAATATCCATCCCCAGCTAGTTACAAGCACATTCATAGTGGTGACATGTAATTTACACTTATAATGTAGGGTTTTCTGCTCTCAGTACTGACCTGAATGCATCTGTCAGGATGACCTAATCGCTCCGTTTGTACATCTACCGTGAATTTAGATATTTGTGCCCTTACATAAATGTAACAAGGTGATAATCTGCTGATAATTAGCACGCTGGGTTGGGGCGTAGGGCAACGGTTGCCTTTGAAAACTGAAAACTTTGAAAAATAGGGCAACTTTGCCCAGTCTTCTGTTTTGGGTTTACGGCTCTTCTGCAAACCGATGTGTCTCTATGTTAAAAGACTACAAGCAAACTTCATTTAATCTCATCTTGCAGCGATACTAGAATAGGAGGCAGATGGCGGGGAGTAAGGGTGGTATTTTACACGTAACGAAGTATCGTTCGCACAAGCGAACTGTTTATACAGGCAGAAAAATAGTTTGCTCGCTAAATCCTTCAGTCATTCACATTTACTGTACGGATGAATGAGTACGACTGAACAATCTGTGTTTAAACAAACATTTAGCAAACGAGCCAACAATGATTTTCATGTGTGCATGAAATGGACGATGAATGATAAGCAAACGAAATATCGTTGGCCGTGTTTACACTGAACGATTATTGCTCAAATTTGATTAATGATTTTTTTTAACAATGATTGGTTCCGTTTACACGCACTGTAAACTATCAAAGTCAGTTAGCAAGGGGAGATGGAAAAAGAGTATGTAGTATGTTATCGAAGCGGCACATAAGTCTGCACAGGAGCTGTATACATACACTTTATTAATAATGTTATACCATTTATTTGAAAATTTAGAATGCAGACACATTGATGTCTACAGAAGTCTAAGCGTCCATCTTCAGCAACCAAGAAGAGCCAACAGGCAACAATTAAACTACTAACAACCACTTGACAGTTAGTATGTGAGTGCTTCTCATGCTCTGCCCCGGTGATGTAATCACTCTGCCTCCTGTGAAGTCATCGAAGGTCCTAACAACATATATAAAACACAGAGCCTAACCAACAGAAGAACAAGAACACAGTTAGGACTCTGGGAAGGGGAGGACAAAAATAACAAAAGGAGAATACAACTAAGCCGTTATTATCTCAGACACAACTCAGCAGTCCTGACAGAAGACACCAACCAACCTCCACCACAGAGATCCGGTGAGCTAAAGGACCTGTGGTGATGTCACTGCTACGGGAGGAGGCAAGCTGTGTTTGTCTTGTGTGGGAATCAAGATGCATGTAGTAGAGCTGTGTGTGTGATGTGTGGGGATCATAATGAATGTACCATGTAGCAGAGCTGTGTGGCGCATTGCACCACCAGAAACACTGGTACTATAATCTCCTAATAATTACTAGTAACAGTCAAACGGGCACAGCGCTCAGGTAAGTACTTCAGCCCTTTCATTTCATCGATCAATGGGGTTCTCATCTTCTGACCAGGTCAAAAACATTTTATAAAAGTGCAGTTACTTTTTAAATTCTTTACAATAAAACATGAGCTCCTCATCTGGGCAATCTATAATGGACTCTAGGATTTGCATTTATGCACTGAAAGCAGTGAGCACATGGCTGTGATTGTATACTACAAGTTGACAACGCAAATAACCAATAGAACAATGTCTCTGTACTGAAAAGTATCTATCCTAGGAGTCAATATTCAATCTTTTAACAGGCCGTGCAATGTAACTAGGGATAAAAGCCAAAGCAGTATACTCGTATCAATACAGCTGTTTTAGGGTTCTTGCCCGTCATTTGTGCGCAGTGGGGTATTAAGACTAAGTTCACATCTGCATTTGGAGATTGCACTGCAGATCCGGCATGAAATGCCAGGTGAAGAAGTCCAGCATTAAGGACTTTTTCGTTTGCTTAAATGCCAGACGGCTAAATGGGAACCGAAAGTACCCTATTAGTGTCACTGGTGTCCCTTCGGCACCTTTCAATTCTGCCACAAAACGGATTTATTTAGTCAGGGGATTCCCCTTTCCTGTTACCATAACGAAGCAGAAAAGCTAAATCCCGGAACGCACATGTCAACATAGCCTAACACAAGTTGACAATAAAAGCCTGATTAATTAATTCCTTGGCTTTCATTCAATTCTCCTAACTGGAGTGTTAGCAAAGTTTTGGAATACGTAACCCCGACTTTATACACTATGAACACGTTCGCCATACGTCAGGAACATTTCGAGGCAGATACGATGTACAACACAATGACCATGTGAATATAGCAGAACGAGCCCTTTTATTTTATTGAATCACATCCTAAACACGATCCTGCCGCATCATTGCCAAATGTGAACTTATCTTTTAAGTGAATGACACATAAACATCAAAGGTACCTGCAATAAGACCCTTTTGGGATGTCATGTGACAATATAAGAAAACAAGATTGTCTTCCTGAAAAAGTATCTGAATCACTGAAAAATGTCCAGATGTTACAAACCTGCCCTGAAGAGACGATCACGCCAAGCCACGACCAGACAGGACGCCTTGAAGTTGAGTGCTCGCTACTTGTGAAGTGACAACTGCTGGACAAGTCTTGAACATTCTATCCTTCATATCAAAGAAACTGTTACATGTTCCAATCCCTTCAAACTCTCTACATGTCAAGAAACTGTCCAGAAGGAAATCATTAAGCTGTCTGCTCGATGTGGAAATCTGATCTCCTCTGTCAAGTTCTCATGTAGAATAAACAAAGAAAGAGTTTTTTTCTTGAAGGATTTACACCTATACCTTACTCTTCTACATAGTAGCTGCGGAGTGTGGGGATTGCCGTATGGCTAATGCTGCTCATACATGAGTGATCCCACTGTCTGTGGAGCAGGATACGGTCATTCTTTAATCTGGCCTCATACGTTGGGCGGATTTCGGTTAATTAAGCTGCAGTGATATTACAAGTGGATTTCAGTCAGGTAATGGCTTTGGCTTAACAAATGGGTTTCAGTCCGTTTCGAAAATGAGACATCGCAAATAGGTGGGGAGGTACGCTTGCTTGGCCGCTGCTTCATTTATATGGGGGATGCGAGATCCCCATTCTCTTGATCAACGGGAGTCGCACTGGTCAGACCCCACCGACCAAAAATGTATTCCCTATCCTATTGTAGTAAGCATACATCCACCAAGGCTTGAAATTCGAAAAGCAGTGCAATACAACTTTAAAAATAAAAGAAAGGCAAAATCTACCTGCACAGTAAATTCTGGAGTTGTTCTGGTGTACATTATGAAGGTTTAATTTGTGCTGCCTTTTAACAAGCCCCAAAGTTGCTGATGGAGACCGAAGAGGTCATTTCTCCCTGGGTGTCTGCCACGGATACTCCCAAGAGTGCCTGCTACAAATATTAGCAAGGGTACATGCTACAGAGCAAAAATATCACCAAAGTGCTAGCCATAGATGGTGTTTATAGTAAGAGTTACAGATGTCTTCATTCATGGACAGATGCTCTACATTTCAGCCACTGGTTCTCCTTTTGTGCCTGCCACAAATGCCCCATAAAGTCTATCACAGATTCCGCACACCATAGCCACAGAAGATTTCTATTTTGCCAGCCGTAGATATCCCTTAGAACCCAAACTCTTAAGACTTCTTTTGACACTTAACATGTAGCACTCATGTTCTCTCATGAGATGCAGGAATGGACCATGACGCTGAAATCCGTTGCAGAAAAGAGACAAGGGAAGCATGCCACAACCAGTAAGTTGCTGCCGCATTCTTGGATTGCCTTCAAATTGCCTGAACCGAATGAAACTACAGGATTTGTAGTGGTATAGGCTAAAGAAATTTGGCACCATACTACGAAAACTAGTAAACTTGGAGTGTATGAGTAGGGGTAGGTTTACGCAGGACAACTTTTTTTTGACAGATTTTGACAAATTGTCACCCGATAAAGCGAATGTAAGTAACATTCGTTCCGGGTAAATATGGCCACCAACTGAGCGAAGAGTTAGAATTCGTTCACTAGTTGCTTCATTTTAGCTCACTTAAAACATAGTTGCTGGTTGATTCATTATCATTTGGTCTCAACAGGTTTCAATGACTAGCCAACAGCTTTGCAGGGAGGTGTGCAATTGTTCCCACTGAATGCTGACTGGGTCCCGCTTTTTTTTTTTGAACATTTTGCCCTCCCACTCACTTGAAAACACAAAAACACATGAGCAGTCCCTGCTGGTCTTAAAAAGGACACTCGCTGCTACGTTCTCTGGATGGTTTTGGTCCAGCGAGAAACGGCAGCAGTGAGTGTCCACTCGAAGACCTCTCACACGTATTTCTGTGTGTCCAGTGGACTCGGCAAACAATGAGCCTGCGCTGGGGAGGCATCGAAATTTCAAATAGAGGCTTGCCAAAGAACCATACACCACCAGTCCATGAACGATATGTGTACCTGTGTAAATGCTCCAACAATTCATTCATCAATCACAACATTGACCAACAAGTGAACAACAATCACTCCATGTAAAAGGTCAAAAACAACGGTTGTTAGTATGTCTTATGACTCCAGGGGGAGCCCAGGGTGGCAGTACCAATGTGGTTCATATGCAGGGCAACCCGCCGAATTATCATGGCATCATTAATAGGTTGCTGGTCTGCATGGTGAACTATATATATCAGAATGGTCTGGCACCCTGTATCCACTATGTGTGTGAGTGTACACCAAGCATCCATCCCCCTCATTATCAGGAGGCAGTGTGAGTGGGTGTTTTATCGGTGCCCTCACAGGTGTTATTGGCTCCTCCATTTGGTAGTCAGCTACCTGCATGGTGAGAGGAGGATGCATCTATATGCACTCCTCAGTCAGTAAGTAACGGCCATTTTCTGTGATTGTTTTAATTCTTGATTTCCCCTTCTGTGATGCATTAATATGTCTTTGCGACTATTTTAAGGTACTATTCACACAATAGTTTTCCCACGTAAAGCCACCCTACCGGCGGTACGTTAGATGTTATCCAGTCTTTAAGAGCGGATATAAAGGAGTTTGTAAAACTGAAGCAGAATCACACCTATTAAGAAAGACGGGCGAAAAAAAAAATTCAGAAGGCTACTACAATTTCTTGGTCTTTCCAAGAAGGTGTGAGGAAAGAGCACTAATTGGGAAGGGAATCCAAGTGGAGCAGTGACCAGCAAACATTCCTTGGAGCTCAAGCCATCTCCTGAGATCAATTACAACTTCTCAAATGTGTTAAGGTTCGTACATTGACCTTAACACCAGAAGATGTGAAAGGCTCCCCAGAACAAATACTCATTTTCCGAGTGCAGCAGCTGGAAGCTTGAAATGGTGGGGATTATTTCCAAATGTAGAGATTAGGGCAAAAGAAAACACTTTCAGAAAGTCTGTGCTCTGATAAATAAGAAAAAAAAAGGATTTCCTCGCTCAGCTCCTCGGATACGCTGAGAAGTCACGTCCAGGAGAAGGAATGTTTTCAGGTGATTTATTTAGGGAAACAACATAAAAAGCGGTTGGGTGGAATTTCAGAATTCCGTGCAGCAGTATACAATTTGTGGATCTGACAAGACATTATACAGAGAGATCATATAGCTTTAGTACCAATTATTTCCTGGCGGTGATAACCTTGTAATGGCAGGCATATAATAATGAAAAGATAAGAAAGAAATAGAAGAAAGATCTTGTTTTCATAGCAAGCTAGTTTCTAATCAGTTGACCTATCAATTGTATCTCTCACATCTATCTTTTAATATACACGGTCTCCTGTCTAATATCTACAGTATTTATCCTTTTATTATACATGGGGTGCTGATAAGTCCTTGGCTTTGTGATCTTCATTTAGTTTCACATCAATATTACTCCACAGTGAAACATTGGGTTCCCAAATTTAAAACCGGACACTTCAACAATGACGATGAACCCTACTCCAGGAGGCCTCCAGTGGGGACCATTCCAGAAACCATGGACGCCATCCATAATATAATTCTGGAAGGCCAGCAAATTACTAAGATGATAGCCAAGGCTCTGAATATTTCCAGAGAAAGAGTTGGGTCCATAATTCACAATCATCTGGACAGGAGGAAAGTGTCTGCCAAGTGGGTACAGAAATGTTCGTCAGCATATCAAAAGCATGCCCAGGTGCAAGCCTCCCTGGGAATTCTGCAGCGTTTTTGGTAGGATGCCAACGCGCTCCTGTCCTGACTGGTGACGAAGAATGAAACATGGATTTTCATGTATGATCTTGAATCAAATGAATAGTCAAAAGAATGGAGGCACAGTGGGTCCCCAAGTCCAAAAAAAAAGTACATTCAAGGTGATGGCATCTGTTTTCTGGGATAAAGATGGGATGCTGCTTGTGGAGTACCTTCCAAAGGGGGTCTACAATCATGGCTGTGTATTATAAGTAGAGATGAGCGAGCATGCTCGTCCGAGCATTAGTATACTCGAAAGTACTCGTCATTTGAGCGAGCACCACGAGGTGCTCGGGGAGAGGGAGAGGAAGAGAGAGGGAGAGAGAGAGAAAACACCATCCCCTATGCCGAGCATGGGGTACCTTGAAAAATACTCGAGTCTCTCATTGACTTCAATGTGGTTCGTTACTCGAACCGACCTCTCGAGCATTACAAAAAGTTCGGCTCAAGTAACGAGCACCTGAGCATTCTGGTACTCACTCATCTCTAATTATAAGTTGAAGGAGGCATTGAAGTCAAAAGGCAAGGAAACTTCACCCAAGGCGTTGTGTTCTTGCACGACATTGCCTTGTCCAACCCAGCTACAATCACCCAGAGAAAACAGACTAGGTTGGGCTTCGAGGTGCTGGTTCATCTACCTTATTCGACTCGAGCTTTTCGTAAAATTCGAGAGCTCTACTCGAGTAACGAATCCCACTGATCACAATGGGAGACTCGAGCATTTTTGTATGTGGGACGCCGGGTGCCGAGCTTTTTTTTTTCTTGGTTCGTGTGTTCGTTCTCTCTCTCCTTCCTGCCCGACAAAAATGTTGCCAATAACGCGCTGCGTCGCGGTGGGGAGTGGCCAAAACAGGCATGTCACAGCGGGGAGGAGCCAAAAACTGGGGCGGGGTCGAACACGATTTGATGCTCGTTCGAGTAACGAGCACCATCGAGTACGCTAATACTCGACCGAGCATCAAGCTCGTCAGAGTACGTTCGCTCAACTCCACTAGCTATCTATCTACTTACTGTATCTATTGTTCTGCCTCCTTTTAATTATCCATTTATGTGCTTCTCTATGTTTTATCAATAATATTTATCTTCTATCTATATATATCTATTTGTCTGTCTCATATCTATCTATCTTATTCATGTATTCTTTATCTACATTTTCTTGCATTATCCATCTATCTATCTATCTTATATCTATCTATCATATATCTATCTTTGACCTATGTTCTAAAATATTTTATTAAATGTTTCCTAGCATTACCTATCTATAAAACTATCTTTTCCATATCTGTCCTAATATTTATTTTTCTTTCTATACCAGTGTTTCTCAACTCCAGTCCCCACGGACCCCCACAGGTCATGTTTTCAGGATATCCTATAGTACGAACACCTGTGGCGATGTCTGAGGCACCGACAATAATGACATCACCTGTGCAGTACTGAGGAAATCCTGAAAACATGACCTGTTGGGGGTCCATGAGGAATGGAGTTGGGAAACGCTGATCTAGGGCAAATCTATAGCTTACGAGTTTTGCATATTTGTCTACCTCCCATCTGTCTATCTGATAGTTGGCTAAGTCTAAGGGCACTGAAGTGGTAATGGAGCCAATCATGAAGCCTATCTGAGTGAACAGTAGTAGCAGAGTGCAATAACATATGATGATGTAACCCTACAAGGCCGAGAGCTAGCATACATATTACTAGTATTACTGTACGACTGGCTGGTTGGGTGTGGGGTAACATAAGTCGCTGGCACAGCTGCCCAAGAATTTTACTTTTAGAATGTGAAATTGCAAGATATTAAAAAAAAGACCTCATGGTGCATCGCCCTGAGACCACGTTACCGGCACTGACGTAAGGCGGGTTGTTGAGATAACTGGCTTCCATTAACTAGCTGGTGATTGGCAGGGAGATCAAACTGTTTCATTTACAGGTCAAGTATTCTTTAGAAAATGAAGGGCAATCCTGCTGATCTGACGTAGCGCTGTGGTGTCTGCCGAAGCCCCAAACCTCCCGCTCGGCAGCCGGGATGCTCAGACGCTGTTTGCTATCAGACTCTACCTGTCATCAGCTCCTCTGAGCAAAGCAAGACCCATCAGGGGCCTGACCTGGGGGCGCTGTCCGGGTGGGCAGGTAAACCCTCGGCTACTGGACCAACTTCCTTATCTTTCATATGCTGGAACCATGCAAGGGTATCACATGTTAGCCAAAAAAACAGAAGCTTGACCTTTCCGAGGAATTTCACAAAAGGAAAAGGCTCAGTTACTTTCCAACAAACACTTAAAGAAAAAGCTGTCATTCAGCGTGTCGCTGCGAGAGCATCGCACGAAAACAAACAGAAAGCGCCAGTATGACGGACTAGCAGAAGGATGTGGAGGTCTTATCAATGTAACATTGGCAATGATGATCCTGACAACAAGAAGGACATTCCACATTCTAAAGGCGGATAGACATTCCTGCTGCTTTTTTTTCCGTAAGCACAGAGAAGTGCATTGTGGGAAGTTTTAAACAAAAAGTTTAAAAGTTAAATAACTTTTCAATACATGAATGTTCATTGTTGACTCTCAGTGGTCAATAATTGGTGACTGACATAGAGGTGTAAGGTTGGAACAGTACAGTTATCTATCCACTAAAAGCGAACAATGAAGGTTTTATTTATGTGACTGCAAGCAAATTATCCTCAGGAATGGATATAAAAAATATTCAAAGAATAACCTTAATTTGCGGATACCCCTTTAAGATCTCCTTACATGCAGTGTCTTTTTAAGCTACAAACTAGCAATTAGTGAAAAGTCGTCATACAGGGTTAGAAGAACATGGCTGGTTTCCTCCAAAAGCAACACCACACTTGTTTGTAGGTTATATGAGGTATTGCATCTCAGCTCCATTCATTTCAGTGAAACTGAGCTGCACTACCAGGCACAACCTATGGACAAGTGTGGCACCATTTCCTTGTGTAAACATAGAGATGTGTAGCTGACCAATAGATGTATGGGGATGAATGATGATATTAATGATCGTTTGCCCCCACACCAGTGACTCTCTATCATGCTTTGTCGATTGGTGCTAGTTACAATAAGCTTATTCTTGGTCAATGTAAAAGGACCCTCAGCAGGACATGATCAGGACTCAAGTCGTCCTGAAAATTTCCACTCTAACAGTAAACAGATATGCTAAAAATGTTGAGGAATTAAAGCACAAACTACATTCCAAAACCCTTCACTATATAATGATTAAAGGGGTTCTCCAGTTGTTAACCATCGATGGTCTATAGGTCATTAGTAGTAGATTAGTGGAGGGGATCCCCACCAATCAGCTTTTTTCTGGGCTGATGCGCTTGTGCACTGAGCTGATGTGTGCAGGAATCAGACAGCTTCGTTGCCACAACAGTGGCCAGGATTGGTATTGCAGGCAAAGTTCTCATTGAAATGAACAAGAAGTTTGCCTGCAATACCAAGTCTGGCCACTACAGTGGGAAAAGAAGCTATCTCCTGCCAGCTCAGTGCACTGGTTCACCGAGCAGCTCATCACAGAGAGCCTCGGATGGCAGAACTCCACCAATCTACTACTGACGATCTATCCTGAGAATAAGTCATCAATAATTTACAACTTGACAGCCCCTTTAATGTTAAAACCTATGTGGTACATTAATTTCTTGCTATGTTGCAACATATTCTGCAGCGCGGTACACAGTCACATCGACTATTGTGCACCGCGCTGTTAAAAATCTCATTTCCCAGGCACACACCTTGGGAGCTAACTCTATGTTTTTGGAGTACGGGAGGAAATATCCGCTGGAAGCACACATGGGCATGTTATAAGATAAGAGGGTACTGCTGGAAGGTAACCGTGTTAACAATAAGTCATTGTGCTGCCCTAAGGACAGAGGTGTGCTACCACTTCATAATATATCATGGAAACTGTAAAGCCACAACAGAATATAGAATATAATATCATTTATGTCTGGCCTTCTTACTAGACAACACCTGGTAACAAGAGCACCAGGGGCATGCAGGTATGTAAACTCTTGTCAAAACACTCCTAGAAGAAGTTATCGTTTTGCTGCAAAACTCGGCATGCAGTTCCATCTCAGCAGATATACAAATGATTAGAGTTGTGGGGTGATTAGATAAACGGTCTTGTCACCTGAGGCCCTATAAGTCGTTCCACCCTCGGCTTATAAAAAGGCTCTCAGAGGCTCCTTGTGTGTAGTGACCTCTTCTTCCGCTTGTGTAGAGCTTGCTGTTCACTAGACGCCTCTACGATGGAGAGAAGAGATTTCACCCAGTTGAGTCTGAGAGGGGCGCAATTTTTGGAATACAAGAAGCTGGATGGTTGTATCGATGAACTGCTCGCAACCTGGGCCATTCTGACCAGACAGTTAGGAGAAGCTAGGCTCAGGGGATGCCTTCGACAGACCACTAGTAGACAGGATCATTTGATTCTCCGACAAGCACATGTAGCTCCAACTGTTTTGTTGTCTGCCCTCCAGAGACAGGTGGCACCATCGTTACAGGCCTCTGCGTCTCCCAGAACCATTTCTGGGTGCTTGGCTGAAGGACATTTGGTCTCACAGTGTCCATTATGTTTACTGCCTTTGACACCTAAAAATCGTCACCTCCGTTTGCAGTGGTGTCGTGAACGATGAAACTGGACCTCTACGGAGTGGAACCGGGTTGTCTTCAGCAATGAATAGAGGTTTAATTTGGGCACGGACCACGGCTGTGTTCACGTCTGGAGACCTATGGTTAAGCGCTGCTAACCTGTCTTTGTGGTGGAGCGGCACACTGCCCCTGCTGGTGTGATGGTATGGGGGGGGGGGGGGGGGGAGCCATCGCACACGACAGTCGGTCACCCCTAGTAGTGCTTCAATGGACAATAGCAGCTCAGCGATATGTTCAGGACATCCTGCAGCCACATGTGTTCCTTTGATGGTGGCTTCTAAGAGGCAGCAGAATAATGCTTGGCCGCACGCACAAGGGGGTGACAGGAATTTCCCCACAACATTATCCCACTTCCATGGCTGCCCGGTCACCAGATTCAAGCTAGAGGCGGTACAACAGGGTATTAGAGCCTCCAATCAAAGGGGTCAGTTGTCTACAATAAATGATCCTTTTGCTGATATTGTAATCAGTTACTTACATCAGTGTTACAATCACACAGAGAAAGTTTCATCTGATTCTGACAACTCCTTCTTGGTGTTAGATTGTCTTTGACAATAAGTGTATATATAGCATGTGTTTCATGGAAAAGCCTGAGCGCTGCTCTCAGTTGTCCACTGTTCTTACTTCATTATCCATTTTGGAAACCTTTCTGCAAGGTTTTCCTCTAAACCGAGTTTCTCATTTCGGGCTACAAGGCTCAGGGGAGAAAAATAATTTCACCAACCCTGACACCAGACCCGGTAAAGCCCAGGAGGCTCTTAATGATGTAACTTAAGTGTTTGCAAAGCCGTGTTTTTTTTTTCTTCTGAGATGTGGTGTCAATTTCTCTCCCTAAAAGAAAGATCGCTAGTAGCCGTTCTATTAGCTGAAGAGTGTTACCAGTATCATCGTACTTCACATACTGGTGGATTTCTTTCACACTCCGCTGTCTGGACTGAACTCCATACATAGAAAGGATTTCAGATTCATTTTTCCTCAGGCTTACAAACCGTCGGGCTTTGTTGGGAGCGAAAAAAAATGAAACGTCTAAAATATTACATTTAAGATACTAAAATAAAGGAGGAAACAAAACCAAAAACTCCTGGACATTGATGACTAACCTGCGGCCCACCGTCAGACGTTACATGGTGACCTGGTAAGGTAGGTAAGCATTCCTATTTAATAGTGGAGGGGCGTAACGATTGAGGTCGCAGTGTGTGAACAGGACCGGGCCCGGAGGAGGGCCCGCGCAGGCTGAATCCAGAGGAGGTGGAGCTGCAGGCAGTACCCGGCAGCGGCAGGCTGCCAGCCTCTGCACACAGACAGGCTTATATTGATGACGAGGCAGTGAGCAACACTTGCAGCTCTGCAACCGTCTGACTTACTCCGGTTCCAGCGGGAGGCCTGCAGCAGCAATTCTCCTTCAGAGTCCTGATATCACGAAAATTATGCACAGACCTTTTTCCTTTCTATTATCGGCTTTCTTTAGGCCCCCTGTCCACGGGTGTGATGTCACTGGCGTTAAATCGCCGGCGAATCACACTGTCTGAAGCTTTCCATAGCGTTGCTATAGAAAGCACTGGCCCCCTGTCCACAAGCAGAGAATCATTGCAATTCTCCACGAGTGGATGGCAATTCGCAGCATGCTGCGAATTCCTGCGATTCTCCGCGGTCAGCCTATCTGTTAGACAGCGGAGATCCGTCTGTGGCTCCTCCCCCCGTGGCAGAGGTCCGCTGCAGGATACCGCAACGCCCGTGGACAGGCCGCCTAAGTGTTTCTGCATCTAATCTACAGCCCAAGACAACTCTTCTTCTTCCGATTATGTACAAATCAGTTCGACCAAGGGTGCCCAGAAACAACAAAAGTTTGGGCTCCCCTAGTTTCATATATTTAAAACAATAAAAAAAAAGAAAACCAGAGAAACTCAAAATATACAGTGAATGTCATCTGAAAAAAATAAAACACAATGCCAGAAGTGAGCTTTTTGGCCATTCTGTTTCCAAAAAAATGTAATTTAAAGCCATCAAAAAGTCATACGTACTGTAAAATGGCACCAACAGAAACCACAGATCATTCCACAAAAAATGAGCCCTCACGCAGCATCATTGACACTGACTAGGATAATGGGATGTAATGCCCACGTTATGGGGTCATAGTGTAAAATACTTGTGTTCTCTTCAGAGCTTTATCTGAAAGGGAAGCTATAAAGGGTTCCACCAAGTAGGTCCAGTAACTGGGTATGGATCTCCGAGCCACTCTGGATTATTTTTAATACAATGTACAGTTAAAGGCTTCAAGATAAATGACCAACAGAGATAAAACATAACCAATATGGATAAATAAAAAAGACGTCTTACTTGTCTGAGGTCAATAAAGGCTAACTGCAATGTATCTTCCTGGAATCCGGGAACGGGGTCAGAACTGGCAAACACTGAAAAAGCAAATTAGAGGCAAATGGTAAACAGACCACACTGGTAACGATCCATATCAATGCGTTCTTATAATATTCAATGCCACCTATAAACAGGGTTGGACTGACGCACCACAGCTTCTATCATCTTCCCAGGTTCTGACATGGTAATGGCTTCGGACTACACTCGAAGTTGAATGTGGCTCACAAGATTGCTGCATTGGCTGCTCATGCATTACAGAACTCAATTTAAACTCATCACCCTCACCCACAAAGCCCTCCATGGTGCAGTGCCACTGTACATCACCTCCCTCCTGTCCATACATTACCCAGCCTGTGCGCTCCACTCTGCCAACACAGTCAGACTAGACATCTCCTAATATGAACCTCCCATGCTCGCCCCCAGGACTTCACCAGAGCAGCACGGAGCCTATGGAACGCTCTACCCCAAGACATCCAGACAATCCCCGATGCATTGAAGTTCAGACGTGCCCTAAGGACTCACCTCTTCAATGAAGCATACCAACTCTCCTGATTTAGTCCCCCGTCCTCTCATTACACCCAATCATGTACACTCCCTGCCCCTGTACCTCCTGTACCACCCCACCCTGTCCTGATTGAGTTTCCTTGTGCTTCTAAAGCGCTGCAGAGTAAGTTGGCGCCAACAAATAAAAATTATTATTATTACAAGATATAAAAGGTTAGGGACATCTGGTGTTGAAGAAGGAACATATCTGTCACATGGCTGTCCAAATGCAAATGGAGACCCATTTTATATTTTGCCTATAGATTCTTATTTACAATGAGAAATGTCTTTAATTTCAGTGTTGGTGTTCTCTGGATGGAATGGACAGATAACGGTGAAATGACCAACAACATGAAATCATGACCATCACTGGTATATTTCTGTACTTGATGCTTCCTGACTACAATATAGATGTGTAATATAGATATAATTATTATATTATTTTATCTGTATTTATGTTCTATGCCTGTTTTGTTGTTGTATTTTTTTCATAAATGTCTGTAAATCACCATTTAGTAAGGAAAGAAAAACCAAATAATCAACTACGGAGGAACCTCAGAGATCACATATCCAAGGTGTAGTACACACAGCACCCAGTGAAGTCAATAACCAACCAATCCATACATCCTGGGATAGATTTATGAAACTGTCTAAATAGCAAACCAATCAGAGCTCAGCTTTCATTTTGCCAGAGCAGAATACTTTTTTGGTTGGCTTTGCAATCTCATAGAGGGTTCCTGAGTGGAGGGTCCCCTCTATGAGATCATATGCCCTAATGTGGTATACCAAAATGGGTTGACCCGAGTGGAGGGCACCTGTAGGACATCCATATGTCCCAGTTGAGTATATGAACATGGAGTGTCCGGATTGGACAATTCCTTTCGACCTTCATCAGACAGTTGGTTGGGGCATTTTTTTGTTCAGCTTGTAAAAAACACCATGAGTTTTATGCATTTTTACAAGCCTTTTTAGTGGCATTTTCATTATGTATCTTTTTATGTTTTTTTTGTCTTACATAATCCTATGGGGAGACTCATGAAAAGAAATTACTATACGAAGAACAATTTTTAAAAAATTTGGTCTAAAAAATAAAGCCACTGACCCAAACGATGCACCAAAAGTAAAGAACCCTATTAAAAAAACAAAACAAAACACATTATTTGTACTTGTCTCTACACTAATATCTGGATTTTGCAGGTTTGGAAAAAAAACACTAGATAAAAACACCAGGAAAAATGCTGAAAAAAACTTTTTTTTCTTCCTAAAAATGCTTTGTAACATACTAAAATTAATTTAGAAGGCTGAAAAAACACCTACCACCATCTAGTTCAGCCCAGTAGGGCTTCTTCACACAAGCGTATTTGCGCCACAAATTACATATACAATCTTTCGTTCACATGAGCTTTTCTTTTTGGTGTGTGTTATGCACCATAGAAGCCCAGTGAAATCAAGAGACGCGCATAAAATACATGCAAAATATGTATGAAAACATATGTATTCTCGGCATACTTATGCGCAAAATCAACGCGATTCTGTGCTTTTTTTTACGCGTGGAAATACACTGTATACACACATGCCGGAGCGGGCAAAATATGTGAGTGCAAACAATTTTGTGTCATGTAAATACACAACAAATTATTGCAACCAAAATGTGTTTCTGCCCTTGTGAACGAGACCTAACCCTGCAATGCTGATCCAGAGGAAGGCAAAATTTCCCTTGAGGTAGAAGCTCCAAACAATTCCTTCATGATTCTAAATCTGACAATCAGAATAAATCCCTGGCTCCACAATCCATCTCCAGTAATCAGTGATATAACATGTAATATTGTTACACTAAAGAAAGGCGTCCAGGCCCCTCTAGTACTCTTTTAGTGAGTTCACCATCACCACGTCCTCAGGCAGAGAGTTCCATAGTCTCACTGCTCCAAGAGTTCCCATACACATTAGACAGAAGCAGGGTGATAGTTGAACACCCATTGAACACAGTCCTCTGGTTTTGCAGACTCAGTCATGCACAATTTAGTCCATATTGGCTGTTAAAGTTGTTCAAATGAGCCGTACATGCTCAATGATACTGGGCAACGATGGACGAAAGATTTTTCTGAAAGCGTTCCTTCTACGAAAGAGCATTCAAACAAGAAAGACCTTTCAATGAGGGATGATAAATTCAGAGACATGGCGAACTGATATCCAGACAATGACAGTGCTGCCATGCCGACTAAGGCTTCTGGCTCGCTAGCGTATTTAGAGGTGTGTGCTGTATGTGTCATACCACAGACAGCACACATAGTAACATAGTATGTTGGGCTCAAGCGAGACAATGCCCATCAGCCTGTTTCCACCCCCCTTGTTGGTCCAGAGGAAGGCAAAAAAAAAAGCCCCAAAGAGGCAGAAGCCAATTTAGTCAATTGGGGGAAAAAATTTCTTCCCGACTCCATAAGGGCAGTCAGAAAAATCCTGGGATCAACGTTTGACAGCTCCTACCTGACTCCAGGACCCGGATCAACAACCGCACTGGTTATTTAATGTCGATATCCCATAATATCATAGCGCTCTAAAAAGACGTCTAGTCCCCTCTTAAAGTCCTTCATCGATTATGCCATCACCACGTCCTCAGGCACAGTCCCATTATAGCCTATAAGGCTATGCACATGGACAGTTTTTTTTTTACGTGAAAAAACTCCCTGCATGTCCTATTGATGTCCGTATCATGCTAATGTGTTTGAATGTACAGCCTGTGCATTAATCGGACAGCACATGGGCACCGTGCGATGCGAGTTACGCCTGAGCCTCTTGGGTGCAACTCTCAAACAAGGAAAGTGTGCCCAAGACCAAATATTCAGGACAGCAAATTCACTTGTGTGAATGAGGTGAAGAATATAAAAACCACAAACACAACAAGTTAAGTGAAGTCCAGTGAGATGACTTAAAGTGATATTGTTAGAAGTCATTAAGGTATAAAATCATTGTAACTTATTAACAATATTTCATAAAAGCACTTTACATGTTACTCTTTATAACTTCATTTGTTACAAGCCGCTTGTAAGATTCCCATCAATTACCGCTAATACCGCTTTAAATCTGTATTCTTAACATGTCAACTACCCATCTTTATTCTCTCAATTATATTACATTTTCGAGAGCTTCTCTGCTTTGAGTTCAAAACATGCAACATGCTGTGATCATCCAGGGGGCTTACGGATGTCCCAAGGGGAATGATTACAGGAGCATTCGGAATGATACTAATTCTGAAGCTGTCAACATATTTTACACATCTGCATTTGTTATAGCGTCTGCCCGATGGAAAGGTCTACCTCTGGTGAGACAACCATCAAAAAAGGAAACTGTTAAGAGGCAGGAGTGAGCTTAACACACATGCATCAAGTATAAGCCTCTAAGCGCTGGTTTGGAATGCTATTCTCTACATCTAAAGTGGATATCACCATAGCAATATCTGATTTTTTTATTGGAGGTTCTTGAAGTCTTTAGGAAAACGAACCATAAAAGGAAGTTAAATAGCTTGGATTACCCAAGTTGTATAGAATCGTCCATAAAACACTGGCTGGGTACTTTAATTTGCACTACTTTGTTTCATCATCAAGTGTCATAATCGTTTTGTAAATGTCTTCACAATACCTTGACTTTCCATTGAGTCCACCTAATTACCGTCTTTACTATGAGTGAATAAGCCTCTGTTCAAAGTACCTCCAGTACTTTTGAAGGCAACAATACTGGAAACCCAATACAACCGAAGGGAATCATGGATCCATCCTGGTTCTTTGGGATCCACTAGATATTAATCTGCCATGCCTGTCATGGCTCCATTAAGAACAAACTGATCTCTTACATATGGCTAGACTGAAGGTGTCCATACACCTTAGACTAAAGATGATAAAAATGGACGATTTTAACTAAAATGATCCTTCGTTAGATGAAATTTAACAATGAACCATCGTTATAGCCAACGGATGGCAGGCTGCCATTGTCCGAAAAGAAGTTGGATGATCTTACAATTTTCGCCAGTTCGGATAAAAGATCTTTCATCCACGAAAAATCGTTCTTTGGAAGAATGGTCCCAGAAAGATCTCTCGTCCTTTGCATGATACATTGGACATGTATGGCCAGTTTGTACAAGTGAAGTGGCCAATATGGACTAAAATGTCTGTGGCTGCAAAACAGTTTTTCACCAGGACAGTTTTTTCAACATTTGTTCAACCAACAACCTACTTCTAACCAACATGCATGGCCAACTTAAGGATTTACATACACATTTAATATAGGTCAGCTAAGCCTACCAATTTTGGTGGGACCAGACAAACAACTAATATGTATTGTCTGATTTATCTCCTTTCTTGAGCTACACTCATAGGAATGATAGGAAGAAAGCTACTGAGGATAGGTGTTATTAAAATTTGGAGTGACTTGAATCAAAGTCTTCGATCATGAAGGGCTAAAAGGTCTCCATTTTCCTATGCGTTATCATTGAGTCATCCGAACCAACCAATAACTGTGGAGCCAACAGATGATATCGGGTGAAAGAAGAATCACGGATTTTAAATTTTAATCAATCCTTTTGTTCCCTGTGAGATATAAGCCACCTCCAGAAGGTTTTGGTTGTGGCTTACATGCCTAAACACACAAATGCTCACCTAAGCTGAACAATCGTGTGTGGGACAGCCAGGGAAAGCAGCTGCTGGCCAAACAAGTGTTCGCCCCATAGCCGATGTAGGTGTATGGGCACCTTAAAAGTAAGCATAGACATTAGGCACTGTACGTTCAACAAAACGTAACTGTCCAGTTACAAAAAGGACAACAATATTGCCTTTCAGCACACAAATGAATGAGGTTGGCTGTTGTCTATTTGTGTTGCCTATCTAGCGCATATTGATAGCATCTTGAACCAATAAATATCTTAAAACTACTTCCAAGTTTACGAATTAAATACAATCGCACACGGACACGCTGCTACCTCCATACTGCAGAGCTGTCAGATCAGTCCTCGCTGGCAATAATAAACCATTGCAGAGGAACACAGCAGTAGTAAACAGAGAAGGAACCAAGTTTTACGGGACACAAGAAAGACAAAAGTGTATCTTATCTGCCTTATATCCTACCCTGGAGAGGGACTAATCATGTGATCTCTCCTATACAGATGGCCGTGCCTAATTTATTCTTCACATTACACACCTGCCCTTATGAATGCCATCACAACACATCGTAAATCATGGCTTCCAGTTTGGAATGTCATATTTCCTTGCCGTGCTTTGACTCATAATATATAATGCGCTCATACATTGTACTTTGTTTCTTTACAAGTCATCATAAATACAGAATTCTGGAGAGAATGTCATTTTTCACTATTTTATAAGTAAATAAAGTAGAAGACTAGAGAATTTTTTCTTTTGTGCACACAAGCTTTTAAATATTAAGAATGATGCATGAAAAGGAAACCATTTCTACTATGATGGAAGGTATATGAAACTACCGTTATCCATATGCCCTATGTTATCGGACCACACCGGTACCGATCTGATGACCTCGTTGCCAGGTGCCAAATTGGTGGATATGGAAGCCCGTGATGAGAAGATTTGCTAGCAATTATCTATCAATAACATGAAATCACTCCATGTTATGTCAAGACACTTCTCCATGAGAACTCAATGAATTCTACTTTATTATCAACATTGCCAACTCTTATACAGAAAGAAGAGGGCTTATTCAAAAGTTACTTGGTACGAAGATTAGTGTTACATAGGTGACAAAGCTTATTAATCATAAGGTTTATTGACATCTAACAAATAGTCTTAAAGCTCTTAAGGCTCGTCTTAGACATGGAAATCACTTCAGTCAGGATATTGCTGTTGCATTGTACACTATTTCTGCTATAACCGTGTGTCTTCTCTGTTAACATAGCTTAGTCTTATTTAAGTTTTCTGTTGACCAACTATCTTAAAATCCTAGTTACCAGCACTACAAAGCATAGGTTTTAGGGCGCCCACCCACTGGCGTTTGCGATTTTCGTGCGTGAAAAACGCCGCGTTTTCGCGGCTTTTCCATTAATTTCCATTGACTTTCATGGGTGCATTAGGAGAAAAATAAGGACACATATGCAACTGACAGTTCCTATGTTAAAAAACGCAACGCAACGCAACGCAAAACGCCAGTGGACAGGAGTACATTCAATTCTAATGGCTCTGCAGGAAAAACGCAAAGAAAAAAAATCGCCAGTCGGTGGGCGCCCTTAGTCTTCTATTTAAGGGTCAATAGTCCAATACAAGGTAAGAAACATACACTTATTGCATTCTGAAACTTAACACTTTATATTCCATGACACCTATTAGGGTATACGGACACCATAGAGTGGGGTCCCCAACTTAGGACCCAACTCTACTAGCCACAGAGAAAAGGCTTCCACATTGGTGGACTCAACACTACCATCTATTTATACGATCACCATGTAAAAGCGGTTATTGCCAGGAGTTTCATCAACCAGAACTGCAGCAACCGCCCAGTCACAGCAACTTTTCGCAATGATTGCATTTACCAGGACCGCTACATAATGGGGCAGCTTTTGTTTCCAGACGCAGTGCAACACTTGTATATAGGTTGCGCTCAGTAATGCAGATCAGCCGCATCCCTTGAATGCAAATTAGCTGCAACGGCTCAAAGGCAATCATGGTGCGTTTTTTGTTTTTTAATCCTGGACAACGCCATTACCCCTAGCGACACGGCCTATTCTCAGCCAGGATGCAATAATTTGTGGGGAATTTTCATTTCCACTTTCAAAAGCCAGAACTTTATAATTTTCTGTTGATATGGCTATATGAGGGCTTGTTCTTTGCTTGGCGAGTTGTAGTTTTCATTGGTATCATTTTTGGGTACTTATAATGTATTGTATAACTTATTTATTTATTTTTTTACTTATATATTTTTTTAGTTTTATCTACTTTTGCACACTTTTGAAATTTCTGCATCGCTGTGTTCAAAGCTCCATACCTTTTTTTAAAATTTTTCCATTAACAGAGCTCTGTGAGGGCTTGTGTTTTGTGTGATGAACTGTAGTTTTTAATTGATGCACTTTTGGGATACATATGGCTTTTTTAGTCATTTTAATTGCTGTTTTTGGGGGGCGAAATAAACATAAAAAAGCATTTTGGCTCTGCTTTTTAGCTTTTTTTAATGGTGTTTGCTGTGCAGGATAAAAAGTGTGTTCAGTTTATTCTACAGGTCATTACAGATGCGGCAATACAATGTGTTTTTTTTACATTTAAATTAATTTTACAAAGATGGTAAAATGCACAAGAAGTTTTTCTTTACTGTAATTAACACTTTTTTGAAAACTTTTTTTAGGTCCTTGTAGAAAATTTGCAGCTTTGATTGCTATAATAATACATAGCAGTATGTCTATACCGCAATGCATTATCGCTAATAATAGCGATCATGGGCCATGGCATACCCAGATGACATCCTGGCATGTAAGGGATTATAACAGCAGGGATCAATGTTCTTACTGATCCCAGCTGCTGCAGCAGGAAGCCAGCTGTCAGTCACAGACTGTTCCCGGTGTGGATGGCGCAGGCTTATGTTCTGAGCCCACTCCATCTATATGACTTAAGTCATGTCCTGGTGTGAGAACTGCTTCCCAGCCAGGATATAAGTTTACATCCTATAGCATTCAGGGGTTAAAAGGGTTATTCAGTGAAAAACTATATTTGCATAGCTATTCACCAGGCTGCACAAACCCCAAAAAGGTATACTTATGTCACCTGATCACCTGTTCAGACTGTGCTGGTACCCAGTGCTCTTCACTTCTTGCTGCAGTGATGTCACTGAAACCAAGGCATGTGATCGTTGCAACCAATCATCAGCTGACTTCAGCCGGTGATTACCAACATTGGCCACACGTCCCTGTGCTGGAAAGTTTTTGCAGCACCAGGGAATAGAGAGCAGCAGGGGGTTGAGCACCAGCAGAATGGGACTGGTGAGAGATTGGGGGAGTTTACCTTGTTTTATACAGGGTGTGGTCGAAAAGATGGATTTAGCGTTGTACCTCAATAATGGGGTCCGATACTGAAATAACAATAGTGTACTTGAATAGGAAGGCCCATGAATGTGCTACACAAAAAGGTATGGCCCCTGGAACATGGATTTTAATTTTGTGTTGCAGAGATAGAGTAAAACCCAATTGCAAAATTGAAGAGTAGCATGAGAAGAGCAAAAATCCACTTACCGTGTTGCTCTGAGTGCCGTGGGACCGCTGTTATGACTGAAGTAAGGAAACGTAAGTTCTATTAGTATTTCCTGTACAAAAGCATACTGGAAGGAGTCCCAATATGGATCAGAACATGAATCTCCTGCAGACGACGGCGGATGACTTTCTGGATAATCTGCCCAAATCATAGCAGGAAGAGGCCACTTCGAGTATACTTTCCCTACTTCAGTCATAGCAGCGGTCCCACTAGACTCAGAGGGATGTGCAAAGTGAATTTCTGCCTCTCGCATGCTACTCTTCAACTCTGCAATTGGGTTTTCCTTTCTTTTAGTCTCTTACAGGGGCCACAACACAAAATTAAAAAAACATGTTCTGGGGCAACAAGGGCCATTCACCATACCATCGTGTAGCGCATCCATGTCTTCCTATTCAAATACGCTATTGTTATTTCAATATAGGACACCAGTACTGAGATACAACGCTGGATCCATCTTTTTGACTACACCCTGTCTGTATATGTTAACTTGGTGAGCAGCTTTGCAAAAATTGTTTCTGCATGGACAACCCCTTTCGGAAGTAGACAAATGCCATCTAACTCTACCTCTTGGAGATTACGGGAATGTTTCGATAGGTGACCACAGCAGCATGGCACACTAATAATTGCCTACTGACTAAAGGCTCATTATCATCACATCTTAACTCCAACTTTCCTTTACAGCAGTTTGCAAACTTAAGAAATAATGATAAAAAATACCAGTTGAGCAGTCATTAAAGGCCTGCACATTAAAATGTAGGATGTTGTAGAACGCACCTCCCCTCCTGCGTCTGTAAAACCTAAAAACCCATTTATCAATACAGTAGGAAGCTACCTGCCATTTGTGAGTTATTTGCACACTCTGAGTGCTAATGGAACTGTCACCATTGTAGCCATTAATCCCAAAATGTCAAAGGAGAAAAGCTGGAGGAGGCCGATGAGAAAGGTTATAAATCACGAGGAACACAGGGATGCACAGAATGTGCCTGACAGACCTTATGAATGAAATCCAACCATAAAAGCAGCTTTTAGATCCAGATCTGCTCTTCTTGCTGTACAATGAAGTGTCATTAGAGCTCTACGGAGCGGTGCATTGTATTTTGTTATCCTGCCGTTGTTTCGCCCCGACACTATGTAGGGTAATATTGTAGGATAACGTGTGATACTCACTACCGCGAAGTTATTTTGAGCTACATACATCAGCAGGAGCCTCGGTATTCTCAATAGCAATTATTGAAACATGTTGCCGATATTGAAAGATGTTATTTGTCTCGGTGCTTCAGAATGGAGCATATGGCCATCTCCAATCAGTCATGTGTCAATTAGCGCTCTCCAAGATAGATTTTTACGGTTTAATGAAGCAGCAGTATAAAGGCATCACATGTTGACTGGGGATAGAAGTCAGAAATGTTGATTGCCTGGTATTTTACATTTATTGGCTGGATCTTATTAAAACTCTACATTTTGGCTCACTGTAGAAGTTCTTTGTGAGTAGTAAGCGCCGCGTTTCTTTTTTGCCTCATTAAAATACTGTGAATCACACGGACAGAGCAATTAAAGGAGTTGTCTGGTTTAGAGAAAAATAAGAATAAAAGTTATCGCTGGTCCAAGATTCTTATCTATTAATGAGAGTGGATCATACTAACATGGCTTCTAAGGCTGAGAAAAGTCCACACAGTTCAGCCTATTATTCTGCAATGTTGATCTAGAAGAAGGCAAAAGACCCCCAAGAAGGCACAAGCCAGTTTTCTTCATCTTGTGGAAAAATATCCTCCCTGGCTTGAATTCTGGCAATCAGAATAAATTCCTGGATGAATGATTCTTCACCAGTATTCTTGTTATGACCGTCAGCCGCTTCGCCTCTCCTCACTTCCCCCTACCGCCGGTTGCAACTGTCAACATCCTCCTAGTCTTCTGGGGTGGCAGATGCCACACTGGATTGCTGGATGTTTCCTTTGCCCACTGGTGGACCTAGTTTTTCTGCCTCCAGCCCATGCAGTCACTTCCCAGATTACTTAAGGCACCCTCCTCCATGGGAGGGTGCCTGAACAATAAGGTTTCTAGAGATCTGTTAGAGCTTGCTGCTGGGATCGGAGGTTATACATGTTTTCCCAGCAGCTCAGGTTCACAGGTGCGGTTGATTGTGCTGGGTGGAAGTGGTTTGCTTCAGTGAGCCAATCTCTCAAGTCTGTTGCTTATATATACCAGCTTATTCATCAGTGTCTGCTGGTTTTCCTATTGCAGTGTGACAGTTTTGTGTTCTTGCTTCTTTTAGGCCTTCTGATCTGTCTGTGCTGGCATAGTCGCCAGTTCTGTTTCCGTATATTTGTCTGTGCGTCTCTGTGCTGGGTCTGTTTAAGGCCTTCTGATCTGTCTGTGCTGGCATTGTAATCAGTTCTGATTCTGTGTCTGTATTGTTGCTCTGTGTTAGTGTGAACTGTGTCCTGTGCTGCTTGGATCATTTGCCATCTAGGGGGAGTTAGGTCCTTAGTAGAGATGAGCGAGTACCAAAATGCTCAGGTGCTCGTTATTCGAGTCGAGCTTTTCGTAATATTCGAGAGCTCTATTCGAGTAACGAACCCCATTGAAGTCAATGGGAGACCCGAACATTTTTGTATTTGACCCTCCTGGTGCCTAGCTTTTTTATTTTTTTATTTTCTTTCTCTCTCTCTCTCTCTGCAAGCCACATACTGCTGTGGACATGCGGACGCTGGCACGTCACAGCAGGAAGTGGTAATGAGGTGAGGGGTCAAAACGGGGAGGGGTCGAACTCGGCGTGGTACTCGCTCGAGTAACGAGCACCATTGAGTATGCTAATACTCGGACGAGCATGTTCGCTCAACTCTAGTCCTTAGGTAACAGTGCGGGGCTGTCCCTATCGAGGCGATCACCCTGCTTGCAGGTAGGTATCCTGGGGTTAGTTGTCTCATTAGAGTAGGGACCGCAAGACAACGAGGAAGCATTGAAGTGGGCTCGTGGCTTAAGTGACTTGGCCAATCCACTAACTAATTCCTCATACTTATTATAGCAATCCCATCAGTTTATTCATGCTGGTGAGTGTTTTGGGTGTTTAGCAGTCAGTCTTGCTTCAGTCAGTCCGTGAGTATGTAATCCTTTTTCTGTTTTAGTTCTGTCTGTATTCCTGTGTCTGAGTTCTCTCTATGTTGCTCAGTTCTGCCCTGTTCTGCTTTCTGTATATGCAGTCTGAGTTCAGTCTGGATTCCTGTATCTGAGTTTGTTCTGAATTCCTGGCTACAGTCCTTCTACCTGAGGAGTCAGCTGCCAACCACTCCAGGACTGGTCTCAGCTTGGTTGGTCCACATTTCGTAATCCGTAACAGGATCCAAGTAAAGGTGTTCTGTATCGGCTTGAACCTCAGTTTGACCCTTTGCCTGTATACACAGCTTTCCCGAATTTGGCTTCTTTAAACCTCTGCCTAACTCACTTTGATTTGCCCGATCGCTACCTGCCCTGACCTTCCACATGTATACTATACTCCAAGAACTCTGCCTGCCCAGACCTTCTGCCCATTTAATGTACTGCATGAACTCTGCCAGTCCTGACCTCAACTGTCAATTTCTGTCTGCTCAGTTACATACTTCAGTACCTTCTGACCCACCTGCACCAGGACTACTTCTGGGGAAAGAGCCTGGAGGTTTCTCGCTATGAAGGCTAAATCTCTCCAAAAACTGGTTAAAAGGTACAGACCAGCGACCTCTTAGAACAGCCATTAGGAGTAGCCCAAAGTCAAATCAGACAGTGGGTCCCCGTTAGCTGCATTATAAATCTATCGACTATAACTTGTAATAGTATTACACTCAATAAGGGCATCCAAGCCCTTTTTGAATTCTCCTAGTGAATTTATCATGGCTAGAAAGAGCGTCTCTCTGGAGGACCTGAAATAAATGTAGGAAAAAAATGTGGTTGTAGACGCAATCCCTTTTCCTCAAAGAGGCACAAGACGTGGTTTTAAGCTCAGCTCCTCTGTTTTTATAAGGAACTAATCTGACATATAATAATAGACGCATTTCGGAGCCATTGCGCCCCCTTCCTCAGTATTTTAGCTGGGGGGACACAGCCAGCATTGGTGTGTTCTCTTTGCAGAGGAGTAGAGCCTACAACCACATTTTATTCCTACATTTATTTCATGTACTTGCACGTCCTCCTTGGAAAGTGTGACGTTTCATGGACTGGCTGCACTCTCTCAGTCCTGTCAAGAATTGATCAATTTCACTCCCATATATAGAGTAAGAGAGGAGAAAAACAAAATTCTCAAACCAAAACATTGGTATATAGATTTGCTAATGAAAGATGAGAGGAAAAAAGAGGGAGCGGAGCAAATCTATATACCAATGTTTTGGTTTGAGAATTTTATTTTTCTCCTCTCTTACTCTATATATGGGAGTGAAATTGATCAATTCTTGACAGGACTGAGACCTAGCTGCCCACTGACCTCTCAATAGAACTCGGAGGAAACCTAAATATGCACAGGAGGAAAATATAAATATTATTTATTTATTACCCCCCACTAAGCTGGGTACTCATTTTACGCATTACTACCCTGCCTATACCTATGTGGGTGATCCTTAAAGTTTGAAGTATAACCCTCTACTAGATAAAGGGCGAGGCAGCAAAATGGTCCCATAATACTTCCCTATGGAGAAACCCTAACCTCCTGCACTTGCAGGAAATGCCGGGCATTATCTTCTGGAAGCATCATGTGATAACTACCCTCTTGGATGTGGTTGAGAACGGTGTTCTAAGTACCTTCTCATAACTACAGATACGATCGTGTCTTCCTAATAACTCCCTCTTTAGATACTTATGACTCCGTCATGCCCTCGGAGCTCACTTTGGAGGCCTGAACATACTCCTCGCACTGACCCAACTAGAAGAGATGGCACAAATGGCCAACAGTTTGAAGCTATTCCCCTATATTTATAAACAACTGACGAGGGGTCTTGATTCGCTGAGAGATGGGACTCTTGAAAAATGGGGCTCAGACATACCGGACCTAGACTCAGGTGACCGAAGGGGCCTCCTGGCCATCTCAGGGTCACCCTTGATTAGTGTGAAGGACAGGTTAATCCAAGTCAAGTTCCTGCAGAAAATCTATCATACTCCCACTCGCTTGTGTACCATGCGCCTAATTCCCAATGCAGACTGTCCACGATGCTTGATGAGTGCGGGCACAATCATGCAAATGTTTTGGTAATGCCATGTTTTACAGACCTATTGGAGGGATGTCCTCAAGTTTATGGAGACGTACCTAGGTGCCCCGCACATCCTGCATCCTAAGATTTGTCTCTTTGACCTTGTGGAAGACATCCTGGTTGACACAGTAACATGCACTCTATACAAATTGCTGTTATTTTATGCTAAAAAAGTTATATTGCTTAACTGGAAACACCTAAAAAAACCTACTAGGGCTGCTTGGCAACGTAAAGGAAATGAGGTCATCCTTCTATATTAACTGGCATACATGGCCCGATTTTGCCCTGCCAAATTTGCTAGGATATGGGACCAATGGTTTAACTGCCCTAATATCGCAATAGGCGTATCTGACTAACGTCTCGGCCAGGAAGAAACTTGAAGGTCTCTCAAGTGGTGTCGTGGGTAAAACTTTTCATAAGTTCTGATGACTGAAATTTACAAAATACTGCTGTCTCTTCCTTTGCAAATTTGTATTACATTGTATGAGAATACCCAATAAATGTTTCTTAAAAAAAAAAAAAAAAAAGATTGCCAGACTAAGGGCCAATGACTGGATCATACTTTTGTGACAAAGCCGCTGGTTGTGTTTGTTTTGGTTCTGACCAATGTCTGACTTAGATCATTCTGCTTCTGTGCTCCCCTGACCTCGGATCTGGACCCTGGACTTTGCTATTGTCTGCCCTGACCTTCAGCTTTGACCTCATTACTTCACCTATGCCGTCAGCCTGTTTCTCTGTTATGCTCCTGCTCAGATCTTCTGGTAGTGCGCCTTGGCCCAGTGCAGCATCAGCAACCACATTAATGGGCCTACTTGTCTGTTAAATGGCTTGAAGACCCCACAGCAAAAACCATATCCAGCTTGGAGGAGTCAAGGGTGAAAACCAGGGTATCGCAAGTCCTGCCACCATAAAATGCCCAAAGCCAAGCAGGTAAAAAGCACATTCGCCTGCATGACAATATTGTATTATGTAAAAAATGAAAAGCTGAATGACTAGACTCTTCTTTGCTGTCCTTATGTATAGTTGGATTTAGTCATTGAAACGGTCCGTGAAGGATATTTTGGATCCACCAGATAATGAGAGATTGTGGTTTCAATATGAGTTCGTTTGAAGTATGTTGAAGAATTTCACATTAATTTATGAATGACTGAAGATCAAGGAAACGGTCACACTCTGTATGTATATCCTCACTTACAACAGTATTCCCACAGTTACTGTATTATTAATATAGTTATTGAATTGTTTGCACACCCTCTCTTCCCCTTTAGATAATTGAACAATCATCAGTGTATCTGATTCTAATTGTCTGATGTTCAACCAATCAATTAATGAATAAAGCCTCCTAGGGCGCCATAACAAGAGTAGTGTAATTACGGGTCAATTCGGGGCCAAATGCTGTGAATTCTGTGACATTGAATTGGGTGAACAGGTACAGATCAAAACTCGAGAGTCAATTATGAAACTACAGCACCGTTGCAGAATCTTGGGCACCCTCCAGTGGGGAGAGGGGGCGGGGCCTGAATAATCTGGGAGAGACTTGGATTGGATGGGAACAGGAAAGCTTGGTGCATCTGCTGTCTCTCTAAAACAGAAAGAGTGATACTGTGGCGACTACCCCAGATAGGTCAGGTGCGTGAGAAAGGAGGCAAAGTTGTCAGTAAGTCTTCCAAAACGCGTTGCATTTCTTGTACTGTATCTTTTGTCCTATTCCTATGAAATAAATACCAAAGGAGTATCTACTCTACAATGAAAAAGCCAACCCGCATTTTTGAGGAGTTTAGCCTGTGCCCGCGAATCCCTCATTCAAGAAAGTGCACCTCATATATACTATTCTCTACCAATTACCCACTCACCCAATTGGGGCGTGGAATTTTTTTGTAACTAATCTCTACTGAGCCGCGACCAATGGCCAAAGGGAGGTGAGGTGAGACACTGTACTTGTGGTTATAATTGTAATATATTGCCAGAATTACCAGATTTTCAATGTTAAGAAACTTAAATTCTATTTAACCCCTTAATGACGGAGCTTTTTTCCATTTTAGTTTTTTCCTCCTCCCTTTTAAAAAATTGTAGCTCCTTTATTTATCCATCGACGTTGCAGTAGGAAGGCTTGTTTTTTGCGGGACGAGATGTATTTTTCAATTGTACTATTTATTGTACCATATAATGTACTGAAAAACTTTTAAAAAATTCTAAGCGGAGAGAAATGGAAAAAAACTCGACATTCCACCATCTTTCAGCGCGTCCTTTTTTTACGGCGCACAAACGGTAACAAAAATGACCCGATAACTTTAATCTATGGGTCAGCACGATTACCATGATACCAAACTTATATAGTTTTTTTTTTTTTTTTTTGCTGCACTACTATTTTTTTTAAAAGATATTTATTTTGTAAAATTATTTTCTGTCTCAATTTTCTGCGCTTTTTAATTTTTCTGTCGACATAGTTGTGTTAGGGCTCATTTTGTGCGGTATGTCCTGTCATTTCTGTTGGTACCATTTTTGCATACAATTGACTTTTTGATCGCTTTTATAAAAAAAATTTCTCGGAGATAGGGTAACCAAAAAAGTGCATTTCTGGCATTCTTTACTTTTTTTTTTCGGACCACGTTCACCGTGCGGGGTAAATAATGCATTACTTTGATAGAACAGACTTTTATGGACGCAGAGATACCAAACACGTATTTTTGGTTTATTATTTTGAATTTTTCATTGCAAATATGGCAAAAGGTTTTTTTTACACTTTTATTACTTTTTTCTTTTAATAATTAGTAAAAGTTTTTTGTTTTTATTTTTACACTTTCTTTCAGTCCCCAGGGGTGACCACAACCAGCAATGCGCAGATCGCTCTTGTAGTATGACGTAATGCTATAGCATTACATCATACTACATTCTGACAGGACGTCTATCAAGCTACCCAAGGGGATAGCTTGATAGGCAGTCTGCTAAGGCAGCCATTGGGCCTTTCAGAAGGCACCTGGCTGCCATGACACCTGCACGGCTCCCCCCGATCTCACTGCGGGGGGGCCGTATGGGACCCCCGAATATAGTTCGTGGGTTTTAAATGCCGCTGTCAGAATTGGCAGCGGCATTTAAAGGGTTAATAGCCACGATCAGCCGCACGGCCGATTGCGGCTATTGCCCGCGGGTGTCAGCTGTAATAAACAGCTGACGCCTGCGCTGTGTGAAGGGAGAAAGCGGCGCTATCTCCCTCCATACACGTCCTGCAACGGCAGGACGTAAAAACACTATGGGGCTGTCACTAAGGGGTTAATATTATGATTATTATCTAAAATACCAAAGAATTTGTATTCAATGGTGAAGTCTTTCTTTAGTGCCTCCATCAGACAGAACTTTCTTATTATATCTCAGTGTCATAATCTGTACGATCTAAAACTACCAGTCCTACCCCTTTAGCACAATTTGTAGATTTCTTGTAGGTTAGAAACTACTTGACTCTATTTGTCAAATTATGTGTTTTTTCCTTCACCCCTGTTCTTTCCAAATCTTTATAATGTATCCACACATTCATTATTCTTAGGGAAAACATTTAGATTTAAAAAAAAAAAAAAAAAAAAATCTTGAACTGACTATTGGGTTAATTGTGCTCTTATTTGGACTCCTAATTGGAACAGACTGCGCATATTTAAACAAGCTGACTTTCCTTACAAATGTATATACAGGATATCCAAATAGGACTGAAATTTACTCTAATTCAGGAACAAACTTCAAATGTTTACCAAGAACCATTTTTTGAGCATCAAAATATCTTGACCTAGATTAAAAATGCAGATTACTCCTAAATTATTTTTTTTAGGCTCAGCTCTGTTTTTATTTCTTTTCCCCTCCTGTTATTTTTTGAGTCGTCGTTGACCCGTGATGTATTTGTGAGGACTGATTTCACTCAGGATTCGAGGTCCTTTTATACCCTGAAGGTGCATCTTGCCAAACCCAGGACCTGTATTTTCGAGGGGGGCATACCTATTTTGATTGGGTAGCCAGAAACCCTCATATCTCCTAGAGTGAAACTTATTTTTGCTGTATCTGGGATATTTTGACTTTTCTGTATTGACAAATGTTGTATTTGTAAAAGATTCATATTTAGATCTGTATTTCGAAGCAGGACCTTTTAGAGTATTTTTACAGAAAATTTCTCAAAATGCACCTTAAAAAGCCTTCTTCTATGTTCAATTCTGGTCATTAGTCAAGAAGTAAACTTGCTAAAACGAAGAGGTAACCATATAGGTAAAAAATCCAGAACAATGACTAAATGTTCAGTAAATATCTTTTCCACCCACTCACGGTGGCCTCTAACCCCAATCGTTGACCACAAGAGTCGCCAGTCTGTCTGGAAACACATGTCTAATGAGGGCACATAATGTGTTGATATCATGACCGGCCAATGGCACTGTCAGGAAAATTTTGAAGTGTATAGATGACGATACTCCCTAGGCTGTCCCATATACTATATCTACATTTCCTTAGTGGCATAGTTCATTAGTGTGATGCCTGTAAAAAAAAATTGACACGTCCACTGTGCATTAGAATGACAGGAGTAGCGTTCCCTTGGAGAATATACACAATGACACACTGTGTTTCATCAACTATTAGTATACAACAAGCAGAGCAGCAGCACAAGCACACCTCATAAGTAATATACCCAGGTCACATTCAGTAGGTAAGATCCCGGAATACTCAAAGGTCTAATATCTCTTTCAATACAATCGGGCCAATTTTCATAAGACGCCCATTGACCTCACAGTATGTTTTTGAAATGTGGCGAGAATCTACAGTTCCTATTCATGCACAGGGAGAATATACAAATCTGATGCACATGGTGCCCCGGGAACCTCGTACTGCAACTATCTACTCCAATGATCATCAAATAGTATGTAGACTGCCACGGAACTGTATGCAAAAAAGTTTGGACTTACTAAGGAATTCATTGTTTTTGAAGAATTGGCATCTTCTCATGATATCTGGCCATTGTGCAGAGAGTCAGCAATCTAGTCTAGTTTTTTTGCACGATTTCAAAATATACTTTGACTTCATATATTAAAGCAGGATCCTTTCATTTGTGCAACGTCTCGCGTAAGTTCTGCTCTTTGAGCCAAACACCTCATCTCTAATACTCATCTCTAATACCCCATCAGTCTTGCAGTTTTCAGTGTATCTGCCCCTTTGCCCCTTTCACCCCCTTCATTCTATTTGCCCGCTTCAATAGTGGATTTTTCATTGAAGTTTGAAAATTATTTAAAAGAAAAAAAACTAGTTTTGAGAAGATTTCTGTTTGTCAAACCATAGACTCTGGTGAAGATCTTGACTTATGAAGTTCTTCTTTCTCCAAGTTTGATAGAACCAGGTCTTCTTGACCTTATTAAGGGGGTTTTGGGGACTTTAAAAAAATATACAGGTTTAAAATGGTGTAAAGCAAAGAAAAAAATTAATACTCACCTATTGTGGCAGCTCCACGTTCAGCGCTGCAGACTCAGAACTCACCACATGGGTGGTCACATGCAATTCATTATGCACATGACTGCTAAGCCAATCACAGGCCTCAGTAGCTATAGAAGAATCAGAAGAGAAGCCTATGATTGGATAGTCACCAGTACAATAAACAGTATGTGACTGCCTGACGCTTCTACCGCGTTCTGAGCAGCAAACACGTGGTCGGAGTAGGCGAGTATCTATTTTTTCTTCATTTTACACCATTTTTAGTCCAATAAGGGGACTTTATTTCTCAATACTTTTTTATAAAGACCTTTGCATTCCAATGCATTCCCTTTGGTATGCCCTATAAACGCAGTTCTGAGAGCCAGTCTCTGTTAGGCTCGGGGCTGACGATCATCTAGATGAAAACCCCTCTCATCCCTTGTGATACGGTGATTGATACTGATCCCGTTAGCACAGCTAGAATCATAGATTTCATAAAGATAGTAGAACATGCTACTTTATGAAATCTTGGCAATGTGATACATGGGATAGCCTTCAGTTGCCAACATGTTGTGACATGTTTGATGTGTCTCTTGAGAAAGCCATTTCTTTTTGTCATTTTAAATCCTGATTATGTCTAAAATGCTGGCAGAGCGGTCTGTGTTAATTAATGACATTTTAAGAAGGTTTTCATTGATGAAAAATCTACCTATTGTCTGAGACACAGAGAAATTATAATGGATATGACTTAACTTACCTTTATGGACTTACAAGCCTTTACTTTGGTTTATTGCTGCATGAATGAATAAACTATTAAATCTAAGTAGTATGCCTTACAAATGGTTTTTAGACTCGGAGTTCGTGGCTGCATTAAAGCGATCCTTTCGGGACAAAATTCTGTCTCGGGACCAGATGGTGGAGGAGTATCTTACCTGTACTTTATCTTCTCTTCCAGGCCTTTTGTTCTGCTAGTTCTAGTTCCATATTTAGTTGGGACTATCAATGTGCTGTAGCTGCTCATGTGATCAGCGCTGGCCAATCACAGAGCAGTTCATACTACCTATTAGTTAAAAAATGTTGGGAGCCATAATCACTGCTGAAAAATTAAGCACCCAACCAGTGGAATGGAGTGGCCAGGAAATGAACATCAAGTACAGGGAAAATACTCCTCCACCTTTAGGTCCCAGGACAGTATTTTCTCCTGAAACTGGATGGTAGCTTTAAAGAAGTTGTCAAGTTGTAAACTATAGTTTTGTCTTTCCTGAGTATAGGTCAACAGTAGTAGATTGGCAAGAGTCAATCGCTTGGGAGCCCCCCCCAGTTAGCCATTAGCTGGTCTGGCATGCCAATGCACCTAGTTGATTTCTGCAGGAAGCAGACAGCTCTGTTCCAACTACAGTAGCCATGCTTGGTATTGAAGGTCAAGTTCCCATTCATTTCAATGGAAATCTGACCTGCAATACCTCCCTGGACCACTACAGGGTGAATGTTGCTGTCTGCTTCCTGCAGAAATCGTCTTAGTGTATGAACGGATAGGTCCTGGGCGTTGGACCCTCGCTGATCTAGGGGAGGCCATCAATAGTTTACAAATGGACAATCCCTTAAGGGCTCAGCCACATGGGCGCCGATCCGCCGGTGTTCCTGCACGAATCTGACCACTGCACTGCAGGTGTGGACGACTCTCCGCACCGGCCGGTGAAAGAACACATGGCCGACAATGGAGCCGGTCATGTAGAGAGTCATCCGCACGCGGTGCGGCCGTCTCATCGTGCAGGCACACGGGCGGATCGGTGCCCGTGTGACTGAGCCCTAAGTGTGGAGTAGGAGCTATACATTAAATGTATTGCCAGTGGTTGTAAGAAAGCCTTTCCCAGAGCTTGTATAAAGCTGCAATACAGCCATGTGCATAGAGTCTAAGATGAAAAAAATTGGCTTATAGTTGAACCGAAATTTTCAGTCTGCTTGTCCATCACACTAGCTAAAATAGTAGCCATCATCCACTTAAATAGTAATATCTCATCTAAAGCAGCTAATTAGACAGAACGTTTTGAATTGTTGATTGTGGTATCAAAATAAAAAAGAATCAATTTGGATAAGTTATCATAATACGATGGCTTTACATTTCTGTGGAACTTATAGAAGCGACAAGTGTATTCATCACTGCACTCTGAGCGTGCTCAGAGCATGGAAAATATGGAAACCAGAACTGTAGTATAGGGAGTGGCTGTTGTCAGTTCTCTCCCTACCCCCGCCTCTCCTCACTACCAGGAATACTAATTACCCCTGAGTAAGTGTGCTTACCGGACTTGTGGGGATTCACACTCTGAAGGCAAACACACCATTGGAGTTCTGTGACCTGTATAAAAACACTCTGCACATGCACCCTTCACAGGGTTAATCCCCAGGAGTCCAGTAAGCACACTTGTCAAGGGGAATGTTAATGTTAGTGATGTCAGCGAAGAGGCGGAGTACAACCAGCCAGGATCGGGAGGGCGAGAGAGCGGACAGCAGTCACTGAATATTAATAGCACCCTATTTGTAGAGTATGGACAGAGTGATAGATTTAATTTAATATTAGTAAACAGTTTGCATTGTACCCAAATAATACCGTTGTAGGTTATTGCCATATTACTCTGTATCATACATTCAGTAAAGTTTTGTTTGTTCAAATGAACCTCTGTCAACGCCTCTCCATCACCGGCGTCATATTCCGCACCCGTCACGTGTTATTCTTGCAGTGATCCAGCTAGTATAAGGAGTTTTACAGGCAATGCTCTCTGGGAAATATTATGCAAATTATCTCTCCCCCAGAAGGAAGAAAACAGTATTTCTAGTGTCACCTATAGGGGTTTATCTTGAAAGGGGACTATGGGCAAACTTATGTACTGTATTATGTCTGCTGCAGGGTCTAAGGAGTGGAGCATGACAATGGGATTCGGCCTTTGGGGTTCTTTGAATCCCTGTGCCATGCTCTGGCCCTGCAGTAGGCATAACACAGTGTATAAGTTTTACCCACAGTGATCTTTCAGATTAATCACACACAATGTTAAATATCTGAACATAGTTATTGGGAACTCACAAGTATTTAGTAATTGGATGCAAAATGTCACATGTAAGTGCCAAGATCAGAACGGTTACTTGTGATTATACTCACATTCACATTGGATAACATCTAGGTTAAATTGCTGAATGGCTCCCATACTAATCTGCTTCAGCTCACTGTCCAGTAACATTTGTGTAAGTGATGTGGAAAGATGTTTGCAGGCCGACATACACGCAGTTTGTGCAACTTTCCCCTGAATTAAGAATAAAATTAATTAATAAAGCATAATAGTTTATTTTTTCAAAGTCACATGATTACTGATTTCTATACATCTGGTAATTTATAACATTTATATATAGCTCACATAAGCATAATACATTGAAATAGACTAATTAGGGCCAACATGAGTACATACAGTACATCCAACCTGGCCCACAATAGTGAAAGGATTGGAAGAAGGCGGAGCAAAAATATTCAGTGAATTACAGGATTTCCTTTTGAAAATGACTTAAGATTTTTTAGACTTTACCGCTTACATTAATAAAACATCACAAATAACTTGGAACAACTAAAGACTTTGCCAAATGTTATTAACACTGTCATGTTGTTCGGGCCAAGAATGGTAGTAGGACAGAACATACCCACAATCCTCATAGCAGGGTGGTGGGACTGGGCATATCTATATGCTACTCCAAAAGTCCGCAGGCACTTCTCAGGGAAACCTTATGTTGGAATCTCAAACATTATAATCCTTACACATAGTATTTTATGGAGTCCCTGCAGGAAAAAATGATGTACTTGGATTACAGGCTTTCCTACATTCACGTTTCTGGCTAGGGTGGGGTGTTCTCAACACTGATCAACAGGTCTTTGTCATGAAGGTGCACAGGTGCAGTTCCTCCATCCTTACTCCTTTTTCAGAGGCTGTGTAGCATAACATAACCACGCCCGCTCAGTACTACACAGCTATCTCTCCATCCTCTCTCTCTGGGTAGCTGCTGGTTGTTCCCCCTCACTGCTGATAAGAGTATAAAATTCGCCAGTAATGAATTACAGTGCTCTGTAATATTAGCTTTCTTTGCTCTCCTCTGATCTGTTCCACCATCCCCTGGCACGGTCATAAAAGCCTCTTTAATAGCTCAGTAAAAACGCACTGAATGAACATTCACAACAGAGCAGCAAACTAGGGAAGAAGCTGAGAAACAACTCATCAGTTTACTATGACTGAGAGAATTTGTTAAAATTTTAGTCTGCAGTGCTTTGGAAAAGCCTTCATTTCCAAAAAGACACAGATTTAAAAAAATGCAAAGGTGTACGTAGCCTTTAAATAACTGAACATATGATCAATGTTGCTTTCTTCTATATTTATCTTAAGAATTTTGAGAATAAAAACAAAGTTTAAACAATACATGTCACTATGCAGCTGTGCGATCAAATCACAAAGAAGGTGCTCGAGATCAAGAAAACTTAAATGTTAGACTGTATTACGGATTAGGCTGGGTTCAGATCTGTGACGGAGGCTTCATTTGGAGTCTTTGGTGCAGATATGGCATGAAATTCTGGATAAAATAGTATGTCGGAAGCCAAAAGGATCCCATTATAGTCAATGGGTCTGTTTTGTGATGTCGGAGTCCAGCATATATCGGATCCGGCACTTACTGTTCTTCTGTTGTTCGGCTCCGAGGATAGAGCTGAACAACGGAAACCATGACAGCAGTGTGAACCTAGCCCTAGATGTGTTCTGTCATTTGTACGAAATAGAAGGAACTCTATAAAAACCTTAAACCCACTTTATTGATATACAAATGAAAAGAGTGCTACTATATTTAAAGTTTTGTTATCCATTCCTTTTAAAGTGGTATTCCTTGAATCTCAAGTTATCCTTTATCAAAGGATAGGGAATAACTCGCTGATTTGGGGGGATCTGACTGTTGAAGACCCAAAGTGTTCAGGAATAATGCAGCATTGGTGATGCATACCTCCTGCTGCTCCACTTATTTCGATGGGAGAGCAAAAATAGGCAAGAATGAGCGTTTGCCTATCCCCAGCACTCCCACTAATATGAATGGAGTGACGGTGCATGCACGGCCACCACTGCATTCATTACTGCATACTCCAAACACTCCTCCTTGGGATCCCAACAGTCAAGACACCCCATCGGTCGGCTATTTATCCCCTCTTCTGTGGAAAAAGCATAACTAGTAATTCTGGGAATACTCCTTTAAAGGTGTCCCATCAGAATTTGGAAATTTACTAGCTGTCACAATTCCTCTGGTTAAACAAGCCTAGCTAATCTACCATGAGAACCAAAGGTTTTCTGCTAAAATCACACGTCTCCTGCTCACTGTAACCCCGTCATAAGGAATTTAGTGACAATAACAAGGGAAAGACAATGGTTATTACAGAGAGACGTGTGCCACCATTTCCCCAGCAGAACAGTATCAATGTATGCAGAGAACGAAAACTGGAAAAAGAAAGAAAAATCAATGGTCCACAGTTCATTTAATTACAATGTAATATGTCTGAGATACCTAATGGCTGTGTCATTTTGATTTAATGGAACAACTAGTGCATTTTAGTTTAATGTACTGCTCCATTAAATAAGCTCTGGCTCCTATTTGTTCTGCAATGATAATGAAATAAATGTATAGGCTGACAAATAGGTTGTCAAGAGAAATTCTAACAAACACTTTGTTTTTCTTTTTCCCCAGACAGATGAAAAGTTCAAGTCATTACAGGAGAAAACGAAAAGTTTTTGGAAAGTTCTTCCATTACTGTAGTTCCTGCCCATCCAAAAGGGATTTATACAGAGAGAATAAGACACATATTATACTTTTCTGAAGAGGTATATAAATAATAAATCCTCTCCTGAACCCACAATTCATATCCCAGAAACACCCATAATGCACTGTAACAATTCCCATTTGAAAGATAGAAACATGACATATGGTAATAACCACATATGGTTAATCTATGGAATCCTTCTTGACCATCATCGAGCAACAAGCAAGCCTATCTTACCCACCTCACCCAATCCTCAAGACATGAGATGTAAGAAGTTGTGTATTTCGACCATGACCTTATTAAAGAGGTTTTCTAAAGAACACATCCCCTTATCTAATGATAGCAGGCCTCGGCTGACAATCTCTAGGGAAAGCTCCAGCTGGCAACTGGTGGAAGTTATGGATGGAGATGTGGCATTAAAGGCCAACCATGTAATACATGGAGAGGGTAGGTCCTCCAGAGTTAGATTAATTCTTAAAGTGGTTGTCCAGTTGCAAACTATTTATGATCTATCTTTATAAAAAGAACATCAATATTACAGGGTGGTACAAAAGGTATGGAGACACCTGAATCAATGGAAACCAGTGGTTGGGAACGCCATCCTGTGTGTGGCATGCTGCTAAGGGGAAGGGGGCAAATCTGTGAGCTCCAGTGTCCAACAAGTTAAAACAAAGTCAATATTTTCTAATGGGAAGGGTGCATATGACATATGTATCTGATTGAGAATTTTATGAGGGATCCAAATGTGGCATTACTGAAATTGTAATACCAGATACAGCCTGTGAGCAAGTAGGGCTATGATTTTTTTTTCTTAATTTTTAATACAACCCCTTTAACATTCTCAATTATACTGGTACATGCCAAGCAAATTTAAAGGAACCCATAATGGTTCCTTCAATATAATGCAGACTGGGAGGTATGTATTGTAATTCCTAGCCGGCTCATTCTGTGTTCTGTCATCGATCTCATTACAAGCTCATATGAAGTGTTTGTGCTCCGAATACCCCTTGTCCCGCTCATATAGTTGTATTTTCTTTTTTTTAATGCATGAACAATAGTATTGTTCTAAGACTTCAACTTCTATGTGAGTGATTGATGGTTGGATTTCAGCACTGGTCCTTTCCAGCCTCTGAACTATTAATCACATCTACGGCCTGAGCACCGACTAACAAAAAGAAGCACTGGACAATAATCATTATGATGACACGACACATGGTCAAGAACCTTGCCAAAAGTAGCACAGCATGAGCTCCACCCAAACACACAAGTTCATTACAACACAGGGTTAGAAGGAGTAATAATTCATAGTCCCGACACTCATCAGACCGAAAGTTAAAGAGACTCTGTCACCTACTTTTAACCCTATAAGCTAAGCTAATGAGCTAAAAGTAGGTGATCCACTGAGTCCAGGGATGTAAGGGTTATACTTACCTCCGTCGTCGAACTAGTTAGCAGCGCTGCTCAATGCATTGAGCGGTGACTTCCAGCATTGACATTGAAGGGACAACAGAGGAGGTAAGTATAACACATTCCTGGACTCAGCGGGTCACCTACTTACTTAGCTTACAGGGCTAAAAGTAGGTGACATTTTTTTTTTCAAAATTACAGTATCTTCTATCTCCAGGAACAGGAACAAGGGTCTCCAAATGGAAGGAACACATAAAGGAATTGAGAGCGTCCTATGTTGTTCTTAAGGAAACATAATCCGTACTAGTGAATCATTTGTATTAGTAGGCAGGAGTTCAACAAAATAAAAAAAATAAAAAATTGTGCGCCCATTAAATAATATAAATTTAGGAATCAAAATGATAACATAACTTTTTAACTGTAGATATGAGGTTGGGACCTTACAGTTTTAGGACAAAATTCCTTCCTGTCTGGGGGAGTGGAGTATGTTACCTGCTGTTGTTCTTCTCTGCTGCCCTTCCGATCCACCGGTTTTAGACCCTGTTTTTAGCAGTCTATGGTGGCTGTAGCAATTTTCTAACTAATTAATGCACACCGTGCGCTGGTCTCAGATAGGCCAGTGCCGATCACATGAGCAGCTCTGGCCAATGAGAAAGCAGGTATAGTGTATTGGTAGTCCAACACTATCAATGCATTGTGGGGATCTGATAGTCTGAAGACTTTGTCGGACTTATTGCACGGCCGAAAACAGGACTCAAAACCGGGGGATAGGAGGAAGAACAACTGCAGGTGAACAAGGTTCATGTTGAACTGAAACGCGTTCTCTAGATGTAATCCTGTGATTGGGCACAATATGGAATGAAGCAAAAGATTTCTCACAAAAGTCTTTTGTTCCCAAGCTTGACTCTTTCTGTACACGGATAGCCACCATGACCGGATGGCGAAAAAAGGCTTGTGAATATGTCGCATTAATGGAATTAAGAGCAGGAGACCAGCTAAAAAGGTGGGACACTATTTTTACTTCATGCAGGTAGTAAATCCTTCTTCCCTTCCGATCCCAGGAAGAATTTTGTCCTGAAACTAGAGGGTCACTTGCTAGACATCATATATGAAAAACTCTATATTACACTATAGTGCTATGTATGATTATAGATCTAGTGATTGTGCTTATAAGGTCTTCTATAATTGAAGACTAGCGTGGAACCTGAATGTGTAGGATAAACTGCCATGGTGTCCATAAATACTAAATTCTGATCCTAACAGCTCATACGCATAAGGAAATAACAGCTTTGAACAAGCTCCAAGTTGTAAGGATCCATAACACAAAGCTCATAGCCTTCTTTGGGTCCTGCTGTACCTCAATATGCCTCCCAGTTTAATACGGAGGTATACAAAGGTGTTTTTGTTCTGTCGGATTACGGTATGAATCTAAAATAAAAAAATGGCACTAACAATGATCTTTACAGAAATACTTCTTCTAGAATAAATCCTTGAAGGGTTTTTCCGGGCTATTTTTATTGATGACCTATCCTCAGGGTAGTCATTAAGAGTTGATTGGCTGGGGTATACTGCTTGGACCCTGACCAATTAGCTGTTCAGGCACCTTCTACAACTGGCAAAACACAGGGTGCAGAGTGGAAGCAGCTAGTTCCGACCCCTGTGTAGTGGCTGGTGCTGGTAACTGCAGGTGCAGCTGTCATTGATTGTAATTATTAGCGCCGATCATAACACAGAGGTCGGAGCTATCGGTTCCCGCTCCTTACCCTGTGTATTGTACCGGACACAGCAGATGCCCGAACAGTTGATCGGCTAGGGCGCTGTTTATACGAACGATCTCACCAGCAACACTACACATGAAAATAGGAGATCAGGGAGTCATTTTTAAAGAAAAAGCAGACTTCCCGTGGCTTGAACAGCATGGTAAATAATCAGCTGGATTCAGCCAAAATTTTCCAACAGGCCAGATGATATTTTTGGCAGACTAGTCTGCTATCAGCCATCACAAATGACAGTTTGCATTAATTTTTCAACCAACAGTCGCCTAAAAAATGGCCAAAATGATTTTTAGGTGATAATTGTCTCATATGTATGGCCAACATTAGATTCAGTAGTACAGAATAGGTAAGACTTCAAGCCTAAAAGATAGATTCAAGGCTTATTTTCGGGACCTAGTTAGTTTCTGAAAAGTAGTTCAGTGTGTTCAGGCCAATACATATATCACCAACTGATCTGGCAACAATATACTACCAATGACACATTCAATGAAGGATGACACCTGTTTTCTATGTCCTATAGGTTCTTCTAGGAAAGCAGAAGCTCTAATTGTTTTATAGAAAGAAACCCCTACGACTAGCTTCTAATATTTCAAAGGAATTTGGGAAAAAAGGGAATCTGCTGACATGCTCTGTCCTTTCTATAATGGCCAAAAAGCTTTCATTCCGAGAACAATTGTGGTCAGGAGACATAAGCTCTCAGAAAATTCCCAAAAGGTCAGCCATATGCATCTTTACTTGCCACCTTCACGTTCCTGGTCTCCACGCTCTCTAGATTCACGCTTGCAGCCTCAAAAGCAGCTTTCATCATTCACAAGTGTGTCAGTCAGTATGATTTATGGACTGCATTCAGGAGAGTCAAGGCACATAGAATGAGAAATATGACTACAATCTGCTAATTTGTTTTGCATTGAGCTACTTACTACTCAAAGACTTGATGTCCGACTGAAATCGGCAACACAATTAACCAGCCGGTGACAGATTCATCCATCCTACCTGCCAGACTGTGCCAATCAAGGACAGCATGAGGCGACATTCGGGGAGAACAGTGAGGAGCCCTATTCTTTAACTTTCTGCTGATTGACAGCTTCTGAATTTAGCTAGTCGAGGTGGGTCATCCTTTACCCACTGGCTTTTTACTACAAGCTGTGAAATAAGGCTCTTACTGCCAATCAAAGAAACAATGAGCCAACACAAATAACCAACCCCCCAGCCTTAAGGAAAAATAACACAAGAGCTTTAAAGGTCATCCCAATATAACGATACATCAAAAGCAAACAGAGATCCTCCATCCATAAATACATACGCATATAAATGTAGAGTATCGGAACTGGGAACACATATATTAATATATTGTATGGTATCTATAGTCAATAATGACCGGCAGTAATATAACCTATTTTTTATGTGTTCTTGGGTCAGTAAATGCCCAGTTTCAATTGTATATATTAAAATAAAGTAACAAAAATGAAAGGTTATCTCAATTCAACTTTTTTTTAATTTACTGCCCCTCATTGTTATATTTTTAATTATCTAAACTAAGGAGTAAGTAGCAGTCTTAAACTCTTAAAAAAAGTCTCGGTTATCTTGTCTGGATTGCTGAAGACAATGACTTAAATAAATACATATCCACCATTTGGAGTATCTTATATACATAAAATATATATTATATACAATGTGCAAAATATATAATAAGGGGAAAATCAGAGAGGCCAACATAAAATCCCAGAAAATAGGATTTTTGCTGCAAGGAACTTTCGGCAATCACCCTTCCAGGGCCGTGACTGAAAATTTGGATCTTTCTTAAAACTTTTATTTAACATAACAATGGCAGTGCTATTTGGAAGAAAGGGTTACCCTAAGGCTACCTCATCTGCATATGTCACAGGGAACCTTCTTTTGGAAAATTTCTCTTGACAATAATGGAACTTTTTTTTTTCAATGCTTTTTCTATATTGTGTAACATAGGGACAGAATCATTGCACTGCACCTCCACAGGCCAACGCTCAATCCTGGGACTGGGCTAATTATCTCTATTACAAAATATAGCTTGAGTACATTGGAAAGTAATATGATAACTGGTCTACTTCAGGTAAGAAGTCATAGTCTGAGCAGCATAGGGTACTTTTAATGGGACGAATGTCCGGCGTATTTTACACAGGAGCAATAATCGCTCAGTATATGGAAGCGGAGCATGCTGGACATCTCTTCTAACCGCCCCTCTCCAGAGTAAACAGGTAGTTTGATGTACGACTGCCTGTTCGCACAGGCAAAATAACGAAAAACAGAAAATAATGGACAGGAGACGTAACCCTTAAAACAGAAGGCTCATTGAGACGAGGGAATTAACCTGATTCTTCTTTGTTAATTAACAGCCAGCACATTTGACGTGTTTCGGGGACACAGCCCCTTTTTCAGAAATGGCTGGATAGAGTGCTGGAGTCTGCGGGAACCTTGTCTAAATGTGACAGCAGTAGGTGTCCAACAACAGCACTCAGGTGCGATTGTGTAAAAGAAATACACAGCATGTCTTATCTTGGTGCACATTACACACTGTAGAAGCCCATTGAAATTAATGGGTGTGCGTAAATCCCAGCAAAATACTCAGGAAGGGCTCAGTCAGATGGGCGTTTGTTTTTTGCGCAAAACGCACAGAAATTTGCGTTACCGAAGCAGCCGTCATGCTGAAAAAAAAAAAGCACTTGGCTGCATTTAAAATTTGCACATAAAGTGCGGTGCCTGCTATCTTTGGGTGTGAAACCCCTGGATGTGGCCAATGGGGCTGGCGGCAGCAACGCTGACCCCATTGACAACATACAATGAAGATCGCGATCCTCTGGCACAGCTGTGGCAGAGGATTTCTTCATCTCCGCGGTGTCCAGTGTCCAGCGACAAGGGGACTCCCTGCGGGGATGAAGAATTTCCCTGTCACAGCTGTGGCACAGGAGAACGATGTTCTCCCATTGCTTTCAATGGAACCGGCGCTTCTGCAGCCCCATTGAAAGCAATGGGCTGCCGGCAACCCCTGCAGTGATTTTCGGGGAAGGGCTTTAAATATAAGTGATTACAATATCAGAGCAAAAGGAGAATTTATTGCAGAAAACTAAACACTTTAAGAAAGGTTCTAGTACCCTGTTGGATGGCTTGAAGCTTGGATGCAAGATGTGATACGAGTGGAGGCACATAGGTCCTGTATGGTATCCTGAGGCATATCGGTCTACATTTGCTGTAACTGAGCCTCTAGATTTGTGCAAAGTTGTAGGGTGTTGAAGATGGTGTCCTAGGTGGTCCGAAACAACATCTATTGGCAATAAATCTGGTGACCGAGCAGCCACGAAAGTGTGACAATGTTGTGGAGACATTCCTTTAAGACCCTTGCTCTGTGCAGCCGAGCATTATCCAGCTGGAAAATGCCTCTTGGAAGCCACCATGAGAAGAACACATGTGGCTGCAGGATGTCCTGAACATATAGCTGAGCTGTCATTGTCCCTCCTACCACTACTAGAGGTGACCTACTGTCATATGTGATAACCCATCACACCAGCAGTGGTGGCAGTGTGCCCTTCCACAGCAAAGACAGGATTGAGGCACTGACCCCTAGGTCTCCATACATGAACATGGCCATCATCAGTGCCCAAACTAAACCTAGATTAATCGCTGAAGACAACCTGGTTACACTCTGAGTTTCATCGTTCACAACAGCACTACAATTGGAGGTTATGAGGTGGGTGTCAATGGCAGTAATGAGACCAAATGTCCTTCAACGAAGTTTCTGGAAATGGTGCCACTTGTCTCTGGATGGTGGACAATGAAACAATTGGAGCTGCTCGTGCTTATTGGACAATCAGATAATTCCCTCTATGGTGGTCTGTCGAGGGTGTCCTGAGCCCGGTCGCCTTGTGTACATGCCCTCACACATCCACTGGTCTGAACACCTGCTAACGATTAGCATTCAAAATTATCACTGGATCATTCGAATTTGAAAGAAAATAGTTGAGTGTAAATACGGCCAAAGATTGAAGATAAATGATAATTCATTTGCTTATGGTTCATTTAATGCAAGCATGAGAATCATTGTTGGCTTGTTTGCTAATCGTTCGGTTTAAATACTGAATATGAACGACTTGCGAGCAAATAAACAAAACGATTAATCTGCCTGTGTAAACAGGCTGCACAAGCGAACTTTGAGATCCTTCACTAGTGCGAACGATAAATCGCGTCGTCTAAAAGCACCCTTAGACAAACAGCCCATTGATTTCAATAGGCACAATGTAATACTCCATTTCCCCTGCGGAGGCGCTACAGTGGAATTAAATGCTGCCAGATTGCTTAACAGATTACGACAGATAAATGGGTCTTAGCAGAAGGACACCATATATTCAAGGGATCCTCTTAGTACGAAGGTTCATCCGAGCGGGAAATCCCTTTCAGCCTTTCTGAGACTCTTCAAGGTAAGTCTGCTTGATGTAACATTTGACATAAAATGAGGAAACCCTTTGATAATATTTTTCTTCTGATGATCATGCTTCTGACCGTAACGCATCACCCTGCCCGTATATAATGCAGAAATACCTATGACAGAAACAAAAGTAGCTTCAAATGTAAATCAAATTGGAGACACATGCTGCCGGAGAGCCTTGCTGTCAGTCTACATGGACCTAGAATATGTTGTTCTTGGCAATTGTGCAAGTAGCAAAAAATAAGCCCATTTTCCTTCTCATTGATAAGCCGATATTAGGTTCTTCAAATCTAAGGCCTGATAAGGAGGTCGGCTTGTGGAATGTTTAACCCTTCCTCCAAGACTGAAGTGGATCTTGAGGGGTAGCGGCGGTCTCTCGCGCTCGGGTCACGTTTCTGTCTGCATAATGTTGTGCTCCACAAATAAAAGGTTCTAATTAGGTTAAAATATCTGGAAGGTTCTAGTGTGAGCCTCGGAAAGATTAGACAAACCACAGAAAGGCAAGTGGAGATTTGTAATGACAGGATTCCCTGCGCCAGTAATTCATTCTGGTCATGCTTAAAATATGTACAGGCGGCTTTATCACATTCTCATCAGAACATAATATTAAACCTGAGCTGAAGCACAAGCAAACACCCCACTCTGAGCTTGGCTACGGAAAGGTCATTGTATTCCTCATAATTCATTCTCTACTCTGGTGACATTTACTGTATTCCCAGCAAATTAATGCCATCCAGGAGAAAAGGCTAAGCTTCCATACTCACGTCTAGTGGAAGGCCGCGCTATAGAGAAGGGTATATAGGTCTATACATTATATATTATAGTGTACAGATAGATTTTCTTGCAGATCTTCTATCTAACACTGCAAGTAATCTAGATCCAGCTTCTATGGCTATTGGATTAATATGAGACAATTTAAAGTTATAAAGTAAAGGCCCTTTTACACGTGCCGATCACTGACGCTCGTAGGAACGCTCGTTTGTCTGACTGTTGGCCCATGTAAATCTATACCTGAGAAGCCAATGTACAAGCAAATGCTTTTTCATCAGCTGATTGTATCTTTTGTGTAGCTGAAAAAATGATCATCCTCAGTTGCACATCTACGGGTCTATAGTATGAGTAGTGCTGCCGACAGTGATGATTCTCTACGTGGGACCACATGAATGATTGCTCATCCTGCATAGAGTCTGGATTGGCCAGTGTAAAGGCCAGTTAGTTTAGTGCTGATCTTCTTGATCGGTGCTCATCTACCGGAGCAAATTGCTCCATGGAAAAGCTGATTTAGGCACAACGATTCAAAAGACGGCATTGAGCGACAATCGTTTAGTCTAACTGCACTGACATTATGCAGTTTTCGTTAACGAAAAGCATGTTGAAAGAGAACGATTAGCCTTATCAGGAGATCACAGCGGGATACAGCTGATACTATTGTTTCAGCTGTATCCCGTTCCGTGAACACAGACGGCGTATGAAGAACACAGCGGTCAAGCTGTGTTCTGCATACCCCGCTCAGAGCGCTCAGCTGAATAACAGCCGGGCGCTCCGAGCAGAGAACAGCTGGATGCAGAAGACAAGCACCCCCGCTTGTCTTCTGCATACCCCGCTCGGAGCGCTCAGCTGTATAACAGCTGGGTGCTCCGAGCAGAGAACAGCTGGATGCAGAAGACAAGCGTTCCCGCTTGTCTTTCGCATACCAAGCCGGAACACAAAAAGATCGCTCAACGTTTGAGCCGTCACCTTGCGCTGTAAATGCACACAACGATTATCACTCAAAAGACATCTAGTTATTGTAAACATCCAGTTCATTATTGAGAGAAAAGTCAACCACAATATATAGGAGACTGTGAGAGCCCACGTCCACGGAAGCGTAACAAATAAATCAAGTCCACAGTTGAAGGTTAAACATGAGCTAATGACTGAATGACAAGCAAGAAGCGTGAGGTTCTCGCCTGTCGGTCATTTTCAGCCAGCACTGGCTCAGAGACTTACTGTGCCGTCGAAACACTGACAATTCAGAGTTTCAAATAGGAATGTGCAATACTTAACGATAAATGACAGAAAATTGTGCAGTCTAAATGGGCTGCCTACGCTGGTGATGATGGCACCAGCCGGTTCCATCGGGCAAACAAGAATCGTAAGATTCTCGGCCCGTGTAAAAGGGCCATAAGCCGCTGCCAAAACTCTCTGGCAGTGGCTTGTCTCCCGAAAACAAGTGCATTGGGCAGTTGAAATTTAAAGGGTCAAGTCTTATTCCCCACGACATCTGTCCATAAGATGTAAGAGTTGGAAGGCTCCCATACACATTAGATGACCTGCAGATCCCAACAAAACTGCCAAGCCAATCTAAATCTAATGTGCATGGCCAACTTGAGGCTCTGTTGATGCAACACATGTGAAGTATGTTCATTGTATACGGCAAGAACGATAGCCACCATTATTTCCAGCGTGCCCAAGAACTTTCACTAGCCAAACATATGCCAAAAAGTGACATAAATATGGGTGACATACATTGGCATTCATTTCAAGGAGATCTTTAAAAAAGTTTAGACTTTTTTTTAGAATGGGAGTCAAAGGCAGACGTCCGTACCTGTATACACCTGTAACACACATTTGTTGTCAAACTTAACGCTGAATGCAATCCCGGAGTACAATGTGGACAAACACTTAGGGTCCATTTAGAATGGCCAAGTTCTTGACCAAATCTAATGAGCATAAGTCAAAACGCATTTCGATCGCTGCTCGTTTACGTTTCCTTAACACAGACCGAGAAGATCATTATTGCAGTTGTTCATCCCCATAGGCTGCCTGTACATCTCCCCCAAAGCTACACAGCCAACCGACAAGCATTTTTCTGCTCACTGGAACTAAACGATCAGCTGATGAATGAGCATTTTGGTTGATTATTGGTCCTGTTATACTCCAAACTGTTCGGGGAATGTTCAGACCTGATAATTGGCCAGTGTAAAAGGACCATTAGATACAAATCCCAAATTGTACGTACAAATGATGGAACAAAAAAACTCGCATTAGAAAAAATAAAAAAATTACTTACCTTGAAGAGGTTTTCCAGGGCAAAACTATTGATGACCAGGTCATCAATAGTTAATCGCTGGGGACCGCCACTTGGGATCCCCAACAATAAGCTGATCGTCCAGGCTCCTGTCAGTGCAGTGGGCTGGAGGTGTGTCATAGTAGAGGGGAGCTAAAGTGCCATAACTAGCTTTGCGATGCTGAAGCTAGCTGCTACACTTCTGGCACTTCCGCCTACGTCACTGGGAATGACCAGGGAAGCGTAATAGCTGTCTCAGCATCCATTGATTTCAATGGGAGTGAAGCCCGCTATGACACTTCTGCTCCCGACTACTATGACGCACGTCCGGCCTGCTGAACTGACAGTAGGATAGGCGATCAGCTCATCGTTGGGGATTCCGAGTGACGTGTCCCTGGCCATTAACTACTGATGACCTATCCTGAGTATAGGTTATCGTTAGTTTTTGCCTGGAAGGCATACCCCTTTAAGGCATTGAGCACCATTAGAATGACTCTAGGGCATTTGCACCAAAAACACAGATTTTAGCATTTAGTAACGCAGTCTACTGTAAGCTATAGAAACCAACATGCCGGATTCATACAGTCAAACAACATATGATCTGCTTGCAGTAAGTCTATGCTGTCATGAGGGCCGTTTGTGACTAGCTTGAAAACAATGCTTATTTAAAGGGGCCATGTATATTACAGAATATGTTACTATGGTATGGATTTGAGCAGCTGTAACTCATCAGCGGTGGTCCTCTATGACACGAAGCAGTGCACACTATACATAATACATATACAGTATCAGAGGCTGGACCTCTTTAGTAGGCAGACCCTACATATATTATTCTGCAAGGAAGAAGATAGCAGGTTAGTTGTGAGCGGGTTAAAATGTTGAGGCAAAAGCAATAATAAAGCTTTCATTGAGCCTAATATATAAAACATCAAGGCCAATTTATTTATGAAGCATAATGGCTTTTGCATTAGTATAGTGAGAGTGCCGTAAATCCCAATATCAAATACCCCATCATCATACTCACAGGGCTGCAGAAAACCCAGCTATTGGGGATTACTCAAGATACCTTAAAGGGGTTGTTCCACTACTAACTATTTTGCTGTGGAGAGCTTTTAGCTCCATACATTGCGCAGGGGCCTGGGTGGATTCTGCAGGCTGAATCTCATTCACTTTTATAGGAGTCAGCCTGCAGTACCAACCCGGGCCACTGTTCAATGTACGGAGCTGTCTGCTTGCTGCAGCAAAACAGCTAGAAATAGAACAACCCCTTTAGAGAGGATTTACATTTTTATGTAAATTAAGTTTAAAGGGAATGTGGAGCATAAAAAAAAGGAGCAGCTGGGTATGGTTTTAAATAACAAATAGGCCCGTACGCACCCGTGAAACGCCATTACTCCAAGCCAACACTTCTGTGGTCTCCTGTAACAGACTTCGACTCTGTAGCCAATCGACCGCTGCAGTGTTCACGTGCCATACATATAGGCATTACCACTATGGTCAATAATTGGCTGCAGTAGTCATGTGCCAGTATAGCTAGTTATCACTGATTGGCTGGAGCATCAGCGAGGGAGGAGACTATGGGATTATTTCTTATTGTAGCAACCCGTTGTATTTTGTAAAGCTGTAATCCCTGTAGGATGAAAGCTTCAGCAACTCTTTACTGTGTTTACTAATTCCTCACAGTTTTCAAAATCTCTGTTTACTGTCAGTGAATGAAAACATTTTTGTTAACATTCAAAAGGTGCAAAACTTTAACCTATTTCCATCCATGGACAGCAGTAGAGATCTTGATGAAATGACAAGTAAAATTGCAGGAAATTGTATTACAAAGTTTTTTTTCAACTTCTAGAATAAAATTACAGAAGGCAGGCAATGGTTAAAAATAACCAACTAAAGGGGTTGTCCAGTTGTAAACCGTATAGCCCATTCTCAGGACAGGTCATCAACAGTGGATGGGCAGGGGTCAGTTGCCCAGGGTCTTCACTGATCCGCTGTTTGCTGGGCCAATGCATTCCTACACTGAGCAGGAAGCAGACAGCTCCATTCTCACTGCAGTGGCCAGGCCCGGTATTACAAGCAAAGTTCTTCCGTCTCAACTTCCGACCTCACTGCTAGTCTGTCTACACCGGCTGCTACGGTGACGTTCTGTATACATACAAGACTGCAACAACCAATTACTGGCCTCAAGACATATACTGCTGAGGCCAGTGATTGGCTGTAGTGGTCATGTGTGTACATGGACTGTCTCCGCCACAACTTATGTTAACACAGACCATAGGCGGCAATGCTGGACTTGTGGGAGATGGAAGCATTAAGTAGGACTAAGGCTCTTGGAGCGATAAATCGTTCACACTAACGCAGAAAGTTTATGCAGGCAGTTAAATCGCTGAAATTGCGTTTTCTGATCGGTCAGTCGTTCCCATTCACTGTACGGACCCCATTATAGTCAATTGTGTCCATTCTGTGTCATTGGGTTCTGTCATATGACGATTCCGTTCAGGCACTGCTTGCTGTCTGCATACTCCATAATGGGGCAGGAAAACAGAGCCCCAAAGCAGCGGTGTGAACGAGCCTATAAGCCATGCTGGCTTTAGAGGTTTTCGTTTCCATCTAGCAGTCCCATCGAGGGAGCAGCTATATGGGAAAAAACAAAGGCTTCAGTTTTTCTGCCCGTAGACAAGCATTCAAAGTGAAGACCTTCAGTTTCAATCGGTTTGTCAATTTTCAGTTTTTCAAGCTAAAACCAAAGCCTGGGTTGCAACATTTCCATTTTTTTTTAACATTGTTGTCAATGGAAAACTGAAGCAAATGGAAAGCTATTAAGGATGAGCGAGTATACTCGCTAAGGCACTACTCGCTCGAGTAATGTGCCTTAGCCGAGTATCTCCCTGCACGTCCCGAAAGATTCGGGTGCCACCGCGGGGCGGGGAGCTGCGGGGGAGAGCAGGGAGGAACGGAGGGGAGATCTCTCTCTCCCTCTCTCCCGGCCGCTCTCCCCTGCTCCCCGCCGCAACTCACCTGTCAGCTGCGGCGGCCCCCGAATCTTTAGGGACGTGCAGGGAGATACTCGTCTAAAGCACATTACTCGAGCGAGTAGTGCCTTAGCGAGTATACTCGCTCATCCCTAAAAGCTATCCTTACGCTTCCATTTTTCATTCCGTTTTTCTTGCGGTTTAGCTGCTTCTACAATGGAACAACTAGATGGAAACAAACAATGCTGGTTTCACATCTGTGTTGAAACTTCTGGCCGGAGGTTAATTCGCAGATCTGGTGGCAAATACCGGTAGAAAAAGCACTGCAAGCAGCGCTGGGTGGCAAATGGGCGGACCCCATTGACTGTTCGGCAGCGGGGTTTTCTGTTCCCTGAACGGAGCAGGAAAGCGGAATCCGTGTGAAGCCACTCTGAATCCACTTTCACACGGCCGAGAAAATCGTGCGAGATCGGTGCGTTACGAGAAACACAAATCTCGCATTCTTTTGAATGGGGCCACAAACATGAGCGATTTTTTCAAGCATTGTGGGAAAAAAATTGTCCTATTTTTGAGCATTCCCTAGGAACGTCTCGCTGTCTTCAATGGGGCCTGGAAGAACATTGCACGGCATGAAAACAATGGAAACACTTGCTGATCCGTTCAGTCACGCCGGAGGATCGCCATTTCTCCGAAGTGATGCGAGGTGTTTTGGACACAAAAATGCATCACATCCGCGGGGAAATCCCACGTTCCAGATCTTGATATCGGCCCGATACCGCACTCACCCATGTAAAATTAGGCCAAGCCTTAGTTTACCATTTTTAACTATTTCCTGCCCTTTGTAATTGTTTCTATAAGTTGGACAACCCCTTTAATCTCTGAATAAGCTTTATTTAATTTCTGACTGAATCTCGTTAACATTTTCTATAATTTGGTTAATGAAGTTATAGGTTTCAGTCATTTCATCTATATTACAAGGCGTCCAATAGTTTTAGAAGAACTGACCTACTGGTTCTAAGGACCAATTTGCATGTTTAGTAGACAGTCATTAATGAAGAAGCTGGCAGCTACTTACCGACATAGCTCCATGGTCATTGCTGTTATTCTGAAGGGAAAGCGGCAGAGCAATGAAAACACAAAAGGAAGAAATGTAAATAGCAAAGAAATGTTAGAAGCGGAGAGCAGAAAAAGAGAAGCAACGAGCAGGTTATTCATCAGTATTATTGTATGCAGAGGCGCCGGAGAGTCTGCGGCTGCGCCAAACATAGGACAGCGGATAGACCTACTGCAGGACCGGGACTCAGAGTTATCAGGTGCACAAAGAAGCACTAATATCAGGTAAAGGGTTAATCAACTGAGGGCTGCAAAACGAGGGGGTACATTCATAACCGGACGGTGTTCCATTTTTTTCAGTGCATTCAACCTAAAAAATGGAATTGCTTTGACAAATCTACCCTATGTGTAAATGGGCAGATGGTCGGAACCAGGAGCTTACTGCACACTGCGTTATTATTGAGTATGCGGTAAACTACTCAGCTGCCCCTAGTGGTGGTTTTGTGAATTGGAGTTATCTCCTATTGCAGCCTCATCCTATCTTAGGCAGCGGAAATGTTGACATTTATAGTGTACCTAAACCTGTTTCAGCTTTTTTTTGCAGATATGAAAAATACATGGCATCAAAGAAAAAAACCCGACACACAGACTGAGGCCATATGAAGCTGCACCTAGCCCTACTAAGTGTAGACTAGCTGTCATTATGACTCCCATACACTGTATCCATATCTATCATATGTAGAGAAGCAGAAGCGTAAAGGACATAATAAAGAAGTTCTGAGCAGTGTAGATGTGATTCCAGTAGCTGTGAGAGTAAAATACTATTCGCTGCTCTCACTCAGCTTGTCTTCCCTTTCCAACTCTCCCCAAACTTCTGTGGGCAGCATGTAATCTGATCTGTCAGTGAGTTGTTAGCTTCCTTGTCTACCAAAATAGATTTTAGCAACTTTTTAAAGTGAGAGAAAAGTTTAGGAGGGTGAAAAGAAAAGGAGCCTGATAAGTGGAGGGGGAAAGCATTTTTCTCTGATAAGATTACAAAGTTTCCTATATTTGCCTGTTATTGACTAATGCAAAGGTTGTTGAAAGTTTGGTGACCATTTAAGGCTTTTTTTGCAGTAAAAGTACATTTAAAAATAAATCGCAACAGAATTTTGTACTTACAGAGGATATTAAAAGCCTACACACCCCTGATAAATGATATGACATCACTGAATGGCTGTGATTGGTTTATCGAGCGCCGGCTGTGATTGGCAGACGCTCGATCCAATCACAGCGCTGACGGCGGGGATTTTTAAAGCAAGCCGGGGAAAAGACAGCAGCACCTGGGCGCACCGCCGGAGAGAGCATCGCATCGGGGACACAGACGCCGGCTGATAGATGAGGATTGAGGTTTTTTTTTTACCTCACTCGAGTATAAGTCGAGGGGGGCTTTTTCAGCACATTTTTTTTTGTGCTAAAAAACTTGACTTATACTCGAGTATATACGGTGCTTTGCTGATGCATCCTTTGACTTTATGACAGCATTCAGTGTTTTGGGTCGGTGTCTATCAGCATGGCGCATCCTGACCTGGCAATCTTTGCCCTCTCTTCCTTGCAAAAGTGCTCCAAATCTGTCATACTGCGAGGGCATCTCGTGTGTAGCGCCCTCTTCAGGTCAACCCACAGATCATCAATGGGATTCAGGTTTAGACTCTGGCCTGGGCCATTTCAAAACTCTAATCTTCTTTGGGTTAATTGTCGTGCTGAAATTCTTCACCCTCTTCAGCTTTTTAGCAGAGGCCTGAACTTTTGTATCAAAATAGACTGACATTTGGAACTGCTCATACTTCCTTCCACCTTGACTGTCAGGAAAATCCTACTAGAAGAGCTGAACTTTATATGAGGGTAAATCAGAATCACTGTAATTAATGGCAGCGGAGCGCTGACTGCTATGTAACATGAGTTTACATGTGATTGGCTGATTCTGAACACAACCACATCCCCAAATATAAGAGGGCATCCACACTTATGCAACTACATCATTTTAGTTTTGGTATTTTTCCACCTTAAAATGTATCAATCAGTTTGTATTTTAATGGAATTGTACAGATAACGGTTCACACTGAAGACAGAAATAAATCCAAAATGGTTCATCTTTGTTGGATTTTTTTTAACATGACAAAAACCTGGCACTTTAACAGGGGTGTGTAGACTTTTTATATCCTCTGTATATAAAAAAAATGGGAATATTCCTAAAAGATTTTATACCAGTTTCTGGGGCAAAAAAAAGTTGCACATTTTTGTGCAAGTGGCCATGTTTAAAAAAGGGGCATGGCTAGTCATAGGGGGCGTGGCCACCCAGACAGACACATAGCGTAGATCATACCAGAAACAGGCGCCATATCCGATCGGCATAAATTTCTGCTTAGGCGCATAGTCTGCCTCTTCAGGTATTTCATGCATAATGCGTTGGCAGAAAAAATATTAAGACTGGCATTTGAAATGTCAGTCTTTATAAATTTTCGCCCATTGTGTCCAAAAAGTGGTGGATGGTGGTGCAGGCAGCAAAAAGTAGCAAATTTTTGTGAAATTTTTTTTTTTTTTAAAGCTAGGAACTGGCGTAAAAGGTTTTATGAATGTCTCCCTATGGCGCTCAGCTGAGCCAGGTGGAGACAAACTCCACCAATAAATTGGTTACCCCCTATCTACAGTATTGGGATTAACTTTTAATTTTAGGAAATTCTTTTTATTGCGCATACAAAAATTTTCAGTTCATTGTCAGGTACATTTTTATATTTAACCCTTTCCTATCCACTGTGTGACTTTTTCCAACATTCTGATTGAAGCCTGTACAGCTCTGATGTCGAAAAGACGTTCGGCAGGGTATTCTTACTGTACTGTATATTACTGGCCACTCTGTTGTCAGGGGCCTCTTCGACATGTCACATACTGCAGTACTGGCTCTAGCCAGAAGATGGCGCCATTGTAAAATGGCAGAAAGAGAAAGACCCCTAGGAAACCCTGAATCCAAAATTGGATTGCAAAGGCTTAAAACCTTAGAGACAATTAGGCTGCAACGTCTGTAGTCTCTTATATGAGGGCTTCAGCTCCATAGTAGGAAACATCTGAATTTGCCAAAAGTTCCAGCTTTTCGTTCGGCTCTATTGAGCTCGTATTGTAATAAGTAACTTCTTACATTTTATTTTGCATTGTTTGTAGTGATCTGCCCCAATGTAGAGAACAAGTGGAAAAACTGAATTAAATTACATGAAGATGCAGCCTTGTGACGTCATAGCTAGGGATGAGCGAGTATACTCGCTAAGGCACTACTCGCTCGAGTAATGTGCCTTAGCCGAGTATCTCCCCGCTCGTCCCGAAAGATTCGGGTGCCACCACGGGGTGGGACCTGCGGGGGAGAGCAGGGAGGAACGGAGGGGAGATCTCTCTCTCCCTCTCTCCCGCCCGCTCTCCCCCGCTCCCCGCCGCAACTCACCTGTCAGCTGCGGCGGCACCCGAATCTTTCGGGACGAGCAGGGAGATACTCGGCTAAGGCACATTACTCGAGCGAGTAGTGCCTTAGCGAGTATACTTGCTCATCCCTAGTCATAGCCCATAAAACATACGTGTAGGTAATTTGTACACAGTAGGGAAAATTACTCCTGCGAGTGCCCATGCTTTATTCATGTACTTGTAGAGGTTAATTATAGATATAGGCATTAGTGTACATTTTTGTACTGCTTATACAGTATTTGAGATTACTGAAAACTAAACTAATGAGCCATAATCTCTAGCTCAATGTACCAAACATGTCCTATACCCGGGCATATGCCGTCACCCTGAGGATTATTATGCAGAATTAGAGGTGGTTAAAGAGGATAAGTGTTAATTAAACAGAATTTATGAAGTCGGGCGATGATTGAGGCACTTGACAGAGAACACTTATAACCCACGGGAAGCAATGCAACGAAAAACAACGATAACATTCACAATTCACTTTTGGTGGGTTTTGAAGACATTGCAAGATATGTAGATCAAAGTTGGCGGAATTTCAGTGGAATCGACAACAATCGAATGTGCATCAGGACGTCTTGATGGTAAATATCATGGGATAAGCAGCTACTATAGTCTGTCTCCGGAAAGAAGTGAATGCAGCCGATAGCGATGGCATTGAGTTAATCATTCCGCCATTCCTGGTTGGGGACTGCATATCTGTCCTGTCCTTGCCTCTCCAGTGGTCAACAGAGATGGTCAGGTGATCAACACCAGTGACGAATGTCAAAGCTGGCCAATCTTCAACCACCAACGGCGGATATACTAAAGCTGAATTCACCTTGTGAGTCAGACTATAGAAACCATGGTGCAGCTTATCTAAGGAAGATGTGGTAGGACCAACCTATTTGGCCCATATTTCATCACACAGACAATAGGGGAGTTTCCTGCAGCCCATAACATTGTCAGCAAACTGGCCCAACATAATGGAAATCTGCCAACTAAAATCTTATGTATACGGCCCATTTTTACTATTTAGTTTGTTCTTACACAATTTTAGTGGTTTCTAACGATGTCAGTCATTGACGGTAGATTGATTAATAAGTGGGCGGCACTGAGTGTAAAAGTGGAAGCAATAGGTTTGATGGATTAAGTGACCAGAGGGGAAGGCTTGCAGGTTCAGTTGAGGACCCATCACACAGTTTCTGCCTTGGGCTCATTGAATTTGCATTCCCTACTGATGACCTCAACTACCAACTCATAGGATACACTAGCCTATATACTGTATATAGTATTGTCCTGTCAGTCATATTCCCAACAGCTGTTATAGAAAAAGAATTTTGGAAGATTAGTCTTATTTGGGCTAGATAACGCGTTGGATGATAAATCAAGAGGTCCAGGCTGTCATGTCAAGGTGCACATCTACACAAATTATCAAAAAAAATCAAGCACCTAGAAGGAATCGTCAGAAACTTTCTATGTGTGATTATAACTTGGATATAAATAAGTGATTATAATATCAGAGCAGAAGGATAATTTATTGTGGAAATCTGACCACTTGAAGGGAGGTACTAGTATCCTGTTGGACCACCTCTAGCTTGGATACAAGATGTGATACGGGCAGGCATGGAGGTTCTAGTACCCTGTTGTATCGCCTCTATCTTGTGTACAAGATGTGATATGGGTGGGCATGGGGGCTCTAGTACCCTGTTGTACCGCCTATAGCTTGTATACAAGATGTGATATGGGTGGGCATGGAGGCTCTAGTACCCTGTTGTACTGCCTCTAGCTTGGATGCAAGATGTGATGCAGGTGGTCATGCAGGCTCTACTACCATGTGTGGTCCGCCTCTAGCTTGGATGTAAGATGTGATACGGGAGGGCATGGAAGCTTTAGTACCATGTTATACTGCCTCTAGCTTGGATGCAAGATGCAATACATGCAGACATGGAAGCTCTATTACCCTGTTGTACCGGCTCTAGCTTGGATAAAAGATGTGATATGGGCGAGCATGGAGGCTCTAGTACCCTTTTGTACCGCCTTCTAGCTTGTGTACAAGATGTGATACAGGCAAGCATTGAGGCTGCAGGATGTCCTGAACATATCACTGAGCTGTCATTGTTCCTCGTACCACAACTAGGGATGATAGAATGTTGTACACGATGGCCCCCATAACCATCACACCAGCATTGGTTGTCGCTGAAGACAATTCGATTCCACACCGTAGCAGTTTAGTTTCATCATTCATGACACCACTGCAAATGATGAGCGGGTATCAAAGGCAGTACACTTAATAGGTACCATAAGACCAAATGTCCTTTAGCCAAGCACCTGGAAATCATTCCAACAGACACAAGGGTCAGTAAAGGTGGTGCCCCTATCTCTGGATGGTGGACAATGAAAAAGTAGGAGCTGCTTGTGTTTGTCGGATGGGCAGACAATCCTCTCAACTGACGGTCTGTCCTTACCCGGTCGCCCTGTGTGCGTGCCCTCGTGCATCCACTGGTCCCAATTCCTCCTGGTCACAACGGCCCAGGTGATGGGAAATTCGTTGATACGACCATCTAGTTTCTCGCACCCCATCTCAAACTCTGTTAACTGGGTGATATCTCTTAGATTGCGTCAGAGGCGTCTAGTGGTCAACAAGCGGAAAAAGAGGTCCACTACACACAAGTTGCCTCTGAGAGACTTTTTATAGGCAAGGGTGAAACCATTTCTAGGGCCTCAGGTGGCAAGACAATTCATCTAATCATGGCACAACTCTAATCATTTGGATATCTGTCTGAGATGTAACTGTACGCCGAGTTTTGCAGCAAAACAACAACTCCCTCTAGGTGCTTGATTTTTTTTGACAATGAGCGAATATTTATTTAATTTTTGCTTCGCTGTGTTTACTTTCCCCATTTAGTTATTACAATAACTATTTCAAGTGCCGTGCCCTTATGAGATGTCCATCCTGGAGGTCTAGTTGTCAGATTCCTCACTCTTCTGAAACACCAGGAACCAAACATTGAATTCAGCTTCTGGTGAATACTAAGTTGGCAGGCCAAGTGGAAGCCAGGAGTAAGAAGGATGGGGTAAGAAGCCATTGAACCTTGACCCTTGCAGGACCTTTTGGTTCAGGGAGGTGGAGAAGGTTTGTGGATGTCCATCTTTTTGAGAGGTCTTGTATATCCTTGGACAAGTCTTTGTGTGGCAAGCTGTACTTTTTGAGAACCATTTTGGTTGAGAAAATGATAATTACATACTTCTACTTTAATTTTCTTGACCCTCAGACTGCACCACCATGGAGGCATCCTCACACCTAGGGACAGGAAACCCGGATAAAAAGAAACTCCTCCTCTCTTTGGCGAACGAATTACGGAGACTCAAGTGCCTGACAGCCATCCCAACGAATATCGCTCTTGTGTGTTCACATAGGAATGATAATCGTTCACTTAATGGAGGCAAGGGTACACAATTAGCTTTCTTCACCTCCCCCATGACAACAGCACGAGAGATACACCAGAGATCAAAGATTATCATTTTCTCAACCCGAATGTTACTAAAAAAGTACAGTGTGCCACACAAAGAAACAAAGAAGTGCATAAGGATTCGGTCTATCACAAGACCTCTTGAAAAGGAGATGGACCCCCACAAACCTACTCTAGTTCCCTGAGCAATACGCCCCTCCAAGGGTCAAAGATCAACCGCTTCTGGCCCTTTCATCTTAGGGCCTTTTATACTGAATGATTGTTGTTAAGATTCTCGCTATAATCTTTCAGTGTAATCGCTGCTAGTGACGAATGATTATTGGTTTGTCATTCGTATTGTACAGGCATAAAAATCAAATGATGATCGGCCTGTGTAAACAGGCAGTTGTTCAACTATGAAGGACTGCCTGTTTACTCTGAATTGAGGGACATCCTGGAATGATCTTCTGCCAGCGAAGGCCTTCATTACTGGTTTGCTCCTGGCCTACCACCTCAGTGTCCACCAGGATGAAGTCAAAGTTTGGCTCCTGTTCTTGCAGGAAGGTGAGGCACCCGACTTCTAGACCTCCAGAATGGACATCCCATAAGGGCATGGCACCTGAAAAAGTTCTTGTGGTGCTGTCATAGGAGAGGGGAAAGAATGTTGTTTTCAGGCTTTCAGTAGAAAAAAATGCTCTATATGTCGAGATGAGCCAAAATTTAGATGGAAGGAAAAAAGAAACTACCGTAATATAATCTTATTTGTTCTGCATTATTACATGCAGTTACACTGAATTACAATTGAGTGTTGTAACTATAATACATTTGTATAGTGTAAACCAAGTTTATAAAGAGCAGCTGATAGTTTTGGCGACTGTAACCTATACCTACCAACAGGTTCGGGGTACTGCAGTTTGCAATGGAGTCATCTACCATATGTTTTGTTTGCTACTTTGTATCAGTATGCTTTCCTATCAAAGTGTCCATGATAGTCCTCAGATAACTAGGTACTTGGTTTGATCTAATAGCAATGCCACCCACAGTTCTCAACTAAACTTCCATTCAGTCTTCCAACTAGTGACACATTCTAGATATGTTTGTGGAGTTCATAGCTATGTTCTGGCTGAATGCGCCCACTCGCATATGCTACCATGGACCACTGCCATGTGCACTGGCACAGTTTAAAGAGACCGCACGATAGACCCTTGTTGAGCCTTCATTTCAAGATCACATATGAGCAGGTCCTGACTATGCAGAATGATATTTAACACTTCTCGGATGATCCAAAACATTTTTGGTGATATCACATAAATTATGTAGATGAGTACAAAATGCTTGAGAGCCTTTTTACACGGGATGATACAGGCATCTCCCATTAGACTATTCATTCTGCCCTCTTCTGTTATCAGGTTGCTCTCACTGATAAGGGAAGCAAATTTGACGATACATTGTATGGTATATTAGGGTAATCATAATAAGTGAACGCAAAGATCATAATGATGTCTGGAAGGGTTTTCCAGGACCATATTAGAATCTCACTCCGGAAAGGATAAAGAAGGAAGTTCTAAAAAAAATGTCAGTGACTAAACTTTTATTTAAAACTTCTTGCTGCCTGGTCCTGGATCCTTACCACCGAGACCTCAAGTAAACAGTGCTGCAGTGGTCCTCCATCATCAAATCTGACGTGTTCTCCAATACCTTTCACAGTGGATGGCATAAGACAACTGTAGTAGTGTTTATTCAGTGGGGAAGACCCAGTCACAAACAAGAGTATTTTAGCCTAAGGTGGTGGGGGTCCATGAGATCTCAGTAGACCTCCATAAGTATGTCATTAGTGTAAAAGTGCCCATACAACTTCAAAAGCTGTCAACTGAACGCACGTTTGTCCAACAGCCATTTCTCTCGTCTTCTCTATACATATGAAGGCTCGGTTCAGTGTTTTTAAGAGGCAGAGTGGAAAATGGTTCTACCAAACAGCTCAGGTGGTGACTTATCTCCATGGGGAGCAAAGAATCAAACATTAAAATGCATCATCTGGTATTTCTTTCCCCCAATGTTATCTGTTGGAAGGCCCACATGCACATGCGATAGCCAGCTGGTCCTGCCGAAGGCGGCGGGTTCGACTGACGTTTCCTCTTTTACCTAATGCATTTGAGGAATTTTAAACTAACCATGGACCTAAGAGAAGTGTCAACCAATTGACTGCTTGCATAATCTGTCCCAAGCTCCTTAACCCCTTCATGACACACAAATAGCTAAATGCGTCTTAACTGCACATTCCCCATGTAGTTAGCACATATATAGCCATTCACTGCATATGCTGTGCATGGAGTGGGCTTGGGAGCTGAACCCGTTCCATACGTAGTGGGTATCGGCTGTCTTTGACAACTGACACCCTCCGGCAACAGCCACGATCAGAAATAACTCTGATTGCAGCTGTTAACCCATCAGCCCCATTGAAATGAATGAAACGGCACCGTGCATGCTTCACTGCTGCTCCATTCAATCTCCTCCTCACTGCGGGGCTGGAGTGATGATAACTCGACATTCCTGTTCTCAGAGTTTCGGTGGGGGTCCCAGCAGTGAAACCCCCACTGATCAAACTTTTATTACTTTTCCTATACATAGGTTATAAAAGTCAATTTCAGGATAACTCCTTTAACAAATCAGTGGCATCATGTACCTGGCAGTCACCATTGATGCTGCCTAAGCCCAGAGGGAGTTCTGCCATTCCCCATTAGATATTATCAGTCAATCCCATGGAAATGGAGACAAAAAAACATAATGTCTATTAGAGGGTGCTTGGTAAATGATCTACCAATACCGTAATATACCATTGAGTGGAGTGAGATTCAGCCTATATGCAGTATATAAATAGTCAATCACATAATAAGACATCAGGTGGATTCCAAAAATAAAAAAAAGATGTCAAAGTTACATACGCCACCATTCATTCACCAGTGATACAAAAGTGTAGCGACTTCTATAAACTTACAGGCAAGTTAGTAAAAACTTGAAATGTGCTTCGTAAAAAATTAATCAGATCCATTAGGTACCCGCTAGCTCTCCCATCCGGCTCTGACATTGTCCAGTCGTAGTCTGCCAGCTGGACAAATTCATCAATTTTTTGGTTGAGTTTGGTGTAGATCTCCTCCTCGGCTGCATGCCTGGCATCCTAAACAGAATGGTACACAGGTTAGACTCTTGTCCATTACAATAAATCAAGTGGAATACATGGTTATACTCCAGAGCTTCCCCAAGATGACAAATAGAAATTAGCTTTTAAATTTAGATCTACAATCTTGTAAGTCATTAGTGATGCCTCGAGGATAATTAATCAAAGTGTCACCGTTCCAGCAGTAACTCACTTACAGCCAAGTCTCCTGTCCATCCTATACTGGTGAGCAGAACGCCCAAATTAGCGAGCGGGTTATAGATCATTTTTAAAAGCTTGTTAATCAGCAAAGAAATGTTCTGGAGAAGAAACAGTGGAGGGCAGAGGGGATTCATTTTTTTTGCAAGCAGGTGAAATTTCCTTGAAGTCAGTTGAGTTTCATGAGCTATGGGCACGCTTGCGGTCGGTCGGAGCGTGTTTACCTTCAGTTACTAATACGTATATTTGGAATACACGAGCATGGCAAATTCCATCTAATTTTATGGTTTGAGGTTCATCTACATACTTCTGAAAAGTTTATCGGTTTAATTCTGCTTGCAATCGCTGACCTTGAAATACTACAATTCCCAGCATGCCCTGGTAGACTAATGCAGACAAAGCATTCTGGATACATGTACTGCTTAACACCGAAGGACCATTTTATTAGAGCTGCCCATCTAGTAGAACTGCTTTGACCTACACAACTGCAGCATTCGTCGAGGCATGGACTGCGCTAGAGGTTGAAATCGTTCTGCGTGAATATTGGCCCATGTGGACAGGATAGCTTCTTGCATTTGCTGCAAATTAGATGGAGGTACTGGACATGGCTCATCGATTCATGCTGCTTACGCCAAATTCGGACTCTTAAGCCTCGTTCACATGGATGATAAAGTCGCATGATTTTGTCGCGTTGTATGTGAAGCCCATGGTTTCCTACGGGTTCCTTCACACGCGCGATGTTTTGTGGCATGCAACAACCTGACACAAAAACCTTGCGGGTCCGGCGATATGCCTGCGACTCCTGAGGTTTTGTAGCCCATTTTTCCCTATGGAGCCTTCCCCTCTGTTGCAACGCGATTTTCGTGCGGTGCAATGCAACTTTGACAGTAGGAAATCCTACTGTCAAAGCCTTAATCTAAGCCCTAGCTGCAGGGGAAAAAAAAACCAAAAAAAAACAGTATACATCACCTTAGAAGCGCTGTCAGCCTGGCCGCATCTTCTCCCCGGGTCCCAGCACTGTTTCTCTTTATCATCTTTTGACTGGGGATTGAAAAATCCCCGCCTCCTGGAGGCGTTGACTGTGATTGGCTAACACTTAGCCAATCACAGTCGGCGCTCAATTAATCAATCACAGCCATTCATCGAGTGCTGGCTCTGATTGGCTAAGTGACAGCCAATCACAGCCAGCGCTTCCAGGAGGCGGGGAGCTTTCCATTCCTGGCTAGAAGAGCAGACGACGACCACTGGGGTGGACCGGGGAGAAGCTGCAGCGGAGCCACAGACAGCGCTTCTTGGTGATGTATACTTTTTAACATTTTTTTTCAAGCTACGGCTTATTTTTGGGGTAGGGCTACAAAGTCACGTTATCACCGCGAGAAACCGTAGCGATATCGCACGGACCAGTGATATGATATCGCTGTGATTTTCTCGCAGCGACGCCATGTTGCCTGTGTGAACGAGGCCTTATGTCAGAATAGTGTAGCAGAGATCTTGATTTGTCTGCTCAAGCAATGATTTTCCACTACTCAGTGACCCAATTTTTGTGCCGTTTTGCCTGCTGGATTCTCGCTTTTCTGTTTCTCTTAAATGGACGCTGGAACTGGGCTTGTGCTGTTATAAGCCAACTGTGCTAAGGAAGGAACAACGAGTTGTGTATTCGGACATGGTAGCTGGAGCACCACTATTGTATTTGGATGTGTTTACTTTGACTACAATTGACTGTGCACTGCCTGATCATCAGAGCAATTCTTGACATCCTCTTCATTGACCGCTTGTTTCCATCTACAGGATCTACGTTCGTTGAATGTTTTTCTCGATCACATGATTCTTGTGACTCCTGACATCTTTATACAAGCATGACAAAATCCTACAAGGTTGGCAGTGAAATCCTGGCTCCGGATGGTCAAGAACAGATGACCAGGCCTCGTTGGAAGTCACCCAGATGACTGGAAATTCCCATCTAATGTGGACTTACACTGCAACTGATCCACAGAAAACTTACCACGTGATTTAATTCTGCACTCCGGGGGCCTCTGACTTAATTTCCATAGAGGGAAGAGACAATTGTGAGAAGGCTAAAGGCTCTAATAAAGTGGCCACTCAGTGCATGTTGCCATAAGACAACGTATTCCTGTATTGTCTACTCCTGCCAAGATAATACAGTTCTGTGGACAACCCTCCGTTACATCAGACTGCCACATTATAAAATTAAGGGTTGCATTACCTGTGGATGCTGCAGTGACACATAATACAATGTGTTTGTTAAAGAGGACCCACCAAGTCTCCAACATGTCTATTTTAGCAAATTCCTGTATTCCATATGAAATCATAATTATGGAGCATTTTTTCTTAGAACTTCGAGTTGTGCCATTCCTCTGTTATTCCTCCTGGCAGTTTATGAATAAATGGACAACTGGGTGCTACCATTTCTCTTGTCAAAGGGGTTTGCCAGGGTCCACAGTGATTGGACAGTATAAGAGAGTGTAGGGACACCCCCCCCCCCCTCTCCCCACAACTGGTGACACTGAGCTGTCAATTTATTCATAAATTTCCAGGAGGAATAACAGAGGAACAGCCCAATGCAAAGTTATAAGAAAAGATGCTCCAGAATTGTTACTTCTATTCATAGGGAATGCAATTAGTTACAAAAACATGTCAGGAGAAATGACGAATCCTCTCAAAAGGATTTTAACTTCTAAAAACAGGTTTCAACAAGTAAAAAATATTCTCTCCCATCTGCCTTTAAAATGTGGAGCTGCTCCTGTGCCATCACAAGCCTGTATTCCCTGCCGCTTCCTCATGCCAATGTAGCTCGATGATGTGCCACCAAGCACCACATGACCACCATCAACCGATCACTCATCCATAGTGGCCAGTGAGTGACTGCTATGCTTATGTGCTGCGATCATGACAGCAGGAATATACATCAGCAACTGAAAACAGCGGCAAATTTTAAAACTAATTTTTATTTTTACAGTTTTGATCCCAATTCAACTTATTTTTAGAGTTTAGAAAAAGCTTGTTTCATTTTCATGAAGATTAGCTCCCTACTAGAGATGAGCGAGTATACTCGCTAAAGGCAATTGCTCGAGCGAGCATCGCCTTTAGCGAGTACTTGCCCGCTCGAGACTGAAGGTTCGGGTGCCGGCGGCGGGCAGGGAGCTGTGGGGGAGAGCGGGGAGGAACGGAGCGGAGATCTCTCTCTCCCTCCCGCTCCCTCCTGCTGACTGCCGCTACTCACCGCTTCCCCGCGCCGGCACCCGAACCTGTCTCGAGCGGGCAGGTACTCGCTAAATGCAATGCTCGCTCGAGCAATTGCCTTTAGTGAGTATACTCGCTCATCTCTACTCCTTACCAAAAGGAAGAAAACTCTCTCTTTAGCACTCCATCTTGGTCCCTACCTACAGGTGTTACTAGAGAGGCAGTTTTCTTCCTTCTGGAGGAGAGCTGATTTGCATACTTTTTTTCCCAGGAAGCATTGCCTGTAAGACTTCCTACACAAATGGGATCTCTATAAGGAGAATTAGTACCTTCCAAGAGTTCCTTTCATTCTCAGACAGAAATTACTTTATCTGGCATTAGACTGCTGTTAAATGCAGCTGTAACTGGGCAGGAAAGGTGAATGGACAACGTTGGAATCCTTCATCAGGGTAGTTAATGCAGCCGATTTCACTTTGAATGACAGGTCTCACCCTATATACGCCACTGGGGGAAGCAGGAGGGAGCTGCCAGGTGGATGTTCCACCATAGTTCTACTCCCCTTGATGTGCCAAGACCGGGTGTGACTCTTTAAAATAGCATATTGCTGATTGAGTATAGCAAAATGTATGGCGGCTTCCATCTAAAGGTGACTACAGCTTTAGAGTCCAGCATGTTGTATTTTGTATACAAACAGAAGTATTTACTGCACCGTGCCATCTCCGCCTGACCCCCGATAATGCACAGGAAGCAAAACAAAGCTTAAAGTGCTGCTGTCACGCCATTATTCATCTGCTGTGCCCGGGACGCCAGCAAATAAGACAGATTTCTGCTGAACTGGCGATAGTTTAATAAGGCTTGTATACACGTAGTCATTATCATTAGAAGTAGAACAGTTTCCACTGCCCGGTGATAATATACAAAATAACCAACGTGGCTATCATTCATGGTTGCTAGATATGGATTGTCTAGATCTGTCAATTAAAATGATTGAATCAAGGGATTTTATCCTTAAAGACATTTATCTTGTAACCACAGGAAATGATCGCTGAGGATCTGACCACTGGGAGCAGTGGCGGATTAAAGGGACCAACGGCCCGGGGCTGACACAAACAGTAGTAGCATAAAAGAAGTTATACTGACCTTCTCCACTCCTACCGATCTGATATTGATAGCCTAATTGAAGGGCCCTATTAAATTAGCAGCGCTGAGCCGTAATTGCCAGGCTGCACCTGGGCTTGCAAGTTTAGCCTGCCAAGTGGCAATCACTTGTTGTGGCCACTAGCATTGGTGTAATAGCGCTCTTAGAACAAGCCATTAAAAGGGCTTTCCGGGCAAGTAATATTGATGACCTATCCTCAGTATAGGTCATCAAGGTAATCGCCGGGGACCGTCCGCTTTAGGATTCCCACCCACATGATAATACGAGCCACTATCATTGCAGTGGGGTCAGACATAGTCATAGGGATCAGCCACAGAGGGCTTAACTCCTATTGAACTCAATAGGAGCTCAAGCTTCCTATTAAGTTTTCAGCTCTGACATCGGGGTCACACGTGGAAGTGTAATAGGAGGCAGAGCTCACATTGATTGAATTCGGAGTGAAACCCTCTATACCGCTTCCACCTCCGACTCTTATGTTGACATCCGGCCTTGCTACACTGAGAGTGGGCAAGGCAGTCAGCCTATCACCAGAGAGGCGGGTTCCCGATGATTAACCATCTCGAGGATAGGTCATCAATGGCTTTTGCTCGGAAAACCCCCTTTAATATTACAATCCATGATAATAACATTGCTGTGATCTGCCTTGGATTACAGGAAATATATAAAAAGAATGTGTGAGATGACATTTTTGGAAGGGTCACTTTATTAAATAGGCTGTGTATGATGATGAACCTTACCTTGAAGGTGGACAGGCCATACAGTCTTGTGGTGTGCACAGTCTCAGGGGAGATATTTGTAATATTGGTAATAAAATCCTCCAGGTATTTACAGGCTTGTTCCAGGTGAGTGGTGTTTATGATGATCTGCACAAGCTGCAAAGCACAAAAGTAAGCGGTCTGTAGTGGCCGTCCCATCGGATTTCAGAAATACACGGCAATTACCACGTTACAGGAAACTGCACGGCTATACGCAGCTTGCAGAAACGCTTGCAGGTGTATGCTGCTTAACTTACACCAATATTTTACAAGTAGGATTAAGGGCTTGTTCAGACAGGGGTTTTGGCTGAACTTGTCCATGACCCATATTAACCCCTTCAAAATCAGTATTTTTTTCTTTCATGTTCGCCTTCGAAGTGCCATAAAACGTATTGCTTATAAAAACATACACAAAGGTTTAATAAAGTTATTTTTTTATACTATTGAAAATAAGGTTATTAAACTTTCTGGTACATTTTTATTTAGTCCCCACAAAGGACTTCAATTTGCAGTTATGTGATCGCTTACACTATAGTGCTTTAGTGTATATATTAGACACCACCGGTCAAAAGTTGTGGAGCAGCTAAAGTGCTCTAGTTTTCACTAAGGTTTATACAGTTTAGTGTTTAAAATGTATTTTGAAACGAAAGCATTGAACAAGTTAAGATGAATACAAATTATGGATTAATTTTGCTTCACCAAATTAAATCTAGATTTTTGACTCCTGAAAGCAGCCACCTTTTTCTTCCCAACATTGTTGCAGAAGTTCCCACTAATGTGCTGCACTTGTAGATTGCTTTGCTTTCACTCTTTTGTCTAGTTTATACCTAGCTCAATGGGGCCCAAGTCTGGAAAATCTGCAGGCAATTCTATTCTTTGAAGCCTCTTCTTGCCTTCTTAAGTAGTTCGGACATAACATAGAAGTATGTTTTAGATCCCTGTCTTGCTATTATATGAACCTCTGACCAACTAGGCGTACACCAGAGCGTATTGCATGGTGTATAAAAATGCTGTGGTAGCCCTTTTTGTCCAATATGCCAATCACCCTGTGCAAATTGCCAACTCTAGATCCAGCAAAAAAAAACAAAACATCACGCTTTCACGTTTGACAGTTGGTGTCACACACACAAGAAGCATCCTTTCACCTACTCAATGGCATATGATAACCCTGTGTAATGAACCAAAGTCGTCAAATTTTGATTCATCAGTCTATAAGACCTTCTTCCACTCTTTAGTGGTCCACTGGAGGTGTTGCTTGGCCAAGTAAGTCTTTTTTATTTTGCAGTCTTAGCAGTGGCTTTCTTACTGATACTCTACCTGTCAAACCTGCAGATAGAAGTCTTCTCTTCACACTTCAAATAGAAACTTGTTTATTTTTTGCTGCATTAAGCTATGCTGGAAGATGCAGTGAGGTGCCAATCATGCAAACTGTTGATTCTCAAAAGCTAGTCATCTGATTTTGTAGTTGCCTTTGGTCTGTCAGACCTCTTCCTGTCAGAGTTTCCTACAGTTTCCAAGTGCCTTTTGATATTATATGAAACTGTACTGACTGACACCTTAACAGTCTTGGCAATTTCTCTGTAGGATAGACCTACACGTCTAAGGGTTATAATTGTCTGTCTGTCTTCTTTGGTTGCCATTATGATAGCAATGTGTTCTGTCCTAAAGACCAAAACTGTCCAATTCCTGCCCTAAAGAATGTTGTAATGCAGTCTGTTCCAACACTTGTTATATAGAATCCGAGGGTTTGGAAGTAATCTACAAAAGCTGAAACTCTTGTAGGAATAATTTGCATCCAATTGCAAACCATAATTTGGTTTCTGTGTTGCGGAGAAGTAGAGATGAGCGAACGTACTCGTTTCGAGTACTTACGCACCCGAGTACCGCCATTTTCGAGTACTTCAGTACTCGGGTGAAAAGATTCGGGGGGCGCCGGGGGGGCGGGGAGAGGCGTGGCGGTGCAGGGGGTAGCAGCGGGGAACAGGGGGGAGCCCTCTCTCTCTCCCCCCCACTCCCAACTGCTACCCCCCGTGCCGCCACGGCATCCCCCGAATTTTTTCGCCCGAGTACGGAAGTACTCAGAAATCGCGGTATTCGGGCGAAAAAGGGGCGTGGCCGAGCACGTTCGCTCATTTCTACGGAGAAGCTGTCCTTCCTGTGTTCCCTGAAAAACAGCCCTTTCGTTAAAATCATAAATTCATACTATTGCTCCGTTTCAGGTTAAAATTTTTTACTTACTTTTGAACCATTTCCCGTTATTTGCTGGACTTGAACTGTGTTCGTGTCAAAAATAACTGGAAAAATGTAGGTGTTCTACAACTTTTGACCAGTAGTGTATACAGTGATTTCTAATTGAAAAAAAAAGGGCGTCTTCCAGCATTTCTTAAAAACTTGAATTTTATTAACGCACATCCATAAAAACAAATAGTAGCGCTAGCCTTATTTATAGCAGTGGGGGTCTTAGGGTGAGACCCCCACTGAACAGAAGGTTATACCCCATCCTGTGGATAGGGACAACTTGTAATCTTGGCACAAATCTTTTAAGAACACCTAAGAACTTACAAAGTGAATTAAAAATGCCAATGCCAAGCCATAAGAACACATGGGGGAAGCATTTTTGCATGTACATATGCCATATATGATGTACTGTATATGTTTTGCTGTCCATTATGTATATAAGATAGCAGGATTTAAAGCAAACTTGTCGTCCAAGGAGACATAAAGCCAATTTTCTAATTCTTGCCATCGGTGTTAATACTTACTTCAGTGAGACCTATGTGAGGCTTTTTGATGAGATTTTGCAAACCGCTGCTTAAGGTCCTTGTGAGAAGTAAGTTGGTAGATTTTCGGAGCAGATCATCAATCTCAGTTGAGCTGAAATCAATCATAAAATTAGCTTCTTTAAAAAAAATAAAGGCGAACTCTCAGAGACAAGCGGTAAAAGTGAACTAAGGTGAAGTGTGAATTCTATGTTTCTACAACATGTTCTCTGTCTGCAGCCACAAATGTCAATCAGGACATTTCCAGATTTCCTTCCACCTCAGGCGCCACTAAGAACAAACCTTTGACACTTACACATTCGGAGTGAGTCTCATGTGGGAATTATTGCAAGGACAGAATATCCAAAAATCTTAGAATATGAATGAAAGTGTTTCTTTGTAGAATGACTTATCTGGGGGTCTATCGAAAGCGGAAGGAAATAACATTTACTATTTACTTGAGGAGAGAAATTAATAGAGGACTATACAGTCAGTCTCGATACAATGAGTAGATCTGGCACCGCTGATCGCAATCAAGATGAGAAAAGTCTACGATATGTAACTATTTCCTGAAATCAATGCACTATTAATATAATATCACATAATACTGTATACTAAGGGGCGATTCAAAAGTCAGGGCCACCCAGCATATCTTCTGCATTAAGCGATACAAGTAGGAAACTTTGTAGAACACTTAGATGGGTGGGAGAAAAACTTTTTGGCACTATGGTGGTTTCTGTCAGTTATCTTGGTGGCAGCCATCTTGGATTCAGCCCAAGAAAGGGGGTCATAAGATACATGATTTAAAGGTAGAACATCATCAGAAATTGATAGGTGCAGTTATTTTTTTTGTCAATACCTGCAACCATTTTCAAGTTATGGCTGATGTCATGTTGACTATTAATAAAGTTGCTATGTTGAATTATGTGATGTTGAAAACTCTAATCACACGTCTTTTCAGGCACCAGAAGATGCCATTAACAATCCAGAAGCAAAGTAGTAATCGGCAAGATGTAGGCCCCGATGCAGCTCGTCCAATAAAGGTGGTGCTATATATGACTCCACGGGTCCTCCTTTCAGTGTGCTTGGATTACTACTTTGCTTCTTGAGGTTCCTTGCTAGCCCCCTCTGCTCCGTGAGTGCTGGCTCCTCCTGGGGCATTACTAACGCTCGTGTGGTGTTGTACCGCCACACAACCTTTGGAGGTACCACTTTTCCTTTTATCATTATTGTTAATGCTTGGGTCCTTCTGCACTATAGAGCGCCATTTTGATTAATGTTATTAACAATTCAGGACAGAACTGGGATAATCTTCATAGTTTGCAATAGTACTTGGTTTGAGGTGGCCAAAGCTTTCAATCAAGAACACCAAGGAAGACAGTTCGTGAGCGCACAAGTGTCCTCTTCACACAACTAGCTGCAGTTTGTATGGGTGTCACTGGCGTGTCTTGAGGAATCTTCCAACAGTTGGTTGGCTCCCACCATGCTCCAATGCCAGTCTTCTGGAGCCTTTCTGTAAACTCTTCCGTAAAACGACTGGCACAACTGTCCCCACCTGGGGATTGGACAACCAGTTCTCAGCTTGTTCTGCACTGTCTCCTAACAGTCCATGCCCTCACTGGCTGTCTTCTTGGTTGATCTTGATTGAAGGCCTCAGCCACCTCACGTGAACGTCTGTTAGCAACCATAAAAATGATCTCCGTTCTATCCTGCATTGTTATTGGCATCTTCTGGTATCAGGAAAAAACATGCAATAAATGTTTTCAATACCACAAAGTTTAACCCTTTCCAATCCAATTTGTATCCCGGTTTTCCTTGGGGGCTTACTCTTTTTTTGCAGTTATACAAGGGCGCTATATGCTGGCTAAAGCCAGAACTGCATGAGGTGACTTGTTGGATAGAATTCGACAGAAGAGAGGCTGGCAATACACAGTAAGAGAACCCCGACGGACGTCTTCCAACATCAGAGCTGTACAGCCTTAAATCATAATGTCTTTAGACGTCAGACAGTGGATTGGAAAGGGTTAACATAACAATTTTATTAATACTCAACATGACATCATCCATAACTCGAAAATGGTTGCGGGTATTAAAACAATAACTGCAAAAATCAACTCTCCTTACACTAAAGTTTTTACTAAAACTTAAAGTTTACTAGAGAGTATTTGCTTGTTTGCTTGGTCATCGGTAGCACACTTGCATGACCCGATGATTGGGCGAACAAACATTCCTAGGAACGTTCTTGATCATTGGGCCGTGTAAAAGACCCTTTACAACAGATTTGTGTCCGAGTATCGGTATTTTACTCTATTTCCATACACAATAAAATTGTACTTGCTTTTGCAGCTGCTGCTTGGCATTGAGATGCCGATGTGACGTTTCCTGATAACCAGTATACACAACCTCATCTCATGCTCCGTAATCCTTAGGGGTATACAGAACCGTAGTATAACTGCAGTCTTGTGGGATATTTCTGTATGAGCCAAGTTTTGAGTATTCTACATAGATTTGTGTAGAAAACTGCAAAAACAGACAATCTCTACTTTCAATTCCATTAATAAAAATACTAACTTTTGTCACAGAAGGAGCAGAAACTACAGAAATAAACAATCTGCCCCTGAGAGGCTGCAGGACAGTGCTGCCATCAAGTGTATATATGCAGTACAGCAGCCGGGGGGCTTGTTAAGGAGTCATGAGCAGTAGTAGAAAGAAGCTGCGATATTACATAGATATTTAATTAATATAGACAAATGAACCTGGCAACGTCTTGAGTTAAGTTTTTAGGCACTCGAAGAGCAATAGTACCGTGCGCCCCCATATGGTGCTTCCGCAAGAGTCCTCTAGAGGTGCTGTGTAATTTAGCACTTGGAGGTCTAGCCAATAGCAGTCTAAAAGTACCTTTATGGGGCGATTATCGCCTGAATAATTGATTGAAGCAGAGGTTTTTCGGCAAGAGTCATCGCATGGAGACACAGTCAGTGACAGGGAACTGAGAGAAAAATCGCTCTGTGGTCGCTAGTCGCTCCTTTTCACTGAGCTGTAATGAAGCAACTTCTCGCTCAGTATGAACAGGAATCATTCAATCTTTGAACGACTGCCTGTTTGCAGTGAATGGAGGCAGATGGTTAGATGCTTAGAAGAGATCTGTGGCACGCTCCGCCTCCATTCGCTGGATGACTGTGTGAAGGTACAAGCTAGTCGTTGAGATGTGCCCGACAGTTGTCCTGTATAATGGTATGTTCACACAAGGGGGAAATGCTGAAAAATAATCTGTACCATTTGTGCTGCTTTTCATTTGTAATCAGGTGGGTATCAGTAGATACAGCGCTCACCTCACCTTACAATACTGGCGCGGTCAGCTTTGGACGCGGAAATGCTGCTGAATTTCCATGCGATTTTCCACTTGTGACATTCCGCAACATTTCCGCCCCATGTAAACATACCCTAAGGGTAACCTAACACGGATTCCTGATGCACATAATTCCTCCTGGTTCCATTGGAGGTTTTCCAGATATATTCCACTGTATAGCCACCCATAGGCATCCGTCACCCAAAGCTCAAAAACAATATGCAACATACAACAGCTAAAGTAATCTATGGAATCTCCTCCAAGGGTTGTTAAAGCTCTTAAAAAGGTGGGAAAAGCTCTTCGGTGGAAATAGGTTCAAAGAAAGACACTCAGTGATCAGAGGTTCTTCCCGATCCAGCGCAGGAGTCTTAGTCCCCACTGCTCCAGTTCTGGAAGAAGCTGCAGCAGTGATACTGCTATAAACAGAACTGAAGCTTGTGATTGGCTGAGCAGCCACGTGTACTATGAAAGGGGTGTGACTGCAGCGGCTTCTTCCAGGATCGGAGAGGCAGGGACCAGGGCTTCAGTGCTGCACTAGGGAGGGACCTGTGACTGATGAGTGTGGCTTATTCTTTTCCATTTTGTGTCTATGGTATTCTTTCTTTTACTGAAATAGGCCACAAAACGTCTATACAGATCCTCTGAAAATCTCATCCACAAGCCCGGTAAAAGTCCGCACAAAATCAGAAACTGTGCTGAATTTAATTCCGCAGCAAGTCAATTTTATTGCCGTTTCCGCTGCAGAATTCGCCTTTTTTTCAATAAGGGGGTGATTTCCGCACAAAAATATGCAATAAAGTCTGCATCAAAAGCCGCACCAAATACAGGTTTTGAGGCAGATTTGAGGCAGACAGTCCGCAGCAAATCAGCCCCATGTGGAACCAGCCTCAGGGTAATTTTCTATGTAGTGCAAATGCTGTGGATTTTCCGCAGCACAGAGTCCCAAGATCCGCACCATCGGGGTGGATTTGGACTTGCAATCAGCTGTGCTTCTGCAGATAATTACAGCACGCTCCCTCTCCCCTCCGAAGTCTTAACACTTTTGGCGCCTCCATCACCTGGCGGCCCCTAGCCAATGCATCGCTGCTGATCAGGTGACTTGGAAATGGCCAGCGGTGCTGGGTGCCCGAAATATGGAATGCAAAATCCTAAGCCAAGCCCATAATCACACCTGCTAACAACACCCTTTTGGTATGGGTGCCCCGTGGTAAAGTTTTTCCCAGGGGTGCATCATGGCTGAAAAGGTTGAGAATACAGTAGGTGGCCACTGACATCTCCCCCATCATTCTAGTTGCTGGCGGCATATGTCTCATAATTAGGCTGGTAAAGCCGTAATGGCGTGTTTTTTTTTTTTTAACGCACTTGGATTCAAACCACTAGCAATCTTCCGTCTGGTTCTTACAACTTGTTGGTCAGTGTATTTCTCTAGGTGTGTTCCGTGAGTAAATATTTACAGGTTAGGTCAAAAGGTTACTCGTTACTATGTGTAAATTGTACTGGGGATCAATTAAGGATGTGTGAAACTCCTCTCATTTCCATTCATTAAGAGATAAGACGGGGCAGATAAGCTGCAGGCTGGCTTCTGGCTGCTGTGTTTTCACGCTGGGCTCTCAAATGTTATTCTAACTGATTTAGGTATAGAAAGACAATTAAGGAAAATGCGGATCACAATGGAACAGGTTAATCTGCTCAGACTAAACAAACTCCTTCTATTAGCGCAATCACATCCAGGCCAAGCGACACAAGCTGGCCTTTCATCGGACACTTTTGCAGGACTCCTTTTGAACATATGTGATGATAATGGCGGTTTGGAACTTACTTGTTTCACTTATTTTCAATGAAAGGTAATTGTTGCCATGGTAATTGAAATTATTCTAAAAAACTGGGTGGTCACGCAGGTTTATAGCTTCTTCGGTTGTCAAGTAAAGAAAAGAAAGACTTCCCAATGTTGGGGCCCTTTTACACGTGCCGATAAATTGTTTAGATGCACGCATCCGGTGAGATTCGGAACGATGATCCTTTCGTGTAAATACAGGCACAGAATGAGCGATGAATGAGAATTTGTGTACTTTTTGTTGGTCGTTCAGTTACACACATTAACCGGTGTAAACAGGCAGTCGTTCAGCTATGGACGGCTGCCTGTTTATGGTGAAGGGGGGCAAGTGGACCGGAAAGATCCCCCGGCCTGCTCAACTGGGCGGTGATCCTCCTTTGTAAAAGCACAGGTTAAAATCAATTAGGGAGGTGGGGAAAAGGCAGGATTGCGGGTTTTTTCCCACTCGGATGATCCAAAGTGCATCTGCATACATATGCGCGGAAAAACCATTACATCCCTGATCTCCCGTAAATGGTTTCTACAGGTCTCCCCTAGCGGAAATCCGATCCACCGGTGGACATGAGGCCTTAGACGGTGTTCAGTGCCATCCAGGAACCGTCCTCATCATACTGACTAATATGCATTGCTCACAATCCTCGTACTAATCATGTACATCATGTACACCCAGATGTACAGAACGTCCTCATTGAAGTGTATACATACACCATCACTAGCTTTCAGCTGAACACAGGCAGATTTCTCCTTATTCCCCCCTACACATGAACACTTCATTTGGCTGAGCGTTCATGCGTAAAGTTGTAGCCCAATAGCTCTGGCGGCAGCTGATGTCCAGGCGGAGCAAAAGGATTGTGTCAACATGACCAATTCTTTTCACCCTGCACATCATCTATGGAGGAAAGTCAAGAAACTCAATAGTTGTCCGATCCCTCCAAAATCGCCAGGTTCAACTTACTTTTGCGTAATGCTTATGGGGGCTTAAATGGGCATTCTAGTTATCCCCAATCTATGGGATAGAGAATAACTAGCTGATCAATGAGAAGCCAACTGTTAGGACTTCCACCGATCCTGAGAACAGGGATCCCGATTCCCCTGTCCCCCTCGCTGTAGCCCCCACAGTGAGGAGGACATTGAAAGCAGCGGTGGTCGTGCATGTATAGGGCCGCTCCATTCATTTACAATGGGACTGCCGGAGATAAAAGGACTTGGATATTCCCATCAGACCCATTGACATAAATGAAGTGGCGGCTGTACATGTGCGACCTGCACTTCATTCTCGAGATCAATGACTGTCCTAGTAATCGGACACATCTATCAGTTTTCACCCATCCAATGGATGTATGAAAGCTTGAAAAAAAAACCACAAAGAAACCAGAATACCCCTTAAAATCGAGACAATGTAGGAGAAAACGTTTCTATTCATCATATGGATTTCTACATGCTGTATGGATTTTCATCATCTCGAATGGTCTGGCAACCCCTGTAATTGGATTTAGTCCTATAATACTACATTTCCCCTGCAGGAAACGTCAGGCAGGCTGCGGCTTTCCCTGGCAGGATCAGTTATTTACTGAGAGCACCCCATACGCTCAAAGGTGTTGTGCATCTTGGCACAACGTCCTTAATGCTGGCCATACACAACAGATAGCTGTTGGCCCACAGCTATATATCCTGGCTTTCCCCATACACATGCACACTTGGCTCAGCTGTTCCGACTGGGAAGAAGGTTGTAAGTCGCCATCAGACACCTCTAGAGGTGGCGCCACCTCCAAAAACTGCCTGATCCTTATCTCCTCCAACATCCGCCTCTATACATACTAGATGATCAGCTGGTCCCACCATTCAGTCGGTCTACATCTGATGTAGGGGACCCCGTATTAGGCAGGACCTACACTTCACCGGGTTCTTTGGATTTAGATCACGTGCTTCAATATATGAATGGACAGCCTACGCAAATATTGTTGCTGGGACAAGCATAGAACAACATCATATATTTAAGCAATGTGTATGAGGTATGATTCAGAATTTGTGAAAATGTCTATTACTTTACATGCTCTGTGACAGCTCCTTAGACATTCATAAAACTTCATACATTTGGCAAATACAGCTATTTTGGAATGGGGGGGGGGTAGACAGATTTTGATTGCAACTGTATGACTTTCAAAGCTAAAGTAACATGAATTCAATGAGGATGACCACATTACCCAGCGTGGGCACTTACCTTCGATGAAGTGATTCCGAAAATTTAAGGCTTGCATAAATAAATTCTTTGACCTGCATATAAATCTGTGGGACGGACTGAGACATTGGGAGTTTCTTTGGAAAAGATACCTGGAAAAGGAAAAAAAGGGCTCAAAATGTGAACATACAACATCAAGCCACATGTAATTTTGCCGGCTGGGCTGATATCTATTTCTCGTGGACATTTACCCAAATTCTCCTAATTTTACAGATGGCTAAAACTGGCCATAAACATTAGATGTATATCGTCTGACCTTGCAGATTTTGGTGGGACTGGCTGACCATCTAATGTGTTAGGAAGGCTTACCAACTATGCCACAATGCTCAATTCTTGTGTTCTCTGGGAGGTAGGCCGCCAACCAGAATTGTCTGGCAGCGCCTTTCTCCACTCCCCTACTGAGAAGATGTGTTTATGGGGGAACGATCAGTGCATGGGCAACTTAACACCCTAGAATTCAATGTACTGTTGACTCCTTTCATGTAAAAGTGCCAACAGACCTTGGATAGCTTCAGCCAACGGCTATTTCCCCTGACTTGCAGGAACACGCGCTTCAGCTGAACATTTGTGTGTTGTCAATAGGTAAAGAAGAGGAAGTCGCTTGCAGACTAGTTTGTAAGTGTCTTCCATGGGCAAAGGACAGTAAACCTCCCCATAAACAACTAAGGAACTGGGCATTGAAATTCATAATGCCAGTTTCTTCTTTTTGCCAATATCATCTGCTGGGGACGACTCTGAATTAATCATAGAGTCAAAATGCATTAAAAAGTTGCTTGCTCTCACCAAAATTGGCATGTTTCAGACGACTTTATCCTAATGTGTTTGGCAGCCTTAAGGCCCATTTAAAAAACAATGGTTATCGCTTAAAATTCACTCAGAAGCCATCCTTTGAGCGATAATCGTTGCGTGTAAACGTGCCCATCTTTCACTTTTCTGTCGATCGATGAATTTTAGTTCGGTATGAATGCTGATTACATTGTCTCAGCTGTCAGCCCCTTGGCAGAACATAGGGAATTTATTCAGAGAACAGCGGGTGGTCTATACCCTGAATACAGCTCCTGGCAGCTCAATAGGCATTAGTATCAAGTAGTAGCTTATAACAATAATAATCTTTATTTGTATAGCGCTAACATATTCCGCAGCGCTTACATAGACAGGGGGAATACAGAAAGACAAAAAATACAAACATTACAGAACCACGGTTACATGGTAATCAGTTGATGGAAACAATAGGGGTGAGGGTCCTGCTCCAACGAGCTTACATGCTACAAGTAATGGGGTGATACAGAAGGTAAAGGGGCTGGAGATGTGCACAGTATGGGGAGGTGGAGAGTGAGGGATGCTATACACATAGACGATGGTCAGACATTTGGCCGTGTGACTGCAGAATCGGTATGACTGCAGGAGCGGTTTAAGATGGCTAGCAGGGATTGCAGTCAGTAGGTCAGGGAGCATGTTATCAGGCAGAGTACAGAGGGGTTTGTTTAGGGAATACGGTATGCCTCCCTGAAGAGGTGCTTTTTTAGAGCACGCCTGAAGTTCTGCGAGTCCTGGATTGCCCGGGTAGCCTTTGGTAGTGCGTTCCAGAGGACCGGTGCTGCTCTGAAAAAGTCTTGGAGGCGGGAATGAGAAGTTCGAATTAAAGGGGCGCTCAGTTTGGTTTTGTTAGCAGAGCGGAGAGCCCGGGCTGGGTGATGGATTGAGATGAGGGAGGCAATATATTGAGTTTAAATTGAATTCTGTATTTTACGGGCAGCCAGTGCAGTGACCAGCACAGGGCAGAGGCGTCCAAGTAGCGGCTGGACAGGAAGATGAGCCTGGCTGCCACATTCAGGATGGATTGGAGAGGGTAGAGTCTGGTGCAGGGGAGGCCGATCAGCAACAAGTTGCAATAATCGAGTCTAGAGTGGATGAGGGGAACAGTGAGCGTTTTTAGCATGTCTATGGTGAGAAAAGAGCGGATTCTTGTGATGTTCTTGTAGGTGCAGCTGACATGTTCGGGCCACTGATTGGATGTAGGGGGTAAAGGAGAGATCAGAGTCGAATATGACCCCAAGGCAGCGGGCATGTTGTCTAGGAGTTATGGTGGCACCACACACTGAGATGGAGATGTCAGGATGAGGTCAGTTAGTGGAGGGTGGAAATACCAGTAGGTCAGTTTTAGAGAGGTTTAGTTTTAGGTAGAGAGAGGACATAGTGTTAGAGACAGCAGACAGACAGTCGGTGATGTTTTGGAGGAAAAGTGCAGAGATGTCACGAGAAGACGTGCATAGCTGGCTTATGCAAAATGATCGCTCAAAAGCCATCTTTTGAGCGATCATCTTTCTGCGTAAATGCACCTTAAAAGGCATTGTCTGGGACTTTTACTATTGATAACTTATCCTCAAGATAGGTAATCAACAGTTGATCGTAGGGTGTTCAGTGCTCGGAAGCATCGCCAATTGGCTGATACCTAGCACCACTGTCAGTGCAGACACAGCTGAAGCAGATAGCACTGGCAACATTGCCCATACAGGCACAGCCCCCACTGAATTCAATGGGAGCTGTGCCTGCAGTACAAAGTCGGGTTGCTGCAACATGGACAACGTTATCTGCTTCCAATGCTGTCTGTAATGACAACTGGCCTGGGCTCAGCAGATCGGTGGGGATTTCAAAAGGTGGACTCCCAACAATCAACTATTACTGAACTATCTTGAAGATCATCAATAGTTAAAGTCTCGGACAAACCCTTTTAAGTGAACTCATGCCATATCATTGTTCTTAGTCACTGGTGGTAATTGTCACTAGTTCTACCTTTTATGAAAATTTATCCCACAAAAAAAACCATAAATTCGAAGTTACCCGACGCCCCCCCCCCCCCATTCTCTCTTTTTTTAAAAATCTCCTGCTTTTCCCACAGGATTCGCGGCACGCCTACAGTGACAGCTACGGGTGTGCCGCAAATTGAACGTCTTCCATTGACTTCAATGGAAGCCGTCCCTGTAGGATCCGCGGCAAAATAGAGCATGCTGTGACGAGAAGGTCCACAAAACAAATACACATGCTTTAATTAAGCTGCAGACGCCCATGCATCCCTATGGGCGGCTTGAATTGCGGATCATCCGCAATTCAAACCCGCCCGTGGACATTAGCCCTTAGTCAATTGCGGGTGTTCTAGAAAATTAAGCAAGTCTTTCCCCATCAGTCTTCCAGCGAGGTAATGGTCCGCAAGGGGTAATTGTTCTCCCATAAACCGGGGCTTTATATTTCGCAGCTGACCTGCCAAAGAGTAAAGTCTGAAGTTTGATAAAGTCATTCACCCGCCCTTTACTTTTGCTCTAATAAGCAACACTAAGTAGGCACTGCATATGGCGCACGTACTACCAAAGCTAGAACACACTGCAGACCGTCAGTGATAAATGGACATTCAAGAAATACCGGGATTTGTGTCACCCTTACACTTTTAACCTTGTAGGTTGACATTTACAATTTGGTAAAAAGGAGACAAATGGTGTCAGTGATCAAACACAAGGTTATCACTAATTTAATTTCTTTACAATGACTTCATCAAACATCATCTTCACATGTTCCCTTCCTTCAAGGAGGTCACTAGACATCTAACGCATTTCCATAAATACTTAATAAAGACCCCAGGCAGACTGATAAAATCTGTGCAACCCTTCACCTCACTGTATAGTATCAGCATGTCAAACAAACACCTATCAGGCTTACTTACCTTGTCACCTTCTGGATCTTGGAAAGGAAATTTGCTAATTACAGCCATGTACTCCTCTTCATTCGCGACAGGGATTGGGCTGTAGTTATCCGCTTCAAAAATATCCCTGAAGTCACAAAATCAGTTGATTAAAGATCTAATTTCAATGTTCACTCATTGTCAAAAAAATCCATCACCTAGAAGGAGTTGTCGGGATCAAATGCAACATCCTGTGTGTGATTGTGATGTTGGTATAAGGAAGGGATTGCTGTATCAGAGCAAAAGGAGAATTAAATGCAGAAAACTAACACTTGAAGGGGGGCTCTAGTACCCTGTTGTACCGCCTCTAGCTTGGATAGAAGACGTGATACGGGGGGGCATGGAGGCTCTAGTACCCTGTTGTACCGCTGCTAGCTTGGATGTAAGATGTGATATGGGTGGGCATGGAGGCTCTAGTACTCTGGTGTACTGCTTCTAGCTTGGATTCAAGATGTGATACGGGCAGATATGGCAGCTCTAGTACCCTGTTGTACTGCCTCTAGCTTGTATGTAAGATGTGATATGGGTGGGCATGGAGGCTCTAGTACCCTGTTGTACCGCCTCTAGCTTGTATACAAGATGTGATACGGGTGGGCATGGAAGCTCTAGTACCCTTTTGGGCCGCCTCTAGCTTGGATACAATATGTGATACAGATGGGCAAGGAGGCTCTAGCACCCTGTTGGGCCACCTCTAGCTTATATACAAGATGTGATACGGGTGGGCAAGGAGGCTCTAGTACCCTGTTGGGCCACCTTTAACTTGGAAACAAGATGTGATATGGGCGGGCTTGGAGGTTCTAGTACCCTGTTGGGCCACCTCAAACTTGGAAACAAGATGTGATATGGGCGGGCTTGGAGGTTCTAGTACCCTGTTGTACTGCCTCTAGCTTGATTACAAGATATGATATGGGAGGGTATTGAGACATACAGGTTCGATATGGTATCCTGCAGCATATCCGTCCCCATTTGCTGTAACTGAGCCTCTACAGCGTGCAAACTCGTAGGCTGTTGAAGCTGGTGTCCTAGATGGTCCCATACATGTACTATTGGCAATAAATCTAGCTACCGGGCAGCAACGAAAGTGTGACAATGTTGTGGAAGTTTTCCTGTGACACACTTGATGTATGCGGTTGAGCGTTATCCTGCTGGAAAATGCCTCTTTAAAGCTGTCCCACAAGAGGCAACAGGGTGACCGACTATCGTATGTGATGGGCCCACAGACCATCACAATAGCAGGGGCAGTGTGCCACTCCACATCAAAGGCAGGATTGAGGCACTCACCCCTACGTCTCCAGACATGAACATGGTCATCGTCGATGTCCAAACTAAACCTGGATTTGTTGCTGAAGACAACCTAATTCCACCCTGTTGCAATCCAGTTTCATCGTTCATGACACCACTGCAAACAGAGGCAATGGTGGGTGGGTGTCAAAGGCAGAACATGGATTGGGTGCCATGAGGACAAACGGCCTTCAGCCAAGCGCCTGGATATGGTTTCGACAGACACAGGGGCTTATAACGACGGTGCCACCTGTCTCTGGATAATGAACAACAAAACAGATGGAGTTGCTCATGACTGTCGGATGATCAGATAATCCTCTCTTCTGGTGGTCTGTTGAGGGTGTCCTGAGTCCGGTCTCCATGTGCATGTACCCTCACGCATCTACTGGTCCGAACACCTCCTAACAGTCTGGCCAGAATGGCCCAGGTGGTGGGCAATTTGTTGATACAACTATCCAGCTTCTCGTATTCTAATAATGCACCCCTCTCACCTTAGTTAACTGGGCGAAGTCTCTTTGCATTGTAGAGGCGCCTAGTGGTCAACAAGCTCTACACAAGCAGAAAAAGAAGTCGCTACACACAAAGAGCCTCTGAAAGACTTTTTATAAGCCAAGTGTAGAACTAGTTTTAGGGCCTCAGGTGCCAAGACGGTTCATTTAATCACGCTGCTACTCTAATCATTGGCATATCTGCCTGAGATGTAACTGCATGCCGAGTTTTGCAGCAAAATGACAACTCCTTCTGGGTGCTGGATTGCTTTTGATAAAGAGTGTATAATTATCACAGTAGAAGGCAGTAATCTGTAAGCGAAGCAAAAATTAGGGCACTTTAAAAGGGTCTTTAACATAGTAACATGGTTTGTAAGGGTGGCAAAATATATAAGTCCATCCAGTTAAGTCTATTATCCCGCAATGTTGATCCAGAGGAAGGCAAAAAAAAACAATGCAGGAGGTAGAAGCTAAAGCTCCATTTACACACAACGATTATCGCTCAAAATTCGTTCAAACGATAGCATATAAGCGATAATTGTTGTGTGTAAATGCTGCCATTATTTACTTTTCGGCTGAACGATGATTCTAAGGTGAGCTTAAAATCCATGGTTCAGCTAGAGAGTAGATAACAGGGACCGCATGCTGTGTTCTGCATGGGCATCAGACATTACATTGTATTCAGCCGACAGCCCATGCCAGAAAAATGAAGCTGTGTGTAGAGCTCAGACCACATGCTGAGCTCCTGGAGGCTCATTTACATGCAAATGAAGATTATAAAGTGCTAATGGACATTAGTATCCATTAGCACTTTATGCAAAACAATCGCTAAAACTATTAATCTTTCAATCGTTTGAAAGATTGTCATTGCATGTAAATGGGACCAAATTAACAACCCTTCTGAAGTAATCTACCGACTAAAACATGTAATATTACTACACTCAAGAAGGGCCCTTCTTGTACTCTTTTAGGGATTTCACCATCACCACATCCTCAGGCAAAGAGTTCTTTATTTTCATTGCTCTTATAGTAAGGCCACTCTCCCACACAGTGTCGGCAAAACATAGTGACTTTACCGCCGCTATTTTAACCGCACCTCATGACTGTAATGGGTGATGATGTGCGTTAAGAAGCACGAAAACACTGCAAAATAGAGCAGACAGCGCTTGCAAATCGCAGCGTTGGAAAACCCAGTGTTCGAGCACAGGTCTGCGAGGCCCCTTTGAAGTGTTCTACCGTGATTATCATGGCATTCAAAATGCCGCGGTAATTGCAGTGAAAAGTGCATGTGTGAAAGTGGCCTAAAGAACCCCCTTCTACATTGGTGTGGAAACTTTCTTTCCTCTAGATGCAGAAAATGCCCCCTTGTTACAGTCACAGTCCTGGGTATAGACAGATGATGGGAGAGATCTCTGTATTGTCCCCCAAACAGTAGTTATTAGGTCGCAACTCAGCGGTCTTTTTTCTAAACTAAATAACCCCAATTTTGGCAATCCCCCATCTTATCCGGATACATTGGTAAAGGTATACTGTGCCCTTTTGCGTTAACTACTTTACACAGTTTAGTAAGGGAACTTTTACATAGTCTCCAGATTAATCACTCAAAACAACGATTAAAGGGCCACTCTTATAAACATGGGACTCTATGCAGCAAGTGAGCGAGGATCATTCACTTGCCGGAGCCGCTTTGGTTTTTAGCTAGCCTGTTTACTCTGAATGGAGGTGGGCAACAGGAAGAGATCTCTGGCACTATCCACCTCCATTCAATAATCATTGCTGTTTCGTGAAAACACAGGAGCAAAAATCATTGGGACCACTGCCAGGCGTTTAAGTGCACGACAGCTGTCCCGTGTAAAAGGACCCAAACATCGGCAAAAATGTTTATTTTACTTTTCAATTCTTCTACAAGATTGTTATCAAATACATTACCAATAATAGGGCCCAATACTGCCCCATGTGGTACCCGACTAAGAATCATGACTCAGAAAAGCCATTGTCGAATGCTCTATTAGGGAATTCTCAATTAATAAAAAGGTCACCCACACAGGACCTCATCCATCTGACCAGAGCAGAAGCATGAGGCCCTCACATCTGTACATTACATAGACAACTGATTGATGTCAATGGAAACTGGGCAATTCTATATTTTCCCTGTGGTGGTACTAAAGGGATATTTTACACTTACTATTGGGTTCCACCACAAACTACAGCTGACCGTTGAGGGTCTCAGCAACCAGACCCCTTATAATCATCTTATTATTGGGGGAGGCTTTTAATAAAAAGGGATAGCACTGGTTCAGGCCCAATTCCCATTCATGGCATCTCCAGCAAACAGCTGATGTGTCCGGGGGAAGCCATGGCGAGCCAGAGATCTACTGGTTGAGTTTTATTAAGGGTGTCTGTAATTATTTTCGATTTAAAGAATTTGTTTGTGAATTTTATTTGCAATTACAGAAAAAAACAGCATTTTTTCGTGATCATTACCTGAACAGCCCAGCCCATTTTTTGAGCAGTGTGTCATTATATTTGTCCCTAACTTCATAAAGTAGATCAAAGAGTCGATTCACTGGAAATCCATATCCCTAAAAGAGAGAAAAGCAAAGCATGTAAGTGTACGGTGTTAGTGATAATCATGCATTCTGTCCTAAACCCCGTCTACACTGATAGATGATCACTCAAAAATCGCTCAAACGACAGTTTGAGTGGCATTTTGAGCGATGATCGTTGCATAGTCTATAGTAGCTAATTAGCTACTAAAGTGCTATGCAGGCGGAGCAGGGCACCGCCACTATTGCTCGGCGAACAATACACCTGTTTTGCATAAGCAAACAGCTGCATTGTTCTTCGAGCTTACAGCTCACGTCTAGCTGTGAAGTACCAGCGGAACATGAGCTGAAAGAATCTTATTAGCGCTGCCGACTGTGATAACAATCTGCACTGCTGATAAGAGCTCATCGTTCAATTCTAGAAAACTAGATTTGAGTGAGGAACGAATCGTTAACGAAAACTGCACGATGTCCGTACATTTAGACGCAACAGTTATCGCTCAAAAGATGTCTGAGCGAATTTTGAGCGATAATCATTGTGTCTAAATATTCTTATGCATGTTCTTGGCCAATAGAGATGAGCGAGCATACTCGGTAAGGCAATTTACTCAAGAGAGCATCGCCTTTTTCGAGTAACTGCTGGCTTCTCCTTGAAGATTCGGGGGGACCGCGGGGGGTTGCGGAGGCGATCAGGAGTGAGAGAGAGATCTCTCACACTCTCCCCCCTGCTCCCCCCGCCGCCTGCTCCCCCTGCCGCCTCGCACAAGCCCCCCGAATCTTCAGGGACGAGCCAGCAGTTACTTGAAAAAGGCGATGCTCTCTTGAGTAAATTGCCCTACCGAGTATGCACGCTCATCTCCATTGGCCAACCATCAAGACATGTAAAAAGCTCTTTCTTTATTCTTCGCACAATCTATAGTTTGAGAACAAAACAGCTAGAAATTCTAAAAGTCGGGTACAAGACTATCGATGGCTATAGATATGAGATGAATGTCTGCTGAACCCAGCGATTCGACTTCCCCCCTAATGCTGATTTAGGAGAAAGAAGAATCGGGCAGGTGGTTTCAATGTGGAGAAGGCCAATTTCAGGCAAATCTGGCGGTGACTTACCTCCTTCTTCAAATGTCTGTTCCAGTTGGAGGTCAGACATAGTATTTAATACACAGTGGTAGCTCTACAGCTAGGAGAGTCTTGCAGATGCTCCGGTTGAACCAAATCTGGCCCTTTAAACCCGTAAAGGACTTCAACAACTAATTTCTTAGCAGTGTCCCACAAATAACAAGAAAAAGTCTAATTACAGAATACTGTTTTGGCAAACAGCATTTTTCCTTGATAGTTCACAGCTGTTAAAAAGCAGGAAAACTCACATTTGGCCAGTGAAACCATGAAGGGATTATTATCCATCCATTAACGTGTGTGAAGTAATACGTGAAGCGAAAAGCAAAACTTTGGGCAGCACGGGTTTACATTAATAAAATACCGAACATACTGTATTTCTTTTTTCCTACTTTGCTCTCAAATGTACAAATTGTCTGAGGATTAGGTTTCTACAGATAGTATACCATTATGTTTAAGGCTACTCAGGAATACAATAGCAGATTAGGAGGGATAAGGGCGCCCTCTTGCTGTTGCGCACTATATCTGTCCAGCGTGAGTTCCATGAGTAATCAAACTATGGAAGCATTACACTTACTGGAAGAAGTCACCATTAAACACTTATATTCCAGATCCCAGTTCAGATACATTATTACATAACCTACATGTAGTAGTCGCAACTGGCCACATAATGGATGGCAATGATTATTGTACATTGGTCCGACTAATTAGTATAGGACCCATGCATGAAGCTCTCCTAGGGCTGTATTGTCGCATTGGAAATGTACCACAAGCCTCTCCCCATGTCCAAAGTCAGCATGGGCAGGAGATCAGAACTGGAGTTACACTTTAATTGTGAACTTGTAGCATTTTTGTATGGCTTAGTAGTGCAAACATTGAAGGAGTAATATGGCGTCAGCAAAAGCATATTCATTGCAGAATGAAAAAGTTATACCATTTTCAGATATTATTTCTGTATCAATTCCTTATGATTTTCAAGATCTCTGCTTGCTGTCATTCAAAAGTAAAACTTCATTCTTTACTTCCAGTGAATGAAAAATTGTCCTGGTCATGTAATGGACACAGAGGTACACGACGCATTACAGTTACAAGTTATAAAGTAATCTCCTATCCTCAGGATAAGCGATAACTTTATCATCGGGGGGGGGGGGGTCCAATGGGGCTCCCACCGAGCCAAAGAACGGATGTCCCCAAGGTCCTCACATGCGCACCACTGCTTTCTTCATTTGCAAACTTTTACACTGTCACTAAAATTAATGAACTGGCCATGCGCACGTGGGAACTTTCAGGACAGCCATTCTTGGGAATGATAGGTGTCCCTGTAGTCTAAGCCACACTACACACATGAACACTTGCCTCAGCCTTCAGAATGAGGAAAGACGGACACCTCCGGTGGTGGCTTATCTTTTGAAAAGGAGATCAGAGAAAGCTACTGTCACAGAGGGCTGTAATTCACTATGGGTCAAGTCTCTGCTCTAATCAGCAGTGAGGAGGAACAGGACCAAAAGCTACTCAGAGAGAGGATGGAGAGATAGCTGTGTAGTACTGAGTAGGCATGGTTATACTACACAGCCTCTGAAAGAAGGGAGAGGAGGGATTGCTAAGCTTGTGTATATTAATGAGTGACACCAGCTGATTAGTGCTGGAAACGTCCCTCAACCAAAAACTAGAATGTAGAAGGGTCTGCAGTCCAAGTATGATGCTTTCTAAGTGCACAAGAAGAAAACAACAGATAAGCGCATCATTTTTTTTTCTGCAGGGACTTAGTAAGATATGATAAATCTCTATGCAGTACTCTCCCAGGCAATTTTGTATCTAGAAACTAAATTGTATTGGAGGCTGGGAACTCATCTCAATGGCTAAAGGCCCATTTACACGCAAAGATAATCTTTCAAACGACTAAAAGATTTGCTATCTATTTGCAAAAGCGTTAATGCCCATTAACACTTTATCCTATTAATACTTTATCCTCTTCATCTGCATGTAAAAGGGCCTCCGGGAGCTGTTTGCAGAGCCCAGCGTGTAATTAATCACATGCCCAGCTTTGGAAACAGCTGCATTGTTCTGCTCACAGTTGCCAGCAAATTACGTTATCTGCCGACTCCCGTGGAGATAACAGCGTGTGTTCTATTGAGAGACACTTTATCTCTCAGTGTCTGAACGATGGATTTTAAGTAGAGATGAGCGAGCGTACTCGGAAAAGCACTACTCGCTCAAGTAATTTGCTTTATCCGAGTATCGCTGTGCTCGTCCCTGAAGATTCGGGTGCCGGCACGGAGCGGGGAGCTGCAGGGGAGAGCGGGGAGGAACGGAGGTAAGATCTTTCTCTCCCTCTCTCCCGCCCGCTCTCCCCTGCTCCCCGCTGCGACTCACCTGTCAGCCGCAGCGGCACCCGAATCTTCAGGTACGAGCACAGCGATACTCGAATAAAGCAAATTACTCGAGCGAGTAGTGCTTTTCCGAGTACGCTCGCTCATCTCTAATTTTAAGTTCACCTTAAAATTGTTGTTCAAACAAAAAGTGCACGATGCCCGCGTTTACATGTAACGATTATCGCTGATTTTCAGTCGTTTGAATGAATTTTGAGCGATAATCGTTACGTGTAAATGGGCCTTTACTTTGTGACACTAAGCATTGAAGATTCACACATTAATGTAAGACAAAACGTTCAGCAAGGAATTAAGGTAAGGCTTCAAGTCAAAGCTCTTCCTAAATACAGGACACCTTCGCTCAGCTCAGCACGCTTAGGAGGTACTTTCATTGGCATCCAAGTCTGTTCTTCATACAGCAGCAAATCTAATTAGGATTACAAGTAACGGAGCCATGATTCCACTGACCTGCAGAGTATCAGCGAACACCACGATCAGATTCTTCAGCTCCAGCACCAGATCGGGGTCAGTGCAGTACGACTGCAAAGAAATTTAATTTAAGAGCATTACCAATTATTGCACCTCCAGAGCTTCTTAGTGTAGGAAATAATGTGGTGAAGAAAGATCTTCATTGCTGGAAACATATAGAAGGTAATGATGATAAGAGTTTCCCCATGTGAACTTTTACCTGCAGTAACGGTGCCTGAAGTCAGTGCTGCTTCTTAGGGATTTCAGTATAAGGGCCCTCTTACCCAACTCTTTCAGAAACCCGCGATCAGCCTAAATGCAGCCATGACTTAATGACCAACAATACATTAATTTGTTTCTGCACACATAAAAACTGAAGGAGGGATTGGCCGCGTAAACAGGCAGTCGTGCAAAATGACCTTTAGACCTGCTGCCATAAACTGGCTTTTTAAAGAGAGATCGCCTACGTCAGAGGCGTAACTTGAAGCTCATGGGCCCCAATGCAAAATCTGTAATAGGGCCCCCAACTATAATGCTATATTCATAGTACTGGGCTCCCTATATGGGCTCCTGGGCCCAGGTGCAACCACATCCACTATAGTTACGCCAGTGGCCTAGGTGAGACAGCACCTCTAAAAAGGGGTTGTCAGGGCAATAGGTAATCACTGGGGAGGGAGTTTTTTCCTATTTGGGATCCCTCTTTTTGATAGCAGTTCCTGAACGTAAAGCGACTCTCCAGTTTCAGGACAAAATTCTGTCCCAAGACCAAATGGGGAGGGTACATTACCTGCCTGTCCTCCTCTTCCAATGTTCCTCCTATGCACTGGTTCGAGATCCTGTTTTCAGCCATCCAAGATGTCCGCTGTAATTCTCTAGCTACCTAATGCACTCTGTGCTTTCTGATTGGCCAGCACTGATCACATGAGCAGCTCTGGCTAATCAGAGAGCAGGTATAGTGCATCAGTAGTCTAACACTACCAATGCTCTGTGGGGATTAGTTGTTTGAAGATTGTGTTGGCCATCTTGGATGGCTGAAAACGGGATCCAAAACCAGTGGATCAGAGGCGCATCGGCACAGAAGACCATCAGCAGTTAATATAATTGTCTCTTCTGGTCCCAGGACAAAAGTTTGTCCCGTAACCAGAGGGTCACTTTAATGTTAATTGTCATTCAAGTTTACCGATTGTATTACCAAGAATAATCATTAGGTGTATGCCCACCTTGGACAAAAACTATCGATGACCTCTCTTTAGTAGAGGTCATCAATAATTAATTTCCAGGGACCCACCGTTCAGGGTCCATGGTGACCAGCTGATCGCCTGGCCCGCTGTCAGTGTAGCGGGTCAGACTTCATCATCGGTTTCAGGACGGTAAGTGCCATAGCTGGCTTCAGCTCCCATTGATTTCAATGAGAGTGAAGTCAACTATGGCATTTCCTGTCCTGACCCCGATGACGACATCCGTCCACTGCACTGACAGCAGGCCAGGTGATCGGCTGATCCCAAATGATTAACTATTGATGACCTATCCTGGGAATAGGTCATCAATAGTTTTTGCCTGGAAAATCCCTTTAAAGGGATAGTAATAGAAAAATAATTCATTTTCTGTCCTGTATCCTTTAAAACGAGCCTCTCTCCACAATAGCGAGCTCGGCTTGTAGGCAGCGGGTATACGTTAATGGCTTCATGCAATAAAATAACAACAACAAGGAGGATGAATTTCCGAGCATGAATTAGACAGCGGCAGAAGCTTATCTCTCCTATTTCAGACAATTTATTGCTTGGCACATTTCCATCTTCTTCAAAGAGGTGTAAAATTGCACAGGCAAAAGCGACTGGCACTGGGTTAGAACAGAACAATGCACACTGCTGAGATCTGTAGGGTATCCCGAGTATTGAAACCTTCATGTCATACAGATGTACAGAGCGCAATAATACTGTCAACGCTACTTGTAATTGCACAAATCTCTGCCAAGACACAATGTAAAAAAAGGCTCCCTGGTTTATGTGAATCACAGCAGAGCCATGCAGAAAGCTGGAGAAACAAGAATAAAAAAACCTTGTAGGACTGATCCGTCGCTGCTGAAAGGAAAGATCTCTGCAGAGAATACTAGTCATTGCATAACTTTATAATGACCTGCTGTAAAGGGGTCATCCAGTTGTTAAAGTATTAAAGGCCTAACCTTAGGATAGGTCATTAATAGAAGATCAGCGGGTTCAGTTGTCGCCTTTTTGTTTGTCAAAGCCAGCAAAATTGTGCACGGAGTTAATTTCTGCAGGAAGCAGAGAGCTGTTCTTAGTGTAGTGGACAGGTTTGGTATTGCAGGCCAAGCCCCCAATGAAATGAATAGGAACTTGGCCTGCAATACCAAGCCTGGCGACTACAGTAAGTACAGAGCTGTCTGCTTTCTGAAGAAATCAGTTCAGTGCATGAGTGCACTAGCCCTGCAAACAGCTGATCGGGGTGGGTCCCGATCACAGGCTCCCGCTAATTTACTATTGATCTATATCTTACAGCTGGACAACCCCTTTAATACTTGAGAAGTGTAGAAAATATAAAGTTTGCAACTGTTAATATATACTTTCTGGTTCAATTCCCCACTTTCAAGATATCTGATTGCCGTCAGGGAATTGAAACTTTCATTTATTTGCACTCGAGGTTGCATACTTATTGTGATCATATCCAACTGTCCCAAGTGCAAGCTCTGCTACATACACTATGAGAAGCCACGTACCCATGCATTGCTATGTCTTGTATCCAGTACCTCTCTATAGTTATTGGCTATTCAATATACTTGGTGTCTGGTCTCTGATGACTTTATGTGCCATTTATACCGACTTCTTATGATTCTTGGAAGGAAAACAATGACTTGTCATCAAATTTTGCAGAGGTGAAGACTGAATGGAAGCTACTATCTCCTTGGCTTTTCTCTGTATACTTGGTTGCAGTTGGTATCCATGACTAGCACTGTGCTAATAAAACAGCATGCACAGTTAGGGTCTGCAGTAAAGGGGTCTTGGCTAGGATAGGTCATTAATAGAAGTTTAGCGGGTTCAGTTGTCGCCTTTTTGTTTGTCAAAGCCAGCAAAATTGTGCACGGAGTTAATTTCTGCAGGAAGCAGAGAGCTGTTCTTAGTGTAGTGGACAGGTTTGGTATTGCAGGCCAAGCTCCCAATGAAATGAATAGGAACTTGGCCTGCAATACCAAGGCTGGCGACTACAGTAAGTACAGAGCTGTCTGCTTTCTGAAGAAATCAGTTCAGTGCATGATTGCACTAGCCCTGCAAACAGCTGATCGGGGTGGGTCCCGATCACAGGCTCCTGCCAATCTACTATTGATCTATATCTTACAGCTGGACAACCCCTTTAATACTTGAGAAGTGTAGAAAATATAAAGTTTGCAACTGTCTAATATATACTTTCTGGTTCAATTCTCCACTTTCAAGATATCTGATTGCCGTCAGGGAATTGAAACTTTCATTTATTTGCACGCAGATGGTTGCATACTTATTGTGATCATATCCAACTGTCCCAAGTGCAAGCTCTGCTACATACACTATGAGAAGCCACGTACCCATGCATTGCTATGTCTTGTATCCAGTACCTCTCTATAGTTATTGGCTTTTTAATATACTTGGTGTCTGGTCTCTGATGACTTTATGTGCCATTTATACCGACTTCTTATGATACTTGGAAGGAAAACAATGACTTGCCATCAAATTTTGCAGAGGTGAAGACTGAATCTTGAAAAAGGGCCTTAAGTCTGTGGACTCATAGGACAAAGCCTGCTACGTTAAGAGTATGCTTTTTGTATTCACTTGCCTCCCAGTTCCCTTGCTGTCCGCCCAGGAATGCAGCGTTCAGTTCGTATATCAGACTCTTCATTCAGCGTACATGCATATGCATAGCTCGGCGAATGAAGAGATAGGTCCAATGCATGCACCAAGTGCCAGCCATCCCGGTGGACAGCGAAAGAATAGGGATGCAAGTGAGTTCTAGTATAGCATGTGCTATGACCAATATCAGCCAAGCAAGTAAACCGGAAGGTTGGAAGCTACTATCTCCTTGGCTTTTCTCTGTATACTTGGTTGCAGTTGGTATCCATGACTAGCACAGTGCTAATAAAACAGCATGCACAGTTAGGGTCTGCAGTAAAGGGGTCTTGGCTGAGTTGATTTAGGTACCGGGTATTTGGGCTGGTAATTGGAAACTACTTCCTGGTGGTGCTCTCCGGACTGAACTATTCAGTCTTATCTAATGAAGAGGTCAGCTGAGACTAATGAGGACAGATTGCAATAATAACAGCAGATTAAGTCTGCATATTCTTATAAATGCAGGATTTAAGTGTGTTTTGAGGGTCCAGTCAGTTGTAAATCAGAGGAGGATTATGTAAATAGCCCATGGCCGTGGCTCACAGCCTGAGTCTTCTGGCTAAAAACAAAAGCCTGGCAGGTCTCCTTCTAAAGCTGAACAACATCTAATTACAAAAAGCACAATGACGGAAGAGTACTTGCTCACTGACATTATCCCGCTCTTCACCGTATTCTGGTCCTTTCTTTGCTAAGAGCGCAAAACTTAAGGATCCTTCTTACTTACTGAGTGGGTGCGAAGGGCTGCGATGATTTTGGACTGCGCCATGGTCCACAGCTCTGTGGTGTAGCTTCCTGTTACCAAACCTTGCGTTACATGTAAAATGTGATCTTCCACCACGAAAAACCTAAAGCAAGATGAGGAATAAAAGGATTGGAAAGGCTGCAAGAAGTCTTATCAGCACCGCCTCAACGGTGACTTATCTTCTGAGTTCAGCATGGTGCAGAAGGACAAACACTTTCCGGGACCGCTGATGATAAGTGGTTCTAAGGTGATTTTATTTAATAATGGAAAATGTAGAGCGCAGTGTTGTGAGGATATATGTGTTATAACCCAAGGAAGCCAATGAGACAATACATTTTGTTGGGAAGGGAAGCAGTGAAGGAAGAACAAATGTGACGTAGACCGGAGGGAAATATGGATGCCAGATAGGAAGGGAGGAAGGAAAGCTGAGATAGATGGGAAGGAAGAAAGGAAAGTTGTGAGATAGATGGGAAGGGAGAAAGGAAAGATGAGATAGATAGGAATGGAGGAAGGAAAGATGAGATAGATGGGAAGGGAGGAAGGAAAGATGAGCTAGATGGGAAGGGAGGAAGGAAAAATTAAATAGATAGGAAGGGAGGAAGGAAAGATGAGATAGATGGGAAAGGAGGAAGGAAAGATGAGATAGATGGGAAGGGAGGAAGGAAAGATGAGATAGATGGGAAGGGAGGAAGGAAAGATGAGATAGATGGGAAGGGAGGAAGGAAAGATGAGATAGATGGGAAGGGAGGAAGGAAAGATGAGATAGATGGGAAGGGAGGAAGGAAAGATGAGATAGATGGGAAGGGAGGAAGGAAAGTTGTGAGATAGATGGGAAGGGAGGAAGGAAAAATTAGATAGATGGGAAGGGAGGAAGGAAAGATGAGATAGATTGGAAGGGAGGAAGGAAAGATGAGATAGATTGGAAGGGAGGAAGGAAAGATGAGATAGATGGGAAGGGAGGAAGGAAAGATGAGATAGATGGGAAGGGAGGAAGGAAAGATGAGATAGATGGGAAGGGAGAAAGGAAAGATGTAAGATAGATGGGAAGGGAGAAAGGAAAGATGTGAGATAGATGGGAAGGGAGGAAGGAAAAATGAGATAGATGGGAAGTGAGGAAGGAAAGATGAGATAGATGGGAAGTGAGGAAGGAAAGATGAGATAGATGGGAAGGGAGGAAGGAAAGTTGTGAGATAGATGGGAAGGGAGGAAGGAAAGATGTGAGATAAATGGGAAATAAGAAAGAAAGAAAAGACACATGCAACATAGGAAGAAAGAAAAGAGAGATGTGAGATAGACGGGAAGGAAGCACAGAGATGAAGAAGGTAGGAACAAAGGAAATAGGATGGACAGATCGGGCATAGTATGATTGAAAGACAAATTTGAGATAAACAGGAAAGAAGGAGACATAGATGGGAGATATGTGGGAAGGAAATGAAAGGGAAGAAGGGAAAAAAATTAATGAGAGTGGCCAACAGGGTATAGTATTATTGAAAGAGAAATGTGAGATAAACGGGAAAGAAGGTAAGATAGATGTGAGATAGGTGGGAAGAAAGGAAAGGAGATTGCAAAATAGGGTTTTGTATGATTAAAAGACAGATGTAAGATAGACCAGAGGGAAGCAAGATAGCAGAGATAGATGTGGGAAAGAAAGGAGAAAGGTAGACGGCAAGGAAGCAGCAAGGCAGAACGGAGACATAGGTGTGAGATAGATGGAAAAGAAAGAAGGAGGCAAGGAAGGAGAGGACAAATAAATGAGGTACAGTATGGTATGATAAGAGAGAGATTGACATACTAACGAACAATTATGATACAAAACTCAGTTTTCACTGATATTTCCCTGCAAAATATTAGAACAGAATTCCCCACGATTATAATGAAGACTTGTCACAATATTTAGTTCATTTCCATTTTTGGCCCAGTGTATTTTGCCTTCTCCTCAGTGAATACTTACCCTACAATCTGGCTGAAGTATTTCCTATATCCTTCCACCGTCTCATGCTTTAACAGAAGGAAGAAAGAAGACAGAAGAGATATCAGTTCTCCATCTGGAGGCTCCCACCAACGTCACTGTAACATACTGAAGCAGATAATTACCATGTTGGACTGGGGCTGGAGGACTAAGCGCGCCTGTTTTCTTCTCTGTTTTCTATAGTAATTTTCAAAGACTTCTTTATCGCCCTAAAGTGAAAAAAAATAAAAACATTAGAAATGGCCTGCGGAGCTCTCATGGACTCTGTAAAATAGCAACCCTTGATGAGTTTTTCCATACATTGTTATAATGGGCATACAGTGGGATATGTCGCCCATAGGCTTCCGTTGTAAACATTTTTTACTGTATGCTTTGTATGGAATAGCATGAAATTCAAAATCAGTCATCGTCCTCTGTCCATTTGCTCAGATGCCATGGTTGCTATTGATCGCAGTATCTGAGGTGCTAAAAAGGGCTAAGATCAGAGCTTTCTCTGATCCCAACCACTGCAGGCGGTTTGGCGGCAGCTGTGTAACGCAACTGGTACCCACTCCATATCGTCCATCTACTGTACATGTTTGACAGATGTTGTCAAGGGATTGTTGGACCGCGTGGGGGGGGGGTGTAAGAGCAGCTGTGAGGCGGTTTGATCCTAGCCGTTACCCCACTCCTAATCGCATGGACGCTGCTGCAGCATGATGCTTGAAGGGGTTTTCCAAGTAAAAACTATTGATGACCTATCCTCAGGGTCAATTGCCAGGAATCCCTGGTGATCATCTGATCACTTGGCCCACTGTCAGTGCAGCAGGAGGGACAATCAGCCAATAGCCGGGGATCCGAGGAGCAGGCCCCCGCAAACAACTACTGATGACTTATCCTGAGGAGAGGTCATCAATAGTTTTTGCCCAGTAAAGCTCTTTAAGGCAACTGTCTGTGTCTGACGATAAGTTACAGTGGGTCGGGAAAGTCTTCAGACCTTTCACTTTTTAAAACCTTGTAATGTTGTGGCCTTGTGCAAATTTTAAAAGAAAATTACATAAGTTTTCAGACCCTGTACTTGATTGAAACACCTTTGGCAGCGATTCCAGCCTCCAGTCTTCTTGGAATGAGGTTATTTTTTGGATTTTAATTATAAGATGTCAATGGAACTTCGGAAGTGAACGCCCAAAAAAGGGGGCGGTATAATATTGATTTCCTTGCCCCCTCCTTGTCTATTCACTATAAATACAGGTATATGGCGACACAACATGTATGCTTGAAAAAGGCTTAAGAATAAGCCGAAACGCGTCGCAATAAAAATAAGAAGCTTTAAAAAGAAGCATCTGCCCGCATCTCTTTGCACAATAGAAGTTCTCCTGGATAAGAGGGGTGCCACGGAACCGGCACCCCCAAACAAGTAAGGTCCTCAAATATATCTTTTACATTTAAATTAACGGAGCGCCGAGGAAATTTTTTTCTCTTTGTGTGATTACAGTCTTCTTGGGTATGATGCCACCAGGTTTTGAACACCTGGATTTGGTGACTTTCTGCCATTCTTCTCTACTGATCCTCTCTAGCTCTGTCAGGTCGGATGGGCAGCCATCCGTGGAAGCCATTTTCAGGTCTCTCCAGAGATGTTCGATTGGGTTTAAAGTCAGGTCTCTGGCTGGTCTACTCAAGGACATTCACAGAGTTGTCCCTAAGCTACTCCTGTGTTGTCTTGGCTGAATGCATAGGGTCATTGCCTTGTTGGAAGGTGAACCTTCTAGCCATTCCGGGGTCCCTTTCAGCTCTGGATCAGGCTTTCATTAAGAATACTTTGTTTCATGTTGTCACCACCATGCTTCACTGTAGAGATGGCAGTGGGCAGGTGATGAGTAGTGCTGGTTTCCTCCAGACAGAACGCTTAGAATTGAGGCGAAAAAGTACAATCTTGGTTTAAATCAGACCAGAGAATCTTTTTTTTCACAGTCTGAGGGTCCTTTAGATGCTTGTGGTTAAACTCCAGGCAGGCTTTTAAGTGTCTTTTACTGAGGAAAGGCTTCTCTCTGGCCACTCTACCATAAAGCCAAATTTGTAGCGTGATGCAGGGACTAAGGCCGTTCTGCCCCGATTACTTAATTTGTTGGCTTGGCCAACTCTAGGAAGATTCCCAGTTGTTCCAAACATTTTCCATTTAAGAATTATGGAGGCCGCTGTGCTATTGAGAACTTTCAATGCAGCAGTATTTTTTTGTGGCTTTCTTCAGATCTGTGCCTCCACACAATCCTGTCTCTGAGCTCTACCGGCAATTCCTTCCTCCTCATGGCTTCGTTTTGGCTCTGATATGCATTGTGAGCTGTGAGATCTTATATAGACGGGGGGTGTTTTTTTAATGATGTTCAATGAACCGAATTAACCATAAGTGACTCCAATGAACAAGTAGAAACTAGAGATGAGCGAACGTGCTCGTTTAGAGCAATAACTCGAATGAGCATCGCTTTTTTCGAGTAGCTGCCTACTCGTGCGAAAAGATTCAGGGGACGGCGGGGGTGAGCAGGGGTAGAGGAGGGGGGAGCTCCCCCCCTTCCCCCTGCTCCACCCGCTGCCCCCGAATCTTTTCGCACGAGTAAGCAGTTACTTGAAAAAAGCGATGCTCGTTCGAGTAATTGCTCTAAACGAGCACGTTCGCTCATCTCTAGTAGAAACATCTCAAAGATGATCAAGAGAAAGGAGAGGCTCCCGGAATTAAATTTCAAGTGTCATACCAAAATGCAAAATATTCGTTTTTCATTGTTAAAAAAAATTACAAAGATTTCAATTATTTTGTTACCACTTTGTCACTATGGAGTATTGAGTGCAGAATAATGGGGCAAAACATGATTTTTTTCCACAAAAAAGTGAAAGGGTCTGAAGACTTTTTCAGACCCGCTGTATATTTGTCATTAGATGTCACCTACTAAACAATGCTGCAGCTGTAATAGAGATCTATGCGGCATCCTGGAAGAGATCTTTGACCTAATTCACAAGTATGACCACAAACTTGACCTTTCTTCACCTCATCGGACTTCATGAAGTGGCAGACCTAGCTGGCACCAGAAAATAATGCCCGTTTACCAACATAGTTCATGAATACATCTCAGCTTCAGGGACTTTTCATTTCTTCTTCTCTCTCTCCTTTCTTTGTAAGTGACATCCTGGTGATCTCATTAGGAAGAACCATTCAGAAAGAACCATCTGTGTGTTTGAAACCAGTGCACCACGCGCGTCTCATCTACCTACTGAATACAACGTCATTTGTATGCAGGAAGAATAAAGCAGCTTAGCATTTTGATTTTTTTTTAGGGGCACGAGGTTATCGCTGGGTCACACCTACTTAACATTCCATTACTTGATACCAGCACTCCCCCCTTCCGAGCCGAGAACACAATAAGAGGCACGCGGAAGAGGTAAAGTAGCTGCACACAAGAAAACAGAAGAGTGGACAAATCCTTCCACAGCCAATGCCCGTCGGTGATTCTACCGGCACCACCGCTGGAACATAATACATTGGAGTAATAGAAAAAATATATTAAAAATACTCTAGGGAAGAATAATGCTGCATATTTGAGCTTATTCCTGCACAATCTATGGGAGGGACAGAAAAAGTGGAGTGCTATTCCCATAGACCTGAATGGGGAGAGAAGTCTTGAAGCACTAACACCCTTCCAATGCAAGAAACAATGGCTGTGCATCAACAAATGGGCGTCAGGACAATAACAATGGAAGGAAGTGGACCAAAGGTGTCCAATAATTTGCATGTTTTAAGTACAGAAGGGGGCAATATATCTCAAATTGAGGCTTCTTTCACACGAGCGCATATCAGCCAGCCGTTTTCACAGCTGGGTAATATACGCTATGTTGGGAGTGAAAGATCTGGTGAACGGGCCACAAATCAAACGTTTGTGCACCCGTTCTTATGGCTGGTGAGGGCGGCGCAAATGCACCGAGCTCACCAGGCCATCGCGCATTTCCCCTCCATCCCCACTGCAGGCTCACCTCTCGTTCTGTGCAATAGGAGGGGGTGGGACAGAGGCGGAGCTAAGCACTAGCCCCACTTCCTCTCATTGATGGCTATGGACAAGGCGGGGTTGGAAGAGAACAGAGGGAGGGAGTTAAGCAGCCACACTACTAAACTCCCTCCCACCTACGGACGCTGCAGCGGCCGACGTATTCTGGCCCAAAACATAGTTCCAGGACTATCTTTTGGGCCCAACGTAAAAGCACCCGGCACCATATTGGGCTGGCCGGGCATTTTTACGTCTCAGAAATACGCTCATCTGATCTGATGCATTGGAATCCAATGCATCAGATTACAGCGCATATCAGCCGGCCGTTAAAATGGCCGGCCAATATGCGCTCATGTGAAAGAAGCCTGAATGTGTTATTAGAAAAAGACTTATTGTTGGCATCAAGTTTTCATGTTAAACATATATGTTAAGAATTTTTAAAATTTTTTTAATGTCATGATGGAATAAAAAAAAAGAAACCTGAAATCCTGCAGTTTTCACTCTGACCACTAATTCTAATAATAGTCAAATACTTCCTGTTCTTTTCAGCAGTCATCTCATTATCATCACAGGCAGGATTACAATGAAAGCTAATACATAGTTGGGGGCATTAAGACGAGCGTGCTTATGGGCGTACATACGTGGACATATAACCGTGCGTCTATTAGAACTATTGGTTCCCTATTGTGTGTTCGCTAGAGATGAGCGAGCATCCTCGGTAAGGTCAGTAACTCAAGCAAGCATCGCTCTTCTCGAGTAACTGCCTTCTCCTCTGAGCGTGATATCTCTCTCACTCTCCCCCCGCCCACCCGCTGACCCCCTGATTACGCTCGGAGGAGAAGGCAGTTACTCGAGAAGAGCGATGCTCGCTCATCTCTAGTGTTCACATGTCCGTGTTTTACAGGCGTGTGAATGCGCACACCTGTTAAAGTTAGGACATGCCTACACCATAGGTCCGTGGTGCGTGTCAATATTCCCCGCAGAGATTCCCCTCATCACTGAACACTGTGACAGCACTGTTACAGTGTTCAGTGACATGGGTACTCCCCGTGAGGAGTAAAGAATCCCCTGCCACAGCTGTGGCAGAGGATCGCAAAGCTCTCCCATTGGAAGCAATAGGATGCCGGTATCCCCTGCAGTGATTTTCGGGGAAGGGCTTTAAATATAAGCCCTTCCCTGAAAATCAATCCTAGTTGTAGTAAAAAAATAAAGAAAAATACGTACTTATCTCTCTGCCACTGCTGGGGCTCAGGCGCGTCTAGCGCTCAGCCATGCAATGAATTCAATGAATGGCCGAGCGCTGCCTGTGATTGGCTGAGTGCTGTGACCAATCACAGGCAGCGCTCAGCTGTCATTCAATGAATGGCTGAGTGCTGCCTGTGATTGGGTGAGCGCTCAGCCAATCAGACGCAGCCCTTTCAGCAGGCGGCAATTTTAAATCCCCGCCTGCTGAAAAAACTTCCTTACAGTGATGGGACCCAAGCGGCTAGACGCGCCTGAGCCCCGACAGCGGCGGAGAGGTGAGTATATATATTTTTTACACCAGAGAGGAATGATTTTCAGGGAATGGCTTATATTTAAAGCCCTTCCCTGAAAATCACTGCAGGGGTTGCTGGCAGACCATGCTGCACGGACCTGCATTTATGCGTGTTTGTGCACGTACATGGGCGCACCTGTTTGTGCGCATCTATGTACCCACCAGCACACGCTCATGTGAATGCACCCTTAATGTATAGATAACACAGGATCTATCATTCACAATGGGTGATGGTCACAGCTTAGCTCCTCCCCGTCCCTACACAGTGACCTCTACATAAGTAACAGAGCATGCCCACAACACTCTTTCATAGAAGTCCATGAGCCCCCTCCTATCTATTGTGTCTATTATCCCTGTGGCTGCTGTAAGGAAAAGGAACCGTCAGTCAGGGAGTGTCAGAAAGTGTTAGGCTGAGCTGCCGAAGTGCAAACTGCAAGATATTAGGATTTCTTTTTAATACACTCATTGTCCAAAAAATCATGCACCTAGAAGGAGTTGTTGTTTTGCTGCAAAACCCGGAATTAAGTTACATCTCAGGCAGATATGCAAATGAGTTGTGGTGTGATTAGATGGACAGTCTTGCCACCCGAGGCCCTAAAAGTGGTTGCAACTTTGGCCTATAAAAAAGGCTCTCAGAGGCTACTTGTGTGTGGTGGACCTCATTTTCAACTTGTTTAGGTCTTATTGACCTCTAGATGCCTCTACAACACAATCAAAGACATTTTGCCCAGTGAGAAGCTGGATGGTCGTATCAATGAATTGCCCCCCACCTAGGCCAGGCTGTTAGAAGGTGTTGGGACCAAAGGATACATGAAGGCATGCATACATACAAGGTGACTGGGCTCAGTACACCCTCAACAGATCACGATTGTCTGATTGTCCAACAAGCACAAGCAGCTCCAACAATGTAATTGTCTGTCATCCAGAGACAGGTGGCACTATCATTACACCCCTGTGTCTGTTGGAACCATTTCCAGGTGCTTGGCTGAAGGACATTTGGTCTCACGGCCCCCATTACATGTACGGCCTGTGACACCCACCGTTGCCTCTGTTTGCAGTGGTGTCATGAATGATGAAACTCGACTGCTACAGTGTGGAACTGGGTCGTCTTCATTGACGAATACAAGTCTAGTTTGGGCACTGACGACAGCCGTGTTCGTGTCTGAAGACTTAGGGTTGAGCGTCTCAATTCTACCTTTGCTGTGGAATGGCAAACTGCCCCCTGCTGGTGTGACGGTCTGGGGGGCCATCGCATACGACAGTCAATCACCCCTAGCAGTGGTACAAGGGACAATGACAGCTCAGCGATATGTTCAGGACATCCTGCAGCCACATGTGTTCCTCTCATGGAGGCTTCCAGGAGGCATTTTCCAGCAGGATAATGCTCGGCCACACACACAAGGGGGTCACAAGAATGTCTCCACAACATTGTCACACTTCCATGGCTGCCCAGTTGCCAGATTAATCACCAACATAACATGTATGGGACCATCTGGTACACCAACTTCAACATTGCAATTGTAAGATTGTATAGCAAATAGCCACCCCCACAGTGGTCCCAGTAGTAATTAGTGACCCTCATGATGGTCACAGTAACAATAGGGCTCTCCATAGTACCCCAGTAGTAATAGTGACCCCCATAGTATTCCAAGTATAGGGTCCAACATAGTGGCCCCATTAGTAATAGTGACCCCCCCCCCCCCATAGTGGCTGCCGTAGTAATACTGACCCCCCCATAGTGGCTGCAGTAGTAATAGTGTACCCCATGGTGGCCTCAGTAGTAATAGTGGCCCCCATAGTAATAGTTACCCCCATAGTAACCCTAGTAGTAATAGTGACCCTCATAGTGGCTCCAATAATCATAGTGCTGTCATTGTGTCCCCAGTAGTAATAGTGACCCTCATAGTGGCCCCAGTAGTAATAGGGTCCCCCATAGTGACCTCAGTAGTAATAGTGACCCCCCAAAGTGGCTCTAGTAGTACTAGTGCCCCCCATAGTGCCTTCAGCAGTAATATTGTCTCCTATATTGGCCCTAATAGTAATGTGTCCTCCATAGTAGTTCCAGTAGTAATAGCAACCCCCCTATGGGCCTCTCGTCAGAAGGCATCCCTACAGGCATTCCACTCACCTAGCCTGCAGCCCCAGATGGGCGGCAGCCTCTACCGATTCTCTGACTCTACCCTCACCATCTGCACTGCAAACAGGATTGTGCACGCAGACTCCGGGTGGGAGAACTCAACAGCCACAAACTCTGTACTGCCGCAGCTGGGTGAGTCACATAAAATGAAGTGGTGGGCAGGATTCAGCTCATAGGCCTTAAGATTGAAGTGTGATCTAGCAGATCAGTTACAGCAAGGGTAGTGAGATATGCCACAGGATATCATAGGGAATCTATATGCCTCCATGCCCGCCCATATCACATCTAGTTACCAAGCTAGAGGCAGCGGAACAGGGTACTAGAGCTTCCATGCCTATCCGTATCACATCTTGTATCCAAGCTAGAGGCAGTGTAACAGGGTACTAGAGCTTAATGCCTATCCGTATCACATCTTGTATCCAAGCTAGAGGCAGTGTAACAGGGTACTAGAGCTTCCATGCCTATCCGTATCACATCCTGCATCCAAGCTAGAGGCGGTACAGCAGGGTACTAGAGCCTCCATGCCTGTCTGTATCACATCTTGTATCCAAGCTAGAGGCAGTACAACAGTGTACTAGAGCCTCCACGCCCGCCCCTACCACATCTTGTATCCAAGCTAGAGGTGGTACAACAGAGTACTAGAGCCTTCATGCCCGCCCATATCACACCTTCAATCCAAGCTAAAAGTGGTACAACAGGGTACTAGAGCATCCATGCCTGCCTATATCACATCTTGCATCCAAGCTAGAGGCGGTACAACAGGGTACTAGAGCCTTCAATTCCGCTCATATCACATCTTGCATCCAAGCTAGAGGTGGTACAACAGGGTACTAGAGCCTTCATGCCCACTCATACCACATCTTGCATCCAAGCTACATACATACATAGTGATCTAGAGTATACCAGAGGGTTAATAGTTTAACTCTTCCTAGTCTAGTATAAAATAGGTGATTAAAACCTGGTGGGCTAGGGTTTGTAAGAGAGTTAATATTGTGGGTAGTTTATTCTAATACAGAGGGATGATACTTGGTGGTCTAGGGTACATTGGGAGAGCAAATCTTTTGGTCACTGGTGGTTCAGTCTAAGAAAAGGGTTTACTCACCTCTCTTGGCTTAAAGACCTTTAGTGAGGTGTCCTATGGTCTACAAATTTTGTTGCACCTCCCATCCTGACATAAACTCATCATACAGATCACTGTCAGAAGAGACAGAGACAACTATGAAGCTGTGAACTGCTCTATGAGCCCAATTATTAAGCAAGCCACCGGGGAGCAGGGTGTCTGGCACTGCAGAGCCTCCCTGACTGTAGCATATCTTATACTAGCTATGCATTGACACGATGGTGGATTACAATGCTAGTCATTTAGGCCCGTTGTCCAGTATGCCTAAAAGGGCAACAAGGAACTCAAAATACTTCACCTACCTTTCTTACCATATGTGTACTTTGTTTTTTTGTGTTCCTAAGGCTCCTTCTTTGCTTTCTTCAACAAAGTAACATGACAGATGGGAGATTTATGCCTCGCACATCTTCACGGACACAGACTTGATTTGTACAATTTCACTGCATAATGTTCCCTTTCCTCAGCCATGATACAGTATATCACAGCAGTCAAACTTTGCAGGTTCTGCATTAGAAATTCGCATTTCCCTCCTAAACCTGGAATTCTTTATCGTTATGACACAACTATAAAATTTTTATTACAGGAAATCAGATCTGGGAAGATTTATTGCGCTTGCGAAGATACGGGACTAATCACGAGGAGCTCAATTGAGGAGCGCAGTGAGACTATTAAGAGGGAAGATGGCGGTTTTCATGTGCTTGAAGTACAATAAAAACACAACTAAAGGTCAGTTTGGTTGTTTACGGCTGAACAACAACAGATAAAATTGTCGTCGGATTTAAGTGACTTCATTCTAAAACCGACAGAAACAAACATCCCGGAGAATTTCTGTAAGCCATTTCCCCTAATAAATGGAGTTTCTGACCGTTAAGCTACTTTTCTGAAAAGTGAGGACTTGATACCGGGCCGGACTGACCAGCGCTGGAGATGAAGTTCTATGGGTACGTTCACAGGTTGCAAATTTTTGTGTGGATCCATTTGGTTTGGGTTTTAACACAGGTAAACGCGGATTTGGTAGCGGATCCGTGGAAGATTTAACCCTTCAATCAAAGGGGTTGAGCCTGATGCAGAGCCACACCGGATTCCGCAGCTTTTGATGAAATTCTGCACCAAACCATCTACGAGTGAACACACCCTTAGGCAAGTTTCACACAAGTGTTTGATAAAACGCTGAGACCATCTGAAGCATTGGATTCCAGTGGATTTAATCAGTTGGGCGATTTTCCGGTGTGTAAAATCGGCCGACCACAAAAGATAGCGTATACGGTGTGCATTCCGGCTGGCCGCTTTTATGTAGGCTGGAAAAGATAGGACTTGTCTTATAGTTTTCCGGAATACGTTGGCTGTTCCCATAGACTCCTATGAGAGCCTATAAGAGCCGTGAGAAAAAGGAACGGGGAGGGAGTTTAGCGGCGGCTTGCTTGGCTAAAGTCCCTCCCCCCCCCTTGCTGGCAGCTCCCATAGGATGGGGAGAGAACTTAGCATGACAAGTGCTGCTAAAATCCCTTTTCTTGCCGGCAGCTCCCATAGGTATCTATGGAAGCTTCTACTCCCGCCATCAGGGAAGGGGGAGAGAGCTTAGCAGCACTAAGGTCTCTCCCACCGATCCATGAAATTCCAGGCTGCGGCGTATATACGCCGGACCTGGCTCCGTGAACTGGCGAGAAAACAAGAGATTTAGTTGCAACTTGGTCGTGGCTTACTCCCATTCAGGTGTTTTTCGGACGTCCGAAAATCGCAGCACCCGCGTGAAAGAGCCCTTAAAAGGGATTTTCCCACAACTTAAAGAGTAACTAATCTTTTTTTTAATTCATATTGACAGTAAATCTATTTTTAAGTAATAGTTGTTGCCCCCCAACATTCCATCAACACAGTGCCCTCTCAACTTCTTCTACTTTTAGAGATTCAGCGGTTGCTACTATAGAGCAGTCCATACAGCGTTACCTAGCACTTGGTGTGCGGACTGAGGTGGGTGGCACTTGAACACTGCTCGCTCCCCAGCTGTGGGCTTACTGGGAGCTGGGCACATCAGCTGCCATCCCGCGCTCTGCCCCTCCATGCCAGCTGTCACACACAGGCACTGAAGCAGCATACTGGCAGCTATGACTTCTCTCCTCTGTGTTCAGTGCTCCTTTCCCCAGGTCTTCTGTTCCTGATGGCTAACACAGAGGAGCAGGGTGCGGGAGAGCAGCTGACATTCTCAGTTCCCAGTAAGATTCCAGCTTGGGAAGCGCAAACTCAGCCCAACCGTACTCTCTGCCTGTTCTCAGTCCGTACACCGAGCGCTAGAAAAACGGTGTACGGACTGCCGAATCCCTAGAAGTAGCAGAAGCTGAGAGGGCACTTGTGGAATTTTGTGGGCATTTGGTACATGAGAGGCAGATTTTGGTAAGCAAACATACTGCTAAATTACTTAAAAAGTGATTTACTATTAATATGGATTTAAAAAAAAAATTTAGTTACTCTTTAAATTGCTTCACAGTCTCTCTGTTCTTCCTGGTTGCTGCTAACCAGGACCTGTGATTGCTGCAATCAATGAATTCAATGAATGGCTGAGCGCTGCCTGTGATTGGCTGAGCGCTCAGCCAATCAGACGCAGCCCTTTCAGCGGGCGGGGATTTAATATCCCCGCCTCCTCAAAGAACTTTTTTACAGTGACGGGACCCAAGCGGCTAAACACGCCTGAGCCCTGGCAGCGGCAGAGAGGTAAGTATAGATTTATTTATTTTCAAGGAAGGGATTATATTTAAAGCCCTTCCCCGAAAATCACTGCAGGGGTTGCCGACACACTATTGCTTTCAATGGGGCCGCCAGCAGCAGTCACGGCCCCATTGAAAGCAATGGCGCACGGGACCCTCACTTGAGTATAGGCCGAGGGGGGCTTTTTCAGCATAAAAAATGTGCTAAAAAGTCGGCTTATACTTGAGTATATATGGTATTTTTTTTAACCTTTTAGGAGACTTACAAATGTAACATTAATTATTAACATTTTGAGGAACATTTTATTTTCCTACACCATGGACGTGAAAACACGTATGGGTGGTCACTAAGGGGTTAAGTTCTGGGAAAACCAATTTAAACTGGCCGTGCATCTTACTAGAAACCACCAGGAAACAAGCTGAAAAAAAGAAATTCTCTAAATTTCCAAATGTATTTTTGCATGCTTGTATGATGACAGTTCAGGTCTTACCACAAAAGTTGTAGAGGAATTCTTTAGCTCGGAATAAAAACTAATTTTAGATAAAAATCGGTGTTTTTCTTACTGTATCTTAACAGTAAAAAAAGCTTCATACTGAGCCATGATAATAGCACACAAGTGTACAGCGTCTTACAAAGTACCAGCCATATTACTAATCATATAATAATAGTTCTTTCAGTGTTAACTGTAGTTTCTGTATAATCGTACTATCCATAGCGCATATATATAATACTTTCTATAATAGCCCTTAATTGGTGACACAAATAGTGGCTATATAATAACACCATACCCAGTGCCCACAGAATAACCCCAACCGTAGTGCCCAAATATTACCATACACAGTGCCCAAATAACACCATCCACAATGCACATACAGTAGTACCAGTCAGAGTACCCATCTGATAATGCTAGCCACAATGCAAATATAATCTAACCAGTTGTAGTGCGTATTCAGTATACTCCACGTTATTTTCATCTCATTCTAATCACAGCAACGATTACAATTAAATATGTTATCTCTTTAATTCTAATCCTGCCTGTGATTATAAATATTATATATAAAAAACACAGGATTTACCCTTCACAATAGGGAACAGTCACATATCACCTCCTCCCCCTCCCTGCACAGGTCACAGAGCATGCCCACAATACTTTGTCGCAAACGTTAATCAATGAGGCCCCTCCTATCTAATATGTATATGGCCCATGATGCTGTTGTACAGAACAGGAGGTATCAGACTATTAGTAGGCTCAGTGGCCAGAGTGAGAACTTTAGGATATTAGGATTTTGTCATATACATTGTGATACAGAAATTAAAAATAGATGTTATTAAAAAATATAATTCATTTAAAGAGTAAGTCATTTTCTGATGACAAGTTCCCTCTAAGAGTTAACAAGTGGGTCCACCAATTTTGGTAGGTTTAAGATCTGAACACCTTAAAAGGGTCGTGCAATGATGTATAGGTCCATCCAGAATGTGGGGCCCGGGGCAAACAGCTGATCATCCTGGGTTCCACTCTCAGACCCCCCAGTAATCGGCTGATTCTTCCGGGAAAGGATGAAGCCAGCTACACACTTCCCCTGCAGCAGCACCTTCAGGGGAAATGTAGTATTACAAGAAGGTCATTCACATGAATGGTCGTCTTCTAATACACAAGGTCTGCCAAAATGGGATAGGCACTCCATTCCGGATCATAGAGGTGAGTCCCAAGCAGGAGACCCCCCCCCCCCCATCCTCTGTGATGTTTTCTATGCCCTAATAGGCATATTAACTGACACAACCACCTTAAAGATACATGAAAGCTTGGTAAATAGTCTACCATTTACACTGGTTATGCCAACAACTACATACTAATATCATTGCTAAATGGCATATATACTAAAAGATGCAGAAAGCTCCACTTACCAAAACTGTATAAATGTGCAGACACCGATATACAGGAGTAAAGTCCACCAAATCCTGGACACTAAGGACCTGCAAAAAGTATGACATTTACACATGTGAAGAGTTGGACTCATGAATACTGCTCTTACATAAACCCATCTTTGTGGCCAAAACTGAAATTCAAAAACACCTTAGGTCAGTAGCCTAAGGCCGCTTTCACATTAAGATAACAAACATACGTACAAACATACTATAGACCGGTATATAATGCTATAGGGCACGGTCTATAGTTTGCCTGTATGTATGTTTGTTATCTTTAAATAAAAGAATTAATCAACTGAAACCACCCAAGAGTCCCTTGGATTACTGAGGATCTAGCTGAAGTTAAAGTTAGAGGAGTCCTACCTTGGAAAAGGACTCCTCTACGGAGTAAGTGCATCTATTTCTCACATTGTTTGATATCCATTCTCCAGGAGAGCGGCCATTTTCATTATTTTACTTTGTTGTGTTTATGCGAACGAGGTCTTTATCCTGTGGGTTTCCGTCCTTGACGCTCTCCCTGTGCCTTTTGAAAACATCTCGAGGGATTTGTGCATTTGATAACTCACAAGGTTCACTTGGACTGGTTGGGCATTGGATATTTCACATGGTTCCCTTGGACTGATTGGGCATTGGATATCTCACATGGTTCCCTTGGACTGGTTGGGCATTGGATATCTGACAAGGTTCCCTTGGACTGGTTGGGCATTGGATATCTGACAAGGTTCCCTTGGACTGGTTGGGCATTGGATATCTGACAAGGTTCCCTTGGACTGGTTGGGCATTGGATATCTGACAAGGTTCCCTTGGACTGGTTGGGCATTGGATATCTGACAAGGTTCCCTTGGACTGGATGGGCATTGGATATCTGACAAGGTTCCCTTGGACTGGTTGGGCATTGGATATCTGACAAGGTTCCCTTGGACTGGTTGGGCATTGAATATCTCACAAGGCTCCCTTGGACTGGTTGGGCATTGGATATCTCACAAGGTTCCCTCGGGCTGGTTGGGCATTGGATATCTGACAAGGTTCCCTTGGACTGGTTGGGCATTGGATATCTCACAAGGTTCCCTTGGACTGGTTGGGCATTGGATATCTCACAAGGTTCCCTTGGACTGGTTGGGCATTGGATATCTGACAAGGTTCCCTTGAACTGGTTGGGCATTGGATATCTCACAAGGTTCTCTTGGACTGGTTGGGCATTGAATATCTCACAAGGTTCCCTTGGACTGGTTGGGCATTGGATATCTCACAAGGTTCCCTTGGACTGGTTGGGCATTGGATATCTCACAAGGTTCCCTTGGACTGGTTGGGCATTGGATATCTCACAAGGTTCCCTTGGACTGGTTGGGCATTGAATATCTCACAAGGTTCCCTTGGACTGGTTGGGAATTGGATATCTCACAAGGTTCCCTTGGACTGGTTGGGCATTGAATATCTCACAAGGTTCCCTTGGACTGGTTGGGCATTGGATATCTCACAAGGTTCTCTTGGACTGGTTGGGCATTGATATCTCACAAGGTTCCCTTGCACTGGTTGGGCATTAGTTATCTCACAAAGTTCCCTTGGACTGGTTGGGCATTGGATATCCCTTGGACTGGTGGTGTGGATGCCTGTCTTCTGACGGGTGTTGCATACCAGGCGATCCCCTCTTTTTTACTATCAATTGATTTAAAATTATCATTAATTAGAGCGCTTATCCGCCAACTCATTTGTTATAGTCCACATTGTGGCTGCTTGTTCCAGCCCCTCTGCAGTTCTACTGAACTAAACTTTCGATTACCAGAGAACATTATAGTGATGTACATTCATGTTAGGAGAACCATTGGGGTGTGGGTCTTTGCAGCTGTTGAGATGTATAAATGTTCTTCAAAATGCCAGTAAAACAATGCCAAGTGCCTAGAATTACCTCTTCCTCTGTATCTTCATCTTCCAGCATTTGACTTTTTGGTGTAACCTCATCTTCCCCTCCCGCAGAATGACCATTTATGATGTACATGGGTTTCTTATAAGCAACATTGGTCTGTCTGTGCAGTGCAGCATGAAACGTTTTCTGTTGCTGAGCCTATTTTAATCGAGGAAACAGACATAAAACATAGATTACTGTTATAAGAAGTGACGAATATCACCTTCTACCATGACAGCAGAGGAAAAGGCTAGATATGACCATATTCATAGGCTTAACGAGATCCTGATGTAGGATAGGTCTAAAATTCTGACTAATGTCATAGATGGGTCGTCCCAACAAGTGAACCCATGTCCACACGTCCTATTGACCCGTTAAAGACCAGGGTGTTTTGCACAAAAAGGACCAGACACTTTTTAGGGATTTTAACTATGTTGTGGTTTTATGGCCCGATTTTTTTAATTAATTTTTTATTTTTTCCTTCAGCTACCAAAATTATGTTTACTGCGGTTCTTTTTTTGTGACATATATGGCTATTTTTTAATATCTTTTTTTCATTGACTTTTTTTCCGTTTTTTTTATTTTTATTGGGGGTAAAAGAAAATATATTTTTAAAAAATTTATATTTGTTTATTTTTAACCCCTTCCCGCTCCAGGACGTACCGGTACGTCCTGGGAGCCTGGTACTTTCCGCAACAGGACGTACCGGTACGTCCTGGGGATAGCGCGAGATCACATAAGATCCCGTTCTATCCCGCAGCGGGAGCCGGCTGCATCGGAGATGCGCCCCCCGCTGTTAACCCCTTCCCTGCTGCGATCTGAGTAGATCGCGGCAGGGAAAGAGTTCACAGAGGGATCGCGCTCCCTCTGTGTCTCCGGCCGGCTCTCGCGATGTCATTGCGAGAGCCCGGCCTGTCACCATGGCAACAGGACGCCAGACACTGGCGTCCTGTACTGCCTGTGCCTATAATCGCTGTACAAGCGATAAGGCATGGCAGACCAGTAGCTCTGCCATGCCTTATGACAGCGATCATAGGCATAGTGCTGCAAGTCCCTCAGAGAGACTCAAATAGTGTAAAAAAAAAGAAAAGAAAAGTGTAAAAAAAATGTAAAAAAAACCCCCTTTTTTTATGCTTTTTCTAATATTAGCATAAAAAAAGGGAAGAAAAATTAAAACCCCACATATTGGGTATTAACGCGTCCGTAACGACGTGTACAAAAAGTTGAACATGCTTTTTATTTTGTACGACAAAAAGCGTAAAAAAACCCGCTAAAAAACAGAGGCAAAATGCTAATTTTTAGCATTTTGCCTCACAAAAAATGCAATAAGTGATCAAAAAAGCCGTACATTCCCCAAAATGGTACCAATAAAAACTACAGCTCGTCTCGCAAAAAATAAGCCCTCATAGAGCTCCGTACATAGAAAAATAAAAAAGTTACAGGACTTTGAATGCAGCTATAGAGAAAAAAAAAAGATTTCCAAAAAAAAGGGGGTTTTATTGCAAAAAAAGTGTAAAAACCTAAAAAAAATATAACAATTTTGGTATCGTTGTTACCGTACCGACCCGCAGAAAAAATTTAGTGTGTCATTTATGCTGCATGATTAACGCTGTAAAAAAAAGAAAAAGAAATCTATGGCAGAATTGATGCGTTTTCTCTCCCTGTTATCATAAAAAAAAAAAATTTACGATATTGTCTATGTACCCAAAAGTGGCACAGATAAAAACTACAGATCGCCACGCAAAAAACAAGCCCTTATATGGCCACGTCCACGGAAAAATAAAAATGTTATGGCTTTTGAAAAATGGAGATGGAGAAATACCAAAAAATCGCTTGGTCCTCAATGCCAAAATAGGCCATGTCATTAAGGGGTTAAAATTAGTATATTCACGCTAAAATAAAGTATGAGAATGGATTCCTAATTATGTTTCGGACGTTTGACATATAATTTGGATTACAGGGCGCATATGGTGACGGTTTTGGTTGGTGTCAGAAGGTCGTTCTCTTTTTTTTGTATTTTTTTTAGTTTATTCAGTACCGTATTTTTCGCTCTATAAGACGCACTTTTTTCCTTCCAAAGCAGGGGAATAAAGTCGCTGCCTCTTATAGAGCGAATGTGCCGAAATTCGTTGCAATCGCCATTTTTTCACACGACCGTGAGTTTCATACGTTACCGCGATTTGGTTAGCACGATCGTGCGTTAAACTCGCGATTGCACTAACAAATATACAATCAGTTAGTAGTTTTCTCTCCTCCCCACTGCTGCCCATATGTACCGCTGATTAGTAGTGAGCGCCGGCAGGAACTGCTGCTGCTCCCTACTTCCACCAAACGGCATCTTCCCTTCCTCCTGCCGCACACAAGCGCCGCTGTGACACGAAGCTCCGGTTTCTCAGAGCTCTGTTGCTTCTTATGCTCTGTCGCCCGACACTATCCTCTGTGCTGTCCCTGGGTGAGTTCAGAATATTTTTTACCTATTTTCCTGCCCTAAAACAGGGGTGCGTCTTTTAGAGCCAAAAATACAGTAATTATTTTTTACTTATTTTTACTGCGTTTTTTTTTTTCGTGACATGTAGAGCTATTTTTTATATCTTTTTTTCATTGACTTTTTTGCATTTTTTTAGTTTTCTTGGGGGTAAAAAAAATATATATATTGGGGATTACAGGGCGCATATGGCGATGGTTTAGGTTGGCGTCGGCAGCGGGTCATTCTCTTTTTTTAATGCATTTTTTTTTATTCTATTCAGTAATTTTTTAAACTTATTTTTTGTACCAATTTTTTGAACATCTACGACCCCGTTGACCTCTAGGGGCCATTTACATTGTCTTGTTTTATTTTATTTTTAATTTCCCACTTTTCCACTGTAGATGTTGCATCTGTAGGAGCCCCAGTTACAGAGGAAAGCATTCCCCTGTAGTTATAATAGTCACTAACAGAGCTGTTGAGGGTGTGCTAGGACCCTGCAGCTCTGCTGTGACTGGAGGCACCCGACAGTCACGTGATCACTGAACCAAATAGCACAAAGAACACTTCGGCTTTCTCTCTTTGGTACATAGCGCTCATTGAGAAGACAAAATGACCTGCTTGATTGCAGTAGCTTTAACCCCGCGCCGTACTTCTGCTATCAGCCGGGATTAAAGCCCAGGACCAAGTGCTGTAAATTTAATGCGCTTGGTCTTTAAAGGGTTAAAACATATAGAAGTCCCCTCTTTTTCAAAATGGTCTACTACAATTCCCCTTCAGCAGTTGTTGGATTGACTGCAGCCTTCTCTAGCAAAATCACCTGTCTGCCAAATGTCTTGGGAACTATACATATAATAAATAGGTTTTCTATGATAAGAAAAGAACCGAATGGCAATGAAAGGACCCTATAGACTTTAATGGGGTCTTTTCAGATTTTGCCTGCATGCAGCTCTATTTTGTCCTGCATTTTAATGGAATTCAGCAATGAAGCCCCAAATGCTGATGTGAACGAAGCCTTACAATGGAATAAGCTTGGTTCTGGTACAGCAACTATGTAATAAGCTCGGTTCTCATATTGTATCTATGCAGTAAGTTTGGTTCTGCTACCACTTCTATGTAGTAGTTTTGTTCCAGTACTATATCTGAGTAGTAAGTATGGTTTGCTCTACTGCATCTATTTAGTAAGTTTTGTTCCGCTACTGTATCTATGTAATAAGCTCAATTTTAGTACCATGTTTATGTAGTAAGCTTCGTTTTCTTATCGTATATATGTAGTAGGCTTGGTTCTATTACTGTGTCTATATACTATAGTAAGGTTGGTTCTGGTAATGTATCTGTGCAGTAAGCTTGGTTCTGTTACCATATCCATGCAGTAACCTTGACTCTGGTACTTTATCTATGCAGAAAGCTCGGTTCTAGTATCGGATCTACATAGTAACCATGACTCTGGTACCTTATCTATGTAGAAAGCTTGCTTCTGGTATTGGACCTACACAGTAACCTTGACTCTGGTACCTTATCTATGTAGGAAGCTCGGTTCTGGTACTGTATCTATGCAGCAAGCATCAGATCATTAAATCATCAGACTGTGGGGTGGAGCCCACAATCTTCATACAGCCCAGGGCCTATGATAAACCTAATCCACTCTTGGTATGATCACACTGGCATCGAACATCTACAGTGCATCTGCTGTAAATCTGCAGTGGCAAAAACTGTAACATACAGGTGCCAACTCGACGATCACAAGGGGGATCTTAACGAAAAAAACCTATTACTGGTCTCATTCTTTTTACTGTTGCTTGCCATTCACAAGCCAGTATTTTGCTTCAGAATTCCACAAAAAAAGTAGAAAAGACAATTTGAACTGTAACGTGTCTTTTGCCTGGCCCCCTGTCCACGGACGCGATTTTGAATCACGCCGTCTGAAGCTTTCCATAGCGTTGCTATTGAAAGTGCCAGCCCCGTGTCCACGAGCAGAGAATCATTGAGATTCTCCGCTCTCGCGGCCGGCAATTCGCAGCATGCTGTCAGGCTGTCAAGCGGTCAGGCTATCTGTCAGATTAGGCTGACAGCGGAGATCCGTCTGCGGCTCCTGCTCCCGGGCGTCGAAGATCCGCCGCGGGATACCCCAACTCCCGTGGCTTCATATAAGGGTAGACTGTTGCAAGAAATAAACATTACCTGTTTCATCGCAGTCTCTCCAATTTTATCAGAATGTTTCCTGATACTTTCAAGAAAGTCTTTGAGGCCAGACATGGAGATCTCCTTGATCTCTTCTCGTAATTTAGGAAGATTCTCCGCCATTATCTGGCAGAAGCGATACTGGGACACTTTGGGGAGATAAACATGTTCAAGTTGTTCTATTGTCTTCAGAGCAGAATAATACCTGGGAATGAGGAACAACAGAAATGTTAGAGGTTTCAGGACATTTCGTCCAACTTTTTACATCAAATCCAAATCCCGTCCAATCCATAGATTTTGTCCATTGCTTTCCCCGTGTCCACTAGGACATTTCGTCCAATTTCTTTCATCCAATCCCCATTTCATCCAATTGCTTTCCTCGTCCAGTAAGACGTTTGAAATTTTACCACTGATACTTTATGCCATATTTAAGAAAAGAGACGTGTGTTCTCCTCTCAAACATATAGTCTACATGAAATCACTGCTCTTGCCACCTCTTGACCTAATACTGTAGTAAAAAAGTTGTGATTTCAAAAATTTGTAGCTGATCACATGACTGTGACATCATCACAGGTTTTGTAGAGCATACCGTGCTTCCCTGAAAATTTGCCCTACCCCGATTTTCAGGGGAGCTTGAAATATAAGCCCTACCCCAAAATTAGACCCTAGCTACACTACATTTAAAAAAAAGCAATACTCACTTAACAGGCATAATCTGTGTCCCTCCCGCTGGTCTCTGGCACTGCTGCAGACTTCCTTGTAGTCCTCAACATTGACGGAGGATCTCTTGCTGGTAACAGGACTTGAATACCCCGCCTCCAGCGAGCGATTGCTTTGATTGGCTGAGGTGGCGCTCGTGAACCAATCAGAGCAATTGCTTGCTGCAGGCGGGGTATTCAAGCCCCGTTACCAGGAAGAGATGCTCTGCCGGTGTTGAGGACTACTCGGAAGCCTGCTGCAGCTCCAGAGACCAGCAGGAGGGACACAGTAGTGATATATAGGACAAGTTGAGATTGGACGAACTGTCCGCCCGGATGAGTTTTTCCTTATTAAAGGACAAGAAATCTTGGACCAACTGCCCTCAAACCATGTTAGATAATAACAGTACAAACTGTGAACCCTATAGTGCCAATGCAGGGATGACCAGCATAAAGGCTCTTCTACATCGAATGGTCATCCTTCAAAAAAAAAATCGGTCAAACGAGCAAAAGTGAGCACTAATCGTTCGGTTTAAATAGTGATCGTTCAGTCGTTCTCATTCACTTATACAGGGAATATGAATGACTGAACGATTTCTTGCATGAACGAGTCAACGATGTATCTACCTGTATAAACAGGCTGCACGATCGAATGAGCAAAGTCTAATATTTGCTCGTTCAAACAACATATCTTCTCCTTTCTTCACAGAAGATGACAGTCCATTCAGATCAGCAGCAAGAAGTGAGGGAAGACAATTATACATCATGTGATTCTGTCATTGGTAATCCTTCCCAATGGCTGCAAAGTCTACAGCAATTGCATCACTGTGGGAGGAGCCAAGGTAAGCACTTGGCCGCAGCGCATTGCATGCATCAGGCCCAGGGCCAGTATCCAGAAAATCTGGGCAGGTGCCAGGGCCCACAGTGCACAGGGGCCCTGGAGGGGAAGAGGGCCCAGGCTGCAGTCAGCACAGCAGCCGCCCCCCCCCCCCCATTTTAATTTTATTTAGTCTGATTCACAAAATACAAAACTACTTACTCGCCTTTCCTGTCATTTCCTGCTGCTGCCCCCCCCCACTGAGTTTCGGGTTGGGCGACCATGTGACACATTCATGATCACTGTAGGCAATCCCCGGTCTCAGTGTTAGTGAGTCCAGGAATGTCCGCAGCGATCGTGTGTGTGTCACATGACTGCCAAACGCGGAAGTCAGTGGGGAGTACAGCGGCCGGGGAGCGACAGTGGAAGCGAGTATGTCATATTTTTTATTTTATCACATATTTATAAGGGGACACTGTAATGTAAAAGGGGGCAAAAAATAGCATGTAAAAGGGGGAAAAAGCTGAAATGTAAAAAGACCAAAAGGGGGCATGTTAATGAAAAAAAAGTGGTATGCACGGGTCAGTGTCATCACCGCTGAGATGTTGGCTTTCGTCTCATTATAAGCGCCCTATTATCATGGTCCATGCAGAAATGTCTAAGTATTGTATGTACTATGTTCTTATCACGTATATCTAGTCACTCTATGATGCAACCATTGACCTCATGTACTTTGTCAGCAGCTGCCTGGCATTGGTTGCTACAGTTCAGTTCGCTCTTCACTAATATCTCCAAGTCCTTGATGGACGAATCCCAAGTCCAGGCATGCATTATGGAGCTGTTATGTATATATGGACCATATACAGTGCAGCCTGCTTATTGTGGGCTGCAGAGAATTGATCCTATCAGGCCACAAACAAGTATTGCCATCAATCTGGCATGCTGCACTTCCTACTGATCCCTTATATTGAATTGATGGCCTTTGTGCCTTATTTAAAGACTACCTCTCAGTTCAGTTTTAATAGGGCATTTACAGTATTTTATTGATTTTGCAATGTATACAGTGATGATGCTGAAGTATCATCCATCTCCTTCATTATAACTGTGTGACAGGGGCCTCTTATCATCAGCAGTAACTATGATAGGAGTTTCTGTGTCTCCCTCTAAAGAGCTTGTGTGGTAGGGTCCTTCACATAGGTATTATGCTGACTGGAAAACTCACTTTTTGAGAGGAACATAAGGCTAAGTGACTCTCAGGTGGTCAGAATGAGATCACATGACCCACCTGAAGAGAAGAACTTCAGGATTCAGATGGAAAGGAATAATTAATAAAGGGCTCATTTCCATGGCATTGTATATACACTAATGTGAATGGATCAATGAAAATCAATGTACTTCCATTAACTCCATTCACAGCGTACATCATGCGCGTAATACGCAGTGAAATGAGCCCCAAGTCATATTAATCGATTTATATATATGCTGGGGGTCTACTTACATAATCAATAAACAAATTTCACGGAAGTGGCTCTTTAAAAACCCATAAAACCTACAATGAAAATATTTGCTAATAATTCACTTAAAATACTACATTTGGTAAAACACCTTAAAGGGAGTCAGTCAGGTTACAGGCAGTGTGTTACAGCGCAGGGGGAGCTGAGCTGGTTGATACATAGTTTTGTAACAAAAGGTTCAGTATAACATGATCTAAATTACCATTCTGGGCTTAGGAGTCCATTGGGTGGTCTTAGCAGTGTTTAAAGAAGTTGTCCAGTTGTAAACTTTCAATAGTAGTTCAGCAAGGGTAACTGGGCCTTTGTGCTCATGCACTGAGCCGATTTCTGCAGGAAGCAGACAGCTCCATTCTCACTGCAGTGGCCAGGCTTGGTACTGAAAGCCAAGTTTCCATTCACTTGAATGCCTGAAATACCAAGCCTGGCCACTGCAGTGGTAATGGATCTGTCTGCTTCCTGCGGAAATCAGCTCAGTGCATAAGCACAAAGACCCAGCTTACTGCTGATTGGCGGTGGTCCCAGATGGCAGCCCCTCACCGATCTACAATTGCCTGCCTAACCTAAGGATAGGCTATCAATAGTTTACAAGTGGACAACCCCTTTAACAGCTCTCTCTAGAAGTACAGTGATTCACTGATTACAGGAAGGGATGTCAATCCCTGATATGAATGCCCACTGGACCCCTAAGCATAGAACGAGCAGGGATTTCATTGAATAACATACAAGTTATACTGAATCTTTACGCACAAGGATATATATATATATATATACACACACACACACTCAGCTCCTTCTGCTCTATAATATGCTGTTGGTAGATTGGACAGCATTTTCAACACAACAGTTTCCCTTTATTTACATGATGCTGCTTGAATGAACACTAATTTTTCATACGAAGTCTGCTCATTTAACAGCCTACGTATGTATGCATCAATCCCGTAATATATTTGAATTTTTTTGTCACTGAAAATCTAATTTAAGTGTCTGCCACTAGGAGTCTCCTTCCAACACTTTTGCAATCCACTACCTGTTGTTAGGCATTTGGCTTCTCTAGCAACAGGGACTTGGGGCCACTGCTAGTTACTAAATGCAACAGAGGGGAAGGCATTCAGATGCTACCTTGCAGAAGACTAGAAGAGGGCTATGCAAGGCAGCATGGTAGATGTATGAGAGGAAGCCTCAGCCATTGCTGGTTTAACATATATCTCACCAGTTAGTGGATTAGAAACAGCAGAGCAGCAGCACGGTCCAATACACCCCCGGCAAAGAACTTCACGCCCCCAAACTAGTTGATGAATTATGTTTTGGCCCATGTGAATCCTACCAACAAATTGTTCAGTGATCACGAAATTGAGAAAGCGAACAACAATCGTTTCTTGTAAAAGCACACAAATACTAGTAGGTCATACACGTTAGTCATTTTTATTAAGAGACTATTCAGACAATAGCTGTCCTGTATAAGGCCATCCTAAGACTTTAACGAAGAACACTGGAACACAAACCTATGAAGGGGCCAAAAGGCCGAAGAGTGAAACCTACTGGTCAGCCTTATGGGGTCTGGTTGTGGATCCCGATCTGCTATTTAGTCCCCACTGGTGTAGGTTATGAAAGCATATCAGACATCCCACAGAACTTTACATTTTATTATAATTCCTCCAAACTTGGAAAAACCTAAAGCTTTTTTTAATCCGTACACTTGGCCCTGTGTTACTTCAAAGGTAAGGAAACAGAAACCGGCTTTAAAAAGGAAAGAAAACACAAATATTTTAATGCAAATGCTATTTTGTCGGGCACAGAGCCGTGGTTGCGTTTAATAGGATCAAACTGGCAAGACGTTAAAATAAATAACGTGGTCAGTGAATGTGCGAATCCGCAGGTCGGTGTAAGCCGTAAATTAGAATGCCACAGATGAGTTTCGAGACTCTTTCATCCAATTTTCAAAAGAGCGGCTCTACATGGCGTGACCTCTTGGGAGATAATTCCGTAACGGCATTAAAATCATATAAACGGTTTTATTCAAATTATACAAATCAGCTTATCGCAACACTGTTGGTTCATCTGGAAGGGTTTTCAATGCTGTTACTGAAATCAGAATTAGCATAATCCAACTTAAACCCATTCTTGAGCCCCTTGCTAATTATATATATCTCCAGCTCAAGGCCTTGCCCTTTCAACATCTGCTCGAATGGGAGCTGGGAGGCTTTTTTAATTTGTAGGTCATTTGCAGGTCAAGATTTCGGTTGTATCGCTCACGTTTGACATTTGATACAATTAGTCATTGTTGCATGTTGTTCATCCTTGCTGCTGGTGTAAGTGTTGGATACATAAATTCCTCACTGATTTCAATGGAATATCTTTTTTTTTTTTAGATTTTTTTTGCTGTCCTCTGCTTCTTTTCAGCAGTTCCAGAGATAAATGGAGTGATAGTGCAAGCTCCACCAACACTTCATTAATAAGGAGGAATACGGGACTCCTAATTTCATGATGATGGATGTCCCAGAGGTGAGACCCCCTCTAATCACACTACTACGCCCTATCCTGTCTATAGGTGAAAGGTTTAAAACTGTATGAAGTTTTTAATTCTCTTGAGCTAATGAAGATTCAATGGACAAAATTTAGTTATTGAAACAGGTATACCCCCGTTAACGTGAAAAGGCCATGAATACCATCTTGGGTTTTTCCTCCCCTAAACAGGTTCAAAATTCTGTACTGATTACTTAACTAACGTATTTCTTTATTAGTCAGAGGTCAGATTTTGTCTGATACCAAATTTCCAGCATTAACATAAATTTAAAAAAACATAATGTACTTGGTTTTTGCTGCCACCACTAGAGGGAGCTTATGAGCTAACAAAATACTGTTATTCGTTGGATACAGTAGGTCAGTATGCATTAGACTGCCTCCAGTAGTGAATGCTGAGGGCTAGCATGTTAAGATTTAAATAGGTCCTGTCGTTTCAACAAATTTAGCATAATTCAATATCCAAGTGAACTTTGTAATATATGTTATTAGTAAAATATGCTCCTTTCTCCGCTTTTAAGACATCACTTATTCTCCCTGCCTCCTGTATTAATCATTCACTCTGAAATACTGCTAAAATCAATCTTGAGATGGAGCAGCTCACTGAGGGCTCAGTTTACATGTTGCTATAGTTGTCTATGAATAGGCTAGGGTGGAGGAAGAAGCAGCATAGACAGAGGAGCAGAAAGACACACATAGATGCTGCTGCTTCCTTTATTCCTTAATTTAAGTAAGAAATAATAGGACAAAAGAACATGTGATCACAGAGATCCAGTCTTAAGGGTGCATTCACATGAACGTATATCGGCTCGGTTTTCACGCCGAGCCGATATATGTCCTCCTCATCTGCAGCGGGGGGAGCCTGGAAGAGCCAGAAGCAGGAACTGAGGCTCCCGCCCCCTCTCTGCCTCCTCTCCGCCCCTCTGCACTTTTTTCAATGAGAGGAGGCGGGACGGGGGAGGGGCTAAGGTCCGTGAATTAGCCCCGCCCCCGCCCCTCCCCATTGAAAATAGTGCAGAGAGGTGGAGAGGAGGCAGAAAGGGGGCGGGAGCTCAGTTCCTGCTCCTGGGCTCTTCCAGCCTCCCCCCCCCTGCACATGAGGACAACGTATATCGGCTCGGCGTGAAAACCGAGCCGATATATGTTCGTGTGAATGCACCCTAAGGGCAGCAACAGAATCTACTTCCCACATCCTGGCAATTGCTTATAAGGAGAAATTCTGGATAACTGTCAATAAGGACCACTTCACATATTGATTGACCCATTTTTGATCAGTCATTTAGGAGTTAATTATTTTAACACATTGCTAGCACACTGGATTGTTTAGGGTATAACTATACAGGGGACATTGGATTTCCAAGACTAATGTCCCTGCATACCTTGTTTATATTAGTTTATGTAAAGAACATTTGGTAATGGCCAATACAGGACAAATGTCAAAGCAGCATATACAGGCCCAGTTACAGGATATAGCAAACCCACAATATATTGGTACTAACAAATAGACTACGTTGACAGCTGGCATTGATTATTCTCCTCATTATCACACTGCTCATTACTGCTGTATAATATCCTCCACAGTGCTGCTGAGTGTGTGCTTCGTGGCTTCAGCCAATCACACCCATTCAATGATGTAATTGAATAGTGTGATTGGCTGAAGCCACGTGCGCCTTCAGCCAATCACAGCCATTCAATGCTGTCATTGAATGGCTGTAACTGGCTGACGGCGTGTGTATTAGCTTTCTGGAGGCGGGGATTTCAAGCCCCGCATTCAGAAAGCAATGCTGCGCCGGGGACGAGGAGCGAGCGACATCCTGCCGGAGCGCGACAGAACGCCGGGGGAGGTGAGTAATGATTTTTTTTTTTACACTATATTACCGGCGTATAAGGTGACAGTTGGGGGGTCGCCTTATACGCCCCGTCGCCTTATACGCCGGTATATACGGTACATATAGGTGTTACCTCTCGGTGTAATCCTATTTGTGATGTTAGTGAGATGACTGCTGCAAAGCTTTCTTTACAAATCACAAAGTATTGGCGTTTTAATAGGTTCTGTGGTCAGTGGGAAAAATACAGGATTTTTTAGGATTAAAAGAATAAATAAAACTGAAATGAATATATGTTGACAATTTATTTTTTTTTAAATTCACCGAAGCATCCTTAAAAATTTGTTTAAACACAAAAATTTGATCGATATAACCGGTCATTTTCGGATGACACATTCCCTATACAAGCTATGGCTCTTAAAATGTGCAGGTAAAAAAAGGAAGAACAGAAAAGTGTCTGGTCCTTGTGGGGTTAAAGATACGTTAGGAAGCCATTTTGAAACACAGTTTTTAAACTAAACTCGACTAACCTGATGGCAAGAGGCAGAGAATAATCAGATGGTTACAGAAAAGTCATTTAGAACTTCGCAAGTAAAGTGCAACAATTAGGACAATCCTTTGATTTCAGTCGGCCATGCTGAAGTTTCTCTACTTTGCTATGATCATCTGATAATCCAGGATACCTGATAATGCGGCACCTAACAGGCCACATTAAAGGAATGAAACAATAAGGGAAAAAAATCTATGAAATCCTCAGCAATTCTTGAATTTCAATGCTTTATGCTAAAAAATGCCATGAAGCGTAGGTAGATGGGACTGATATAAATGGGTACATGGGAGACACATTGCTGGTGTCTGTGAAGGACACAGTCAAGGTCAGGAGTCTCACTGGATAAACTGTGAATTCATTCCTAATGTGTTATGATAGATTAAGTAGATATTAATGAAGTAGGAAGAGATCATTACTCCTCTCCTCCAGCCGCGCTCCCCAAGGAGCTCATTTATTGTCACTCCTTAAATTGTTTTAGATGGTATAAAATATTAGAGGATGATATTCTCTCTCCCATGATTATATTTTCATTACATTTCATGCTGTTTAACTAAAAATTGTTTTTCTGAACCCATCACTGCACTTTTGACAAATTGTGCTATTTATATGCGACATCTGTTCCCTGTCAAAATCAGATTTATTGGAGGGGAGAGGAAATGTACATGACTTAGGGCCAGTTTTTATCAAGGAGTAGAAAACCACTAATTCTCGGATACTTAAAGGAGCGTTTGCATCTCGGCCAGAAATGGTCAAGATGGGAACATCGCCGATTACGAGGTGGCCGGGAAGACGGAGACAGCCGAACTCAGTGGAGCTAGTGTGTTTCCATAACTCCCATAGAAGTCAATGAGTGTTATGCAAACAGTGTAATACAAGGAGCTGCCATATTCAGGGTGGCCGGGGGCAAGGGGTTGGGCCATAACTGAAGATAGATCCTGTGGTTATGCCATAAAAGACTGAGATCGGAATACTCCTTTAACAGAGGCAAGCCCGGGATGACCACTTTTCATCAGTAGCCAGGTCAATGCCATAACCAGTGGTATAACTTGAGGCTCGCTGGATCTGCAGAGAGCATCGGCCTTCAGATCGGTGAATGAGGCTGGACTGATGGCTTAAGCCCCATCTACGCATACAGATGATCACTCAATACTCGTCAAAAACTGACAGTTTTGAGCGATCATTTTGCATTAACTACGAATGGGCTAATTGGCCCATTAGTCGCTAACTAGCTTCATTTGAATGTATTTAGAGAACAGCAGGATGTCTGTTCTCTAAATAAATCACTATTGTGCTCCAGCGGGACAGCAGCTGAAAGAATGTTATCAGCGCTGCCCATGGAGAACTCAGTTTGCGGTCCCTCTCATCAGGGATGACGGATTTTAAGCTGAGCTGAACTCGGTGATGGACGAAGAGTACAACGGCTGTCGCTCAAAAGTCGTCATTTGGACGAATTTTGAGCGATAATCGTTGCGTGTAAATCAGCCTTTAGATTTCAGCCCTCATCTCTCCTTTCCTGAACATACTTATCAGTTGATTTGTGGTCATAAATTAGCTGATAAGAACATTCAGAAGAGGAGAAAGTGAGCTCTCAGTTCAGTACAATGATGGATCTGAAGGGAGATGCTTTCTGCAGCTTGCTGTATACAGTGATATGTAGAAGCTGCAGAAGTCAGACTGTGCAACATTTTTTATTATATCCTATTGCAAAAATACATTAATTTAAATAAAAAATAAATGCACCCAAAAATGTCTACCGCCGTTATGCCTCATAATTACTAGTGTCCTATCAGAGTAGGGGGATTTAAAGGGGTTGTTTCGTCAATAGACTTTTCTTTTTTTTTTTTTTTTTAATAAGTGTAGCCTCGCAGTCTTTGTTGTGGAACAAATACCATCCGACCGTTGCAGTCAATCAGAGACAGCAGCAGTCAGGTGCTATTCTCCTGGCATCACCACTCGGATGCTAGGAGCCATCATGCCAGAAGAACAACACCTGACTGCTGCGGTCTCTGATTGGCTGTAGCCGTCAGGTGGTATCCAATTCACAATAAAGACTGGAAAGACTGTGGAGCTGCAGAGCTGAATCGCTGGGGCAAAGGATGGGTAAGTACCCCTGCTTTTCTTATTTTAACACATTTTAGGCTATACTTAAAAAATCATCCAGCGCTGCAGACAACCCTTTAAGTGTTTACAATGAATGGAGTTTTTCTTTTAAAATTATTATTCTTTGCAAACATTTTAATAATCTTACCTTTTTCCACTCATTTGTTCCTTTAATTTGCTGTACATTTCTAAGGCTAAACATAGTAATAGACACAAAAGAGGAACAATTAGAATAATAGTACAACTTGATTGAGCAGAAAAATATACAGTACATAGTAAATCAGTGTATATTATAGCCCAAATGTACCCATAGACCCTTGTAAGAAGCAGGGTTCCTTATCAGGATCACTGCAAACAATGACTTGGCCCTGTCATAAGAGTGAGTATACCTAAGATATATTTACTATAGATCCAGCTAAGGTATAATAAAAAGTTGCAGAACTTTTGACTACATGAGAGCCCCTTTAATTAGCCCATTAATACTTTTTCATTGTTACATAGTATATATTTTTTACCATTCTAAGTCTTAAACATCACCCTATATTCTTATCAAGTCCTCCTATTAATCGTAGCAACAGCGCCTGAGCATCTACCATCAGGAAACAAGAGGTTAGCTATTAGCCGTGTCCTGTGGTCAAGCGTCATCTCTAGTTTTCACCTTAGGTGGTTTGAGGCAGGAAGCCTCTGGTCACGGAAACCCTGGGAGGCCTGACGCTACTATTAACAAAGCTCAGATTGTTACTTTTGTTTCTTAATTAACAAATGCCCCTTTCTGGCCTCTGAAGCACAAAGCCAGCTCTACCCCGAGATACAGAGCTCGTAGTAAACTCCCCGTGTAGCAACTTTTTCCATTCCAACGTCTTGTATGTAAATTGTAGATTTCACTGCCCGGCACATCACATCCAGCTCCCACTATCCTGAGGATCCTATTATATCTCCATAGGGAAATTGGAGGTCCAATTAAAAAATACGAAAGAATGCAAGATTTGTGGATCTCAGAAAAGTTTTTAGGGGTGCATTCAAGTTCTAAGGTCTCCTCATTTTTGGGGGGAGGGGGAGGGATAGGAGCAGATAGAAACTAGTGATGAGCGAGCATACTCGCTAAGGGCAATTGCTCGAGCGAGCATTGCCCTCAGCAAGTACCTGCCCGTTCAAAAGAGAAAAGGTTCAGGTGTCGGCGGCGGGCATGGAGCTGCGGGGGAGAGCGGGGAGGAACGGAGGGGAGATCTCTCTCTCTCTCCCCCTCGCTCCCTCCTGCTGACTGCCGCTACTCACCGCTCCCCCGCACCGGCACCCGAACCTTTTCTCTCGAGCGGGCAGGTACTCGCTAAGGGCAATGCTCGCTCATCTCTAATAGAAACATAGGGCACATTTTAGAAGATGCGGGCATTCTTCAAGGACGAGTGAGGCAGATGGCAGCACCCACCAATGCACAGAACTTATGAGATAGTAGTTGGAGTTAGAAATGGCGTTTCCAATACTTAAAATGGCGACGCTCACATTCCAAGAACAGCGTGTAATCATCTGCTTCCTTCGCTTGCACTCAACGACATTCATTGTCAGTGAAGTGAAACATGCGACGAAGGGGTCATGGACATGAGAAATGTGCGCCCATGGGTGCGACAGTTCAAAGCAGGCTGAATATCATGTGAGGACAAACCAGCCGGTCCGAGAACATGATTCTGCGAGTGGAGCACGTAGTTATGAAGGACCGCTGATTGACTGTGGAAGAGATTGCCGGCAAAGTCAGCATTTCCATAGGACCTGTGCACACCATCTTGAACGAAGACCTTAAGATACGGAAAGCCCACGTGTGCTCTTCTATCAAGCAATGCTCCTTCTCATTGGCCGGCCCGTATTCGGGGTTTCTTCATGACAACAACTTTGAATTGGTTCCTCATGCTCCCTACTCATCTGACCTCGCACCTAGTGATTTTTGGCTTTTTCCAACGATGAAGGACACTCTCCATGGTCGCACGTTTCCCAGTCTTGTCGCTCTTGCATCAGTGATTTTCAAGTGGGCAAAACAGACCCCTAAAGAGGCGTTTCGAACGGCCATGCTATCATGATGTTGAGGTTGTAAAAAATGTGTACCTCAAGAGAGTGATTATGGTGAGAAGTGACAATACTTTCAGATTTTGGGGGCAAATACCATTTTAGAAAAAAACATTAGGAGATCTTAGAATTTGAATGCACCTCCAAAAACATCGTCAAAAGGTAAGTGGTAACCAGAAGGTCAGCGAGGTTACGGACAATGCCCTACATCTGAGCAAAGTCCACCAATGCGCACTTTAGAAAAACTGTGTTTTCAAGGCAGTAAAAAGTTTTAATATGTCTGTACCCAGCTTCCTCACCACCCCCCTTTACCTTATTAAGGGGGTAGTCTAAGGAAACAAAACTAACTTTGTATGAAAAGATTTAAAACCTCAGACATACCTAACCCGATCCCCCACAGCTTCTGTTTTGACTATGTCTGGTCTGCTGCTTCTCTCTACTTTCTGCTGCACCAATGAAGTCCCAACACAGGGACATGTAATCGCTGCAGCCAATTAGGCATGTAGGTAACTCAGGATCAGCTGTTAATTGGCTGAAGTGGTCACATGTCCCTGAGTCAGGACGTCATATCGGCACCTGGAAGCAAGCAGCAGTAAGAGATCGAGTGCCATCAGAATGGGATCTGTGGGGGATCAGGTAAGGCAAATATGAATTTCTTTCATGTTTTAGTACAGATAGAAGCAACTTCCAATATCATTTTTTTTCAGACTACCCCTTTAATGTAAGGTAAGTAGCTAACAAACACCTCTGGTGGCAGAAGGAGAATACAAAGGAATTAACTGGTAGACCAGGTTAAAAACTGAAGATGCCAAATGCTGCTGCCAGTACTATCTAGAAGTCCACATAGACCTCAGATGGTCTGCAAATCTGGGAACCCAAATCCAATGTTAAATAGATGGCCATGCACTATAGCTTGAGAAGGCTGTAAAGGCCAATTTAGACCATTTTCTAACAACTGTAGGCAGCGTTTTGATATCACAATCTGTCGTGCCATGTGGGATTTCTGTTTTTCAGTATGGACTTAACTTACAGACTTTGCCCAGTTGTAAACTACTGATGTTTTACCCTTGGGATAGGCCATCAATAGTAGATCAATTAGGGTCACCCACCCCAGAACCTCGCCGATCAGCTGTTAGCAGAGCTAGTGTAGATGGAAATGTGTTCTACAGAAAGCAGACAGCTCCGTTCTCACTGCAGTGGGAAGTCTCGGTATTACAAGCAATGTTCTCAGTGATGTCTATGGGAACTTTGCCTGAATACTAAGCCAGGCCACTGCAGTGAGAACGGAGCTGTCTGCTTCCTGCAGAAATCAGCTCAGTGCATGAACACACCAGCCCATTGAACAGCTAATCAGTGGGAGTCCTGGGCAGTGGACCCCCGCCAATCTACTGATAGTTGCCTAGTGGCAGCCTAGTCGTGGTCAATCAGCAGCTTACAAATGGACAGCCCCTTTAAGCTGTTTATACACTTAAGATAGTTGTTTGGCTGACATTCATTTAATGTGTATGGCCAGCTTTAGAATAAAGTCAGCCATACACGACATCGATCGATAAATGCGATCACTCCCAACTACTAGACTGGCCAATCATGCTTAGTAATTTCAACAGGGAGAGAGGAATAAGCGATTGTCCAACATCACCATCTATGACCTGGAGAACAAAAGGTCCGGCACACTAAGAATCAACATGGCTAATTAGTCTCTTTTTGTTAAAGGGGGTTGTCCAGGACTTTTACTATTAATGACTTATCCACAAGATAGGTCATCGAGAGTTGATTTGCGGTGGAGTCCGTTGCTCAAGATCTCCACTGATCAGCTGATCGCCGGGCCAACTGTAACTGCGAACAGCGCTGGAAGCAGATAGTGCTGTCCATATTACAGCAGCCTAGTTTGGTAATGCAGATGCAGCTCGAAATGAGTTAAATGGGAGCTGCATCTGTAGAATCAAACAGGCCTACTGCAATGCTGCTTGTGCTATCCTCGGGTCCAGTGATCGGTGGAGATCCTGTGCAATAGATCCGGAATAATGGTCCTCCGCCAATCAACTATTCATGATCCAGGATAGGTCATCAACAGTAAAAGTCCTGGACAACCCCTTTATGGAGCGGAAAGGAATTAGTGGCGGACCTCTGCCGACCAAATATTGATTGGCCAATCCAGAGCATAGGTCATCAGTAGTAAAAATCCCTCTTTAACCTAACCGGCTGCCCCCTATATATTAGATCAAGCATGATCCTGCAGAAATTGTTGGGTTCAGCCATGATTAATCTATTGTGTATGGTCAGCTTTTGCACTTCTATTTCAGATATCTTCAAGCTGCCCATAAAGACTTTTTTGCAAAACCCCACGGATTTCATAAAGATTAAGAACCTAACATCAGAACTGACCGGTAGACCGTCACCGGACTATTTACACGGCTGGGAGGGAGAGGAGGAATTTTTGCTATCCGCTACCGTTTCTCACCAGATAGATGGTGACAGAGGCATCTGGCAGCCACTTATCTGACCGTACTCTAAAGCGTAAACATGCACGCTCAGCCAAGGCAAACAAGCAATTTAATGGGGCAATTGTCGTAATTGACTATAATTGTTGGTCAAAAGCTCTTTCAGCCAACAATTATTTTATGTCAATGGCAGTCGAACGCGCCAAAAAGGTCTGACTGAGAAGAGTCATGCGATTGGAACTCACAACAAAGTAGTATTTTGGTGATTAAAGCAGGTTTAAAAAAATTCTAAAGCAGAAAGGGTCATTATTTAAATTGCCAATTTAGGTAAATATACCTCTTATCACCCATATGCAACGGTATTTTCGATCTAACTCACCCGGAAGGCACAATTGCAATTTGTCAACGACAGTTGCGATATTTCTTTGCTGTATCCTGCAGCGAATGGTCTCTTCTGTCTTAGCAATGACCTAGGATATAAAAACGAATTTGATCCAATTTGGTAAAAATTTTTTACATTCTCACCAAATTGAATGTTTTTGTTCTATAAAGTAGTTTTTTCTTGTTTTTTTTTTTCTTACCTCCTTCCCCGCTTCCTGAAATCTTCGGTTGGTATCAGTAACTTGGACCTTAAAGAAAATGATTTAAGCCTTTGTTATAAGAAATAAGCAAAAAAGTGCCCTAATGTAACTGCTCACCCTTGTAATCAGATCATGATTCATGAGAGACTTAGAACAAAAACGGGCAAATTCAAATTAACTCTACAGTTTGAACTTGAACTTTCGATCACAAAGGGCTTTTGTTAACTTTAATTACTTATGACAGTTCGTACTAACAGATTCTGTGGCAAACTTCTCAAATTTACTTGGGATTTTTGAACTCTGTTTGTTCCTCTGGGTCTGTCAAACAATTCAAATCATTGACCCAATTGGCCACTGGTCCCTTTTTGATAACCTCAATAAGGTCTATGCTCCATTCATTGTCCACATGAGATGGCAGTGGGCATTTTTTTTCTTCTTGTAATTAAACATTCATACTTTGCTGAATGCAAACACTGGGTGGTTGATTCACATCAAAAGTGGAAATCTCCAAACCCCAGCAAGATTTCCATGCCGCAGGTGCAGGAAGAGCGCGACCTCATATTTTCCCACATATCGAGCGGACTCATTAGGTCATCATAATAAGGAAGCACATTCGGCTTGATTGAAAATCTCATTAATTTCGGTACAAAGATGTTCAATGACCTCATTGATGCCGCGTTTTGTCCCCTGTTATCTGAATATCATTTATATAATGGCCTTCCAATCGTGGGCTCCGCTGAACTACGCTCGACCCGTCTGGTGTGTAGATTTTTGTTTTCAGAAGTGTAAAGGGAGCTAAAAGGGTTGGTACAGTGTGACCTCTGCCTAAAATCCTGACACTTCTCCAGGAGATGAAGCGTAGTCCCCCCCACCCCCCACCCCCCAAAGCTAAACACCAAGCACAATTACAAGTGATATCCCACACGTAATTGAAAATTCTAGCTCCGTCCCAAGGGGTACGAGGGTAATTTGGCAAGGGTTGCTCGAGAGGAATTAAAAGGGAAAGAATGTTTTTGTGTTTGGCATGGAACCGGCTGAACCGTGTCTGTGCACCTGCAACGCAGAACAACTTTTCCGAGAAAAGACGGAAGGCTATTAGCTATTGATGTGCAGGTGCCAATGTGCTTTCGAGACAATTTTCTGACGCAGGAGTCAAGTGCACTTACGTCCTCCAAACACTGTACGCTTCTGGCAAGGCGAATAGGATAGTGAGCTAATGAGGATCATAATATTAATGGACAAAACGCGTGAGAAGGAAGCCTGCTTTCTTTGGCCTCCATCGGGGCTGCTCATCAGGAGCCGTGCGGGGCTGAGGCTTTTATTTCACTACGTGTGAATGCCAACGAGAGTTTGTGTGACAGTATTTGTAAAGTGCCTCTTATTTTAGACGAGGGTACTGCAAACAAGGACATCAAAGGGTTAAATTTGTGGGTGATTAAGAGTTGCTGTCGAACACCCTCTACAACCCCTTTTGGGGAAGGTATATACTTTGCCTAGCATCCAACTGAAGAGGACATTCGGGAGGAGCACTGTAAGATGAGCCCAGGTTGTCAGGTGAGCTGCTCTAAGCCAATCGGCATCACTGAAAGTGTTCTCGGCAATGATGACTGGCTTAGAGTAGCTGAAAGGTGTCCTTTTCAGCTGGATGCCAAGCGCATAATATAAGCACCTCATAATTACAGTATACTACATTGTAGTATATGTACACAGTGATATAAATCATTCTCTACTGAACAGCATTGCCAGGTGAATTTACAAGGGAGACCAAGAAAAAAGTAAAATATGCAAATATATATAATATATATATATTTTATTTTATTTTTCTCTTGCATGAATCCAGTCCCGGCCTCTTGCATTACAGACAAGTCATTTTCTGCCATTCTCAATGTTGTAGACTTATCATGCTGCTCCACAATTACCCCATGTGAACTCCCTGGACACAAAGCTATCTGTTCAATTCAGCTTAGCGCAGGACCAGTGAACCAGCATTTACATATATTTAGTAATTAACCCCTCTGTGATTGGCCCATTTTGTGCCTTACTGACCAAGCGATGACTTTTTTCATAGGCATAGCCATGCAATCGCTTGTTTTTTGCGGGACGAGTTGTATGATTTAATGGCACCATGATTGCTTTTTTTTCTTTTTTTTTTTAGGAGGTAGGATTAGCAAAAAACAGCAATTCTGACTTTTTTTTGGCTTTGTTTTCCAGCGTTCACCGTGCAGTATAAGGCCGGGCTCACATGGCCATAAGGTCACACAGCCTTTTACCACTGTAGAGCGCCCGGTGACCCGGCCTATGGCCGAGTACTGTACTGCACATGACAGGATATCTACGCGCCCATACAGAATAATAGCCTCTCACATGTGTGTATACGCAGCTAAATAGAACATGCTGCCATATTACACAATTCCGACACGCAAATGTGATTGGAGCAGCTTAAGGCAATGTAAGCGATTGCCTGCAAATTACCGTGTGATCATATGCTTGTGTGAGTCCGGCCTAAGTGACATGCTAACTACATTCTATGGGTCAATAAGACTGCAGTGATACCAAATTCATACCTTTTTGTTATATTTTTTACGACTTTTTTACGGGTTTTGTCAGGGCAAAATATGTAATTTTTTTTTTGCTATGCTTTTTAACTAACACCATTTTTAGTGCTTTAAGATGACTTGAAGATGCGCTCGTTTGATCGCCAGTATAGTACACTGCATTACTTGATGCAGTATTACTTATAATTAGTACACTGCATTACTTATGTAAAGCAGTGTACTACCTATGACAACAGCCCATTAGATTCTTCCGGAGGTAGGGTCTAATACACTGGGCTACATGGAGGATGTAGAGGTCTCATTTAGGCCTCCGACTGCCACGGCAACCCATTGGCACATTGCGATCACATCACAGGGTGTCAATGGGTGACGGTGAAGCATCCTTTCCCTGTCAACTGCTTACATTGCCACAGTCATTATTGACCGTGGCAAGTAAGAGATGAAACAGCTTGGATTGGAGGTCTCTTCGTTCCCGATTGTTGGTAGACAGCAGTAGCCCAGCTCTTACCACCACGGGATGCACGTGTCGGGTTACACCTGCAACAAAATAAAAGGGCACATTTGCAGGTTTAAAGCCCATTAGTCACCTCACCTCCAGCCGGCCGGATCCTCCTCTTCATGTGATGTAGCGTACATTGCCGGCATTCTGCTTCCTGCAGGCCAGTGTACCCGGTCACTAGTGATGTAGCGGTCACTGCCTAGCAGGGAATGCCGATTCTCAGCAGCCTGCTTTAGCGTGCAGAAGCAGGGTCTCGCCACTATACATACTTTATGAACACTAGCGGCGAGACCTCACGCCTGCACGCTAAAGTAGGCTGCCGAGCATTCGTCGCTAGTGACCGGGTACACTGACCTGCAGGAAGCAGAATGCCGGCAATGTACGCTTCGTCACAGGAAGAAGAGGATCCGGCCGGCTGGAGGTGAGGTGACCCGAGGAGGACTGGAGGAGCCAGGAGAAGATTGGTGAGGTAAAGATTTGGTAGGAAGACTGACGGGGAAGGAATAGGTAAGTATTAGAGATGAGAGAGTACCAAAATGCTCAGGCGCTCGTTAGTCGAGCTTTTCGTAATATTCGAGAGCTCTATTCGAGTAACGAACCCCATTGAAGTCAATGGGAGACCCGAGCATTTTTGTATTTGACCCACCGGGTGCCGAGTCTCTCCCTCTCCCTCCCTCCCAGCAAGCCACATATTGCTGTGGACGTGCGGACGCTGGCACGTCACAGCAGGAAGTGGTAATGCGGTGAGGGGTCAAAACGGGGCGGGGTTGAACTCGACGTGGTACTCGCTCCAGTACTCGCTGATGCCGTATACTTAGACTTAGGGTTTACTTTTTATGTGACGAGTTGTAGTTTTTATTTGTACCATTTTGGGATACACACCACCTTCTGATCATTTTTAGAGATGAGTGAACCTACTCGGCCACGCCCCTTTTTCGCCCGAGCGCCGCGATTTTCGAGTACTTCCGTACTTGGGCGAAAAGATTCGGGGGGCGCCGTGGGTGAGTGGGGGGTTGCAGCGGGGAGTGGGGGGGAGAGGGAGAGAGGGCTCCCCCCTGTTCCCCCCCGCTCCGCCACACCTCCCCCCGCCCCCCGAATCTTTTCACCCGAGTACGAAAGTACTCGAAAATCGCGGTGCTCGATCGAGTAATTACTCGAAACGAGTAGGTTCGCTCATCTCTAATCATTTTCTATTCAATTTTTTTTTAGAGAGACTAATAAAAACACCACAATTCTGACATTTTTTTCTTGGTGTTTACTGGATAAATAATGTATTTTTATTAAATATTTGGGATGCAGCAATATTAATGGTGCTTTCTTTTTTACATACAAAGGAGAAAATGATCTTTTAAAGCTTTCAACATTTTTTTTAGATTTTACTACCTCCTGAGGGATTTGAACAGGCGATTGCATGCAATTCTTCTGTACTGCAGTGTATTGCACCAGTCATTGTTGCCTATTAAACCCTGCCACAAGCACTGTTTAATAGTCTGGAATCCATTGCACGCCTGGGAGCCTCTAGCACAGGAAGCCAATAGGACTATGGTGGGCCAACCAGTTAACGGCACTGACTGCAAAATCTAACCAGTTGCGATCAGCTCCAGCGCCGATGGCGGTCGTTGCAGGCTGGTGTCAGTTCTATACCCCTCTATGACGTCTATGTACGTCACTGGTCGTGAAGGGGTTATGGTTAAAATATTTCTAACAGTTCATTGAGACTTGAGATAGCAATAGTTGTGGAAAAACCTATAGCAGAGATTTGCTGGGAGCGGCTTACACTAAGTCCTACCGGATTTACTGGCAATAAACTGACACGCAAATGTTCGCTGTTTAATTAGTGCGATTCTTAGTTAAATATCCACGAATATTAAACTCAGAATCCCCAATGTAACAGATATAGGTTACGGCTTTCCTACATGCCTGAGTAATGAAGCTGGTACAGTAAGGCAGTTCCAAACGCCACCCCTAGATGGCAGTGGCCCTAAGATCAGATTCTAGATATAGGGTAGACCACTGTTTCTCGCTTTCGGTCCTCAAGAATCTCCAATTGGTGTAGTATTAAGGATTGTCCAGTGGTCATATGTTGCATCGACTGGCGCCAGCTGAACACGGACCCCGGTAAGTGGAGGAACAGGTGCGGCACGGGGTTGCCAAGGCGAGTATTACTCTTTTTGTTATCTTCTAACATATCGTAGGGTGCACAAGCTCTTGGTAGAAAGCCTTGAAGATAATGGAAACAATTTGATGCGTTTGACTCCTTACCTTCAGCTTCTCAGCGTCAGCCCTGACTTTCAGGAGCTCATTTATTGCGTCTACAAAGCCTTGATGGTGGAAATTGCACATTTTTTCAATTTCCCGGTCATGATTCCGAATCCGAGTGTCAAGCTTTTCCATGAACCTTTGGTGAGCATTTGGCTGGTCATCGTACACGGAGCTGCGGAGACACAAGATGTGCAGGGTCATCATTACTTAGTCACCACAGTTTAATATGCTGAGATAATGCCCCCTACTGTACATTATAGGAATGTCAGGTGTCACTAAGCGTCAGGAAGGATATCTTTTCTCCTTAGGGAGAGCACCTAGAAGGTAAGTGAGGAGACTTACAAGGCCATCCATGCTCCTCTGGGTAATATGCAAATAAGGGAGATGGAACAATACCTCTGCAGCGCCACCTATTGGAAGGCAGCATTCTTGCAAGTCAATGTTAGATTCTTTATACAAAATTCCCGGTAATTGTTACAAGGCTTGTATAAAGAATCTAACATTGACTTGCAGGAATGCTGCCTTCCAATAAGTGGCGCTGCAGAGGTATTGTTCCATCTCTCTTATTACCATATATCTGGAAAAAAGACGGCTAAGGGGTGATCAAATAACTATGTATAAATACATGAGGGGACAATACAAGGATCTCTCCCATGATCTGTTTATACCCAGGGCTGTGACTGTAACAAGAGGACATCCGCTACATCTAGAGGAAAGCAGGTTTCATCGCCAACACAGAAAAGGGTTCTTTACTGTTAGAGCAGTTAGACTGTGGAACTCTCTGCCTGAGGACGTAGTGATGGCAAAATCCATAGAGGAGTATAAAAGGGGACTTGATGTCTTTCTGGAGTGGAAGGATATTACAGGATATAAATCTTAGGTTAATTGTTAATCCGGGTATACAGGCAGGTAGGAACTATTAGGGGTTGATCCAGGGATTAGTCTGATTGCCATTAGGGAGTCGGGAAGGAATTTTCCCCCAAATGGGCTAATTGGCGCCTGCCTCTTGGGGTTTTTTTTTGCCTTCCTCTGGATCAACAACACAGGAGGATAAGCAGGCTGGACTAGATGGACACTGTCTTCATTCGGCCTTACATACTATACTACTATATAAAAGCATGAGGCTACAGGAAAGGTACATTTATACAGATAAGGGAATTCTGACAATTCCTAATATTTTAAATAGTATATAGGGGTGTATTATTTCTTATAATACACACCAGCTACTGCAGAACCTCTTTTTGAAGAGAAAGGGGAGGGTACAGATCTTTATGGAAGAAAGTAAGCCCATGAATTGCAAGCGTATGAAATCTGAAATTCACAGAAATATAGTACTGCGGGCGGGATATTACTTGCAGCTTATAGAACAAGCATCGTACGCCACCTAGTGGACACCCAGAGACTTTCATACCTTACTTGTTGGATTTATTTACAATTCTAAGGGCTTATTCACATAAGCGATTATCATGTCCATCTGCTGTGTATATTTGCAACTGACGGCCCACGGACGGCACGCTGATCCACTGCAGTCAAAAATGCAGCATGTTCCATTCTGGTGCAACTTCTTGGATGACGTTCATCTGTTCAAATCAGTGGGTGCGCGAAAATAAAAATGGAGCCCACTGCGGACATCCATGTGCACTCTGCTTATGTAATTTTATTGGGCATGCTTCAGATTTTTTTGCACGTAAAAAATAAGATACGGATGACACAACAACACACGTAAAAAACATCCACTGGAAAAATAGAACATTGGCGTGTCCGTTCACACGAGTGGACCGCGATTGCGATTTCTATGGAAATAAAAATGCAGCATGTTCTATTTTTGTGCGGACTCCGCAGCAGGGCTTTAGCTGCAGTCAATGGAAGCTGTCCAACTCGTTACCCATCCGCGCAATTGAAATTGCTGTTGAGCCTGGGTAACCGTGTCATCACCAGCGACGGCACGGGAAAAACAAAGGTTTTAAAAAAAAATCTGTACTGCGCATGACCGACAGCGAGCCGTCACGGTCATCCGCAATACAGAAAATGTGGCTCAGTGGTTAGCACTGTTGCCTTGCAGTCCTGGGGTCTTAGGTTCAAATCTCATCAAGAACAATATCAACTTTGACAAACTACAAGCAGCCATCACCCTTGGTCAGATCTGAACCTATAACTCCAGCACTGCAAGGCAGCAGCGCTAACAACTGAGCCACCAAGCTTTGTAATACAGGGGTTCTAGAGTGACGTCCGACTATATACAACATGGAGGCTATATGTTCTCATTGTGTTTATTCTTCTTGAGCATGGTGGGTCAGTCATTAGCATTGCTAACAGTAGACACAGGCCTCCCTTTTCGCCATGCCGTGCTCCCTAAGGCCTCGCGCACACGGGCGTCCGCCTCCGGATTCCACAGCAATAACCCTCCGCAGTATGCTATGAAAAAACGATTCTTCATGCACCCGAGCGGAAACCAATTGCGGTTTCCGCTCGTGGATGAAAAAATCGTAGAATGCTCCATGTTACTGTGGTTCCCGCACGGACGGCTTCCATTGAAGTCAGGAGATGCCGTCCAACCCGTGGTATCACCCTGTGAAGGGCTGTCCCAGGTTGACATATTTGAAATTGGTTGGCAGAACCCACTTTTTTTTTTACACATCTGCCGAAGGAGTGTTTTTTATTTGCACTTTTTTTTTTAAGGCGTATTTATTAAACTGATGACAAAAAACGTATGCTATTATATGCCCTCCATTTAACGGGTCGTCGCATTACATTGCACGGAGGTTTAGGATGGATCGAGATGCAAGAACTTGTTTGCTGGATGGAATAGAACAACAATTTGCACTCTCCTGGCCAACAAAACTGAAAGGAACAGAAGACAGACAAACGCATGCACTTTTGACATCAGTGTTTTTCTGTAAAAATCAGTGTTTCTGTTAAAAGGGATGCCTGAGTTATTTAATTTATATGTAAACAGGTCCCCCATGGCAAAAAATAAAGAAGCAGCTAATACTTTCCGCAGCTCCTTGCAAGTTCCCCATGAACAGCTCCAGGTCTCCTCTGCACACTGCTTACAGGCTGCAGCAGCCATCCTACTAGTCTGTCCAAGGCAGGACCGTGTGACATACAGCGCATCAATACTTGCAACTTATTATATAGCTGTCCCTTTTCACACAGATATCTTTATGCTGTGTGCCATGTCCCACATGGGCCAAGTGCTGGCTAATGTTCCAAATTCTGGTGACAAAATCCCTTTAAAAGGGTTGTCTGCCCATTTTTTCACCGATGACCTAACCTCTGGACAGCAGACCAGTAGTCCATCAGCTGATCGTCCAGCCCACGGCACTAAAACTATGTAGAGGATTGGTCATCGTGAACAAATGGGCAGGCAACCCCTTTAAAGCCTCCCGTCCATGGGCAATTTTTCACTGCATTTCCCGCGGTGATAATCCAGCCGCAGATAACGCAGTGAACGCCTTCCATAGACTTACTATGGAAAGCGAAGGCCCGATGTCCACGAGGGGAGAATCGCTATGATTCTCCGCTCGCAGGATTCAAATCGCGGCTTGCCGCGATTCTCCACTGTGAGCCTATCTGTTAGATAGGCTTGCAGCGGAGACCTGACAGCTCTCCCCCCGTTCCCCTGATATTCCATCACGACCGTGGACAGGGGCCCTTTGTCTAAAAAATTCATGCAACTAGAAGTTGTCGTTAAGCCAAAAAACTTGGCATGCAGTTACATCTCAGCAGAAATATAAATCATTAGAGATGTGGTGTGATTAGACGAACGGTCTTGTCACTTGAGGCCCTGAAACTGGTCCCGTCGCAACCCCCCCCCCCCGGCCTATAAGAGACTCTAAGAGGCCTCTTCTTCCGCTTGTGTGGATCTTGTTGTCCACCAGACGCCTCACCCCATTATCAGAGGCTGAGAGGGGTGGGTTATTGGGATGTGAGAAGATGGACGGTCGTATCCATGAATTGTCCCCCACCGGCCGTTCCAACCAGACTGTTCGGTGTTGGGACCAGTGGATGTGTGAGGGCACACAAGGCGATCGGGCTGAGGATACCCTCGACAACAGCCAGTACAGAGGACTGTCTGATTGTCCAACAAGCATGAAATGCTACTCTAACATAAGTAGTTCTTACACACAGATGGTGCCATCATTACACCCCTGTGTCTGTCAGAACCATTTCCAGGGGCTTGGCCGAAGGACAATTAGACTCATGGCACCTATTACCCGGGTTGCCTTCAGTTACAAATCCAGGTTTTGGGTGGCCACCAACGACGGCCATCTTCATGCCTTTGCTGTGGATTGGCACAATGCCCCCTGCTGGTGTGATGGTCTGGGGGGGTCATTGCATACGAGAGTTGGTCACCCCCAGTAGTGGTATGAGGGACAATGACAGCTCAGTGATATGTTCAGGACATCCTGCAGACACATGTGTTCCTCTCATGGTGGCTTCCAGCAGGATAATGCTCGGCCGCACACACAAGGGGTCACAGGAAGCCCCCACAACATTGTCACAATTCTGTGACTGCCCCGATCACCAGATTTATTGCTAATACAACATGTATGGGACGCCAACTTTGACAGTCTACGAGTTTGTATGATATAGAGGCTTAGTTACAGCAAATGATGGAGCGATATGCTGCAGGTTACCATATGGAACCTGTATATCTCCATGACTGCCTGTATCACATCTTGTATCCAAGCTAGAGGTGGTATAACAGGGTACTAGAGCCTCCATGCCTGCCCGTATCACATCTTGTATTCAAGCTAGAGGCGGTGCAACAGGGTACTGCCTCCATGTCTGCCCGTATCACATCTTACATCCAAAGTAGAGACAGTGCGACATGGAACTAGAGCCTCCATGCCCACCAGTATCACATCTTGCATCCAAGCTAGAGACGGTATAACAGGGTGCTAGAACCACCATGTCCACCCATATCACATCTTGTATCCAAGCTAGAGGCGGTCCAACAGGGTACTAAAGCCTCCATGCCCGCCCTTATCACATCTTGTATCCAAGCTAGAGGCGGTACAACAGGGTACTAAAGCCTTCATGCCCGCCCTTATCACATCTTGCATCCAAGCTAGAGGCGGTAACCAGGGTACTAGACCCTCCATGCCAGTATCACATCTTGTATCCAAGCTAGAGGCGGTACACAGAGTACTAGAGCCTTCATGTCCGCCTGCATCACATCTTGTATCCAAGCTAAAGGCGGCCCAACAGGGTACTAAAACCTCCATGCCTGTCCGTATGACATCTTGTATCCAAGCTAGAGGCGGTCCAACAGGATACTAGAGCCTCCATGCTTACCTGTATCACATCTTGTATCCAAGCTAGAGATGGTACAACAAGGTACTAGAGCCTCCATGCCTGCCCGTATCACATCTTGTATCCAAGCTAGAGCCGGTCCAACAGGGTAACAAAGCCTCCATGCCCATGCTTATCACATCTTTTATCCAAGCTAGAGGCGGCCCAACAGGGTAATAGAACCTCCATGGCTGTCCGTACCCTATCTTGCATCCAAGCTAGAGGCAGTGCAACACGGTACTAGAACCTCCATGCCCACCCGTATCACATCTTGTTTCCAAGCTAGAGGTGGTACAACAAGGTACTAGAGCCTCCATGCCCATCCGTATCACACCTTGTATCCAAGCTAGAGGCGGTCCAACAGGGTACTAGAGCCTCCATGCCCATCCGTATCACATCTTGTATCCAAGCTAGAGGCAGCACAACAGGGTACTAGAGCCTCCAGGCCTTACTGTATCACATCTTGCATCCAAGCTAGAGTAGGTACAGTAAGCTACTAGAGCCTCCATGCCCCCCGTATCACATCTTGTATCCAAGCTAGAGGTGGCCCAACAGGGTACTAGAGCCTCCATACCTGCCTGTATCACATGTTGCATCCAAGCTAGAGGGGGTCCAACAGGTTACTAGAGCCTCTATGCCCCCATATCACATCTTGTATCCAAGCTAGAGGCGGTCCAACAGGGTACTAGAGCCTCCATGCCCGCCCTTATCACATCTTGTATCCAAGCTAGAGACGGTCCAACAGGGTAACAAAGCCTCCATGCCCATCCTTATCACATCTTTTATCCAAGCTAGAGGCGGTACAACAGGGTACTAAGGCCTCCATGCCCGCCCTTATCACATCTTGCATCCAAGCTAGAGGCGGTACAACAGGGTACTAGAGCCTCCATGCCAGTATCACATCTTGTATCCAAGCTAGAGGCGGTACACAGAGTACTAGAGCCTTCATGTCCGCTTGCATCACATCTTGTATCCAAGCTAGAGGCGGCCCAACAGGGTACTAGAACCTCCATGCCTGTCCGTATGACATCTTGTATCCAAGCTAGAGGTGGTACAACAAGGTACTAGAGCCTCCATGCCTGCCCGTATCACATCTTGTATCCAAGCTGGAGCCGGTCCAACAGGGTAATAAAGCCTCCATCCGCATCCTTATCACATCTTTTATCCAAGCTAGAGGCGGCCCAACAGGGTACTAGAACCTCCATGGCTGTCCGTACCCCATCTTGTATCCAAGCTAGAGGCAGTGCAATAGGTTACTAGAACCTCCATGTCCACCCGTATCACATCTTGTTTCCAAGCTAGAGGTGGTACAACCAGGTACTAGAGCCTCCATGCCCATCCGTATCACATTTTGTATCCAAGCTAGAGGCAGTCCAACAGGGCACTAGAGCCTCCATGCCTGCCCTTATCACATCTTGTTTCCAAGCTAGAGGTGGTACAACAAGGTACTAGAGCCTCCATGCCCATCCGTATCACATCTTGTATCCAAGCTAGAGGCGGTCCAACAGGGTACTAGAGCCTCCATGCCCATCCGTATCACATCTTGTATCCAAGCTAGAGGCAGCACAACAGGGTACTAGAGCCTCCAGGCCTTACTGTATCACATCTTGCATCCAAGCTAGAGCAGGTACAGTAAGCTACTAGAGCCTCCATGCCCCCCGTATCACATCTTGTATCCAAGCTAGAGCCGGTCCAACAGGGTAATAAAGCCTCCATCCCCATCCTTATCACATCTTTTATCCAAGCTAGAGGCGGCCCAACAGGGTACTAGAACCTCCATGGCTGTCCGTACCCCATCTTGTATCCAAGCTAGAGGCAGTGCAACAGGTTACTAGAACCTCCATGTCCACCCGTATCACATCTTGTTTCCAAGCTAGAGGTAGTGCAACAAGTTACTAGAGCCTCCATGCCCACCCGTATCACATCTTGTATCCAAGCTAGAGGCGAAACAACAGGGTACTAGAGCCTCCATGCCTGCCCTTATCACATCTTGTTTCCAAGCTAGAGGTGGTACAACAAGGTACTAGAGCCTCCATGCCCATCCGTATCACATCTTGTATCCAAGCTAGAGGCAGCACAACAGGGTACTAGAGCCTCCAGGCCTTACTGTATCACATCTTGCATCCAAGCTAGAGCAGATACAGTAAGCTACTAGAGCCTCCATGCCCCCCGTATCACATCTTGTATCCAAGCTAGAGGTGGCCCAACAGGGTACTAGAGCCTCCATACCTGCCTGTATCACATGTTGCATCCAAGCTAGAGGGGGTCCAACAGGTTACTAGAGCCTCTATGCCCCCATATCACATCTTGTATCCAAGCTAGAGGCGGTCCAACAGGGTACTAGAGCCTCCATGCCCGCCCTTATCACATCTTGTATCCAAGCTAGAGATGGTCCAACAGGGTAATAAAGCCTCCATGCCCATCCTTATCACATCTTTTATCCAAGCTAGAGGCGGTACAACAGGGTACTAAGGCCTCCATGCCCGCCCTTATCACATCTTGCATCCAAGCTAGAGGCGGTACAACAGGGTACTAGAGCCTCCATGCCAGTATCACATCTTGTATCCAAGCTAGAGGCGGTACACAGAGTACTAGAGCCTTCATGTCCGCTTGCATCACATCTTGTATCCAAGCTAGAGGCGGCCCAACAGGGTACTAGAACCTCCATGCCTGTCCGTATGACATCTTGTATCCAAGCTAGAGGTGGTACAACAAGGTACTAGAGCCTCCATGCCTGCCCGTATCACATCTTGTATCCAAGCTAGAGCCGATCCAACAGGGTAATAAAGCCTCCATCCCCATCCTTATCACATCTTTTATCCAAGCTAGAGGCGGCCCAACAGGGTACTAGAACCTCCATGGCTGTCCGTACCCCATCTTGTATCCAAGCTAGAGGCTGTGCAACAGGTTACTAGAACCTCCATGTCCACCCGTATCACATCTTGTTTCCAAGCTAGAGGTGGTACAACCAGGTACTAGAGCCTCCATGCCCATCCGTATCACATCTTGTATTCAAGCTAGAGGCAGTCCAACAGGGCACTAGAGCCTCTATGCCTGCCCGTATCACATCTTGTATCCAAGCTAGAGGCGGTCCAACAGGGTACTAGAGCCTCCATGCCCATCCGTATCAATTCTTGTATCCAAGCTAGAGGCAGCACAACAGGGTACTAGAGCCTCCATGCCTTACTGTATCACATCTTGCATCCAAGCTAGAGCAGGTACAGCAAGCTACTAGAGCCTCCATGCCCCCCGTATCACATCTTGTATCCAAGCTAGAGGTGGCCCAACAGGGTACTAGAGCCTCCATGCCTGCCTGAATCACATGTTGCATCCAAGCTAGAGGCGGTCCAACAGGTTACTAGAGCCTCTATGCCCCCATATCACATCTTGTATCCAAGCTAGAGGTGTTACAACAAGGTACTAGAGCCTCCATGCCCTCCTGCATCACATCTTGTATCCAAGCTGGAGGTGGTCCAACAGGATACTAGAGCCTCCATGCCCCCCGTATCATATCTTTTATCCAAGCTAGAGGTGGCCCAATAGGGTACTAGAACCTCCATGCCCGCCCTTATCACATCTTGTATCCAAGCTAGAGGTGGTCCAACAGGGTACTAGAGCCTCCATGCCCCCATATCACATCTTGTATCCAAGCTAGAGGTGGTACAACAAGGTACTAGAGCCTCCATGCCCTCCTGCATCACATCTTGTATCCAAACTAGAGTCGTCCAACAGGGTACTAGAGCCTCCATGCCCTCCTGTATCACATCTTGCATGCAAGCTAGAGCAGGCACAGCAAGCTACTAGAGCCTCCATGTCCCCCGTATCACATCTTGTATCCAAGCTAGAGGTGGCCCAACAGGGTACTAGAGCCTCCATGCCTGCCTGTATCACATGTTGCATCCAAGCTAGAGGCGGTCCAACAGGTTACTAGAGCCTCTATGCCCCCATATCACATTTTGTATTCAAGCTAGAGGTGGTCCAACAGGGTACTAGAGCCTCCATGCCTATCTGCATCACATCTTGTATCCAAGCTAGAGGTCGTCCAACAGGGTACTAGAGCCTCCATGCCTGCCTGTATCACATCTTGTATCCAAGCTAGAGGTGGTCCAACAGGGTACTAGAGCCTCCATGCCCTCCTGTATCACATCTTGTATCCAAGCTAGAGGTGGTCCAACAGGGTACTACCGTGTTTCCCCGAAAGTAAGACAGTGTCTTACTTTCTTTTTATCCCCAAAAGCCAGACTATGTCTTACTTTCGGGGTATGTCTTATAATAAAAAAAAATCATTACTCACCTCCCCCGGCGTTCTGTCGCTCTCCGGCAGGATGTCACTCGCTCCTCGTCCCCGGCGCAGCATTGCTTTCTGAATGCGGGGCTTGAAATCCCCGCGTCCAGAAAGCTAATACACACGCCGGCAGCCATGACATCATTGAATGGCTGTGATTGGCTGAAGGCGCACGTGGCTTCAGCCAATCACACTATTCAATGACATCATTGAATTGATGTGATTGGCTGAAGCCACGTGCGCCTTCAGCCAATCACAGCTGTAACTGGCTGACGGCGTGTGTATTAGCTTTCTGGAAGCGGGGATTTCAAGCCCCCGCATTCAGAAAGCAATGCTGCGCCGGGGACGAGGAGCGAGCGACATCCTGCCGGAGCGCGACAGAACGCCGGGGGAGGTGAGTAATGATTTTTTTTTTTCTACGGTATGTCTTACTTTCGGGGTACGGCTTACATTGGCCGACCCCCCTGACACCCCCGATACGTCTTACAATCGGGGGTGTCTTACTATCGGGGAAACACGGTAGAGCCTCCATGCCCTCCTGTATCACATCTTGTATCCAAGCTAGAGGTGGCCCAACAGGATTCTAGAGCCTCCATGCCCCCCGTATCACATCTTGTATCCAAGCTAGAGGTGGCCCAATAGGGTACTAGAACCTCCATGCCTGCCCTTATCACATCTTGTGTCCAAGCTAGAGGTGGTCCAACAGGATACTAGAGCCTCCATGCCCCCCGTATCATATCTTGTATCCAAGCTAGAGGTGGCCCAATAGGGTACTAGAACCTCCATGCCTGCCCCCATATCACATCTTGTATCCAAGCTAAAGGTGGTACAACAAGGTACTAGAGCCTCCATGCCCTCCTGCATCACATCTTGTATCCAAGCTAGAGGTCGTCCAACAGGGTACTAGAGCCTCCATGCCTGCCTGTATCACATCTTGTATCCAAGCTAGAGGCAGCGCAACAGGGTACTAGAGCCTCCATGCCCTCCTGTATCACATCTTGCATCCAAGCTAGAGCAGGTACAGCAAGCTACTAGAGCCTCCAAGTCCCCCGTATTACATCTTGTATCCAAGCTAGAGGTGGCCCAACAGGGTACTAGAGCCTCCATGCCTGCCTATATCACATGTTGCATCCAAGCTAGAGGCGGTCCAACAGGTTACTAGAGCCTCTATGCCCCCATATCACATTTTGTATCCAAGCTAGAGGTGGTCCAACAAGGTACTAGAGCCTCCATGCCCTCCTGTATCACATCTTGTATCCAAGCTAGAGGTGGTCCAACAGGATACTAGAGCCTCCATGCCCCGCCGTATCACATCTTGTATCCAAGCTAGAGGTGGCCCAATAGGGTACTAGAACCTCCATGCCTGCCCCCATATCACATCTTGTATCCAAGCTAGAGGTGGTACAACAAGGTACTAGAGCCTCCATGCCCATCCGTATCACATCTTGTATCCAAGCTAGAGGTGATACAACAGGGTACTAGAGCCTCCATGCCTGCCTATATCACATGTTGCATCCAAGCTACAGGCGGTCCAACAGGTTACTAGAGCCTCTATGCCCCCATATCAGATTTTGTATCCATGCTAGAGGTGGTACAACAAGGTACTAGAGCCTCCATGCCCTCCTGTATCACATCTTGTATCCAAGCTAGAGGTGGCCCAATAGGGTACTAGAACCTCCATGCCTGCCTGTATCACATATCGTGTGCAAGCTAGAGGTGGTCCAACAGGGTACTAGAACCTCCATGCCTGCCTGTATCACATATCGTGTGCAAGCTAGAGGTGGTCCAACAGGGTACTAGAGCCTCCATGCTGACCCGTATCACATCTTGTATCCAAGCTATAGGTGGTCCAACAAGGTACTAGAACCTCCATGCCTGCCTGTATCACATCTTGTATCCAAGCTAGAGGTGGTCCAACAGGGTACTACAGCCTCCATGCCCACCCGTATCACATCTAGCATCCAAGCTAGAGGCGGTACAACAGGGTACTAGAGCCTCCCTTCAAGTCTTCAGTTGTCCGCAGTAAATTCTCCTTTTGCTCCTATATTATAATCACTGTTACAATCACACAGGGAAATATGAGTGTACATTATCTTAGAGATAGGGAAACCAAAAAAGCACATTTCTGGTGGTATGTTTTGGCACAACCCCTTTGAAAATGCGGGTAGCATCTTTGCACAACCCCTTTAAGACAGGGACGAAAAGCCTCCAACATGTATGCAACTATCTATGCAAAAAGCACTATTCAATGGTGTCCCCAGGCTGGTTGTCATATCTGCCACCATAATAATGTAACGAGGTAACGAGCGCTAAGCTGATTGTGTAGAAATGGAAAATGTCGCCCGCAACAGGTAATAAAACGCTCTATTCATTATTGTAGGAAGTTTTCATCCAGTCGTTGGAGACAATAAATTATATTACTTACATACAAAACACCAATCTGGAAATCAGCATCACAGTAGATGGAACCCGCGGCAGCTGCCGGGCCATAAACACGTAAACCTCCGCCCGGATGTGTGTTTACCTTGTGATCCATCGCTTATTCTCCATGCACATCCTTATCGCAATCAGCCTTCGGAGGATTTAATTAAAAAAGCCATTGGCTGATAATTAGCGGATTAATTCATCATGCTATTGTGTCACAGAAAACCAATAAAACACATAAAGGGATGAGTTGTGAACAGTCGCTGTCAGCCTGCACATGTATGCAGCGAGCGGGGGATCCGCTGTTAAAGGGAACCGATCAGCACCATGAACTAAGTTATGGTTCTCATAGGCCAGATGCCAAGGAGTTCAGAAATGTAGTTTTTATAATCAGGGGGTTCCCTGTTCCTGCGCTGTCACCAGTGGAAGTCGGCGCTGGCGGGCTCATCCCTGCAGTTGTGTACACACACTCCCATAGAGAAGAGGGTCTGATGCACGCAACCTGCAGGGATGAGTCTGCCGCGCGCCAACACTGTTCTCTATGGGGGTGTGCACACAGCTGCAGGGATGAGTCCGCCGTGTGCCAACACTGTTCTCTATGGGGGTGTGCACACCGCTGCAGGGATGAGTCCGCCGTGCGCGCCAACATTGTTCTCTATGGGGGTGTGCACACAGAGCTGCAGAGAGGAGTCCACCGCGCACACCAACATTGTTCTCTATGGGGGTGTGCACACACAACTGCAGGGATAAGTCCGCCGTGTGCCAACACTGTTCTCTATGGGGGTATGCACACACAACTGCAGGGATGAGTCCGCCATGCGCGCCAACATTGTTCTCTATGGGGGTGTGCACACACAGCTGCAGGGATGAGTCCGCCGTGTGCCAACACTGTTCTCTATGGGGGTGTGCACACCGCTGCAGAGATGAGTCCGCCACACGTCAACACTGTTCTCTATGGGGGTATGCACACACAGCTGCAGGGATGAGTCTGCCATGTGCCAACACTGTTCTCTATGGGGGTGTGCACACACAGCTGCAGGGATGAGTCCGCCGTGCGCGCCAACATTGTTCTCTATGGGGGTGTGCACACACAGCTGCAGGGATGAGTCCGCCACACGTCAACACTGTTCTCTATGGGGGTATGCACACACAGCTGCAGGGATGAGTCTGCCATGTGCTAACACTGTTCTCTATGGGGGTGTGCACACAGAGCTACTGGAAGGAGTCTGCCACGCGCCAACATTGTACTCTATGAGGGTGTGCGCACACAGCTGCAGGGATAAGTCCGCCGTGTGCGCCAACATTATTCTCTATGGGGGTGTGCACACAAAGCTGCAGGGATGAGTCCGCCACGCGCCAACATTATTCTCTATGGGGGTGTGCACACAGAGCTACTGGGAGGAGTCTGCCACGTGCCAACACTGTTCTCTATGGGGGTGGGCACACAGAGCTACTGGGAGGAGTCTGCCACGCGCCAACATTGTACTCTATGGGGGTGTGCACACAGCTGCAGGGATGAGTCCGCTGTCCGCGCCAACATTGTACTCTATGGGGGTGTGCACACACAGCTGCAAGGATAAGTCCGCCTGTGCCAGCTTCTAGTGGTGGCAATGCGGAAAAGGGAGCCAGAGGAGTATAAAAACTATATCTCCGGACTTTTTGAAATCCAAACTATGAGCACCATAACTTATGGCCTTCTTCCCAGACGCCTGCGCCCACCTTCTTCCAGGCACCTGCGCCGTCGCTCTTCCCTGGTGCCTGCACCAACATTCTCTGTGGGTGCCTGCTCAGTTTACACCCAGGATACATACAAAGTCTCTTGACATGACGTCAGCAGAAGTTTGGGATTTTGGAGAGAGCAGACATGTGACCAATGTACAGATCAGCCAAGCAGGACACCTTTTTAATGACATATTCTGTGTCCCCCTCCAGACAATTTCAGCGGTAGATCCATGTACCAGCATCACACAAACTGAGAGTCTGACTAGAAAACGAATCCATAGCCCCAAGTAGTCAGAACTGAGATCAACTGACTGAGGAAAAAGATGCCGGGCGATTCAGACAGAAAGGAATAACTAAAAGCTGGACATTCGCTTTACGGCCCCATTCACACCTAAAATAAAACCTTGTTATTTGTATAGCGCCAACTTATTCCGCAGCGCTTTCACGTAATTATTATTTATTACCCCCGCACCAAGCTGGATTCTCACTTTACCGAGATCGGAAGGACGGAAGGAAGGCTGAGTCAACCTTGAGCCGGCTACCTGAACCACACGGGGAATGAACTTGCAACCTTCAGGTCGTAGGCGAGAGCTTTCACTCTGCGCCATACGAAGCCAACACCTGTCAGATTTCACTTGGGTTCCGATGCCAATTCACTACCGAAATCCAAGTCAAGTCGGGCAACAATCCGCATCTCCATTACTGTGCCATGGAAAATATCTGTGCGGATTTTTAGCTGCACCATAGGAAAAAAACTTTAATTATATCCGATTACACACTTCCAACTTGATTTTGAAGGAGAAATATTATCCAAAAACACTAGGGGGCGCTCAAACACTGCAGCATGAAACCACATTGAGAATTAAAGCTCTTGACACTGAGATCTGGCAGATTTTGTTCCTGGGGAAGATAAAGGCGAAAGCTGGAAATTCAGACTTTCAGCCACTCATATGCAGCTCATCCAGTACAACTATAAGACGCCGGTCATATCAACATATGAGGGTCCGTGTCATTGTGCCCGCTACATGGAACAATCAGACCTCAGAGCTTACTTGTTGGAAAATAAGTTTAAGGAACTTTGTAGAAATCGCAACTTTTCTGAGATTGGACCATGTTGGAATTTTGAGATGTTTACAAGTTTGCCTGCAAGCTTCTTTCCCGTTGGGTTGTCCACAAGTTGTGTTACGTTTTAGGCTTATTAGGGTCATTTTACGAGGAGTTGGGGTCAAAGCTAAGGACCTTCAAGTACCTTGACGAATGCAGCCAATTGGGAGCTAGGGTGTTGCTCCTGTCAAACCTCTAGCTTCTGGTGGCAATACCCAAAGCTACATTAAAGGGCCCCCACTATTAGAGACACTGGACCTTTCAGAATTGGAGCTCCCCATGTAGAAATTAGACCCCGGAGTTCAACATAAAACCAAGTGAGCAGGTTTTTCCATTGGTTCCATTTTAGTTGGAATTGACATTAGTTGGGCACATCCAGCCATCTGGGTGACTTCCTACGATGGTCATCGGTGCTAGACTAGGATTTCACTGCCAACCTTGTGGGGTTTTCTCATGCAGCAAGTATACGGAGAATGGTGTGATCAAGGAAAAACCAAAGAGGATCGTGTGGACATAAACAACTGATCGACAAAAGGGGTCAGAGGAGGATGTCAAGAATTGCTCTGCTGAACAAGCGGTGCACAGTCAAGCAAACCGCTGCCGAATACAACATTGGTGCTCTGACTAGACACACGCCTCGTTACTCCTTAGCACCGCTGTAGTAGCATTCCAGTGCCATTAGGGCTCTCTCACACGAGCGTATTCTACCGCATATTACGCGTGTTGGTTTTGCGTGCGTAATACGCGGCACTATTTACCGCTTTAAAATGTGCCTCTCACACACAGCATGTGAAATAGAACGGAGTATGCACTAACTTGGGGCATATTAGGTGCTCATAGATGCAAAATAGTGCTTGGGGTTGTCGACATGCTGCAAATAAGTAATGCATTGCATAATGCTGCCAGCTATGCCTGGGAGCCCTAAGAGAACAAGGCTCCAGCGCGCAAAAGAGCGCAAAACAAAATGTGATCAGTGAGCAGCGGAAAAAAATCCCCTGGTCAGCTGAATCCAGATTTCTGTTGCACCGTGCTGCTGGGAGGTCAGAATCAGGTGCAAGCAGCATCAATCGATGAACCCTTCCTGCCAGCAAATTTCTGGTAACTACAAGAAGCTTCCTGTCCGCCGGGGCCGATATTCTTGAAGAATGATTTCTATACCTAGTGGAATCTGTGCCACCACGATTCTGAAGGCCAAAGGAAGTCCACCGCACTACTAGATGGGCGTCCCTAATCACGTGGCCGTTCAGCGCACGTATCTCATGTCCGATGGTAAGAAGAACTGCTCTAGGAGCTGCATAAAGAGCGTATCCATTTCTAAAGTAATTCATAGTACGTTGCTGCGGCATTGAGTCATTTTGAAGCATCTGTAGCTGTGAGGGCTCTATGTGCCATCCCCTGGCATAAGGATCAGGCATTTGTGCCATGACAGGGGGGCATTTAATGTAGACCAAGTACTGTGAGGTCCGTAATAACCGCCATATTGGCTTTCCCATAGCTGTAAATGCTCTCCGTAATTCCGTCTCGCAGATACGACTATATATAACATTAGCTGTGAGTAACGCTTATTTATTCCATCTCGGCCGGTTGCTCGCCATTTCCGCAGATGTGCTATTAAATCCAGCTTCTCCTGTATGTTCAGGTTCTGCCAGGTGCTTCCTGTGATTGAGAAGCCGTCTCTCCAGCAAACACCATTGTTAATATGTTACAACGGAGCAGACTTTACCGAGCCAGTGGGAGACGCTACAACCGGCTATGGCTTCACTGGAAAATTAGTCACCGAAGAACAATGCTGATCACAAGTCGGGGGCATGTGAGTAAGAATATTACACACGGCCATAAAACACTCCGCCGAGAAGCCATAAAATCCATCAATATGGTGTACATCATTATTTTTGGTACTCTCTGACCTCGGTAACATGGGGAAGGAGGAGGCGATGGAGCCACGTATCAATGTGGCCAGACATTGGCATCAACGAGCCGCAACAACTCCATGTCTCCACTTACACAACTTTCTGGGGCACTTCTGAGAGTTGCAACATTTTTCTTTGTCGGTAGTTGAAAGTATCAAGTTACGTAAAGTAATATGCGAAGTTGCTACAATTTGCAACAGTATGCAGTACCAAGAATGGCCTGTAGGTGATGCTGCGTGCTTTGTTATAGATGGCAGCAGAGTACGTCAGAACAAGGCAAATGGACAACCGGTAGCTGAATACAGAATCCATTATTTGCACTAGGGGGAACTCTACGATACCTCTACAGCGCCACCTATTGGAAGGCTCTAAGTGTAATATGAAATCAGATGATCGTATGGAAGGACAGATAGAGAAAATGTATACATGCAACATACAGGGTGGTCCAAAAGTATGGATACACCTGAATAAATGGAAAATGGCGTTTGGGAACCCCATCTTGTTTAGGGCATGTTGCTAAATGGAAGAGGGCAAATCTGTGAAGGGTGGTGTCCAACACAGCGGCCATTTTGAAAAGGCGCCAACTTGGAACAAAGTTGATATTCAAATGGGAAGGGGTGTATGTGACAAGTGTATCTAATAGAGAATGGGATGAGGAATACAAATCTGTGTTTAAATGTCATGGAACGTAATTCCTGCCAAAGTTATTAACAATTTTCTCTTTGTTACAACACATACGAGTGCGAGATTAACATGGGAGTAGAGGACAGAGATTGTGCTGACCTCCGGGGAGCGCTGTACTCGGGATTTCAAAAGTCGGCACCCGAACAGACCACCCATCTGCCATGCCACGTAACAAAACTGCCGCAGACAAAGCAACAACTGTGGCCGTTCCGGCGTCTTGTGACAGGAGAGCGGGATAAGTTGAACCTCCATCGGGCAGATACTGGCTAGGTACAAATGGCACCCGTACAAGATCCAGTTGCTGCATCATCTCATTGAGGACAATCCCGATCGGCCATGTTGGATTTGCGGAATGGGTGTCACAGCAATGGCAACAGGACCCACATATCACAGAGATGGTACTGATGAAGCAACCTTCTACGAGCATGGGGAGGTGAACTAACAAAACCTTCCAACTGGTCCGATAAAAGCCCGCACTGGAGAGATCCCTCCAAGGTGGATGGTGCGGGGTATGGAGATAGTGGGCTCCTTCTTCATCGACGTAACCATAGTGCTGCCAAGTATCTGCAATTGTTATGTGAGGAGGTGTTCCCGTCACTGTGCAATGAAGAGGGAGCATACCCAGTGTCCTTCCACCAGGACGGTGCCCCCCCACGTTAGGGACTTTTTGAGTCAGCAGTTTCTGGAGAAGTAGATTGGGCATTATAGCCAGGTGGAGTGGACCCTGTGCTTGTCGGCTGTCACCCCTTGGACTTTTACATGTGGGATGATGTCAAGTTCAGAGTCTACGCAGTGAAAATCCAGAGTGTGGCGCACATATTGAACACCACTCCTCTCAGATTTGATCCCTTCCCCTTAGCAACATGCCACACACAGGATGGGGTTCCCAACTAGCCTTCTGTCTTTAATTTAGGTGTCTCTATTAGAGATGAGTGAGCACGCTCGTTTAAGGCTGATGCTCGATCCAGTATCGGTCTTGTCGAGTAACTGATTACTCGACCGAGCACCATTCGGGGTGGCGAGTGAGAGATCTCTCCCCCCACCCCCCTCCCGCATGGTGCTTGGTCTAGTAATCAGTTACTCGACAAGACCGATGCTCGATCGAACATCAGCCTTAAACGAGTGTGCTCGCTCATCTCTAGTCTCTATACCTTTGGACCACCCTGTAGATGTATACCTATCCTATATCAGCATTTCCAGCCATGTACATTCCTATTATGGAGTGTCAGGAAAGGGCAGGTTTACTAGTTGACCGCGGAGGCCGGTTTCTCATACGCCCATCAGTCCAGCTTTTCCCCCCTTCTAGCATTCTAATAAAAAGCAGTAGGGTAACTGGTACCAGCACTGATTCCATAGGTTTCCATGGGACATTTCCTGGTATCAGGCAGATCAGTTTTGATGCCGGACGCCTAACTGCGCTGGACAGAAAAATACTGCATTGAGTGTTTTCCTGCCTGGCTATGGATGCAGGACCTGAGCACCAAATACACCAAAATGGCATCCGGCTTGGCGCGAAAATACTGGCCAGACACGATTAATAGTTGGGAACTCTACCTTAGTAGAAACCAAATGGGAGGACACGGCTGTAGTCATTATGGAAGGCCCCAGTAATGGGGGCTGACCACTGCAGGTCTTGATTCAGGATCCTATCAGTGGTCATTGCATACGCCACTTATATTATATGTGGAACTTTCAGGTCCAGCAATGTGAGAGTGACTCTTCTTGTTGGCATCTCTCTCATCTGTCTCATAGAGGGGGTCACACATGGAGATGACATCCATGTACGTTAACAGGGATTGGGTAAGGAGTTGTCTTCATGAGACAAGTTGTCTCTTGAGTAAGAAATTAGTATTGCCTGAGCTGGTGGGTGTAGACTAGCTGCCATCAGGTCCCCACAAGACAGCATACACAGAGAGGAGGAGAGCTTACTCCCCATCTTACGATACACAGCAGTACTGAGCAGTATATATGTGATTCCAGTAGCTGGATTCGCTGTGGATTTTCTGCAGTGGAAAAAACGCAGCAGCAAATCTGCAGCAGGTGGTGTGGATTTTACTGCGGATACCGATCCACTATAAACATACTCTTACTATTAATGCAGCAGCATCTCTGGGTGAATCTCTCTGCCCCCCTCCCCCTCTTCTCCATATAGACTTCTACAGGCAGCATGTAATCTGATCTATCAGTGAACTGTTTATTTTGTCTACTAAGGCCGCCTACACACGGGCGGATTTGCATTGTGAAAGATATTAGCCCATTGAACAGTCTGGCATGGGGGAAAGGAAAAGAACCCGATAAGTGGAGAACGAAGCATGCGCCTTTGATAAGATATAATACACCGTTTCCTATATTCGCCTGTTCTAATGATTTATGCAAAGTTTGCTGGAAGTTAAGTGATTTAACCATTCCATGTGCAATACAGGAAATTACCAACATTTGAAGACAAAGATTCTGAAAAACAGTAAAAAAAAAGCGATATAATGAGAAAATCTGGATAGTAGTGTAAGAATAATAAACAGGCTGACTGGTGTCTGCGCCGCACAGAAGGGACTGCTTTCTTTTTGGAGGGTGAGCTTTGATATCTCCTGGCCGGGGTCCCTAAATCTGCATTTGGAGTGTTTCTTTCTGGCTAATAGCATCCTGTTGCTGGGAGCAGGAAGGGCTAGGGCACGATTTGCCTGTTAACATTGCTTCCTATAGCTGGGGTCAGCGCTCTGGATGATCTGTACCAGGGGGGTCATTGTTCCTGCGGGGAGCGCTGGTGTAACCGGCTGCTAACGGACACGCTGATAATCTATAGCGCCAGATTTGTCATTGACTTCCTCTTTCCTGCCCATTGTGCCGGCCCCAGATAGCCACCTTTCCTTTATCTCATGCACTTGGCTGTCAAACTAGCAAAACAATAAAATAAAGTCTGTTTTCTTTTCTTTGGGTTCACTTATTTTAGAAAGCGTCAACGAATAGTATTATTTGCACAAGTCTTTTCCTGTAAAACCTGAAGAATGAGCTCAATCCCTACTGAAAAGCTTACTGCACCCAGAATGTAGATTTACAGATGGATGCTTGGACAGCAGGGGCGCGGGACATAACTAAACCTATATGTTGTGTTGTACATACACAATGTAATACCAAAGACTAATGAGATGCCCTTTAAAGGGGTTGGACCAACATGGCATCCTTTGTCCGTATACCTATTAGGGCATATGAACATCAAATAGTAGGGTCCTCTGCTCTAGTCCCCTTCTTTGACCCACAATGGAGCTGCCATTGTGGAGAACCTTGTGCCATCCAGGACAGCCGTTCATGTGGATGACCATCCTGCAATACTACATTTTTCCTGTAGTGGCCACTGCAGGGAAAATACATAAGACAACCGCGGCTTCTCCTGGCAAAATCAGCTGATTGACGGGGGTGCTGAGAGCAGGATTTGGGCTAATGAGCTGTTTAGCCTGCACCCTGCATTCAGGGAGGGGTTGTGTATCTTGACTCAACCCCTTTAAAGAGGTTTTCCAGCACTTTTAGTATTGATGACCTATTCCTCAGGATAGTTTGTCAATAGTTGATCAGTGGGGATCCCCGCCGATCCCCAGGTCTGCTGCGAGTGCATTGGAGCCAGATGCAAGGCTGTGGAATCGCTAAGCCAAACCTCCGACCCCAACTCCTCAATTTTACCGGACTCCCGACTCCACAGCCCTGGAGGGAACGCACACTGGACTATTGACTTATGCAAAGTTTATTGAACGTTTAGGGATGCTTTTTCTTGCCTTAATACTGTACTCTAGCAGTTGGGATGTGAGTGCAGACAAGTCCGCTGCCCAGCGCCGCCTTCCTCTGGTCTGTAGAGGAGGAGCGTCACTACTGAGCATGTGCAGATGGTGCAGCACAGATTCATCTCATCTAAAAGCCATAAAGAAGCAAAAGGATACTTAGTCTAACGGAGAGGAAAGGCTAATTTTCTATTGCTGTTTCCACATCCCGTTATCAACGTTTTTTTTATAAATAGGGTCTTAGATGAATAAAACATTTATAGGACATTTCAAACTTTGCTAAATTCCTATAAAAAGAAATATGTAAAAAATTCTGCATTGAATTAATTATACCATATTTCTAATATAACGTATATATTTTTTATATAAGCCGGAGTCGGTACATTTCTACCAACTCTGACTTCAGCAACATGGGACTCCAACTCCACAGCCCCGGTCGTCACTGGTGGTCAGAGCCAGAAGTGTAATAGAAAGGCTTTACTCCCACTGAAATCAATAGGAGAAATGCCTTCTATTAGACTTCCGACTTAACCCTTTGCAATCCAATTTTGGATTCAGGGTTTCCTAGGGGGCTTTCTCTTTCTGACATTATACAATGGCGCCATCTGCCGGCTAGAGCCAGTACTGCAGTATGTGACATGACGGAGAGGCCACCGACAACAGAGCGGCCAGTTATCTACAGTAAGAATACCCTGCCGGACGTCTTCCGACATCGGAGCTGTACAGCCTTCAATCAGAATGTCTTTAGACGTCAGACAGTGGATTGGAAAGGGTTAAAACTGGGGTCAGAACCAAAATGTGTAACAGAAGGCATGATTTCTACTGATTTCAGTGGGAGTGAAGCCGGCTATTATACTTCCAGCCCGAACCCCGATGACCAAGTCCAGCCCTCCGTAGTGACAGCGGGCCAGCTGATCAGCGGACACCCACCGATTAACTATTTACGACCCATCCTGAATAGAATAGATCATCAATGGTACTCGTAAATGGCTGGAATACCCCTTTAAGGTGCAGCTTCACCTATAAACCAACTAGAAAAAACACGTATAGTTGGGAGCCGGTTACTTATTTTGCATATATGGGCTAAGTGCTGAGAATATGGAAAACATTCCATTAGTGAATGACCTTGCACTTCCTCATTATGTTACTTTATAAACATACGTGCGTTATGGAGGATACTGAGTGTAATAAATATATTACATAATAGCTACAGCTGCAAGAAAAAGGATGTGAACCCTTCTGAATTCTCTGGATTTCTACACTGATTACTCATAAAACATGGTCTGCTATCTAGCTGTAAGATGCCGAGGAATGCCCCCTCTCTCGGTGTCCCCCTCTCCTCCTTACAGCGCTCCCAGAGTGAGGAGGAGACTGAATGGAGCGCCGGCCGCTGGTGCTGCGCCATTCATTTATAGTGGGACTGCTAGAGACAGCTGAGCTTGTACTTGGCTACTTCCATCAGCCTCAAGGAAATGAATGGAGCAGCGCTGAGCAGTGCGACCGCCCCTCTATTTAATCTCCATGTCATTGCGGGTGGGCGCAGTGTTCCTGCACTGAGGAGGAAGGGACAAGGGACCCCTGTTCGCATATTTTGTATTTTAGCCGCACTTTAGTAGCGGTCAGCGATTCCAGCGACCTCATTGGTTGTTGGGGACACACCCACCTTTGGAGATGTGCACGAGTGGGCGGCCCGTTAAATAAGCAGCGGTAGGAGGGTCTGCAACTAACCCTAATCCCAACACTAAAGCCTAACCCCTAACCCTAACCCCTAAACCCAAACCCCCCACGGGTCTCGTGAACTAGTACTCGTGCAGATTTCCAAAGGGGGGTATATACCCAACAACCAATGAGGTTACTGGAATCGCTCACCGCTACTGAAGTGCGGCTGAAATACAATGTATGCCTCCTGTTCAGTTGAGAACCCCTCCGCCCCTCCCCCCCCCCCCCCCCCCCCCCGCCGATCAGACATTTATCTCCTATCTGGATTGGTGATAAGAGTTGATTTGGGGATAGCATCTATAAGTCCAGTGTAACATATGGCAGGCAACACTCCAACTGTAGGTAAATTCACGGACAGTCCATGAAAATAGAAGACGTTTCTCCAGTGTCCATAAAAAAAACCCTGATGTGACAATGTAACATTAAGACACAATAGAAGGGTAATCAGAGGAGCAAAGAAAAAGGAATGACGAAACCGAAAACTGTGTGCAAACTAAAGTAAGCAAATATGTCAACAAAGAAAAAAAAGCTCTTGTATGTGATTTTTATTTGCAGACACAATGTGTAAGTTTATATGCGTACTGTTTCATTTTTTAATCTTTTGTGTACATTGACATTCTTGCTTATTTTTAAAAGTTTTTTAATGAAGCGGTCTAATTTCACCGATACCACGACTGTCAGGATGAGCCCACACGGGGCGGAATTGCCGCAGAATTTCCGTGCAGAAAATCAGCAGCGATTTTTATCCCATGATAAAGCAGCAAAGTGGACGAGATTTGCAAAAAATCTCATCCACGCTGCGGAGAAGCCGCGATGAAACGGACATGCCGCGCGGAATTCAAAGCTGTAGCATGTCAATTTTATCACCGTTTCCGCTGCAGCCTCCCTCCTCTCTGTGAGAAAAGATGGCTGCAGAGGAATGCAGGTGGCGAAGCCGCTTCAAAACCCGCGCCGAACGGTGCGAGTTTTTAAGCTGCATTTCTGCCGCGGACATCTTGCGATATTTCCGTGTGGTCATTCTGCGAGATTTAGACAGATTTACACCCCGTGTGAACCCAGCCTCAGGTCGTGCCAGACCCCCAGTGTTTTTTTGTTCCCACTGCTCTACTAAAAGTGTTGGCTGTCCATGACTTATGAAAAGAGAAGATAAGTTTGGCAACCGTGACGGGAATTGAGAGAAGTTGTACTAAATATAAATCTGCTCTTCTGAGGGGTTGTGGGAAATTGAAAGTATGAATGTGCTTCCCATGAAATGCAGAGAAAGAGGGAAAAACTCTGAAATGCAGGATCTCCTGTGTAGCAAGACGAAGTAGTGACAATTAGAGATGAGTGAGTAGTGCCTTAGCCGAGTATCTCCCCGCTCATCTCTAAAGATTCAGAGGCCGGCGCGGGTGACAGGTGAGTTGCGGCGGGGAGCGGCGGGGAGAGAGGGAGAGAGAGATCTCCCCTCCGATCCTCCCCGCTCTCCCCCGCCACGCCCCGCATCTTTAGAGACGAGCGGGGAGATACTTGGCTAAGGCACTACTCGCTCGAGTAATGTGCCTTAGCAAATATACCCGCTCATCTCTAGTGACAATGTCTGAGGCTGAAAACCCTAGTAGTGCGTGACATTATAGTGCAGGGCGTCTCAAAAGTGTAGAAACACCCATTTAGAATAAAAATAGTTGGGCAGATGCTTTTCCAATTTTGTATACAAACTGCAGGGGAAACCTGTTAGGCCGAGTCACCAACAGGACGGCCATTTTGAATGCTGCCATCTTGGATTCAAATCAAATTTTTCCAGTGTGATATATCTAACTGGTGGAGAATCTTCTAAGTATCTTCATTTTTAACTTTTCACTGTTAGGACTTTAAAACCTAACCTTTAATAAAGCAATTAAAATTTAAAATAGTACTCACAAAGACTGACACACATAATACATAAAGAAAAATATTAATAACTGGAAGTGTATCTCAGAGGATTCTTAAAAATGTAGATGCCATATATCGTGCTTTCTAGGTATAGTGTGATGCCTTAACTGGTATCTATTCGAGGCAACGAATAACCGTTTTAGGGTGATAATACACCCCCACAGCGGTAGTATCTACAGTCTTGGGAAACTGGTAGTGCCCAAGACCGAGATTATTTGTGCTTTGTATTAGCACCAAGAAGGCTTAATCAATATCTGGTCCTTGGTCCGACGCGTTTCGCTCAACTTGAGCTCCTCAGGGACCTCTTGTGAATATTTAATATGCCTCTCAGGATCTTAACAGCAATTGCATAGTAACCAAATAGTGAGCATTCAGTTGGTCGCAGGTAAATATATGTCTTGCAGATCAGATGTTATCTGCAATGAAGTATATAATACCTCTTAATATGGTAAAAAAAAAATTTAAAACATTTTTTTCTTCAAAAAATTTTAAAAAAATAAATAAATAAACATTTTTCTGAAAAGTTCAGAGTAAGCCATGTATCAGAGTCTCGTGTTGTGCAAGAGACAGTGCTGCATGGACTTTACACACCCATGCCTTGCATCTACCTTGATAGCTTGCTGGCCCCTATATATTTACTAATTCCTATCTACCAGTGGTAACGATGCTGCCTAATAGTTTTTAGGTCACACACTGGAGAATTTCTAACTACTTTCTCTCTCCGCTAATTAGATTCTATTAGTGCCTTATTCCTAATGCTTCTCTGATTACAAGATAGCAAAAAGTATCGCACTAAGTAGCAGGTAGATCAGGTAGATGCAAGGCAAAAATTTTTTATTTTTTTATTTTTTTGAAGAAAAAAATGTTTACATTTTTTTTTTACCATATTAAGAGGTATTATATACTTCATTGCAGATAACATCTGATCTGCAAAAGATATATTTACCTGCGACCAACTGAATGCTCACTATTTGGTTATTATGCAATTGCTGTTAAGATCCAGATATTGATTAAGCCTTCTTGGTGCTAATACCAAGCACAAATAATCTCGGTCTTGGGCACTACCAGTTTCCCAAGACTGTAGATACTACCGCTGTGGGGGTGTATTATCACCCTAAAACGGTTATTCGTTGCCTCGAATAGATACCAGTTAAGGCATCACACTATACCTAGAAAGCACGATATATGGCATCTACATTTTCAAGAATCCTCTGAGATACACTTCCAGTTATTAATATTTTTCTTTATGTATTATGTGTGTCAGTCTTTGTGAGTACTATTTTAAATTTTAATTGCTTTATTAAAGGTTATGTTTTAAAGTCCTAACAGTGAAAAGTTGCACATAACATTTTGGACTTTACTTGCCCCCAGTGACAAATAAGTATCTTCATTTTTATGTTAACCCTTTCCAATCGAATTTTGAATTCAGGGTTTCCAAAAAAAACTTTCTCTTTTTGTTGTTATACAACAGTGCCATCTGCTGGCTAAAGCCAGTGTGTGTGCGCCAGAGAGGGCTCTGGCTGGCAATAAACGGTGAGAATATCCTGTCGGACGTCTTTTGACATTGGAGCTGCACAAGCTTCAATCAGGATTTAAGAAGACGTCAGACAGTGGATGGGAAAGGGTTAATACAAGGATTTTTCTTCAATACAGACATTGTGAATGCTGAGGTTATCGCAATCCGAACATGTTGAGATCATCCTTATGTCATGTGAATGAAGCACACGTCGTCGCAGCAGACCTCCTATTATCCAAGTTCTGAGAAACAGGTTTCTGTCGCTAATAAACCAAAATGTGGATAGGCAAAATCCATTACGGATGGGGCATCAGCAACCGCTGTCCTCATACGGCAAGAGCCCCCAACGTAGAGCTCGGTCTCAATAATGTGGGGTTAGCCGTGCCTTCATACAGTAAATTTCGGCTAGACATAAATAGTATCCTTACAAATGACAGCTACTGCACCCCCGGACACAAGGATGATCCCAGCAGATAACGCCATCATTCACATTGCCTGCAATGAAGAACAATCACTGTGTTACCATGAGAATGAACAACATTCTGTTAGAATGAAGCACACCACTGTTTTTCTGGTGAAATTCTCCACTAGTTTGATACATCACACCTACCTACCCCCCAATAGAAAAATTGGTTGAATCCAAGATGGCGGCATTCAAAATGGCCGTTTTTTTTTTTTTTGTAATATGGCCTAACAGGTTTCCACCTTCCCTGCAGCTTGTATGTAAAATGAGATCATCGTCTGAAAAACCATTTTCAATCTATATAGGGGGTTTCCACACTTTTGTATGATGAGTATCATAAGATAAGTTACAGAAATGCCAGGCTGTGGCAAAAAGTGGCTGTAGGTCATAAGACACACGGCGACCCACTGTGTACTCTGGTCGTCTACCCCTTCTCGTCTATGTAAGTTACCCAGAAGAGGAAGGAAGTAATACAGGACTACAAAAGGGTTTGTTTGTAGTCTGTTACCATGGAGGCACATAGCCCTGCAGAGGAGCTGTATACACAAGGCGGTGGGAAGGCATTTTTTACAGTTGGTTCCTTTATTATTTTAGATGCATTGTGGTAACAGAATAGCACAAAAGTACATACCCTGTAACAGTAAGTATGTAGGAGGCATATAACGCATGATTCACTACAAGGATATTCTTACAAGAACGCAGGAGTGATGAGAGAACTTACTAACCTTCTATTCATGGGGACGGTTGGTGTAGAACAATTAGGCCGGGCTGACACCAGCGTAAGATTACCGCGTATCATGGGTACGCTGTACGCCTGTGCGATACATGGCGATTCGCAGGCAATCAGATGCCTTGCCTTACACAGTTCCGCTCACATTTGCGTGTAGGAATTGAATAATATGCAAGCTCAAAAAAAGAACATAGCATATTCTATGTTGCTGCGTGTTACACGTGAGAGAGCCCGGTGTTCTCTTTGGAGAGCGTAATTCATGCCACCCAAACACAATTACTACGGGGCGCCATATATATGCGCCTTAGCAAAGCGACAGCGCTGGAAATGTAAACACAGAAGAAAAGAAAAGGAAGACTGCGCATGACAGCGTGCGGGAGATACATGGTCATGCGCAGAACAACATCACTGCCACACACAGCGATAGGCCGGACCCCGCCGGCTCCATAGCGGTAGGACCCTGGATGACTCTCGTGGGGTTTTACGAAAACGGACGGTTGAACCCAGGTCTATTTTCTGTCTGAACTAAACTTATGGACTGAATATACCGTGCTTCCCCGAAAATAAGACAGTGTCTTATATTAATTTTTGTTCAAAAAGGTTTAACTTTTTTACATGTATAGCTGCTGGACACTATTTAAATTGACTTTTTTAATTAACTGTTAGTAGGGCTTAATTTTGGAGTAGGGCTTATATTTCAAGCATCCTCAAAAAGCCCGAAAAATCCTTTTGCATCCTCAAAAATTCTGGAAAATCATGCTGTCTTATTTTCAGGGTATGTCTTATTTTCAGGGAAACAGGGTACTATATATATAATATACACAATATATTTATGGACTGAATACGGGCAGCACACGGAGCCAGTCAATTAAATTGGTGTTTTTAGACTAATGTTTTTTCACGGGGTGACATTTACGTACCATAATCGCCCGTTAAGGGCTCATTCACTTGGGCGTATGCAATTATGATCTGTGAAAACTGCATCATTTTCACTTTGTGAATATGTGAACCTTGGTGCATTTTTGGTGTGCATGTGCATTTTTTATGCCTAGTTCACACGGGTGACAAACTCGCGCTGCTACAAATCGCATGTATGTGAAGCGAATGCTTTCCTATGGGTTACTTCACACATGCGATGTTTTGTAGCATGCGACAACCTGACACAAAAACCTCGTGACTCCGGCGATGTGCCCGCGACTCGTGAGGTTTTGAAGCCAATGTTTCCCTATGGAGCCTTCCTCTCCGTTGCATCGCACAAAAACGCAGTTTTCGTGCAATGCAACTTGGACAGTAGGAAATCCTACTTCCAAAGCCAAATCTAAGCCCTAGCTGCTGGGAAAAATACACATACATCACCTAACGAGCGCTGTCAGCCCGGCCGCAGCTTCTTCTCGGTCCCCGCCACTGCTCTTCTTCTTCTCTTCTGGACGGGGATTCAAAAATCCCCGCCTTCTGGAAGCGCTGCCTCTGATTGGCTAACGCTTAAGCCTATCACAGCCAGCGCTCGATGAACCAATCACAACCATTGATGAAGCGCTGGCTGTGACTGGCTAAGCGTCAGCCAATCACAGCTAGCGCTTCCAAGAGGTGGGGATTTTTCAATCCCCGGCCAGAAGAGATGAAGAAGATCAGTGCCGCAGACCAGGAAGAAGTTGCAGCGGAGCCCTGGATAGCGCTTCTAGGTGATCTATACTCTTTTTTTTCTTCAGCTAAGGCGTATTTTCAGAGTAGGGCTTATATTTCAGTCGTGCAACTTCGTAGCACTACAAAATCACGGTATCATCGTGAGAAACCGTAGCAATATTGCATTCTCGCGGCGATGCCATGCCGCCCGTGTGAACAAGGCCTTATGTCCACGCTGCATCAGTGTGATACAAAAAAAAAATGCAGAAAAGAGGATTGCACAAAAAACACCATGAACATGGATGACTATTTACTGACGTTTTATTTTTACGCACCCGTATACTTTAATGGGCAATTCGGGTCCGTAAAAACAGGCAAAAAAATAGGACACGCTGTAATATTTTTTACGCACAATGTCAGTCCACATAAAAAACACATCTGAATGCAGCAATCTAATTCGATGGTCTGTGTGCCCTCGTGTTCAGTCAGTAAAAAATACAGACAGAACATACGCAAGTGCGAATGAGCCCTAGAGGCTACGGGGACGGAAAAAAACACAGTGAACGCACATTAGCATCCATAGCACCCTGCTATCTGTGGCTTGTGACAAAACTGCTTGGGTCTTATCGCATCTATTGCGCAAATTAAAAACAGATGACATACAGATGCAAGACTGGATGTAAAAAAAGGCATATACACGTGCAATAAAAAAGGTGCATTTTTTACAGAGCACCCATGTGACTGAGCCTTTACATTGTAAGCAGCTCATTAGCACGATGGCCCGTCTACAGCGGGCAGCACATTCTGCAATACTTGTCCTGTAAGCTGGAAAGAGGTCAATCAATAGTATACAGAAGAATCAAATTAATTATTGAACGATCACGACCAGAACAGAGCGAAACCGCGGCGGACATTATAAGTCATCCACTGATAATGATTCACCCGTAAATACTGCTCCTTCACACTGGCGAGGTTGTGATTTACGGCCGGATATCACCCTCGTAAGCCTTCTGAAATCCCCTGGATGCGGGGCGTATTTACATGGAAACAGCTTCACATCACTGCGGGGGTTCCGCATCACTGTCACAGCCGCGGCATGACATCGCAATGTTCTCCCATTGTTTTCAATAGGGCCCATTGGAAACAATGGGCGATATCGCAAAAAGGTAGAACATGCTGCGATTTTTTTTTCACGCAGGAGTGAAAACATCGCAAATGAGAATGAAACCATTGAAAATCATTGGTTTCATGCATTTTCACTCACTCTTGCGATGCGACAAAATGGAGCGATTTTCTCGCCATTGTGAAGTTAAAGGGGTTGTCCCGAGGCAGCAAGTGGGTCTGTACACTTCTGCATGGCCATAATAATGCACTTTGTAATGTACATTGTGCATTAATTATGAGCCATGCAGAAGTTATAAAAAGTTTTATACTTACCTGTTCCGTTGCTGGCGTCCTCGTCTCCATGGTGCCGACTAATTTTCGCCCTCCGATGGCCAAATTAGCCGCGCTTGCGCAGTCCGGGTCTTCTGCAGTCTTCTATGGGGCTCCGTGTAGCTCCGTGTAGCTCCGCCCCGTCACGTGCCGATTCCAGCCAATCAGGAGGCTGGAATCGGCAATGGACCGCACAGAAGAGCTGCGGTCCACGGAGGAAGAGGCCATCTTCAGCGGTGAGTAGAGAAGTCACCGGAGCGCGGGGATTCAGGTAAGCGCTCCGGTGAGCTTTCTTTACCTCCCTGCATCGGGGTTGTCTCGCGCCGAACGGGGGGGGGGTTGAAAAAAAAAAAAACCCGTTTCGGCGCGGGACAACCCCTTTAACAATTTAGGCGACGGACCACCATATTCCATATTTACATTGGAAAGTATAATTTCCAAACAATTGCCAAAGGCAAAACACTAGCCTAATGGTTATACCCTCCCCAAAAAACTAATATAAAATGATTTACTTCATTAACATTTACGCGCTCAAAACAGACAGACACTTCAAAATTGAGGAATAGGTGGTTGAACTAAATTCTTCCATGAATGAACTAAATACATATATATTGCCAGGTCGGCTAAGAGGGCAATTATCTTTACACCTCACAACCGATAATCGTGAATTCTCAGCTTTGACAAGAGTGAACACGGTATCTATATAAAATAAATTTGTATACAAAAGAACATATGGGAAAAAATCTAAAACATTCTTTGAAGGTTAAAGGGGTGTTCCCTTCTTGGCCAAACTTGGCTGCAATGGGAACACCATCGGGCTTACTGGGAAGACAGAAATAACTGAGGGTGACTGGGCTATGGCGTTAATGTAACCCCCATATGAGTCAATAGCAGTTACAGAAACACCATGGCACAGTGAGCTAAGCTGTTTCCGCTGTTCCAAAGTAACGGAGGCAGAACAGCTTTCTGTGCTACGCTGTTTGGGCAACTTCTATAGGAGCTACAAATACGGCGTAGTAAAACCTGCTCAGCATTCCTTAACCCCTTCAGTGGCAGGTTTATTATTACCATGTCGTGCCTCACAGGGCAGGTTTTTTAAATGAGTCAACAATGCAATTTAATCTCACAGGTATTTGAAAGTACTGTACTACTTTGACAGTTGTTATTATGGCAGGGAAATCTCCGGGGCTTGCTGCGCTGAGTATGCAGTAAAAACCCCGGAAGATTTCAGATGACAGCTCAGTGCTCTGCACATTTCAGCACTAGAGCTGTCCACGGAAATCTTCCGTTGTTTAATTGCATGGTCAGTGCAGAAAGCCTCAAAGATTTTCCGGACGTGCCACCAAAGGAGTTAAAGGGGTTTTCTGAGACTAAATTACTGATGACCTTTCCTTAGGGCAGATCATTGATAGCTGATCAGCAGGGGTCCTCTGCTAGGGTCCAGTTTATTGAAGAGCCTACTGTGCTCTAGTGAGCAATGTGGCCTCTTCTCAGGCATGTGAAGTCACATTCATCAGTCACATGACCTGAGAGCAGCTCACTCTCATTCAAGTGAATAGGATAGAGCTGCTATGCCATGCACCGCCGCTATAACATGCATGGTGCAGTGCCCAATAAGGACTGAAGTGGCAGCAGTGCTCATCAGAAAGCTGCTATCACTTCAAATCAGCAGGGATCTCAAGCGGTGTACCCCTGCAGATCAACCATCGATGACCGGTCCTGAAAATAGGTCAGCAACAGTGGAGTCCCAGAAAAACCCTTTGAGTCCTGATCATTCCTGGTCACCAAATACAGCTGTGCCAGGGTCAGTGGGGGCCACAACTTGAGAATGAATGTCCTTTGACCAGTTCCATGCATGAATGTACATGAGGGCCAAGCACATTCCTAAGTACATCCAAATAGGGCAGAGTGAAGGAGGCTTTATAGCCAAAGTAAGCAAATTCCTTCGATCGCTCTAAGGCCGGCTTCAGACAGGCGTATTTGAGCAGAGAATAGATTTCAATGGGTTCGTTCACATTCCCATATTCTGTGCGTGTATTTAGGTCCCACAAAAAAGAACATGTTCTATTTTTCGGCATATTTACACATACAAGGTCCGCATAGATGTCAATGGGGGGGGTGCAAATGTGTGCGCAATACGCAAGGAGATACGTGAAACTCTGCGTAATTGTACAGGAAGAAGAACACACCTGGAACTCACTAAGATTAATCATTTCGTTATTTCAATCAGTGCCTCTTTGTTTGCCCTGCGGGTGCTATAAGTACTCTTAAATACACCAATGCGAATGGAAAAAGGTATAGTTCATAAGAGAACCACACAATATGCCATCAGCATAGGGACAACCTTGGGTGAAATCATACTGACTACATTCAGTTGAAAAATTGAGAAAAGTAACAATTAGGGTTATTTCACATCTGCATTGGGGATTTCACTTTCCTGCTCCATTCGGGGAGCAAAAAAGGGGAATCCGCATGGCTGAAAGGTTCAGTCTCTGCACAGATCCGAACAGCACCGTGCGGATCCCATTGACTATAATGGGGTCTGCCAGCTTTCCACTCAGCTGCCCGATTTTGGGACGCATGCAACGCTTTTTCTTCGGTACCTACAACCACATCTGAGACGGAGCCTCCGGCCGGAGGTTCCAGCACGGATATGAATCCGGCCTAAGATAGCTATTTTTTTAAGTAATGGAGCAACAATCACAAGGCACATTTGGACTTTTATAAATTTGACAAGAAATACCCGATTGGTCCACCAAGTCTTAGTGGTAAATATCCGGAAAAGATGGAATTCCCACCTATAATATCACAATAACCCCTTTGAAAACTTTTGATATACTAAAGAAATATTTTAGAGCACGTCTGAAACTCAAGACCCTTTTGTGTGGCCCACAACAAGGTCCGGATGCAGAAGGACCGGTTCTCCATTTTCCCGGAGGATGCAGACAGCGCTTGCCAGGACAGGGAGCAGACGCCATCTTGGATTCTGAGCTCTGGCGCATACCTCCACAAGGCTCTGTTCAACAACTCACAGGTGGTGGCCCAGCTCCGACAGCGCGAACAGACACCATAATCACCCTCCAAGGTGGGAAGCTCGTTGCTAAGAAGGCGGAAGGGGAGAAACACCATCATTGTACGTGGAGCTCCATAGCCATATGAGGGAGTAGTTGCACTTGGGGCTCATTCATATGGGCGTATGCATTTTCGGTCAATGAAATGCGTATTCGCTGCATTTTTCACAGGCGCAAAAACAAAAAAACAACATCCCGTATATTTCTCGTGCCATCATACGTAAATATGCGTGTATCTGGCGTATTTACACAATCCCATTGACTTTAATGGTCAATTTCGGTCAGTAATACAGACCAAGATGGGACATGCTGGGATTCTTTTCATTTGCATAAGGGCTTATTCCCACGAGCGTATATCAGACACTGTTTTCACGGCCGGACGATGTATGCTTCCATCTAAGCTTTTCCCCCCTTCCCTCCCCCCCTCCAAGCGGTTTGCAATGGAAGTGGGCAGGGTGGGGGCGGAGCTAAGCTCCCACCCCCTGTCCATAGCCAGCAATGGGAATTGGCAGGACAGAGTAGAGCTTAGCTCCGCCCCTGTCCCACCACCTTCTATTGCAAATGCCAGACTGGAGGAGAGAGGCAGAGAGCTGGTGAGAGGGATGGAAGGGGACAACTGCTTAGATGGAAGCGTATTTCGGCCAGGCATGAAAACCCGACCGATATATGCTCCTGTAAATAAGCCCTAACATACACTCGTGAAAAATGCATATCTGTATACCCCAGTTGAAATCAATGGTATTTAATCTGTCTGTATACAATGCCATTGATGAGGATCCGTTAAAAGACTACTTCAGTGAAACTTATTTTCCACCGACCATGTCGCTATCCCCCAGTCATGTGATCTCATTCTGAGTAGCTCAGATTTACTTTGGTTTATGTGTTCTCAAAGTAGTCAGTTCTGAAGTCAGTACAATTCCTGTGTAATGATATTACAGTGACTCTACTACAAAAGCTCTTTAGAGGGGCATACAGTTACTGTTAATGATCAGAGATTCTTGGCACACTGTTATAATAGAGGACATCACAGCTCATCCTTTTGACTGTATAATTATGGTCTGTATCTTATTTAGGTAAATACAGAATATGTTAATGGCAGTGTTCTCCCTGCAGACAGACTTGGTACTGGCTCTAATGGATCATGTGATGCTATGCCGAAGCATCGTGGGAGTTTTAGCAGAGCACAGAGAAAGTGAGCAGTGGAAGACCTCAGTATCAAATGATGCCTGATAGATATGAGTAAAAGGAGGCTGCACTGCATGGAAGAGACTGCAATATACAGAGGAGACATCCAGGGTGTGATAGGCAATCAGATGTAGGGGGCAGGGATGGAAAGATGTGTTTTCACCGAAGTGGACCTTTAAAGGGATTAAAAGGTGTTAAAAATTGATGGCCTATCCTTAGGATAAGGCACTAAAATCTGATTGGTGAGGGTCCGCCACCTGGGAACTCCACCAATCAGCTGACTGAAGGGGCCATAGCACTTGTTTTAGCGCTGCAGCCACTTCAATGCTGTTCGTACTCAGAACGCCATTTTTTTTATAGTGGCCATTCTGAGTACTGCAGGATTGTCCCATTGAAGTGAACCCCAACCATTCAAAAAGCTAATTGGTAGGGTGTCGGGCGTTGGCCCCCACTAATGAGATATTGGTGGCCAAACTTCAGGATAGGCCATCAATATTATAGTCCAAAATTGGGTGCAGCACTGCCAAATATAACGGCAATATAGCAATAATGTTAACAAATATAAATAATTTTTTCAAATTCCAGTTTTGCATTGAGAAAAAAAACGGAACTTTCTAACCTGTAAGACGTATTTGTAGCCTTTCCGCAGCAGCTGGATGTTACATTGTAGCGAACTGCAGACAAGTTGTAGCCAACACCTGAACCATCAAACCCACGTATCAACCGGTCCTACTATTTGCTAGCAGACACGAAACCCAATCCTAAGTGTACATCCTGGCAGTGTGATTTATGACGTGTTAGATATAAATGCCTTTATACGTTATTGCACAGGTTTAGTCGCGATCTTTAGTGTTCTCTAAAAAAACACGGATTCTCTAGGGTGGGAAACAGGTGTTTCCAGATGCCGAAATTGAATGCTTTATTGACATCCAAGTGCGAGGTCGCTGTGCCAAGATTGTGAGACGTATCGCAAATCCAAACCATATTATCAACAGGATTGAGTGACTAATCAGTATGGGAATCCTGTATTATTATTATAAGCTGCTCAGTTATGTTTAGCTGCTCCATGACTGGGTTCAAGGGTGATAATAACCTAATATGCCGCACTGCAGATGGAAATCACATCACTAACAGATTTCAATCACACTTCCTTATTGAAAAGATTCATCAAAGGAGAAACAACAAGGACGTGTGATGTGCGCAGAATGGGGGTCCGAGCCCGGCTATGGATACGACCGGCCAATGGTAGAGCAACCAGCCTTCATTTGGAATAATTAAAGGGGGGTTTCAGAGAATTAAAGTATAACTAAACTTTTCCAAAACTTTTGGCATAAGTTTTGATCAGTGGGGCTCCGGCTCCTGAGACCCCCACCGATCGCTAAGACAAACGGGCAGAAGTGCTCAGCTGAATGCTGTGCGATTCGATTGTCATTGCGAGTGATGTATGAACGCCACAGACTTTCTTTGGAGAGATACGCCACTCAGTGATGGAAACAGCTGAATGGGCACAGGCCTCAGATAGGCACTTCTGCCCATTCATTTTAGCGATTGGTGGGGGTCTTATCACCTGGACTCCACTTATCAAAACTCCTGGCATGTCAAAAGTTTTTTAAAAGTTTAGTTACCCCTTAAAGGGGTTGTCCAGTTAAAAATTCATTTTTTTAAAAAATTAGAGCCAAATCAGTGAAAACAATAAAACAAAGGGTTCTTACCTGTGCTCAGCCCCGGTGACCCAGCACTGCAGCCCCATGACGCTCCCATTATCTGCTGACAGAAGGAGTCATGTGACCACTGCTTGCCAATCAGAGAATGCAGCATCACCATTCCAAACTCCTAGCATCATGGTGTCCAGCATGTAAGCGCTGATGCCAGGAGTCGGGATGAACTTTTTACCACACAATCCCTTTTAATATTTGTCTCTTTTCCTAATCATTCTACTTTTATAGAGATGAGTTAGTGAACCAAATATATGGCCGTCCGAGTAATGCCGGGATGGGCCGGGTGAGCCAGGACAGCTCTGCATTTTGGCTCATAGATGGATATCCTGAAGAGGGGACTCCTATCATCTAGGGCATAAACCAGGCTAGTCCGTCCGGTGTGACCCTACAGAAGAGATGCTGTGCTGAAAAAGCTAATGCCGGCTGTTGAAAAAAAACCCCACAGTTTTCCCCAAGACATAGTGTCTAGAACAGACCTGGGCAAAGCACGGCCCGCGGGCCACATCCGGCCTGCTGAATAGCTCGGACCGGCCCGCAAAGAGTGTCCTGGTGACTCACCAATGAGTCCGGTGTCAGCAACGGGAAGCAGCAAAACTATGCACTCCGAAGCCTTGTCCATTTTGTTCACTTCTGTGCTGTGCTAATAGTTATTCAGGCCTTACTTATTCAAGCACCTCTACCAATGACGTAGGCTTGAATAACTTTATTAAACAGCACATAAGTTAACAAAATGGACAAGGCTTCGGAGTTTGTAGTTTCACTGCTTCCCGATGCTGAGTAAGTGATGCCACTGTAACTTCTGAGTGCCAGGATGCTCGTTGCGGACCTTGGGGAGTGCCAGGACAATCGTTCCACGCTCGTCATTGGTAAGTGTCAGGACTTTTCCCTTTGCATTGTAATTAGAATAATAATACTAATAATATTCACTTTTTAATCTCTCTTCTTGGGGCAGCTCTCTGTGCCCTCTCCTAGGAGCATACTACTGTGTATTAAAAAAATCTATTTTCCGAGGTTAGCTGTTAACCCTTAAATATGGCGGCTAACATTAAAAAAAGAAAAATTGATGCAGAATGCCGAGTTTTTAACAAAGAATGGACTTCTAAATATCTATTTACTGAAACCAAAGGTAAAGCTGTGTGTTTAGTTTGTGGAGAGCAGATAGCTGTATTTAAAGATTACAATTTGCATCGCCATTATGAGACTAAACACGGAGAGAAATACAAGAACTTGACGGAGGCAGAGCGGGCATGGGTATCTGAAGATTTGCTAGCAAAACTGCAAAGTCAGCAAGGATTTTTTAAAAAGCTTCACTCATCCAGGGATGCAGCCGTAAAGACCTGCTTTGTAGTATCCTACAAAATTGCAAGAAACAGTAAGCCATTCTCTGATGGGGAGTTTGTCAAAGAATGTTTGGTGGACTCTGCAGCGCTAATTTGTCCTGAGAAAAAAGAAGCATTCGCAAATGTGCCCCTCTCCAGGCGAACTATAACGAGACGGGTCGAAGACATAGCGGGGAATTTGTTGGTCTGGCCCTCTAAAACCATTCCAATTTCTCATGTGGCCCCATGGGAAAATTAATTGCCCACCCCTGGTCTAGAAGGAGGCCGAGAGGACACGGTTTTGGCCTTCGTATGATAATAGCCCACATGGACACATTTAGCAAATACATTGGGAGATTTCCCAATATACATATTAATTATTGTGGAAAACAGTGAGAACCCGGTGTTATGGAGCTCTCACTTAGTTTAGGGGTGGTCCACATCACACTTTTATGTACATTTAGTGTATGCATTAAATGTATGTGGAAAAAGCATGCAAATGTATGTAATTTTTAGTATACATGTACTTTTCTTTAGTGTACATGATAAACGTTTATGTCCATTTTTAACCATAGGCTGTAGTAACTCCCATAGTGGCCCCAGTAGTAACCGTGCCCCCATAGTGGTCCCAGTAGTAACAAGGCCCTCAGTAGTAATAGTGACCCCATAGTGGCCCCAGTTGTGCTAGTGACCCCCATTGTTATCCCAGTATTGATAGTAACCCCTATAGTGGTGTTAGTAGTAATAAAGACCCCCATTGTGGTCCCAGTAGTAATAGTGACTCCCATAGTGGCCAAAGTAATAACCGTCTCCCCTATATTGGCCCCAGTAGTAATAGTGACCCCATAGTGGCCCCAGTTGTGCTGGTGACCCCCATTGTTATCCCAGTATTGATAGTAACCCCCTTTGTGGTCCTAGTAGTAATAGTGACTCCCATAGTGGCCACAGTAATAACCGTGTCCCCTATATTGGCCCCAGTAGTAATAGTGATCCCCACAGTAGTCCCATAGCAACTCCCCTTTTGAACCTCTGGTTGGGCAGAACCCCTAGCCTGGGTTCACACAGGGCGGATTTGCCGCGGTTTTACCGCAGCAGATCCGCCCGCGGCAAAACCGCCCGCGGCCGCTAATCTCGGGATTAGCCAGCCATGTGGATGAGATTTCTCAGAAATCTCGTCCACAAGGGACGGCTAATCCGCTGCGGTAAATCCGGTTGAAACCGCGGCTGCGGCGGCCGCACCCGCGGTTTCCAAAGATTGAGCAGGTCTGTTTACCTTTCCTTTTTTGTTTATTTATGTTATGGCCGCGCTCTCCTCTATGGGAGCGCCGGCCGCAACGGAAAAGCATGCGGCCGAGCCGCTTCAAAGCCGCCGCGGCTTAAACCGCGGCGGTTCTCCCGGCGGAAATCTCACGGTTTTTGCTGCGGCCAAACCACGAGATTTCCGACGGGAATCCGCCCTGTGTGAACCCACCCCTACAGGCTTTACACTCACTCCGCCTACAGCTTCGGTCTGGCGGCACAGTGCAGAGTCTGTGATCGTAGACCTCTCACCTCGGCGCAGGCAGGAGTTTCAGATAGGGTGAGTAGAATTCCTTTAAAGGGGTATCCAGGCAGCGCCCTACTGTCATTGCAGGATACACCAGGGTCGGACCGTAAGCAGCTGATCTGACTCCTAAGTAGTAGCCGGCGCTTGTAACTGCAGACTGAGGTCCCATTGATTCCAATGAGAGCTGCATCTGCAAATACAAGCGCCCACCACTAGACGCATCAGAGTAGCGGCTTCCTCTCTGCCCCCGGTGTATACCAGCACGCGCTGCCTGGATAACCCCTTTAAGGTTTAATGCACATCCGGCGAGCCCTATAAATGAGGCGGCAGGCCCTGTGACATGTGTGGCCTACACAAACGTGAGATCAAAGGGTAGTCAAAAGTCAATTATATTTGAGCAAATGTAGCCTATGGGTGTGTTGGGGGTTGTCTGAGACTTTAACTATTGATGACCTATCCTCAGGACAGGTTTCCCCAATCCCTGGGATGTTGGACCTGAACAGTCTACAGCTATGGCTTCTGCCGCGTCTGGGACAGGAAATCCCAAGTTTCATCTTCCAACAGAAGGGCGCACCCCCGCCCCCCAGACAGCGGACAATGAAGTTAGAAGTGGGCTCAGTAGGCGACTACCCTACAACGGAATCCGTCCGTGCGGAATCCGCACTGAAATATTGATTTCCGCTCACGGATACAGAAAAGTGATTTTCAATAGCATGTTTATGGGCAGAACTTGCTGTCAAATCCGGAGGCGGGCGCCTGCTCCGGGTTCCGTAATGCAAATCCGCCCGTGTGCATTCGGCCTTAATGTGAGTTCTGAGGGTTTCAAGTTGGGAAGATAATTTGTATGAATTATATATTTGTCGCTGAGAGTTTTGCGTACAAAGGAAGCGAGCAATTCCCAAACGCTCTCTTGTGCCGTGCAATGCCTTCAAGATCGCCATTATTCGCCATTCCTCACAACTGTATTACTTTTACCCGATGGCGCCCATGACTATTTTATCTTTGCCTGTATTTAATGTTGTGGCTTTGGCAGTTTACTAAACCCCGCGATGGGCGCAATCACTCCACGGTTATAATCTGAGGCAACATGACTTCCTCAGAAGCAGTTTTGTAACCTCGCAGCGCCCATCGCATGAGTAACTGACTTCCGTAGTAAGATGTAATCGCGCTGAAGATGGATTGTGCTGTAACAGTAAGGGGATATAGATGTCTTATCGCCCCATATATTACAAGTATATGCTTGTGTAAAGATGCTATCGAGGAGCGGTCCTGTGAAAAGGGCTTTATCTGGTGCACAGGCCGCAAGCTAAGAAAGCGTTGGGAGTCAATCGGTGGTCAACTTCTGCCCAACAGGTCGGAGGCAGGAAACCCCCTCCATGTAACCAGCCGGTCCGATTGTGCAGAGTACAATTAATCCTCAGGCCGGGTATATATGGGGCAATGCTGTGACTATTTTTCCGCTTCACTATTATATAGCAGCTCCTCGATGTGCCACAGTGATTGACAGCAAGGCAAGCGACTGAGAATTTACACATAGCGTTAATTAACCCCTTAAGGACCAGGCTGGTTTGTATATTTTATGTATATATATATTTTTTTTTTTATTCCGCAATTTTTTCTTACTTATTTTTGTAACCTTTTTTTTTTACCATTTATGTCCCCCATGATATCATATAAGACCTCTGGTGGACATTCACGTTTTATTTTTGTTTGACACTTTTCCACTGTAGCTGGGGCATCCATAGAAGCAGCATCCAGTTACAGTGAAATATCCTCCTGTAGTGACAATAGTCACTGGCTGATCAGGGTCTGCTAGGACCCTGCAGCTCTGCTGTGCCGGGGAAACCTGGCGGTCACATGACTGCTCTCTCCCGTAGTGGAAGAAACACTTCCACTTTCACTTCTTAGTACATAGCACTCATTGAGCGCTATGTACTAAGGAAAGGAGAAGGTAGAAGTGGTTAAAAACCGCTTCTCCCTTCTCCTCCGGGTTCTTAGCTCTGACTAACAGCTGACAACCCGACCTGCTTCTGCATGATTGCAGTAGCAGAGGCTTTACTCCAAAGCCGTATTTCTGCGATCGGGTGAGACTAAGGCGCAGGACCAAGCGTCATAAATTTACAGAACTTGGTCCTTAAGGGGTTAAAGGCATTGTACCAAAATTTAAAATTATCCCCTATCCACAAGACGGGACAACTTTATGATTGGTGGAGTGCAACCACTGAGAAACCCACTGATCTTGAGAACGTGGGTCCCGAGGTCCTCGCATGAAAGAAGTGGTAGTCACATACATCCATTCTTGTCAATGCCAGCGCCTGAGATTGCCCGAGGACTCATACTTGACAATTACTGATGCTGTCATTGAAATGAATTGAGCACGTGAGCAACAACCACTTCATTTATGTAGGGAACAGTGAGGATCTCAGCGGTCAGACCCCCACCAATCATAAAATTATACCCTATCCTGTTGTCCCACTCACTCTAGCAATCGCATCTTCAGAGGAGACTCCTTCTGCTAAGATGTGGCTTTGGCACAAGTGGTGATTCTCTGATTACAGGTTGAGCAAGTCTTATGAAGGCGGACATTACAACTGTTAAAAGCATGCAAGTTAGTGCAACTACAGCAAGCCAACTGCAGCTCACAATCAGGATCCCCTGCTCTACACGGTTGGGCTTGTTGCAGCCTCCCATCCAAGGTACATATCGGGAGACCTTCCGTCAAATATCTCCGATGTGTATACGTATAGCCATAGATCATCTGATTGGGTGGACCTAAATGGAACAATCACCGCCAGCCTACATCTACCCGATGCCCTCCCAACCTGGTGGCCAACACCGTATGTGAGCTCACAGGTCACACGTAGCTAAGACTGGCCATGGTCATCACCCTACTCAACACCTAAACAAGGATCTGGAAAGGGTGTCTTCATTTTCTATTGAGCAACACATAAAAGGGTCGGCCAGGATTGGAAAAATAAAGTTTTTTTCCTGGAACTCGTGCCATGTTCTTTCACATGACCTACAATTCCCAACACAACCCATGGACGATTTTGGACAACCACTTTACTCAATGACATCGAATTTGTATCTCATTGTTGCTTCTGGTGCATCATAAAGTATAATATTATAGAATCCCTAAATCATATCCCATTGTGTTCAGGTTACAGAAAGTCACCAAAACGGTGGTTTCTATATGGTTCCCTTGCAGCATATTAGTAAATGAGCAGGTGGTATAATTACAACCCATAATGTACTTAAACCATTGACCTCTATTAATTACATGGTGTACGACGGCAGGCCGCATTGTGAAAGAGCAGCGTAATGATTGCTATTATATGAGAACATGTCAGGACTGTTTCCATCTCTACTCCTACACAAAACGTAAGCCGGCAGAGCAGATGCAGAACATTCACTGCGGTGTGTAATCCTGCCCAACAAGCGCACAGCCGCCCCCATTCTCTTATACGCAACGAGGGAAACCCATGTGAAATAATCACAGCTGATCCAATAAATCTGACCCTACACACTGCAATAACACAACAGATATTGGACCAGTGGTCTAATATAATAGAGGTGGACAAAGTACTGCAATAACTAGAGCCGTGGACTGCAGACCACCGCTGGAGTCACCTAAACCCCCTTGGGCGCCACATCACAGGCCAGACCATAAGAGCTTTAAAACAGATATAAACAAAAGATAGACCCAAAATATTGTACGCCAGTAGTACATTTTGGAGTGCATTGGTTACATGGTTGCTAAAATTTATTTGCTCCGAATATCATAGCATCGATGAACCCAAAACAGTCTTTTGCCCGGTTAGGACTTACTCAAGGCTTAACAGGGTAGCGCCAACTTATTCTGCAGCGCTTTCAGGTAATTTATTTATTAGCCCCCACCAAGCTGGATACTCATTTTACGGAGATCGGAAGGATAAGTCAGCCTTGATCTGGCTACCTGAACCATTCGGGGATTGAACCAACAACCTTCAGGTCATGAGCAAGAGCTTAGGACCGCATTTCTGCTGTCTTAACACGCTGCGCCACAAGAGGCTCTTTTTGATTAACAAGAAAAACTTGAAGAATAAATATTTATCCACACAACATAAGATTAGGCCACTTGCACATGGGCGGATTTTTGCTGCGGAATCCGCAGCGGGAGTCCGAACTGCGGATCCGCAGCAAATACCGTCTATAGCATGCTATGGGAAATCGATTCTTCCTGCACAGGAGCAGAAATGGATTTCCGCTCGCAGAGGGAAAAAAATAAATCGCTGCATGCCCTATTTTTGCATGAATTCCACACGGAGGGCTTCTACTGGAATCAATGGAAGCCGTGTGACCCGCGGCCCTTCTGAACCGACATCGTAGAAAAGAAGCGGGTTTCCGCATGTTCCCTAGCGACTGCACAGAAAGAAAACATTTAAAAAAAAATCTTTATTGTGCATGTTCTGATGGCGAGCCGCAATACAGATGAAAACTAAAGAACACAGGTATACAGCGTCGCTGGCCGTGGTCAGAGGCGGAAACCCGCATGCCGAATCCAGCTCTGCCGTGTGCAGGCGGCTGCCTAAGTGATTGTGTGAGCGATCCAAAGTACGAAGCCCCGGTTTCACTTCTGTGTTAGAACCTCCGGTCAGAGGTTCCGTCACGGAACCAGCTCAAAATAACAGAAGCAAAAGCGTTGCATGTAGCTCTTCTTCTTCCATCCAAAAGCCAGGCAGCTGCGCGAAAAGCGGTCGGGCCCCATTATCATTTAGTCCCATAACTCTTTTATTTATCCAGGATGGAGCTCTGTCAGGCCTGTTTTTTGCATGATGAGCTGTACTTTTTATTGGTTCCTTTTTGGTGCACATAAGGTTTTTTTGATTACTTCTATTGCTTTTTTTGGAAGGCGAAATGAACTTACCATATATACTCGAGTATAAGCCTAGTTTTTCAGCACATTTTTTTGTGCTGAAAAAGCCCCCCCTCCAGTCAGGGAAGGGTTAAAAAAAACCCTCCATACTCACCTCCCAGCCGACGTCTGTATCCCCGGCAGTGGTGCGGCAAGCGGCTTGAATTCCTGTGTTCCTGGCGGCGATGCGGCAAACTGCTGGAAATCTCTACGCTGTCATCCCCCGCCGTCCTCTCTGCTCGGCTCTGTCATCCCCCGCTGTCAACGCTGTGATTGGATTGAGTGCCAGCCAATCACAGCCAACGCTCGATTATTCACAGCCAATCGCAAGCTGTTTTAGAATTCACCCCGCTGGGCTTTCAAATCCCGCTGTGTAAGTAAGCGCTGTGATTGGATCGAGTGCCGGCTGTGATTGGCTGGCGCTCAATCCATTCACAGTGCTTACTTACAAAGTACTGACAGAGATGACAGAGCCGAGCAGAGAGGTAGGCAGGGTGACAGCGAGGAGTATTCACGCAGGATGCCGCACAGACACAGACGCTGGCTGGGAGAGGAGTATGGAGGGGGTTTTTTTATCCAGTATATACTCGAGTCAATATGTTTTCCTAGTTTTTTGTGGTAAAACTTATTGACTCGGCTTATACACGGGTTGGCTAATACTCGAGTATATACGGTAATAAGCATTTTGGCTCAGTTTTTTAGGGGGTTTTGCCATGCAAGATAAATAGTGTGCTCAATTTATTGTGCCGGTCGTGTTGGATGTGATGATACCAAACATGCTGCAAAGTCCACAAAAAAGGTAAATTTTTTACATTTTTTAGGTTATAATTCGCTGTATGGAACCTCAACCTGTAAATCTATGATAATACATTGCAGTACCCCTATACTGCAATGTATTATCGCTATTATCGATCATATAGCGGTAATATGCCATGGCAGACCGGGATGCTATTGTCTGGTGTCCACTTGCCATGGCAATCCAAAGGTCCTTTGCGAATGTCACAGAGCAGCGCCCTCCCTCTGTGAACCTTTAGCACACCACAATCAAGATTGATCGCGGCATGTAAGAAGCGGGGATAGGTATTCTTACAAATCCCTGCTGTTGCAGCGGTAGACCAGCTGTCAGTCACAACAGATTCTCGCTGCCTCCAGAGGAAGTAAGTTTACATCCATTTGTGGTAACATCTTCCCAGCCAGGATCTAAACTTTTTTCCCGTAGTGGGAAGGGGTTAATCAATGACCCCTTCCTGTCAGCTGGTCAGAACATGCCAGTACCGCCATTTAATTTGTGGCAACTGCAAGTAGCTTCTTGCCCACAGGGGCCGATATTCCTGCAGAACGATTCAGCACCTAGAGGCATCTATGCTACAACGAATTGCTGCAGGTCCAACGATCTACTAATTGGGGCCATTGAATGTCTAGAACACAATTTTTTTTGTTAAATCGCAATATAACCAAGATCCAGAAAAGGAAGAATGTTGATATTATCTTTCCAGAAAATCTGGAAACATTCGGGCTTATTTCTAGAGATGAGCGAGCACGCTCGGTAAGGGCAGTTACTCAAGCGCGCCTCGCTCATCTCGAGTAACTGCCTTCTCCTCCGAGCGTGCTCAGGGGGGCGGCGGGGGAGAGCGGAGGGGAGAGTAAGAGAGATCGATCAAACGACAGTTTGAGTGACAGCTTTGAGTGATCATCTTTGCATAGTCTATAGTAGCTAAGTAGCTACTTAAGAGCTATGCAGGTGGAGCTGGACATGGCCGCTATCACTCGGTGAACAATACAGCTGTTTTGCATAAGCAAGCAGTTGTATTGTTCTCTGCGATTATAGCTCACGTCCCGCTGTTAACTACCAGAAGGACACGAGCTGAAAGAATCATATCAGTGCTGCCGGCTGTGACAACAGCCTGCACTGCTGATAAGAGTTCATCGCTCAATTCTAAAAAACTAGAATTCAGCGAGGAACGAAACGTGTACGAAAACTGCACGATGTCCGTGTATTTAGATGCAAAGGTTATCACTCAAAAGAGGGCTTTGAGCGAATTTTGAGAGAGAATCGTTGTGTCTAAATGGCCCTTTAGTTTGCATTGTCTAACTTTTAGACAGTATTAGTGAATAAGCCCGTGTCTCTTATATTCATCCCTGCTATCTCATCATGAAACTGGGATAAACCAGTAGATGGTACTGGGTAATGAGGTTGTGTAAGTCTATTGTCACCAGGATGTTACAACTACAACGGTGCTGCAGATGGAGGTACTGATAGGCCACACCATACATATCCATTCTACGGAGGGCTTCTTCACCCCGACTATTCACCAACACTCCAGGCTCTGGCAGTTTATAATACATGTTAGAGCAAACCTGCCCTTTCAGATGACTTTTCACAATAAGCTGCCGTGTGCGTATATGAGGAATAACACTATTTCTGGCCATTATATAACTTGTAAATGGCCCTTCTTCTCACTGTGGGCTGCATGTTTATTTAAGCTGGTGGGAGGAGACTGCTGCTATGATGACTTCTATCTACTGCATATGGAGAAAACTGCAGCTTCTGTCTGTAGCACACAGAGGAATAACATCACCATGGCGGACATTGTACAGCAGTACTGAGCAGTTTAGAGTTTATCGAAAAATTACTACTATTAAATCACTTACTATTAGCTGCAGCAACACATCTGTGAGAGTCTCTCCATCCTCCTAACCTCTGCTCTCCAAAGACTTCTAGCAGTAGCATGGGACAACACCACCCCTGCTTCTCGCTATCTATCGTGTTGTTTCCATTGCTAAAGACAAACTTCACCTGACTATAGGCAACGAAGAGTAAGGGTCCTCTTAGACGAGCTGATTCTTGTTTGAACGAGCGAGTGATGTCACAGCTAGGTTGCGCACTCGTGCCGCGTGTTTAGACAGAGTCGTTGGAGCGCGTTTAGACCAAACGATTATCGTTCATTTTTGCTCGTTTGAACGATTTTTTTGAACTTTCATCATTCTATGTAAAAAGGCCTTACGGCTCAGTCTGACGGGCTTTTCTTTACATGCGCACGTAAAAAAAATTGCGTGACCACGTCCATTGACACCCATATGTTCTATCTTATGTAGGTGCGAATTTTACGTGCATGTACAAAACGGACATGTGACCGCTACCATTGAAAAGCATTGGTTCTATATAGATGCGAATCGCAAACGCAGAAAAAACATGCGCAGCCAAATACGCCCGTCTAACTGAGCCTTCAGTTGGGAGGAAGTGACGCCCCCTAGTGGCCAGCATTTTAGTGGGATTTTTCAGCGCAAACATGATAGTTTAGATAAATAAAGTGATTTGCACTCTTGCTGGTTATCACGTTGCCTATCATGTTAACACACGTTATTTTAAAGTGTGGCAATCACTTAAGGCCTTGTTGACAAAGCCCAGTTTTGCGCCATTTTTCTTCTTAGCTCATTAATAATCTTATTAACCCCTTAGTGATGGCACAGAGTGTTAAGACAGCAGAAATGTAGTCCTACGCTCTCGCTCACGACCTGAAGGTTGCAGGTTCAATCCCCGCTTGGTTCAAGTAGTCGACTCAGCCTTCCATCCTTCCGAGGTCGGTAAAATGCGTATCCAGCTTGCTGGGGGGTAATAAATAAAATTATCCGAAAATGTTGTGGAATAAATTGTTGCTATACAGATAACAAGATTTTTTTTTTAATTCATGTGTAGACAAAAAAAAAAAAAGACTTCAATCTTGAAACTTTTTCTCCAGGTTTCAACAAATGCCACAAAATGTACCAACTAAGGGCTTATTCAGAAGAACGTATATCGCCTGGGTTTTCACGCCGGCCAATATATGTCGTCTCTCTCTGCAGGGGTAGGAGGGTGGAAGAGCCGGGAGCAGTGCTCTGAGCTCCATCCCCCTCTCTGCCTCCTCTCCAGCCCCTTTTCGCCACTCTGCACTATGTGCAATGAGAGGAGGCGGGGCTAAGTTCTCATCCCACCTCCTCTCATTGCAAATAGTGCAGAATGGCGGAGAGGAGGCGGAGAGGGGGCAGGAGCTCAGTCAGTGCCCTGCTCCCGGCTCTTCCAGCCTCCTCCCCCTGCAGAGAGGGATGCCGTATATCGGTCGGCGTGAATCCCTGGCCGATATACGGTCGTCTGAATAAGCCCTAACCTGTATGGGCAAAAGGATTGTTCCAAGACTAATTATTTTGTAAAAAAAAAAAAATTAATTGTTTTGGTCAGAAATGAACTTAACCCATTAAGGACACGTTCTAATTTTGCGCCTTCATGATCCACTGTAACGACAGTCTCTGGATTACTCGCCAGAACAAGGGTTGAACTGTAATCTACACTCGGCAAAAATAATAAACACTTTGTTAATTATACCAGTAAAAGAGGAATATTGTGCTGGGAGGAATGGAGCTGGAGGAGGGGGGGGCAGACGGAGGGTCACATGAGCGAGCCCGCTTTATTGCTGACACAATGCTATTTTCATGCGCTTTCATGCCACCACATAGATGTGTACATTCAGCCAAGACGATGAATACATTATATTACCATAACTGGTTAATGTCATTTAGATTGTCGTACTGAAAAAATATCTAATTATTGACCAGTGGGAGTAACCTAAACGTATGTACAGCAAGGGAGTGTCTAATATTTAACTATACATTAAAGGGGTATTCCGGGACTTTGTGAACTTTTTCTTTTGATGACTGACTGGTCATCAATAGATAATTGGCTGAAACCCACTGCTCGGAGATCCACCGATCAGCTGATTCCCAGGGCTGCTATCACTGTAATCAGCACAGGAAGCAGAGAGCGCTGACCATAGCAAAGTGGCCGGGGTTGGTATTGCAGGCACAACTTGAATTGAAATCAATAGGAGCTGCGCTGCAATTTCAACCCGGGGTACTGCGTTATAGTCAGCGCTCTCTGCTTCCTCCGCTGACTATAGCGACAGCATCACCGAGAATCAGCTGATCGGCAGGGATCTAAGCAGCGGGACCCCGATCATCTATTGATGAGATCCTCAGGTGCAACTAGCATGGCACAGCACACGGACACCCTATTTTGGCCATAAGGAGGCAACTATTTCTTTGGAATGTTCTTCTCCAACGATGATACTAAATATGTTGGTTGATCATGTCATGTAAGGGGTTAAAAGTGGGGGATCGGTGTTCTCACCAATCCCCGCTGTTGCAGCAGTAAGCTAGCTATCACTCACAGCTGGGGTCCATGACTCAGGATCAGCTGATCGATCGCCCGCTGTCAGTGATGCAATACACAGTGGCGGGAGTGGATGCTGTTGCTCCAAGCCCTGTGCATTGCAATACCAAGCCTTGCCACTGCAGTGGGAACAGAGCTGTCTGCTTTCTGCTTAGTGCAAAAATTCATCAGTCCATAGAACAGCTGATCAGTGGGGATCCCTATTGGCAGACCCCAGCTGATCCACTTTTGATAGCCCATCTATAGTTTAAAATAGGAAAACCAATAAACTGAGTATGACTTACTTCTCTTGCCATCAGCACCTAATCTGATACTAAACTTCCCCTGTGGTCCCTGTGCTCGATGCAACACCTGACATTGCCAGAAGGCAGTTTACTGCTGCAGCCAATCAGAGGCTGAGGGCCAGTATACCAGGAGTTCAGGAACCTGAAATTGCAGCCTCTGATGTCACTTTGACATTTTTTTGGTTGACTATTATATATACACGTTCTCTATAGTGTATACAGTGCCGCCTCACATTAGACGGCACCCCGAGTGGAAGGTTTTTTGGGGCCCCCCAATCATAAGAAGAAAAAACATATAGAGCACTGACTTTTGGTTGTGCAGAAGGCAGCAAGAAAGCAGCATACCCACACCAGAACAGCTAAGTGAATAAATACAGTACCAGAACCAGCACCAAGCTTCTAAACATAAATACAAAGCCAGAAGCAAGCTTATAACATAAATACAGCCCCAGAAACAAGCCCAGTAAATAAATACAACACCAGAACATAGCTCATAACATAAACAGTACTTAACCACAGTGTATAGATACAGAACCAACCTCAGTACAAAAGCACAGCACCAGAATCAAGCTGATAACATACAAACAGCACATACCAAACTCAGTTCATATATACAATCAAAGAATCAAGCCTATAACATAAATACAGCACCGGAACCAAGCTTAGTACATAGATACAATGCAAGAACCAAGCTCATAACAGAAATACAGCACTAAAAGCAAGTTCAAAACATGGAGATAGCACCAAAACCAAGCTCATACCATAAATACAGCACCTGAACCAAGCTCAGTACACGACTACAGCACCAGAACCAAGCTCATAACATAAAAACAGCACAAACCAAACTCAGTACATACTTACAATGCAAGAACCAGGCTCATAACATAAATACAACACTGGAAACAATCTCAGTTTATAGATACAATGCTAGAACTAAGCTCAAATCATAAATACAGCACCAAAACAAAGCTCACAGCATAAAAACAGTATCAGAAGCAAGCTCAGAATCTTGATACAGTAACAGAATTAAGCAATTGTGTTGCAGAAGTACTGATGGTCTGACAGTAGTGCCTCGGAACAACAACAAAGGAGAAGAGACAGAGCCAGAAGGAGGAATTCCAAAGCACTCTGCCACACGGAGTAAAGGCCCATTTACACGTAACGATAATCGCTCCAAATTCGTTCGAACGAACAAATTTGAGCGATAACCATTCAGTGTGAATACGAAAATAAAATCGCTCACTTGTCGTTAGCGGGTGTTTAAGCTGAATTTTCAGTAAGCTTGATAAACCTCGCTGGCTTCTCGTCCAGTGTAAATGCTCTCTGCTCAGCGTTTCCCATAAGAGGTGAAGCGCTGAGCAACAAGCGGACGAGAAGCCTGCGAAACTCTCTGCAGGAGTGCTGACAACTTTAGCAGTGACATCAGCGCCCGTCCAGTTGTGTACCCGACTGCCGGCCGTGTAAAGGGGCCTTTAGAACATGATCTAATTGAGCAGACCTGAAGGGGAAAATCCCACCCAACCAAAATCCCTCAACCCCCCCCCCCCCTTCCCGCTCCCACAGCCCGCAGCACCCCAAGCTGGTAGTTGGCGCCCTGTGTGACTGTATGGGTCGCACGTAGCCAGGGCTGGCCAAAGATATATGACTACGACACATAGGGGTAGACGTAGGTCATGTGACCATTCATTGGGCGCATTCAGTCGGCGGTTCAGAACACAACTGATGCCTTTTTGGTGTATTACTGTATATACATATACTGCAGCACTGTATACATAAAAATGATATATATTATATATATATGTACTCCAGCACTAATACACACACACACACATATATATATATAGTTTGTATACAGTATATATGTACATAAAATCCAACACTATAATAAATATATATATATATATATATATATACACACACTGTATGTGGAATGCTTACTGTATGTACATATACTCCAGCAGTGTTTACCTAAAAATATTATATGCATGCTGTATATATACGTACTCCAGCACTATATATATACAAATACTGTATGTATACTGTATGAATGTATATGCCACCACTGTATATATAAAGTATGGTATGCATGCTGTATCTACATATATTCCAGCACTGTGTATAAAAGAACTAGCGTATTTACTTTTGCACTTAGCACTGACTACTTTTCCTATTTAGGACCTCAGGAATGCTCTTGCCAAATGTCATGTTTGTACAACACCAGGAAGCTAGAGAATTAGATTTGGTACATTACGCAGGGCGCCAATACTTCTGCACTTCGCATTGAATAATCGAGTTGTGACCCCTTTACTTTTCCTATTTAGGACCTATAGAATGGTCGTGCCAAATAACATGTTTGTACAAAACCGGAAAGTTAGAGACTTAGTGGCGAATCAGTCAGTCACTGAGGGGTTTGACTTCTATATATAGATGATATGTCGGCCGCATATATACACTCCAGCAAAAAAATATATAGATGATATGTAGGCCGCATATATACACACTCCAGCAAAGAAATATATAGATAGATAATGTATACTGTACGTATAGTCCAACACTATATATATATATATATAAAAATATGATTGAGATATATTATAAATATTATACCCCAAATATGTATATACTGCCGGAGAATATGAATATATATATATACACACACACTGTATATACTCCAGCACTCCATCCCCTGTATGTATATATATATATACTCCAGCACTCCATCCCCTGTATGTATATATATACTGTATATACTCCAGCACTCCCTCCCCTGTATCTATATATATATACTCCAGCACTCCCTCCCCTGTATGTATATATATACTCCAGCACTCCATCCCCTGTATGTATATATATACTGTATACACTCCAGCACTCCATCCCCTGTATGTATATATATATATACTCCAGCACTCCATCCCCTGTATGTATATATATACTCCAGCACTCCATCCCCTGTATGTATATATATACTGTATACACTCCAGCACTCCATCCCCTGTATGTATATATATATACTGTATATATACTGTATACACTCCAGCACTCCATCCTCTGTATGTATATATATATATACTGTATATATACTGTATACACTCCAGCACTCCATCCTCTGTATGTATATATATATACTCCAGCACTCCATCCCCTGTATGTATATATATATATATACTCCAGCACTCCATCCCCTGTATGTATATATATACTGTATATACTCCAGCACTCCATCCCCTGTATGTATATATATACTGTATACACTCCAGCACTCCATCCCCTGCATGTATATATATACTGTATACACTCCAGCACTCCATCCCCTGCATGTATATATATACTGTATATACTCCAGCACTCCATCCCCTGTATGTATATATATATACTGTATATACTCCAGCACTCCATCCCCTGCATGTATATATATATATATACACTCCAGCACTCCATCCCCTGCATGTATATATATATATATATATACACTCCAGAACTCCATCCCCTGCATGTATATATATATATATATATATATATATATATATATATATATACACTCCAGCACTCCATCCCCTGCATGCATATATATATATATATACTCCAGCACTACATCCCCTGTATGTATATATATACTGTATACACTCCATCCCCTGCATGTATATATATATACTGTATACACTCCAGCACTCCATCCCCTGCATGTATATATATATACTGTATATATCCCAGCACTCCATCCCCTGCATGTATATATATATACTCCAGCACTCCATCCCCTGTATGTATATATACTGTATACACTCCATCCCCTGTATGTATGTATATATATATACTGTATACACTCCATCCCCTGTATGTATATATATATACTCCAGCACTCCGTCCCCCTCACGCCGCGCACAATGGGGGCTGCCCGGCACCGGGGGGACAGGACGGGAGGGAGGGGGACACAAAGGAGGAAATCCGACCGTGCGACGAATCAATGAGCCGCCATCCGCTGGAGCCCTCCCTCCTCCCGGCCTCTTACCGGAGCGTAGGCCCCACGCAGGCCGTGTCCGTGCTCTCTATCTCCTGCAGGATCCGCTCGTGCTCCGTCACGCTCTCCAGGCTCTCGCCCTCCGCCATCTTGCTGGGTTATTGGTGGCCCGGGCGCCGGTGACAAGCTGTGGGTACTGCCAGACAGAAGGGAGAGCGATACCCACTGCGGCCACCAGGGGGCTGCCGGTGACAAGTGGCGGGGACTGGTGTGTAGAGGGCAGAGAGGTGCCGCCGGCGGCCGCTAGGGGCCGCTGCAGCTGGTGCTGCACAGTGATGATGATGGTGAGCTGGAGGGGTCTCGGGATGTCACTGCTTACCTGTATAAGGACACCTGTAGAGCTTGCTGGACGCCCTATTCCTAGCCCATGCCTGAAGGGGGCGCCCTGTCCTCCAAAATGGCTTATTGTAAAAAAAAAAAAAAAAAAAGCTTTTATGTTGAAAACAGAATTTTTAATATTTTTTTGTTTTAATTTTTCAATCTCACGATCTATATTAAAGATATGAAAGCCATCGTCTTCCACGGATTCGTGGACATGGGAGAATTTTTTTTCCTCGTATGGAAAATTAAATGGCAGCGCGTTCTATCTTTTGGGTGCCTCGCCATTATAAGCCATGACGCGGCCATGTGATGTACATGCGTGAGGATCGCAATTTCACAGAAGCGATGTGATTTTTATTCAAAAACACTTTGCATCGCTGTGAATGTAGCCTGCAGCTTATTTCACGCGGGATGCGTTTTGTGCATTTGCGATGTCCTCGCGAATGTGTCAAAAACATCTGCCATCACTTCAGGGAAGCTGCGATCCTCCGGGAAACATCGCATCACATTGCTGTGTGATGTTTATTCCGGCCCCACTGAAAATAATGAGTGAGGCGTTCTAAGCGAGCGCCCAAAAGGTAGGGGACGCCGCGACTTTCTTAAAAGAATTGGGTTCATATTCGTGCGAGATTTGTGCGCCTCATATCGCACAAATCCCAAGCGGCCTTAGGCTGGGTCCCCACGGGGCGGATTTGTCGCGGAAATTCTGTCCGGAATTTCGCCGCGCCAAATCCGCCTGTGGCTGCTAATCCTGGGGTTAGCCAGGCATGTGGATTTCTCAGAAATCTCGTCCACACGGGACGGCGAATCCACCGTGGCAAAGCTGGCAGAAGCCGGCGCTGCGGCGCGGATTCACCGGTCGCAGCATGTTAATTTATTTTCTTCTTCCGCTGCGGCCGCGCTCTCCTCTATGGAGCGAGAAGAGCGGAAGAGCGAGCGGCCGGGCCGCTTCAAAACCCGCGGCAAAGTGCTGCAGGTTTTGAAGCAGCGCTTCTCCTGGCGGAAATCTCGCAGTTTTTTGCTGCGGCGAAACCGCAAGATTTCCGCCGGAAATCCGCCCAGTGTGAACCCAGCCTTACACTTCACAGGCGCAGAAGGGAGTTAGGAGGCTTTAGCTGCCATTGATTTCAGTGGGAATGAAACTACCAAGTTCCGCTCTCGCCTTCTATGACGCACGTCCAGCCCACCGCGCCGATAGCGATTAACTATTGATGACTTATCCTGAGCTCATCAATAACTTTTGGATGGAAACCCCCCGTAACCACATGAGGGCATGGCCATTTTTATTTTTTTGATTTATTTTTTTTATTTTTATATTCTCTTCCCCACTTTCAGAAACATCTGAACTTTTTTTATTTCCCCATCAACGTAGCTTGGTTTTTGCGGGATGAGTTGTATTCTTCAGGCTAGATTCACGTAGGTGAGTGCGTTTTTTGTTTATTTATTTTTTCTTAACTTTTGTTTTTATTGCGCAGTTTTCTTTTCACTGCGCTTCTTTTTTTTCATACGGTCCGCATAGTAACCTGCAGTGTAAAGACATTGCACCCACGTGGCACGCAGTGGCAATTCTTCTAAGGCTGGGCCCACACAACCGTAGAAACTCGGACCAATATCGCACTTGCGGACAAAGAATGTTCTCCCATTGAATTCAATGGAGCCGGCAATACAGCCGGCTCCATTGAAAGCAATGGGCTGCCGGCAAGCGCCGTATTAATTTTTGTGGAAGGGCTTCAAATATAAGCCCTTCCCTGAAAAGCATCCAAAAAAGTGTAAAAAATAAAAAAAATATATATACTCACCTTTTTGCAGCTGCCGGGGCTCAGCCGCGTCCAGCCAGCTCTTCTCCTGAACTGCTTTCTGTAGTATTTAGCAGCCGGGGATTTGAATTCATGAATGGGTGAGTGCGAGCTGCCTCTGATTGGCTGAGGGCTGGGACCAATCAGAGGCAGCCCATTCAGCAGGCGGGGATTTTAAATCCCCGCCTGCTGAATACTTGAGAAAGCAGTTCAGGAGAAGAGCCGGGTGGACGTGGCTGATCTCCAGCAGCTGCAAAAAGGTGAGTATATATATATTATGTATGTATGTGTGTATATATATATATATTTGAAGCCCTTCCATGAAAATTACTACAGCGCTTGCCGGCAGCACATTGCTTTCAATGGAGCCGGCTGTATTGCAGGAGCGCAGTCATGTCGGAACAGGAAAGGGCCTTCTCCAAAATGTTGCCACAATTGCCTAAAACGACTTTGTAACATTACCTTCCCAGGGAATAAGAAGGGCCAAAGACTGAAAACAACCCCATAACATTATCCTTCTTTTGGCAGATTACGCAGTAGACTCTGGTAGGTGGCGTTTTCCGGGCTTCCGCCAAACCCAGATTCGTCCATCAGACTGACAAATAATGAACTGTGATACATTACATTAGCGGACATGTCTACAGCACTCCAATACGCGGCACACTATACACCCGTATTCTGACCCTTTGCGGATGCTCATTAGCTTGTGTGCGAATGCGCAGATGAAGCTGGTGCCAGTACACCTTGCTTCACTGCCAACTGGTGGATGACCATCAGGCCTTATTCACATCTATGTGCCGTTTATGCTTGCAACAGACAGGCCTTAGCTTGTGCGCAGATCAGGCCCATGTCGGTACACCTGGCTTCACTGCACGATCCCCGGAGGCCCCTGGTGGTAGCTTATCATGGCATGCCAGTCTAATCAGGAGGGGGACCAGCCAGCGTGACTGTTTAGGAGAGCCCATCCACCCAAGTGACTCCTTACTGGTCATATATAACTACAACATTCTGCGCCATCCCAAATCTGCTGAAATATAGAAGTTCATTGTGAACCTGTCGCCCTCCTGGTTTAACAGGTTGGTGGCAATTCAGGATGGAATTTCCCCTGTAGAAATTCACCCTGTGTCATCATATTCCTCGCAGAATGGGCATTGCGTATTTGCGCACATCAGCGTTTTTATTACTATACTTTTTGCGCAAGCACAAAGACACACTGATGCTCACAGCCACTGAAATAGCCAATAGTTTCATGAGTTCAAAATGTCCTCGTTCCCAGGAAAAGAGAGCAGGCTGCATATTTTTTCGCACAACCATATTGTGCTCGCCATGTGAATGAAATCAATATTAGCTGCGTATTGCGCACCCACTTTTTTCGTACATAAATACGCTCATGTGAATCCAATCTAAAGGGGGAAAAAACCGATAGAAGTGCGAACGTACTACCGCTATATGGAACATTTGGTAATTCAGGTTTTCCGTTTTAAGACGCGCCCAGTGCTTATCTACTGTATGTATCTAGTCACACTGCAATTTCAGAATTGGGCTCTGTTCACATCTGTTATAGTGACTGTCTTCGAAAAACTGAAGCACACATCCGTTCTGAAGTCTCAGATAAAAAGTGCAGCATGCGGTACTATTTTTACTATGAAAATGCTAGCGGACACGAAGAAAGTCCAACAGATCGCATTATAGTCTATGAAGACCAGGGGCGTAACTGTAGGGGGTGCAGGGGATGCGGTTGCACCCGGGCCCAGGAGCCTTAGGGGGCCCATAAGGCCTCTCTTCTCCATATACGGAGCCCAGTTCTATGAATAAAGCATTACAGTTGGGGGCCCTGTTACAGATTTTGCACCGGGGCCCAGAAGCTTCAAGTTACGCCTCTGATGAGGACCATCCGATGCTGCCAAGATGGAGAAGGAAAACGGAGGCACAAATGAAAACGGCTTGATAGGCATCTATGCGTGGCTGCCCTGGTAGGCTTCACTCGTCTCCAGGCTGCCATGCTAGCCCATTGGCACCTCAATCATGCTGACTCTTTAGATGCACGGTCCGCTTTGACTGTGACACCTAAGCAATTAACTGATGCAATCAGAGCGAACTCCGATCGCGGCAGTTGCCAACGGCTGTCGGAGCTGTTGGGTATGGAGTGGACCCAGCTCTCAAACCCTATGTATATTTACATTAGGCGGTCGGGAAAGGGTTAATGCATTTAAGATGTTAAGGCCTATATTACAACATTATGGCCGGCTTCACAGGACGTAAGTGCATTTGTGCAATGGGCGATGCGTTTTTGCACGTGCCTGTGCGTGTTTTACAGTATTTTTTGCGCGCTCCTGTAATGCATATTTGCGCATGAAAATAGTATATACTGTGAATTTTTTGGCTCAGGTGAACGAACCCATTGAAATCAACGGGTTCTGTCCACTGTTTTTATTGCGTGTGCTCAATACGCTGCGCAAATGCGCTTGTGTGAATAGGCCCTAAATCCTGAACCAACTGCGGTTTTGATCACCTGAACTAACAGCATTCAATGACGCAGGACTCAATTATAAATTACTGGATGACCATGAGAAATTGGCCTTTACCTGTAAAAACCACATGCGCAGAAAACCGTTTCGCAAAGTAGCATTGATTCACAATAAAGCGCGTGGATGCCACTTTGGTCGCTTCGTGTGGCCCCACCCTTTGTCATATATGCCATTTTTTACTGTTAATTAGAGGAGTTATCACATTGCGAAGAGTTCTGCAATGCAGGGATATTTCATAGTCATTATCAGCTGTGGCCTAATTAGGCTCTGCGCAAATGTTTGTATCACATAGAGATCACAGCGGGGTAAATGAGAGAGGAGGAATTCTCTGTAACAAGAACGTGCAGCGCTGCTTTTACCTCCCGATGAAAAATATGAACTATTGGGGCTTTCAACTCAAAAAGATTTAACTTCGCTTATAAAAGCTAGGGGCTTAAAGTCTTAAAGAGGAGGAACCATTCACTGGGGGCCGTTAGCACTTCTTTAAATTCACCTATGGGAAAAGCCCATGATGATGAACGTAGTTCTAGATATCTACGGGCTGAGAAATGTGTAAATCATCATCTAGGCATCTGACAATATTCCTGTTGACATCCTAGAACTGCAAGGTATTAACCCAAATCGTGGACTTGCAACAAAAAGTGAAACATTGAAACAAGCGGACAGTTCTAAAGAATCCCTGCAGAGAACACCTCTTGCTTAGGGCTCCCTTCTACTGGCAAGGTAATCGCACGTTTTCAGTGTGATGCAAGAGTGCGAGCTCTCACAAGAAAGTCCAACACATGTTGTGCTATGACAACCTTTCCACTAGCGATGTGTAAGGGCAAGCTGCGATGCGAGGATTAAGGAGGATTGTTTCAGCGGTTTGCATTTTTCTGTCGCCCATACAGTGCAATGGCAAAACAGATTCTCGCATCACAGCGCAAAAGCTGGCGATTTTGCAGCGCTGCGATGCAATTTTAACATTGCGATTTTCTCGCAGCGATATTGCTATCGCCAGTGGAAAGGAGCTCTTAGGGTGACTACCCACTAGCGTTTTTTTTCTGCTGCCAATTTGCAGCTATTTTTTTCTTCCCATTGTCAATGGGACTTTTTAATGTTAAAAACGCAAAGTTGAGTCGCGTTGCGGTTTTAACATTAGGAAGTCCCATAGGCACCTCGAAAAAAATGCAGCGAATTCGCTGCGGAAAAAAACGCTAGTGGGTAGTCACCCTTATTTGTTCCATTTTCAGCAGATGAATGGCTGAGAGGGTGGGGCTAACCAAGGGGGGTATCATAATGATTTTTGTTAAGGGAGGGAGAGGATCCTGCTGCAGTTAGTTGTCCCATTGCCAAACACAGGATTTGAGGAGGATAAGAACGTACATGGCTAATCTTCTGGGAAAGAAAGAGAAGATTTCTTCTTAGATTCCTTAGTTTTAGGCCACCTTCAAACAAGCATATATTTGTTTTCTATTAGGTCTGTAATAAGGCGCTAATATAAATCTATAGGACTAATCAGGTGGACATATTTTCACGGCCATTTTTGCATACTTCGTATATGTATTCTGTTCTATTGGATCAGTAATTTGCCCAATAAAAAATAACAAAATTACGGAGGCAAAATATATTGAATGGGGTAATATATATGTGTGTGTATATATATATATATATATATGAGTGATTTTTTTTTCATGAATCATGGTGCGGGAAAAAATCATGTCATGTTCTATGCTTGGGCGTTCCCTCAGAATGACAAAAACATTGGGCTGACAAAAACATTGCACAGCATGCGAAGTGCACGTGAGTGCAATGCGATGAGAGGTTTCCTATTGAAAACAATGTGAAAGACTTGTGGATCCTCACCATTCGTAGGAGCCCTCCAGAATGCTCCTCGAACCAATTCTGGACAACTGGGCTCTGATGGAACTGTGCATTATCTTGCTTGAATATTCCATCACTATAGGACAGTGGTGGCGAACCTATTACACACGTGCCAGAGGCGGCACGCAGAGTCCTCCCTGCTGGCACGTGTCGCTATCGGCCGCTCGCCACATTACTGAATACCGTCAGGTGCTGCGGCTCCCCTGCCGGCATTCACTCACTGCGCTGCTAGCGGCACTGATCCCAGCGCACACTGTGACGTCAGTGTGCCGTCGGGCTCCTTGTCCCTCCTGCCCTGACGTCTCCTACTACTTGGTTCCACAAGAGCGGAGAGGAGGCGTCCGGCAGCACACTGACATCACAGTGTGCACCTGTTGTGCATTACTAAGGAGTGCTGCGGGACATTCTCTATACGATATTGATTACAGTGTCACCGGGATTATTGCTGCCGGCAGTGCAGCGAGCAGAGGAGCAGCACCGCTTCCAGAAGGAGAAGGGGGTAAGTGTGTGGGTCTCGGAGGGAGGGTGGGGGGCCGCTGTGGAATGTCACTATTGTACGGGGGCCCGCTGTGAGATGTTACTATTGTACGGGGGGCTGCTGTGGGATGTTACTATTGTATGGGGGGCTGCTGTGGGATGTCACTATTGTACGGGGTGCCACTGTGGGATGTCACTATTGTACGGGATGCCGCTGTGGGGTGTCACTATTGTACGGGGGGCCACTGTGCGCGTCACTATTGTATGGGGGGCCGGTGTGGGGTGTCACTAATGTACGGGGGACCGCTGTGGGACGTCACTATTGTACTGGGGGCCGCAGTGGTCATCCCTATTATACTGGGTGTCGCTATGGGGCAGCACTATTATACTGGGGACCGCTGTGGGGCGTCACTATTATACTGGGGGCCGCTATGGGGTGTTACTATTATACTGGGGGCCGCTGTGGGGCATCACTATTATACTGGGGGCTGCTGTGGGGCATCCCTATTATACTGGGGGCCGCTGTGGAGGGTCAATATTATCGTGGGGGCCTTTGTGGGGGGATCACTATTACTGCTAGGGGGGTCACTATTACCGCTGGGGCCGCTGGAAGGGGTCACTATTATCGCTGGGGCCGCCATGGGGGGGTCACTATTATCGCTGGGGCTGCTGTGGGAGGTCACTATTAACACTGGGGCCATTGTGGGGAGGGGGTCACTATTACCGCAGGGACCGCTGTGGGGGGGTCACTATTATCCCTGGGGCCGCTGTGGGGGGGGGTCACTATTACCGCAATGGCCGCTGTGGGGGGTCACTACTAACACTAAGGCCGCTGTGTGGGGGGTCACTATCACCGCAGGGGCCGCTGGGGGGGGGGTCACTATTATCGCTGGGGCCGCTGGGGGGGACACTATTATCACTGGGGCTACTGGGGGGGGTCACTATTACCGCTGGGGTCTGTTTACATGTGGCGAAAATGGGCAGGGCTGTTTCAAAATAGACAGGGTTCAGATTTTGACTGCTTTTTGGATGCGGAAATGCTGCAGAATTTTCCACAGAAATTTCCGCTGAGGACATTCTGCAGTATTTCCGCATCCAAAAAGCAGTCAAAATCTGAACCCTGTCTATTTTGAAGTGACCCTGTCCTTTTTAGAATTCATAAATCATACGTCGTGATAAGCTCCGCCCCCTGACGTGTTGTCAGCACAAAACAATTGATACCATGACTCATTGGACCACGCAACATGTTGCCAGTCCTCTAGCATCCAGTAAGCATCCTCACAAGTCCAGATGAGGCGCTGTATCCGGTGTCACGGTGTTAACAGAGGCTCCTTGGTGGGTCTTCTGGTCCCATAAGCCATGGAAACTAAAGAACATTGCACTGACCCATGGAATATGAATGTAGGGGCCTTCTGCATTGAATGAGGATGTGATTTCTGCTGGAGTCACTTGTCTGTTTGCATGGACAATTACAGATAGATATCGCCAGTTGTGATCATTAAACACCCAAGTGTGGCCACTGTGGACGGAGGAACATTAAATGCCCACACAACTTTGAAAATGTAATGGCACCCAGTATCAGGATGACATGAGCATGCTGGCCAGTGTTCAGCCTCACAAGTGAACATCTCACAAGGTATACAGATGCGGGTAAGCCCAAATCATCAACACTTCATAATCAATTTACATACTGCTATCCCATAACTAATGGCATGTCAGTGTATAATGGGTTAATCAGCTAATGACTTCTACGAACAGAATACACAAACATACTGCATGTCTTTTATTTCTACGGAGAAGTCTGCAGGGAAACACCTGAAAAAATACTGTACCTATAACATGCTAAATTAGAGAAAAAAATACAATAGGCCAAAAAAAGCCTCAAAAGTGAAGAAGAACACTACAGAAAATGGCAGTTTTAGTGCATTTCATATATTCTTATTGACCGGATTATGCATAGCTAGGACATTGTTGATCAGTTCATGATAAACACAGTTAAATACTTGTCTATCCTTTTCTTATAATGAAACCATTAAATAGTTTTACCTTAATGTAGATCCCAGCGGGAGCTCCAGGGTTTCTATCTCGGCACATACTTTCTCATAGATTTTATCCCCATTAGGTTCCTCTAATTGCATTTCAGCTTTGCCGGCCGCTGCCATAGTTGTGGATGATGGAATATCCTCAATTGGAGTTTTGTATTTTGTTTTTACAGAAAAATTATGTTTAGTCAGCACCAAAAAGGAGAAAAATTCCTTGCTCTAACCTGACCCTAAAAAAGCTGACTAGGGATTCATAGGAACAAACAAAGGAAACCTGGTTCTAGATAACAAAGTACATTCTTGCATATGCAGAAGATCAAGTACACAGCAAAAAATGTCCCGATCCTTTCTGCCGTGCCATGCCAGCTCATATGGGTCATGTGTTGTAAACTGCCTGACGGGATATTTGTGGTTTCCATTTGAGTTGCATTCCTATTGAGCACAACTAGAGAGACTGTCAACTGACTGTACAGTTGTAAAAAGTTACAGCACCCATTGGCATCCATATGTCCTCATTATTGAATACAATTGCTAGAATGATCAAAATTTACCCAATTGGGTCTCTTTTCACATGGCAGTCTTTGGGTCACTAATTAGAATTTCTAAGCCAAAACTTGGAGTGGGTCCAAAACGTGGGAAAGGTGTAAGGTTTCTTTTCTAGTTTTTCTCTGTGCAGGTTCCACTCTTGGCCAAGGGGTCGTGTCATGGTTTACACCTCAACTCTTGAAAAGCAGATTGGAACTGTACCCCTGTGAGATGGAACACCTGACATAAGACCCCTGTGATGCACCAAGTTATGCTTCCAGAATGCCAGGAATGAACAGACACTGCCGAAATAAGCCATCTCTGCCATTGCAGAAAAATGCTGATGTCCGGGGGTTCCACCCTGATCCCTCTTTTAGGGATTTGGGATGTACCTAATGGATGTTCCCCCTGATGTAGAGGGGAAAAAGAGATTACAGGACCTTACAAATATTGATGCAAAATACTGTCATTTGAAAGTAGCTAAACATGCTAACTCAATCTACTACCATATAAGTCACGTTGTGCATTAGTTTTAGGCCCAATGCCCACGGACAGAAATTCCGCAGCAAGATTCCGCATGGAATTTCTGCCATTGTACACTGCCATAGGATTGCATGCGTGCACGCAATTCTATGCAGATAGCCGCAATTTTGATCTTGGAAAATCCGTGCGGTAGCAAAATCGCTGTAGAAATCGAGGCTCGCACAGAAACATCACCGCTGATGCGCCGGCTCTGCTCAGCACATGTGCGGCTGTGCGGCAGCCGGCACATCACAGAGTAGAGAGAGAAGACGCCGGACCGGTAAGGGGGGGTCAATTCAGGGGCACAAGTCGCATCCCGCTGTGAGAATTTCGTAGTCGGAATCCGACATGGCCGTGTGCATGAGGCCTTAGGCAGGTGTGAAAAAAATGCTGCATAGTAAGCATGCTTTCAAAAAGAGAAGTGTTCATTGTTTTTGTTTTTTATTCTTTTTTGCCAATTAGCAAAGTAAATGAAAAAAAAAAGGAATTAAATCAATCCTTTGCTTTCAAAACAGCGGCAATTCTTGTAGGTACACTTACACCCAGTTTTTGAAGGAACTCGGCAGGGAGGTTGTTCCAAAGATCTTGGAGAACTAACCATAGATCGTCTGCTTGCTCAAATCCTTCTGTCTCTTCATGTAATGCCAGACAGACTGAATGATGTTGGCATCAGGGCTCTGAGGGAATCATATAATCACTTCCAGGACTCCTTGTTCTTCTTTACACCGAAGATAGTTGTTAATGACATTGGCAGGATGTTTCGGGTCGTTGTCCTGCTGCAGAATTAATTTGGAGCCAATCAGATGCCTTCTATTTTTTGAAAAAATTCTTACTTTGCAGCAATTTCTGCCTAAAACTTTTACACAGTACTGTAATTTTGTATCCACTTTTTATGAAAAGACTAATCTATGGAATGTTTCATCAGATGGTATATTTAGGGGTTACTCCCCTGGGTCATCTACAACAAAGTCCAGTGTTACTATGGAGGGGTCACTAAGACCATAAACATGGCAAAAACGAAGTACACCCTCTTTGAATTCTATGATTTTATGTATCAGGACATAAACTCTGGTTCTTAGAAGTCTTAGCATTAGACAAATACAACCTCAGATGATCAACATCACATGACAAATTACATTATGTCATTATCTATTTAACAAAAACTAGTTCCAAATGCAGAAGCAGTGTGTACATAATTAAGTACACCCCATGAATCAGTAGCTTGTAGAGCCTCCTTTAGCAGCAATAACTTCATGATTCGCTCGCTGTATGACTTTATGGGTCTCTCACATCATTCTGGAGGAATTTTGGCCAACTCTTCTTTACAGCATTGCTTCAGTTCATTAAGGTGTATGGGCATTCGTTTATGTACGGCTCTCTTAAGGTCCCACCATAACATTTCAATTGGGTTGAGGTTTGGACTTTGACTGGGTCATTGAAACACCTTTGTTCTTTTCTTTCTCCTGGGAAGATTAACTGTCTTGAATATTTTCCCTTCATGACATCTTTCCCGCTGTAGAATGATGGACTCCAAATTGTTTGGAAATGTCCTTAGAACTCTTCCCAGATTGCTTCTTTAAGATAATTGCTGATGTCTTTCCTCCTTGGCACTGTGTTAACACATACCTGAATGCTCCAGACCAGCAAAGTGCCACAATTTCTGCTTTTATAAAGGTGGTCACGCTTACAGATAATCAATAAATCAAGGACATTTGGCTAGCAGCACCTGGCTGCTACTTACCCTCTTAATTCCTATGGAAGCAGTAAAGGTGTTCTTAATTTTTCTCACACTGCTTCTGCATTTTGGCATTTACTATGTCCTGATATGTAAAACGATAAAATTCAAACTTGTACTTGGTTTTTCTCATGACTGTAAGTGCTCAGTACTGGTCAGAGGCAATCCTAGTTGGTATTGAGTCCATTTCTTTACTGTACAGTTAGCTATAGAGTAGTCACATAGCTGCCTCAAGGATTCCTCAGATGGATAAGGTTTGGCTTTCTCGTTGTTTCTTTTTTCTGTTGTCCCCATCTGTTTTGATTCTACATAAGCATAAGCAGCTAGTCGGGAAGAGTATACAAGTCAGAAAGGCTACAACCAGTCTAACCTGTCGCAGATACGTCATCTACAATTATGTTGGTGGACATTCTGCGGTCCTGAAGCCACACCTGTATTAAAAAATAACTTCTCTGATAACTTGTTGGTATGATGGTTGTAGGCTGTGTTCACACAGATCTGTATGCCTCTATGATTACAGACTATGAGCATGTTGGAATTATCTTGCAAGATGCACCTATTGATGCATAAAATTCTGCATCAAAATCCGCATGTGCAGTATGCACAGCAAAGTAATATGTTATATGTAATATGTTAGCTGATAGAATGTGTCACAATGGTTTTTGCTGTAAGATTCCGTATGGTAACTTGAGCATGCCTCTGTATGAAATTAAAGACCTACAGAAGTACTGTAGAGCCCTATAGACCTCTACGGGTATTATATGACTTGCTTGAGGTCTAACTCATTCTGCACTATGTTTATCAAGTCTCACGGCCAAACCTGCTATGCAGTTGCCAGCGGGTGTGCTAATAAATTATACATTTATTGATAATGATAAATGATCTGCTTATTCTTATTATACAATATGAGGGTATTAGCTTTATAAACTCACTTAAGTTATATTATACACATCGGTGGGGCTGTAGGGGCTGTTTTCATTTTCCTCTCTGCATTTATATGAGTGCGACTTGTATATATCTGATTATATTTCAGACCATTTCACCTGCAAGCTACAGGTGTAGAATATTATGGCGTCTGCTGGCGTATACACTCACAGCTCCACATAATGAATGGGCGCAGACCAGCATTTTAATAGTATTCTACACCTAACCAGACGTGCAATAGTCCAGATGGTTCTAGGCAAGGCGACTCCGTGGGCTTCTATCTACTGCAAAACAATCACTGCGGTATAAGAGTTAGTGCTCCTTCACACTGGCAATCACGATTTTGCCGCGAGGAAATCTTTATCTTTGTCCCCGTGATTTTTGAGAATCACCCGCTGCTTTTTCTCGCAAAAACATGATTCTCTCGTGCGATTTTCTAGCGAGATTTTGCTGCAGTATTTTTTTTAGCACGATTGTTAATAGGACTTTCTAATATTAAAAACACATGAAGGCTGCAGGATATTTCTCCCCTCGCTCTCCCCCACCCCTCTCCATTGACTTAACATAGCAGCCATTCAATACTGAACGGCTGCTATTTACACTGAGCATTCAGAGTTCAGCTCATCGTCCATCGTTTATGCAGCATAAATGATGAACGACGAGCTGATCGTTCAGTGTAAATTGCGGCTGTTCACTACTGAACAGCCACTATGTTATGTCAATGGAGAAATCTCCTGCTGACTCCCCGTCCCCTGCTGGCCCCACTTTGAGCAAGCCAGAAATACTAGCTCCCATGCAACAGCACAGGAGCGAGGACACACCGGGACGAGTGTCGGGCATCGTTTGTGCCGTCTAAAGGGACCCTTAGCGACTTTGCCTAAAAACGCCGAACATACACAATGTGTAGGGCGTTAAAGAAAAATAAGGCTCTCTAGTGTGTAATACACGTTAAAATAGCTTTCACACAGCCTATTGTTCATTAGTTGTCCATTGAGATATCGCTCGTAAGGGGATCTCCATGCAGAGTTGCAAATTGCTGCATTCACAAATGTTGATTCATCCTAAGGCCTCATTCACATGAACCTCATTCACATGTGCTGGTGTGTACATAGGTGCACACAAAACTGGCGCGCCCATGTACGTACACAAACACACATGAACACAAGTCCGTGCAGCATTGCTTTCAATGGGGCCACGACTGCTGCCAGCGGCCCCATAGAAAGCAATGGTCTGCTGGCAACCCCAGCAGTTATTTTTGGGGAAAAGCTTTAAATATAAGCCCTTCCCTGAAAATCATCCCTAGCTGGTATAAAAAATAAATACTCACCTCTCCGCCGCTGCCAGGGCTCAGGTGCATCTAGCCGCTTGGGTCCGGGCACTGTAATGAAGTTCTTTCAGATTTAAAATCCCCGCCTGCTGAAAGGGCTGTATCTGATTGGCTGAGCGCTCGGCCAATCACAGGCAGTGCTCAGCCATTCATTGAATTCAATGAATGGCCAAGCGCTGCCTGTGATTGGCTGAGCACTTTGACCAATCACAGGCAGCACTCAGCTGTCATTCAATGAATGGCTGAGCACTGCCTGTGATTGGCTGAGCACTCAGCCAATCAGGCACAGCCCATTCAGCAGGTGGGGATTTTAAATCCCCACCTGCTGAAAAAACTTCATTACAGTGCCAGGACCCAAGCGGCTAGATGCGCCTCAGCCCCGACAGCGACAGAGAGGTGAGGATTTATTTTTTTTATTTTTTACACAAGCTAGGAATGATTTTCAGGGAAGGGCTTATATTTAAAGCCCTTCCCCGAAAATCACTGTGGGTGTAGACATCCTATTGCTTCCAATGGGTCCACTGGCAGCAGCGGCAGCCCCATTGAAAGCAATGGCAGAGCATCGCAATCCTCTGCCACAGCTGTCACAGAGGATTGTGCTGTCACACTGTTCAGTGACAAGGGGACTCTCGCGGGGAATATTGACGCGCAGCACGGACCTATGGTGCATGCATGTCCTATGTTTTGCAGGTATGTTGTGCATGTGTTTCACGCCTGTAAAACATGACATATGAACACACCATAGGAAACCATTGGTTCTAAAAGATGCGTGCTTTTGTGCGGACGTATGTCTGCACGTAAACACGCTTGCCTGAATGGGCCCTAAAGCCTGATTCACACAGAAGATTGCAATTTTGGTCCCTGAAAAACACAGTTTTCACTGTGTGTGTTTTTGCATTTTTGGCGTGTACATGTGGGCTTTTTTAATGTCCACATTACATCCATACTTACTGCATTTTTCATGTGCAACAAAAAAAAAATACAAAAAGGCACAATTGATGTTTCTTCTTTTTTCTTCTATCTTCTGGCATCATACGTAAAAAAAAACTTATGCATGTAATATCTGTTTTCACTGCATTAGTTTACACTCCCACAGACTTTCATGGTGTAATATGTAAAAAAAAAAAAACGCATGTCTAAATACCCCAATTTAATTCAATGGGTTCATATCCAGTTTGCATTCAGTCAGTAAAATATATATATACTGCATATGGACAAAAAATACTGCTTTATGAAGGAGCCCCTAAGTGCTTGCTTTAAAGTAAATTTACATCTTGTCTCCCACCAACAATGTCCGGGCATTGGCATCCCTACTGATCTTGAGCTCCATGCCCATTGACTTTCCATTGGCTTCACTGAGTTTCAATAAAAAGCAAAGCTTTTGGTTAGGAAATAGTTAATTAAGACCATACAAGCGTATGCGCCATCACGCGCCTCAGTGCAATGTCTTTGCGCACTGGGCGAGGCTTTTTTGCCCGCATATCAGCGTATTTTACTGTACTTTTTCTGCCTGCAGAGCATGTTCATTTGCGCACGGGACGCGAAGATACGCTGATTGAAATTTGTCTAATTAATTCCAGATTTGTTCTTTTTGCAGCGCAATAACACAGCGTTTCATGCATCGACCTGTGTATTGTACACGCATTTTGCATACCTCCTATTAACCTCTCTGGGAGTCTTTGGTGCGCGAATACGCAGAAAAATAGGACATATTCTATTTTTTTCCGCGACCGAAATGTGCGCACAAAATATGTAGATATGTACCAGCCCATTGAAATCAATATGTTCTATTCTCTGCATATTGCGCCCACAAATTTGGGGCGCACACATATACGCAAATATGTCCGTATGAAGCCAGTCTTGGCTAATGTTTTTATCTACCCACTTATAAAGGACCGGGTCATTCTTCTCTGAAAACTGCCTGTTTACTGTGAATGGAGGCGAGCTACTGGCTGAGGCGCTCAGCAATCGTCTTGTGTAAGAGGACTCTAAACTATGTCCAGAGGTGAGCCTGCACGGGGAGGGGGGAGCAGAGAGAGGGAGTTTAGCAGCCACGCTGCTAAACTCCCTCTCAACTCTGGCCACTGCCATGGGCCCCTGTGCAGCGGCCGAAGTATTCCGGCCCAAAAGATAGTTCCAGGACTATTTTTTGGGCCTGATGTAAATAACGCCCTGCGCTATATTGGCCTGCCGGGCGCTTTTACCTCTCAGGAATATGGCCATGGGATCTGATGCATTGGAATCCAATGCATCAGATCACAGCATTTATCAGCCGGCCATGAAAACGCCAGCCGATACACACTCATGGGAAAGAGGCCTTATATTGTAATACACAGGGCTGAGATAGCTGGGTGTATAAGCCCTATCATCGGAGTAATTTTGATTTTCTCTGCTTGTCTACAGAGATTGGTCCAGTTATTATGGATTTTTAGGCATCGTGGCTTTCACACAGTGTCCATTGAGGATGGTGAACACAGGGTGTAAGGGAATGTAAGAATTTAATTAGGAACTTTGTGCATAAGAGAATTAAAACTTGATGGGACAGACTATCTTTGGAGAATTATGCATGTAAAAACTTCATACTATGAGGTTTGAGAATGCAGATTTTTTTCACAGTTTGAAGATGATTCTGAATTTAGTAGCAAATGGAAAAGTATTTGCAATAAGTGATCAAAGGAGTTGATTGAGTTGAATTAACACTAAGACCTCGGAAATGAATCAGATGGTGAAACAGGGCTCTGTTATTTTAGATTTCAGTATAAAGAGAAAGGTGATATATAGACTCACCTGGTGCCTGGTGGGACACACCTTGCCCAAGGGGACCCACCGGCACCTAACATTCAAGTAGGCATATAAACATAATCCCGATCCACGATCCAGCGGGAAACCGGAGAGCCAGCTCAAATCAGATAAGACTTCACCAGCCGGGAGTCTTCACATAACCAGGGATTAGGGGAGGATCCCGTGACCGCTAAATCCTTTTTTCCTCCCCTAATCCCAAAGACCTCGGAACAACATGATATGACTATTGGAATTGGATGGACAGTTGCCGAGTTCAAAAATACAAATGAATTGGAAATTCGAACAGAATGAGATGATGAAAGTTTAAGAGAAACAGGTGAAGGCAGTTACATCTAAAAAATTCCAACGTGATTTGACAGACTTTCATGGTGACCGAGTCTGTAAGTGCAAGGCAGCTGAACGAGGATTGAGGAGTAGATCGGCATCATTGTCATCACATATATCAGTTGAAGGTGAATCTGATTCATTAGCAAACTCAGGCGACCGTTTATCCACCCGTAGTGGAAAACACAAACTTAATTTGGATAGATGGGAACAAAGGACTAAAAGAATGAATAAAGATGACTGAGTGGGGTCAGATTCTCATTTAACCCTTTCCAATCCACTGTCTGACGTCTGAAGACATTATGATTTAAGGCTGTACAGCTCCGATGTTGGAAGACATCCGTCGGGGTCCTCTTACTGTTTATTGCCAGCCTCTCTGCTGTTGGAGCCTATCCAACGTGTCACCTCACGCAGTACTGGCTTTAGCCAGCAGATGGTGCCGTTGTATAACGGCAGAAAAAGAGTAAGCCCCCTAGGAAAACCAGGATATAAATTGGATTGGAAAGGGTTAAGGGCAATTAACTTATCCAATATTGTTTTGACGCAAGATCAAATAGATGTTTTGAGTCCAACATTCTTTCCATCTGCCGCTTTTAATTGTTTTACAGCAATAAAAGATCTTTATTTTTTGCAAGAAAGTTAGCTTTTAATAAACTGTATCAACATGAGACATTGGATCCATTATCTTCTCCTAAGGACCAAAGGGCACTGAGATCTACAGGAATCATTGGATGAACTGGAAGCAGGGTTGGGGTAATTTCTCGAAGGATATTTTTCTGAAATCTAGGAATTTTCCTTCCTTTTCTCTCTTGTTTGTCATATTGGTTAGTGTAGAGCTTAGAAAGCAGTCAGTGAGGACAATTTCATTGCTGAAATACAATTAAATAATTGGGCCAAGTTAAAAATGTTTTGAGTAATCTCTCGGTTAAAGGGAGAAACGTTGTTCGTTAGCCTAATACCATGACAATTATGGGATGGCATGAAGTATAAACGTCTGACCCTCAATCCCCTTAATGTCTTTAAAAGAGATTTAGAGGAGAGATTGTGTCTGATGCCCTGGAAAAGGGCTGATTAGTAGAAGAAAAGTTGATTGTCTCATTTTGGATTCCCGCACAGTGTCTACTTCCTATTGGCTGCCCAAGATCCACAAGGATTCTTCAAATTCACCAGGGTGCCAGATAGTTCCCGGAATTAATGGTCTATGCGAACCTAGTGGTAAACTGATTATGTTTTGGGTCCATTGGTTTAAACACTCTGTTCGTACCTTAAAGATACTACTGACATTTTAAATAAAATGATGGTATGCAGTTGGAACTGGACATGGATAATAGTGTGTCAATTGAGCATGGCTTGGAAGCAGTAAAATTCTTTCTGTCCTGGTAAGATGTTGATAGAAAATTTTGAGAGTTCATCTTGGTGTTATTGAGATTTGTCCTGACTCCTTACACACAAGTTTTTCATATTCAGGGAGACCCTCTACCTACAGCTCCAGGGCATAACTATAGGGGAGCCTTTTGCACCCTCCAATACTTATCTATTGCTGGGGCTGTGGGAGAGGAAGATCTTCCTGTTGGAGCCAGTACCTATCATAGAGAAGGTACATCTCTGAACAAGATTTATTGATGATGTATATGCGGGCTCTATGTAAGAGACACATTAAACATGGTATATGAATATGGGGAAGGAGCAGGTGATCGTAAAGATTGATTTCCTGTTTTTGATTGGTTAGGTTATTTGATATATACTTATCCATACATGTATGACAAAGCATTTGTACAATGGGGTCTTGACGGTATCTGTATTGATGTTCAGCACATTATGTGATTTATAAGGATAGATACTGTATGTCTGTTTATTTGAACACCATTGTGACTGTATATATTTGTGACCATGTAAAGCCGTATGGATGCTGTCTCTCCTTTTTATGTATGCCATTTATTTTTTTGTATAGTGATATTGTGCAACAAAGAATGTTATTTGTATTTATACTTTGGTCCTGTGTTTTAGACTTGGTTGTTTCAAAGGTGAGGTTGTGGAAGACAGTTTCATGCTTCATACACCATGGGAAGACTGAGCACAGCAACAAGAATCAAAGATTTCAAAGCACACTGGGATTTCAAGATGTGCTGGCCATGCTCTTTTGTAAAAGCACAAAGAAACTGGGTCAAAAGCAGAGGCTCTGATAAGGATTTTGCCTCCTGGACAACTTCTTTAAGTCACAGATTACTGCCGCAGAAATTAGGTCTCATGTAACCATACCCTAAGCAGGCTTTTAGGGATTTCACATATTTTTTAACTGCTGTGAGTAAAATCCACCACTAGAGGGCATCACAACACAAAGATCCACAGGATGAGCCGTTCATGTGCTGAACCTTATATTTGTACAGACTATATAACACAGGTATGTATTTGTAGCAGCAAGAAACAACAAGCCCTTCATAGCTGCCACATAATCTTCATCATCACTTTACATTTATAGCCGCTTTCAACATTTTTTCCTCACCTGCCTAAAACTTTTACCCAGCACTACAATGACTTTCCATAGCTAATGCAATAATCTATGCTGGACAGCGTATAAGACAATGACAGTATTCTCTTCATACAGAATAGATTTTGCAGAAACTTTCACTCATCTGAAGATAGACAATAACATTATGAATTGACATGACTTGATTTACATAGGACAGGGTGTGATAACATGGCTGTATTTGCAGTCTGTCAAAATTGTGATTCGATCCCAGCAGGGATAAGCATGAAAACCTTAGAAAACTCATAGAAAATTATTTCCTATTTCTGTCTACCGGTGTCCTATTCTTGTTTTGGCAAAATAATAACATGTTTGTAGAAGAAAAGTCTTTGTTAATAACTGATAATTGTTACAGCTTCAGGTATTGTTAGATCTGAATACATACACTATATACTCTGTTTCCTTGAAAATAAGCCCTAGCATAGGATGCTTGAAATATAAGCCCTACTCCAAAACTTTGGCTTAATTACAGTTAATAAAAAAAGTCAAGTATATATATATACTTTTAATTTTTTTTATTTATTATCAGACTAACCCACCTTTCTAGGTAATTTAAGAGTCACCTGATGAGGGGAAACCTCTCCAACTCTTACACAGCTGATGAGTATGGCCATACATGAAAACCATGAGTATATACATTCTATGGCCACGCACGTAATATAGACCCATATGTACTAACATAAATCTGTGCTGTATGCAAGAAGCAATTCCTGTAGGGATGAACATTTTCTTAAAGGGGCTATCCTATGAAAAATCTTGTTTCTAGCTACATCCAGCCCATAATTATAAATATTTAATTTAATTTATTTACACTTATTAAAAAAATGTTTCTCTCCCCAGATAGTCCAGAACTAATGTTAAAACCCCTGCTATAAGAGAGAGAGAAGCTGCTGGCACAATTACTGAGGGGGACACAGAATAGAAACAGCAGGTGGCGCTATTCTAACCACAGTCCTGGAATATCTGAGGATATAAACAGCTGGTGGCGCTATTCTAACACTAGTCCTGGAATATCTGGGATATAAAAGGCAGGTGGCATATCAGAAAAAGGTAAGTATAAACTTTTATTCTTTAGGGAAACAGTGCTACATGTCTTCACTTCTTTGAAGAAGAAGCCAGTATGACTTTGAAATGCGTAGCACTGTTTCCATAAATAATAAAAGTTTATACTTACCTCTTTCATTCTTGGTCCCGTTTCGGCACAGTGCTCTCCCTTCGTTTCTTCTTCTATGGTTTGGCAGTAGGTTCGGTTAGTGGCCAGTGGAAATGCCTTCTTGTTATAAGGCACTTAAAGTGCTGTGTCTCACGCAGTGACTCCAGCCGAACAGCGTTATTTTAGGCAATCTGGTTGTGTGAATGGTGGGTCTGCACATGAGCCTTTGTCTCTGCTTTTTTTACTTACAGCAGGTGGCGCTATTTAACATTAGTCCTGGAATATCTGGGGATATAAACAGCAGGTGGCGCTATTCTAACATTAGTCCTGGAATATCTGGAGATATAAACAGCAGGTGGCACTATTCTAACATTAGTCCTGGAACATCTGGGATATAAACAGCAGGTGGCGCTATTCTAACATTAGTCCTGGACTATATGTGGATAGTAACAATTTTTAATAAGTGGACAATCTCTTTAAAGAACCATAGTTCTGAGTTTAGATCAGAACACCCGTGCTCGGGCTGGGACCCTCATCCATAAATGTGCCTATAATACACTAGTGTAAAACTAGCCTTAGGCCAGTTTTAGATGAGTATATTGTAACACATCCGAAATACGGGCATGTTATAGATGACATTCCAGCCATATGTCATCAGTATTTGCCTTTGTATCTACTGCTATTGGTTTTATTTTCTACTGGACAAATACTAATCCGTATTTTCCTAATTTCCCCCCAATTTTTTTTTTAATGACCGTGAAAATATGAGTACATGAGTTCGATATTACTTTCCACAAAACAAGCACTAAATATGGAGTTAAAATATGCTATAGTATGAAAGCAGCTTTACTGCTGCACGTGCCCATCTCATCCACATTGCAGAAGTGTACATTTGCATAAATAGCGCAACTTCATTCATTCCTATGGATGTTCTTATGTATAGCCATTCAATTTTAAATTCATACAGCAGTTGTGTAACTAAACTCATAATATAATCCTAGCCTTAGGCCAATTTACACACAGCTGTAATACAGGTGCATCTGAGCAGCCATACTGTGGCGGCAATTACCCGTACCTCCCGTGGGTGTATTGAACTGGACTCTGATCCTATGGGAATCTACATTGAATTCAATAGAGCAGGTATTGCGGCCATAATATGGATGCTAAAATGCACCCGGATGCAGGCTGCGTGGAAGCAACAGGCACCTGTGTGCCCATGTTATACTTAAATTATACTCCATGACGGATATGTAATCCCACTTTATTCTTGTGCAGAACTGGAGCTTCTGCAGGTCTTTCTTGAGCTAGAAATGAATAGTATTCCTCCCCATAAGCAACCTATACTGTACAGAACGCGATGACACTATTCATTCTACGGAAACCAAATCCCACTGATGCATTAATTATTCAAGACAACATACAGTTTAAACCGCTGAGGTTTGCTAAATGATCATATCAGTGCGTACACCCACACTCTATTCTTAGGAAATATCTATGTTTCTATGTGTTGAGAAAGATATATAGAAAGTCGCTGAACACCACATGAAACATCTCACCTAATTGTAAAATCTGACAACTTTAAAACCATCCGAAACAAATCTCTCCTAATTACTCTGATCCTCTAGAACAGGGGCGTCAAACGCATTTTCACCAAAAGCCTTCAAAGGGCCGATTGTCATTGTAAGGCTGTATAAATGTAACTACCCCTATAGCCAGCCCCTTCCACCTCTTTAATAATGCCACCCTTGGTGCCCTGTGTAGTAAAAGTTGGGCAGGGGGAGAGCTAGGTGGATTGGATGGGGGTGGGTAGGTACTCTCCTCATTATGTAGATGCTCCCGTATTCTTTGCTCTATAAGACGCACCGGACAATAGGACGCACCCCCGTTTTAGAGACGGAAAATAGGGGAAAAATATTTTGAACACACCCAGGGAGGGTGCAGGGGATAGAACTGGGTGACGGAGCAGAAGGCGCAGCAGTGGTCTGAAATACCGGAGCTCCGTGTCACAGCGGCACTTATATATGGCAAGAGGAAGGCAAGAATCCAATTGGTGGAGGTGGGGGAGCAGCAGTTCCCGCCGGCGCTCACCACCAATCAGCGGTACGTATGGGCAGCAGTGCAAAGGAGAGAGAACTGCTCTCCTAACTGATCGCGAGTTTCTTCTCCTGATTGTTCGCACAATCGCATGTTAACCCTTTCCAATCCAATTTTGAATTCAGAGTTTCCTAGGGGGTTTTCTCTTGCTGCCATTATACAATAGCACCATCTGCTGGCTAGAGCCAGTACTGTGGTATGGGACATGCTGAAGAGCCCCCCGACAACAGAACAGCCAGTAATATACAGTAAGAATACCCTACCGGACGTCTTCCGACATCGGAGCTGTATAGCCTTCAATCAGAATGTCTTTAGACGTCAGACAGTGTATTGGAAGAGGTTAAACTAGCAATCGTGTGTTTAACTAATAAATGGCACGTTCGCTCTATAAGATGCACTGACTTTTCCCCCCCACTTTAGGGGGAAAGAAAAGTGCGTCTTATAGAGCAAAAAATGTGGTAATTCCCCCCTCAATAGGTAGGTACCCCCAGTAGGTATGTAATTACCCCCACATTAGGTAGATAATTTCCCACAACTGATAGACACCCATATGCTATAGGAATTTTCTGTGTAATACCCAGAAAACCCCTATGCTGCTTTATAGATAAGCACTCACCCTTACCCCGTCCCTAGAAAGCCTACCGCAGCCAGCATATGTGCTAAATTACCAAACTATGGAGGTGCTGACTATTCTCCGACATCCTCGGTGGCTATTGCCTTACTGACTGCGTGTTCCACAAGCAGGGATGAAAAGATAATGGTGCTCATTATCTTGGTGCCCAAGTCAGGCACACAAGACACGAAAAAGCTAAGCCATTGATTTCAATGGATTCGTTCTCATACATGTGTTCTCTACTGCAATTCCCAGGCCTTGCCCTATCTTTCTTGAACATGTTTTTTTCTACTTGCGAGAAAAGATAGGGCAGAACCTATCTTTCTGCTTTTTTCTTTGAGTGTGCTATAGCTCAGAGCTTGAACTGCGCAAAAAGAAATTAAGACTATTGACTTGTTCATGCGCAAATACGCTCCATAGTGGCTAGTGTTTTTGCACGTGCATGCATTTATTTAATCCCTAAGTCTCAGTCCTTAAAGGGGTTCTCCAGGACTTTTAGTATTGAAGACCTATTCCTGATGATCAGCTATTCATGGGCTACCATCAGTGTATACAGTGCTGGAAGGAAATAGAGCTGTCTGTATTGCAGTGGCCTAAGTTGGTACTGCAGTCACAACTTCCATTGAATTTAATAGAATCTATGCCTGCTTTACCAACCTGGGACACTGCAATGTTGACAGCGCTTTAAGAGTTTTCCAAGATTTAAAAAAATGACAGGGGGTAGAGGATAATGGAAAATAGATTTAAAAAACCTACCCTCACTTTGTAAAGGGCTCCAGCACTGCACTATGGTCATCGCCAAGGCAATCCAGAAATGAATGCAAAGGTTACATACTAGAGATGAGCGAGCACGCTCAGATAAAGCAGTTACTCGAGCGAGCATCGCTCTTCTCGAGTAACTGCTTACTGGTCCGAGCAGGCTCACGGGGGCGGCGGGGAGTAGCGGGGAGGAGAGTGAGAGAGAAAAATAGTACATTGGTGATTGTTTTCGGTCGCCAATTTTATGTGCCCTTTTTTTTGCTGCGATACACAGGAAGCTCCCATAGACTTCTATGAAAGCAGGGAAAAAGGGATGGGGGAGTGAGTTATTCAGCGTACAAAGCTGGGAGAGGAAGACAGCTTGTTCTATTTAAGCATTAGTAGTCATTCCGTGGATTTCTGCGGATCGATTGATTTACTCATTGCAGCATATTTTTTTGCTGATATGCCGCAGCCGCCCATATGTGAACGGCAGAAAATATGCGCCTAAAGTTCAGAACTCGATCACAGCAATTCTTTATTTACGCAATTTTACGGCGCGTACAGGTGTATGTAAAAATGCACATGGTCATGTGAAAGAGACCTCAGGGCTCTTGCGCATTGGCGTTGCGCTTTTCGGCCGCCAACATCACGGCTGAAAATCGTATGAACAAGAGAAAGCAGCAACCAGCTCAGGGCTAAATCTCCCATTTTATTGCCAATTCAAATGGTCGGGTTGTGGAATTCTGTTGTCTACCCCCCCTTCTTCCCTTCCTGGCTGATCGTGGCAATAAAAGCTCCCATAGAAGTCTTCAGATGGTCGAGATTTTCTGCTGGCGTCTTAATGCGGTTGCCCCATCCCCTTCCCTCCCCCTCGCCAGCTCACCTCCTCTCCCCTCCTCTTTGACTGTTTGCAATGAGGGGGTGGGGCTAAGCTCCCGCCCCCTCCCCACCCTTTTCCGCAGCCAGTAATGGGAGGACGCGGGATATTAGGCGCTTATCTCCGCCCTTCCCATTGCAATCAGCTGGAGGGCAGGAAAGAAGAGGGAGGAGGTTTAGCAGTCACGCTGCTAAACTCCCTCCCATCTCCTTTCTCCGGCCGCTGTCATTGGCTCCCATAGGAGCCCATGCAGCGGCCGATGTATTCCGGCCCGAAAGATAGTTCCAGGACTATCTTTTGGGCCCAACGTAAAAGTGCCCGGTGCTAAATTAGCCCGGCAGGCCTCTTTTATGTCGCGGGAATATGGCCATGTGATCTGATGCATTGGAATCCAATGCATCAGATCATAGCATATATCGGCCGACCGTGAAAACGGCGGGCGATATACGCTTGTGTGAAAGAGCCCTCAGACTGTATTCAGATGGACAAGTGCAATTTCAATTTTCCATGTGATTTTCATGCTATTTTCTAGTTACTGTCAAAAGAATCACACAAAAATGAGACATGCAACGATTTTTCTAACTCGAACTATAGGTCCAAGAGAAAAATCGCTAATGTGAATTAACACATTGAAATGAATGGGATCTTCTCCAGTGCCAGTTCTGTCCATTTCACAGTAATTGCTTTGTGTTTGGTCACTTTGATGTTTAGTTTTGCAAAAACATGAACAAAGAAAAGACATGATTATGTAGAGTTTCATTTTTACTTTATTTGCACAGCATTACGTAAGACTATCCATCACCTTCTGGGTAGTAATAGTGGAATATTACCAGATTTAGATCACAAAGCTTCCTGCTAATGCAAATCAGCAGTCTGCCAGAGATAATATATGACTTTTGGGCTTGTAGTCCAGTACTTAGAGGACTGGAAAGATCAGGAGTAACAAGCAGGTTGCAGCAGATAAGATGCTTGTTACATTGTATTGCCCAGCAGTAACAATCAGTCCCCTTTGCAACATTTGCTGATTCATTTTAACAGGAAGTGCTGTGTTGAGAGAGATTGCCAGGAAAGCAACAATCAACAGTTTTTCATATGAAATAAAGGCCAATTACTTCACTGTTCTCACAGAATTTGATAATGAACATTTTCCTGTTTTGTGAACATAATAAATCACAAGTGCTGCTCGGCCTGGAACTCACGTCTGTACATTGAAGTAGAGAAGAATAGATATTTTTGTGGCTCGCCTCTGATCACCTGTTTCCGTAAACTTTTTTTTCTTGCACATTAAAGGGGATAGCTGTGTTTTTCGTCTTTAAATAACACATGTGCACATTTTTTATGTTTCATTCGCCCTATTAATTTGAGCACATCCACATTGGGTTGCATTCACACAGGCAACAGCGAGTCGTGCCCATCAATCTTGGGTGCAATTGGCATCGCACAGCACTAGGTCAGATTCTTCCTGACCCATGTCTATAGGCTTCTCACTTGCTGAGCCAGAAAGCTACTGCACACTGATGAGTGGCAAAAACACCTGAAACGGCTGTCTGTGTATGGTATTCTGGCTTGGTTTTCAATTCTCAGTCATTGTTATAAGAACGGCTGAACACGGCCGTGACAGGCTCCGCCGCGAAATTCTGCTGCGGAGCCCGTCACGGCGCCCCCCAGGAGACCCCATACTTACCTGCGGATCCGGCGTCCTCGCTCCCGCATGACGCTTCCCCGCCCACCTCCGCCGCGTCATGTGACACGCCCACCGCATCACATGACGCGGCGGCGGTCGGTGGGGAAGCGTTTTCACGCTATCTTCCGCTGTGCTACAGCGGAAGATAGCGTGAACGGACGGCTTCCATTGACTGCAATGGAAGCCGTCCGCGTGTACACCCGCCGCAAATAGAGCATGCCGCGGGTGAGGACGGGTGAATTCACGGTGCGGAATTCCGTGGTGGAATTCTGCACCGTGAGCCCTGAGCTATTAGGTTCAATAGAACCTAATAGCTGTGGGCAACGCAGCGGATTTCCGCCGCGAATTATGCGCGGAAATCCGTTCGTGGGAAGGAGGCCTAAGTCTTGTATAAAGAGTCTAGCACTGATTTGCAGGAATGCTGCTAATAGGTGGCGCTGCAGAGGTATTACTCTATCTTCCTTATTTGCATATTTCCCAGGGGAGCATGGATGGCCTTATAAGTCTCCTCACTCACCTTGTAGATGCTCTCCAAAATGGATTGAAATATTTCATATTTGTATTCTTAAAAGGAGGTTTTGTGTTTCAGCAAATAAATCTTATTTGCTGTATAATAAAAAAAGTTATGCAATCTTGTAATATACTTTCTGTATCACTTCCTCGTATGTATGAAAAAACCTCTGCCTGTAAGCATTTCATGGGAACTTTCCTTGTTTATCACCAGAATATTAAAATATGCCCTCATCACATAAGTAGCAAACATGTGTGGCACATTATAGTTATAGTCTGGTATACCCGAGCTCAACCGTGTAACGAACTGTAAGAATATGTGAGCATCGAGCATCACTTGACCAGGACAAACTTTAATTATCTGGAAGTAATCACGGTATGTCCAAATTAAATGACGCCATCAGAAACCTTGATAATTATGTGCAATGGATACACAAAGTATACTAGAAACTTGTATTACCATTCATTATACAATAAATATATTCATGTATTTGAAGCAGAGTAGAGATGAGCGAGTATACTCGCTAAAGGCAATTGCTCAAGCGATCATTGCCGTTAGCGAGTACCTACCCACTCGAGACGAAAGGTTCAGGTGCCGGCGCGGAGGAGCGGTGAGTAGCGGCAGACAGCAGGAGGGAGCGGGGGGAGAGAGAGAGAGAGAGATCTCCCCTCTGTTCCGCTCCGCTCTCCCCCGCAGCTCCCTGCCCGCCGCCGGCACCCGAACCTTTTGTCTCGAGCGGCCAGGTACTCGCTAAAGGCAATGCTCACTCGAGCAATTGCCTTTAGCGAGTATACTCGCTCATCTCTAAAGCAGAGCCATCTGTAGTAGTGACTCTGCTTGTGACGAGGGATGGGTGCATGAGGGGTTAGACTTACTCCACTTGTTGCAGATCAGTTTGCATGGAGTCTAGGCTTCCCACCACAAACAAGGTGGCTGGTAGAGATGAGCGAGCGTACTCGGCCATGCCCCTTTTTCGCCCAAGCACCGCGATTTTCGAGTACTTCCGTACTCGGGCGAAAAGATTTGGGCGGCACCGTGGGTGAGTGGAGGGTTGCAGTGGGGAGTTGGGGGGAGAGGGAGAGAGAGAGGGCTCCCCCCTGTTCCCCGCTGCTACCCCCCGCGCCGCCACGCCTCCCCCCGCCCCCCGGCGCCCCCTGAATCTTTTCACCCGAGTACTGAAGTACTCGAAAATCGAGGTGCTCGATCGAGTAAATACTCGAAACGAGTAGATTCGCTCATCTTTAGTGGCTGGCTCATCTCCTACCTCCTCCTTCTCCAGAGCAGGCTTGGCCTTCACCAATGTTGTAGTCAGGTTTTGGTACTGCCAGACCTCTGTACCTCCTTGTACAGCATAGCTATGGAAGGACCTTTGATTACAAAGAACACTGGCAAAGACTCCCTCTGGCACCACTTTGCCTTCAAGCAACTTTATTGTCAGACGTTACAGTCCATTAATGGTGTAAAAACAGGGTTATTAGCAATAAGTGAGGAGTTCGTCGAGACTAGAAAGTTGCGAGTCAACAATTACAATTCAGGACCAATTGTCTTTCTATTTCAGCTCTTCTCTCTTTCGAGCTTGGCTCTTCTCTCTTTCGAGCTTGGCTCTTCTCAGAGAGTTTGTCTCCCCTCCTGCATAGGAACCCTTTTCAGCACATCTCTCAGTGACTCACTCTCAGGCACAACTTTGCGACAAAAAGCGCGCTGGGCCACTTGCTGTTCCAGTTCGGACACACACTCCCACCACCGCTACACAATAAACATTTAAAGGAACATTCCCCTATAAAATAACATCACCAACTTTCACATCTTATATTTTTAGAGAACATGGAATAGCCCTTTAAATTTTACATGGTCTAAAGTTGTCCTTGGAACGTGATATAAGTGAGCATCTCTCTGTATACTTTAAATTTTACTAAAAAGCAATGGGAGAACCATTACCATGCTGTTGTGAAGAAACAAGGGTGCAACTAAAGTTAGTGCCTAATGAGGGCCCTGGTGCCCAGAGGGCCCTCTGCCACATAAGAAGACACCAGTATTACAAATGCCACATGAGGGCTTGTTAGAGAGTTTGCATTGGGGTCCAAGAGCTTCAGGTTACACGTTTGTGTAGGGAAACCCAACACAGAACAATGTCTGACTAAACAGAGACCAGACTCAAGTCTCCATCAGTGAAAGATACAATCCTGCTGAAGGATGAAGGAACTGGAACAATACTAGTCACCTCTAGCCGTCTCCTCCTTTCGGATGATCTTGATTGGCCTACCAAGGAATGAGGGTGAACTTGGGTAGACACATATATGATAACAAGTCAATTGGTTGATGTCACTAAACATACCACCTTATATGTGACCTGCATATCACAACCAAACATATAGAAATGGATTCCATTATAACATAGAATACTATCTGGATAAACAGAGATAAAGAAAGACACAAGGCACCATTTCCTAAAGATATTCTATCTTCTGCAGTCTTCATTATCTTGTATTTACCAAGCTATGGTACAGAGACTTACAGGAGTTTGTATGATTTGTCATATTGACTCTATTGGCCCTTTTATATGGGCTGATATGGGGCCTCAGCATTTCTCCGAACACTCGTTCGCCCTGCAATCGGGTCATGAAAAGGGACCAAAAATCAACTGACAAATGAGCACATGCTCATCGGCTCGCTCGTGTGATCATAAAAATGCTCACTGTTCAACTGCACATCTTCCCGTGTAAGGGGAAAAACTTGTAGCTGATCATTCCCATAGAGCAGATAATATGCCAGCATGCAGGGAGGTAACAAGCACTGACTGGCATATTCATTATTGGTCAGTGGTCATTACCTCCCCATGTAAATGACCAGTTAGGTCAACCCTACAATATAGATTATAGGTGGCCATAAAAGCCATTATACCCAATTTTGCAACATGGGACTTGCTAAAATTTGGGACAGGATGGTTGTACAAAAAGATTCACAGGGGCATAGTGGGCCACCATCATCTCAAGAGGAGAATAACAGTGCTTTCTACTGTCTGCTTGGTTGCATATAAAGAGATGTTACCAATTTTAAAAAATGATGGCAGACGAAAAGATACTAGCACACCATTGAATGACTTACTAGAGAGGAGCTCTGTGACGAGAACCTTGATTTCAGGGCTTAAACAGATGAATGTGTTACGCCACGATTTTCCTGCATGCATTATGCGAAGAATAGAACCCATCAATGGGTTCATTCTCACTTCTTTTTTTACGCCTTTTGTTTTCACGGGCGCAAAAAAATAGGACCTGCTCTATCTTGTGCGTGTTTGCGCACCAAATAACCCTATAGAGGTCTTGAGTATAGCATAACACACTCATCTGCTGAAGTCCTCAACATAATAGGGCTTCATATTCCTTTCTACCAGAGGCTCATTATGCTGTCAGTTTCAACCCCTGAGATAAGGTGCGTTTAGATGGAATGATTATTCTGCACAAAATCATTCAAACGAATGATAGTGAACTTAAGGCTGCCTGTCCATGGGCAATAGTTCATAATCCGGCCGCGGGTTACGCAGTGATAGCTTTCCATAGCATTGCTATGGAAAGCGCAGCCCCCTGTCCACAAGCGGAGAATCATAGCGATTCTCCACCCATGGGATTCAAATTGCGGCATGCCGAGATTGGCCGCAATTCTCCGCGGTGAGACTAGCTGTCAGATAGGCTCACCGCAGAGATGTGACAGCTCTCCTCCCTTCCTCTTCCGCTGCGAAATGTCGCTAGCGATATTCCCCAACAGCCGTGGATAGGGGGCCTTAGTTGTTCAGTTTAAATTTGAGCCAATGACTGAACAATGGAAGAGAATCAGGAGGTTCTCGCTCGTCATTCAGTTTCATCCAGCATAAAAATCACTTGTCGGGCAGTTTAAACACTGATCGTTCAGTACAGCACATGGGAATGGGAAACATTGAACGATAAGGGCTCCTGCCCATGGACGGATATTTGCTTCGGAATCCACAGCGGGCGTCCGCACCGCGGATCCGTGACAAATAGCGCCCATAGCATGCTATAGGAAATCGATTCTTCCTCCACACTTGCGGAAACCAATTTCGGTTTCCTCAAGCAGAGGAAGAATCGCAGCATGCTCAATTTTTCCGTGGATTCCAGTCAATGGAAGCCATCCAATCTGCAGCCATTGCGCAATGTAATTACGGAAAGGTCGCGGATTCTGCAGGATGATGCGGGAAAAGCAGGAGTTTAAAAAAATAATAAAATCTGTACTGCACATGTCCTATGGCGATCCATGCAGATTGAAAACTGAAAGAACAGGTACGTGTGGACGCTGCTACTGGCAGGGCCGGATTCCGCTGCGGGATCCGGCCCTGCCGTGTGCAGCTGGCCTAATTAAACAAGAACTGCACAATTCTCAACGAGATTTGTGCAGTCTAAACAGGCTGGCTGAGCACGGACGAGATGGTGATGATGTCACCAACTTGTTCGCTCGGGCAAACAAGAATCCTGAAATTTTCATCCTGTCTAAAAGGGCCAAAAGGCTTTATGTTTACATGCGCACAGTCGTTTCAGGCACCCAACATAAAGCTTCATACACATGGCAGAGCTATATGCATAGTGTATACGGCAATGAACCGAGCCTGTATGACTCCACATAATGGCGCTTGTACAGCCTCCATATGCTGACGTATAGACTCTTTTCCTCTGCACCTCTTATAGCTACACCATTGCTGCCGCTGATTTTACGTAATCAATAATATCAGCCATATTATGTTATTTTGCGTCCTACATTACTGTTCAGATTCTTACATTGTATGTGTGGGGGTAATATAATATAATTGACATTATAGTAAAGATTAATGTACTTTCATTATGAAGCAATGTACAGGATGTTCCTGCGTATGTGATATGGAGCAATGAACAATATGTGACGGCAGCTGGTTATCTAAAGATTGCATATCGCTGTGCTTGATGTAAGCAAAGGCGCAGATCTAATCTACAGCCATATTAGATGGCACCTTCTACACATAGAAATAATAGAGTCCTATATGGAAATCATACAGGTCAGTTACTGAATGATATTGTAGACTTGGAGACATATATTAATGAGGGCTATAACAGGGGAGTGCAAGTGCTAATACGCTCGCCGCTATGGAGCATATTAGCACATGAGCAAGTATCGTCCTTACTGAGTACCTGCCTGCTCGCCCGCAAAGATTCGGGTACTGGTGGGGGAGAGCGGGTGGGAACGGAGGGGGGAGGGATCTCTCTTTCTCCCCCCCCCCCCCCCCCCCCACTCCCTCCTGCTCACTCCCACAACACAGTGCTCACCCCCGCCGGCACCCAAATCTTTGCGGGCGAGCAGGCAGGTACTTGGTAAGGACGATACGCGCTCGAGTATCTGTCCTTACCGAGTACGCTCGCTCATCTCTACACATGAATAATGTAAAACTCTTTATTTACCATTCAAACTCCACTCTATTGTGCGCAAGTTAAAAAAGCGAGATGATAGGTCCTGCCCAGTCTTTTCTTGCACGTAGAAAAACTACGTATGAGAATCCCGCTAGTGAAAACGAAATCATTGAAATCAATTACATCCCTACATCATCCACAAGCCGCCCCAAATCTGGTGCTTGCGCAGTGTGCCCTGGTAGCAGCGCATGCACCCCAAGACGCTACTTTCATTCTCCACATTACTTTACCTTTTGTAGTAATGTGGAGATTGAAAGGAGCGGATCCGTTGCCTGTCCATCCATTTAGTGGGGTGGTCGAAATAGCCAAGTACACGCTATGGATAGGTGATAAAAGTTAATTTTGGGGAAAAGTAATTAATCTATACAAATTTTTTGACCTGAATCCAACAATATAATGAAAGGTAGAGTTTCTCTTTAAGAATGTCTTCCTGGATCACTTTATTGCTTTCTGCATTGGCCATTGGGTGCACTTCAAGGCTCCATTCACACGGGTGAGCACAATGTCAGCCCAAGAAACCCGACACGATATCAGTCCTGTCAATGTGCATTTTACCTGCGAATGCGAGGTATTTTTCATGCAAAAACTCCTTGCAGCATTTCTCTGAAATTCCAATCCTCCAATGCTAGGTTTACACTCATCGGAGGATCAGCAAGTATTTCCCTTTGTTTTCAATGGAAACCATCACATCACACTTGTACGGCATGCGATGTACATTTGTGGCCGCAAAATCTGCGCCCCGCAATAGGTAGCAAATAGAACCCATTGATTTCAATGCATTCCTTCAAATTTTGCAAAATGCTCAATTTCTGGGCACCAGATCGCGCACAGCAGGGTTAAACTATGCTATCTGGATGCATATTAACATCTTCTGATGCACTTATGCCACAAATATAACCTGATTGGTTGTTTGGGTTGGATTCCACAACCTGATTGGTTGTTTTCACAATTCCAGCAACCTCATTGGTGTTTGTGGCATAAGTGTGGCTGAAGATGTTAATATGCCATCTGGACGCATATTTGGTATTTCAGCCACACTTCATTAGCGGTGAGCCATTCCAGCGACCTGATTGGTTGTTGGGTACACACCCCCTTTGGAGTTGTGCACGAGTGGCCGGCCCGTTAAATAAGCAGCAGCAGGCCCGTAGGAGGGTCGGCAAATAAGGCCAACCCTAAACCCAAACCCTAAACCTAACCCTAAATGCTAACCCTAAACCCTAAACCCTAACCTTAAACCAAACCCTAAACCCTAACCGTAACCCTAAACCCTAACCCTAACTCTAAACCCTAACCCTAAACCCAAATCCTAAGCCTAAACCCTAAACCTAACCCTAAACCCTAACCCTAACCCTAACCTTAAACCTAACCCTAAGGCCTCATGTCCACGGGGAAAATCAGGCCCACTACGGATTCTCCATGGAGAATCCGTAGCGGGTCCCTCCTGCCCCGCGGACATGAGCGCTGAAAATAGCAATTACTCACCTCTCCACACGCTCCGGATCTTCCTTTCTTCGCGGCTTCGTCTTCGGTTGCGTGCCGCGCGCATGCGCCGGCCCGAAGAAAAAAGATCCGGCCGCGACGGAGAGAAGATGAAGCCGCGAAGAAGAGAAGATCTGGAGCAGGTGAGTATATTCTGATTTTAGGTCTCTGACGGGCCGAAGAAAGAAGATCCTGCCGCGAAGGAAGGAAGATCTGCATCACCCGGAGCAGGTCAGTTTATTTCAGGCGCGGGTCTCCTGCGGATCCAGATGCCTTCCATAGGCTTCAGTAGAAGCCTGCGGGAGCCGTCCCCACGGGAGACCCGCACGAAAATGGAGCATGTCCATTTTTTTTCATGCTCCAGATTTTTAAAAAATCACTTTTATTGACCATCCGCGGGTATTTATCTACCCGCGGGTGGTCAATGCATCCCTATGGGGTGATCCGCTGCGGATTTAAAATCATCTTTTGCCCGTGGACATGAGGCCTAAACCTCGTTTCGTGAAGTAGCACTCGTGCACATCTCCAAAGGGGGGGGGGGGGTGTACCCAACAACCAATCAGGTCGCTGGAATGGCTCGCCGCTGAAATACCAAATGTGCCATCTGGACCTACTAGGTCAGCTGGCCCACCTACCTAGTCAGCTGACCCGCCTACCAAGTCAGCTGACCCACCTACCAAGTCAGCTGACCTGTTTACCAAGTTAGCTGACCCGCCTACTAAGTAGGCTGCCCCACCTATTCAAAGATGGCGCTGCTGGGACAGCAACGATGTAAGTGGTCCCGGCAGTGCAATAGAATACAGCAAGATGCGCCGATGCAGGTGCAATAGCCTACAAGATTGTGCACTCTGCATAGCACATATACGTCTCATGATAATGAACATATATGCGCTGATGCCCATCTGAGGACGCCCTACCTTTCCCATTGACAACAATGGGCAATTCTTTCCGAGGCACATGATAAGATAGGACATGCAGCGATTTTTTTCCGTGCGGCATCGCTCATGTGTATGACTCCATTCAAAAGAATGGAGTTCATATTCGTGCATCTCACAACGCACAAAACTCATGCGAGATTTCCGCTTGTGTGAATGTGGCCTAACAGGTGGCACATGTATTTAATAGGGTACTCATACACAGTGTGATAGCCGGCTTGGAAATAATAGACATGTAATGCAAGCTGCAGTAGTTTTATGGATGTGTGGCCGTTACTGATAGATTTTAGTCATTTCCTTCTTTTCATTTTCCAAGTCAGAAAGATTAAGGAAAATGAACAATTCTGCCTGTGAGTGATCACAGCGCAACCCGGGTTCAGCAGTTCACCTGTATGTTTCCTTTTTTAAAGAATACATTTTTAACTTCTTTGTTATTCAGGAAGTAATCAGGAAGTCACTATGGAAATATATGAATGCAAAGGAAATGTAACAAGCGGGATAATCCAGCCAGAAAATTCAGCTGCATTCATTTTTATTTCATACAATAACAACATCCTAAATTAATCAGGAAAAAATATAATACGGGAAGGCGCTGTCATTACGTAAGCGATTCAAGTCAAAGAAAAAAAACAGATCTGTTTCATTGTCTGCATTCTCATAACGCTGCCCCCTGACACGTTCAAAGCTGCTGAAACTAATCACTTTCTTACAAACTGGAACAAACTTCAGCATTCTCGTTTCTCGGAAATTCTTTCTTGGAGCAACACATTGTGTTGTTCCTCCGTTATTCCTCCTGTAAATATTTCAATAAATTGACCACTGGCTGTTCCCATTCACTGCTGACCGCGTCAAGGCTCTTTCACACGAATGGAGCGATTTTCGAAATCTGCCATTTGTGTGCACATTCAGACGGCCCGGTTCCGGTGCATATACGCCGAGCCCAGATTGCCGTCGGCAGGGGGAGACAGTTTAGTTCTGCTAAACTGCCTCCCCTTTCCGCTCTCTCGCTGGCTCTCGGCAGTGGGACGGCGTAGGAGCTTAGCAACTAGCTCCCTCCTTGTCCTGCTCCCTCCCATTGCAAACTGCCGGCAAGGGGTGGAGAGGAGGAGGGAAGGGGATGGGAGTTTAGCAGACATGCTGCTAAACTCCCTCCCACCTCTCTTCTCCGGCAGCTCTCATAGGCTCCCATAGGAGTCTATGGAAGCCACCGCCATTTTCCAGTCAGAAGATATTTCTTGGCTGGCGTAAAAGCGCCCGGCCGGCCAAGACAGTGCACACAGAGCTTTTACACCGTGGGAATACACCCATCTGAACTGGTGCTTTGTAAACCAATGCATCAGATGGGCAGCGTATATTGGGCGTGAAAGCGCGGCCGATATACGCTCGTGTGAATGAAGCCTCAGTTTATGAATGACATACCATGTGTTGACAAGAGGAATAGCGACTCCCAATTGTCAAGTTAGCCATACACTTTAAGGCTGCCTGTCCACGGGCGTTGCGTAATCCCACGGCGGATTTCCACTGCGGGAGCCACCGCCCGAAACAGGAGCTGGCAGACGGATCTCCGTGGGGAGCCTATCTGATAGGCTCCCCGCGGAGAATTGCGGCAATTCGCAGCATGCTGCGATTTGCCAGCTGCAAGCATAGAATTGCTGTGATTCTACGCTCGTGGATAGGGGGCTGTGCTATGGAAAGCATGCACTGTGTTCCCTGTGGCCGGATTATCGCCGCGACCAATGCAAAAGCGCCCGTGGATAGGCAGCCTTAGAAGGAATAAAAGAGGAATGACACAAGGCTTCAGGATTGTTATTTTTCAGAGAATAGAAGTATTTACTAAGGTCTTATTCAGACGTCCGTGTTTATCCGGGTATTTGCACGAACAAAACATAAAGAATAGAACCCATATAGACTACGTGTGGCCCTGTGCGCGCAAAAAGTACAGTACTATACATAGACACAGGCGCAAATCAAACTTGTTCATTCGCAAATACGTTTCGCTGCGGTGAGTGTTTTTGCGCATACGCTCGTGTAAAGAAGCCCTAAAACACTTGTCAGAAGATAGCTTTAAAAATATAAATGCATGAATATAAAAATTCTCATCATTTTAATGGTGTGTACTGTATATAGGTGTATATACTGTATATGGTGCCAGTCAAATATTTGGACACACCATTCCATGCTTTTTCTTGTTTGTTTTTCCTACATTGCAGATTCATATTGAATACATGAAAACTAAGAAGGAACACATATGGAATTAAAGGCGTTTTCCAGTTAAATATTATTGATGACCGACCTTCAGGATAGGTCATTAATAGTTGACCGGCCGGGGTAATACACTTGGGACTCTGACCGATCAGCTGAGTGGGCGCATGCTGTCAGTTAAAGGGCTTGTACCTGCAGTTACAAGCTCTGGCCACCACATGAGAGGTCAGCGTGGAGACTTCCGCTCGAAATACACAGAGATCAGTGCCGAAACCTCTGTGTCGACCTCCCATGTAGTGGCCAGCACTTGTAACTGCAGGCACGGCTCTCATTGATTTCAATGAGAGCCGTGCCTGCAGTTACAAGTTCTCTCGCTAACAGCATGCAACCACTCAGCTGATCAGTTGGGGTCCCGAGCGACGGACTCCAGCCAAACAACTATTGATGACCTATCCTGATGATAGGTCATCACTAGTATTTTACTGGAAAACTCCTTTAACCCGTTTAAGACCAGGCACTGTCAATTTACGGCGCCTGATCCTGGGCTTAAAGCACCGCCATATGTAAAATTACGGTGGCGCTTTAAGTCTCCTTCCTCTGCAATCAATCAGAGAAGAAATGGGTTATCAGCTGTTAGTGACAGCTGATAACCCGGAGGAGAAGGTGGGAGGGGTATTTAACCCTTTCTGCCTTCTACTTCCCTGAGTACACAGTGCTCAATGAGCACTGTGTAGTAGAAAGTGAAAGTAACATGTAACTTAGTAACATAATTACATACATCAGTAAAACAAAATTACAGAATTAAACAACAATACATACAAAAGAAAGAAAATAACCCAGAACCGACGCCAAGCAAAAACGTCGCTATAAGCGCCCTGTAATCCAAAACCATACATATTATATATCAAAACGTCCGAAATAAAATGACGAATCTGGTCCCTTACTTTATTGTAGTGTAAATATACTAATTAAAAAAATAACTAGAAATGTTAAAAAATCATTTTTATTAGCTTTTTACGCCCAATAAAACTAAAAAACAGGGAAAAAGTCAGTTAAAAAGATATTAAAAAATAGCCCTATATGTCATGGAAAAAAAACACAGCAAAAATAATTTTGATAGCTAAAGGTAAAAAATAGCGTAGTAAAACCGCCACATGGGTAATACCTCTAAAAAGTGTCTGGTCCTTAAAGGGGTTGTCCCGAGAAAGCAAGTGGGGGTAAGCACTTCTGTATGGCCATATTAATGCACTTTGTAATATACATCGTGCATTAAATATGAGCCATACAGAAGTTATTCACTTACCTGCTCCGTTGCTGGCGTCCCCGTCTCCATGGTGCCGTCTAATTTCAGCGTCTAATCTCCCGATTAGACGCGCTTGCGCAGAAGGGTCTTCTCCCTTCTCTTGGGTCTCGGCACGAGCGGAGTTCTGACTCCGCCCCCTTCTACGCGTCATCGCGTAGCTCCGCCCCGTCACGTGTGCCGATTCCAGCCAATCAGGAGGCTGGAATCGGCAATGGACCACATAGAGCCCGCGGTGCATCGTGGGTGAAGATCCCGGCGGCCATCTTGCTAAGGTAAGGAAGAAGTCGCCGCAGTGCGGGGATTCGGGTAAGTACTAAACGTTTTTGTTTTTTTTAACACATGCATTGGGTTTGTCTCGCGCCGAACGGGGGGCCTATTGAATAAAAAAAAAAACCGTTTCGGCGCGGGACAACCCCTTTAAGGTACAAAACAGCCTGCTCCTTAAGGGGTTAAGTAGTAACAAAAAGTGTTAAACAAACAGAATGTTTTCTTCAAAGAGTAGATTCTTCAGAATAGCCCCCTTTTACTTTGATGACAGCTTTACACACTCTTGGCATTCTCTCAATCAGCTTCATAAGGTAATCACCTGGAATGGTTTTCCAAGACTCTTGAAGGAGTTCCCAGAGCTGGTGAGCAGCTGTTGGCTGTTTTTCCTTCACTCTATGGTCCAACTCACTCCAAATAATCTAATTTCGATTTCGGTCAAGTGGATTTGGAGGCCATGTCATCCGATGCAGCATTAAATCACTCTACTTCTCGGTCAAATAACCCTTACATAGCCTGAAGGTGTGTTTGGGGTCATTGTCACATGGAAAAGCAAATAATGGTTCCATTAAGCGGAAACCAGATGGGATAAGATGTAAGTGCAGAATGCTATGGTAGCCATGTTGGTTAGGTGTGCCTTCAATAAATCATCAGCAGTGCAACCAACAAAACAACCTGACATCATCACATTTCACCTTACAAAGGAATTGTGGTTGGAACCAAAAATCTTGAATTTTGACACCTCAGACCAAAGTCGTAACCGATCTATAGTCCATTCCACAAGTAGGATTTACACAATATTAGGCAGGTGGTTTTAATCGGTGTATGTTGTCGAGCCTTGTCTAATTGGTTTCACTGCAAAGTAATTATCAGAATTATCTGACTATAGTAGCAAATCAGGAATTGAAGGCTTATTCACAGGAGCATATTTCGGCCGCCGTTTTCACTGCCAGCCAATATACGCTACCATCTGAGCTGTCAATCTCCTTCCCTCCCCCTTGTTGGCTCTCTGCCTCTCTCCTTCCCTCCAGCTGTTTGCAATAGGAGGGAGCGGGGCAGGATGTAGTTAGGCTCCGCCCACCCATCCCATTGGTGGATGCAGACAAGGGGCGAGAGCTTAGCTCCACCCACACCCCTTCCCATTGTAAACAGCCGGAGGGAAGGAGAGAGGCAGAGAGCCGGCGAGGGCGAAGGAAGGGCATTGATAGCTCGGATGGTAGCATATATTGACCGGCCGTAAAGATGGCGGCTGATATATACTCTTGTGAATAAGCCCCAAGGGCCATTTACACAGCCTGATTATTGCCTACAAACGTTTGCTTCAAAGTTTGTTTGTGGAACCATTAGGCCATATAAATGTGCTGACGAATGACTACAAGCAACAAATGTATTAAGAGGCACTAGATTATAGTAAAAGTGGTGTGTGTGTGTGGCCACGTCACCTAAGAATGGGTCCCACCCACTTTTAATGAAAGCACCAGGGCGAGGCATACATGGCAGAAAAGTTGCAGTTTTGGCAGATGCGCCATAATTAGAGATGAGCGAGCACTGAAATGCTCGGGTGCTCGGTACTCGAGTCAAACTTTTCGTAATGCTCGAGAGCTCATTTTGAGTAACAAACCCCATTGAATTCAATGGGCGACTCGAGCATTTTTGTATGGAACCGATGCTCCACATAAGGGATGATTTGTGAAACACCTGAAAACATCAGAAAGTCATGGAAACACCACAGAAATGGATAGGGAACGGCAGGGGCAGCATGCATGGCTGCATCTGAGGCTCCCAGGTCCCACTATTAAGCCAAAATGGGAGCAAGAGCCTGGCGGTCACCCCCCTATTTACTTGGGACAGATCATAAGCAGCCAGGCACACGCGCTGGCACATTTCACTACCTGCAACCAAGGACAATCACTGCCTGCGGGTGACACCACTGCCTCTTCTCCTGGGTTACATGCTGGCATTGCTGTCCAACCCCCCGCACGACCCTGTCTCCACAGCGCACACAAAATTTTCCCTGCGCAGCGTTCAGCTGGCCTCATGCCACACGACTGCTTCATTGCCCCACCACCCTCATGTCGATTTATAAGTGCATCTGCGATGAGGAGGAGCCGGAGACACACACTGCAGAGGGTTGGTAGGGCCAGGCAGTGACCCTCTTTGAAAGTGTGGGCGATAGCAACAATGCTGATGTCAATTGATGATAAATTAACATACGATCATCATTCCAATCCCGTGCCACCTCCGTCACAAAATTGTCAGGAGCCGCAAACGTGGGCATAAAGGGGACTCAGGTGCCAGCACTTCTACACATCTCCACAATGCAGCAGCTCATACTAACACCAAAGATTGGTTTGAAGCAGAAGGTGTCACAAAAGTAGCCACCACAGGTATACAGTGACTCTGTGAAAGTCTCATGAAATCACTAACGCTTCCTGTGAATGCTCCAATCCAGTATCTCGGATAACTGTGGTTACGCTGATACCCAGACCCCAAGCAGGAGGAGGAGGTGGCATAATAAGCCCGAGAAACCATGACGACCCGCAATACTCTGTGTGCGAAGCACGTGAGGGGGCCCAGGGTCAGTCTCGGTCCCAGCCTCCACCTTGTGTGACCCAAGGTGCCGTGAGTTACATAGCAATGGGAAATCCATGTGTCCCCACACAATTAATTCTGTGTAGGTGTCAGATAGCTGAACACCGCAATGGGAAAGCCTTCTGTGCCCTACCCAAGTCAGTCAGTGTATTTGTGCCAGATAGGTAAAGCACAGCAATGGGAAATCTTTGTGCACCCACAGCATAGGCGAGCCCATGAAACTCAAAGACAGTATTACACATGAAGAAATCAGAGTGCCCACACATGGCAGAGTTTCACCCCACCAAGGACCTCAGCCCACACTTCTGTCCTAGTCATTCTGTGTATTTCTGCCAGATAGGTAAAACACTGCAATGGGAAAGTCGTCTGCACCCTAGCCAAGTCAGTTAGTGTATTTGTGCCAGACAGGTAAAACAACGCAATGGGAAGTCTTTGTGCACCAACAGCATAGGCGAGCCCATGAAACTCAAAGACAGTATTACACATAAAGAAATCAGAGCGCCCAAACATGGCAGAGTTTCACCCCGCCAAGGACCTCGGCCTCAGCTCACACCCTCAGTAATCGTGGGCATAAAGCGGACTCGGATGCTGATCGCCAGACCCCAAGCAGGAGGAGGAGGTGGCATAATAAGCCGGACAAAACCATGACCGAGGTAGGACCCGCATACTCTGTGTGGGAAGTACATGAGCGGGCCCTGGGTCAGGCTTGGTCACAGCCTCCACCTTGTGTGACCCAAGGTGCTGTGAGTTACATAGCTATGGGAAATCCATGTGTCCCCACACACTTCATTCTGTGTATGTGTCAGGCAGCTGAACACCGCTATGGGAAACCTTTGTGCACCCACAGTATAGGCAGACCACTGAAACTTTTCTGTTGCAAGAGTATAGGTGAACCCCTCAAACCTTTCAGTAGCAAGTGTATAGGTGGACCCCTGTAACATTTATGTAGCAAGACTATAGGCGGACCCCAGTAACATTTATGTAGCAAGAGTATAGGCGGACCCCTGTAACATTTCTGTAGCAAGTGTATAGGTGGACCTCAGTAACATTTATGTAGCAAGAGTATAGGCAAACCCCTCAAACCTTTCAGTAGCAAGTGTATAGGCGAACCCCAGTAACATTTATGTAGCAAGAGTATAGGCAAACCCCTCAAACCTTTCAGTAGCAGGTGTATAGGCGGACCCCAGTAACATTTATGTAGCAAGAGTATAGGCAAACCCCTTAAATCTTTCAGTAGCAAGTGTATAGGCGGACCCCAGTAACATTTATGTAGCAAGAGTATAGGCAGACCCCTGTAACATTTATGTAATAATAGTATAGGTGAATCCCTCAAACCTTTCAGTAGCAAGTGTATAGGCGGACCCCTGTAACATTTATGTAGCGAGAGTATAGGCGGACCCCAGTAACATTTCTGTAGCAAGAGTATAGGCGAATCCCTCAAACCTTTCAGTAGCAAGAGTGTAGGAGAACCCCTGAAACATTGGTGTACCAAGAGTATAGGCAAACACCTGAAAAAATTTGGTTACCAAGACTGTAGACGAAGGCTGGAAAAATTAGTTAGATAACAGTATAGGCAAGGGCTGGAAAAATTGGTGTACCAAGAGTACAAGTGTACCCCTGAAAAATTGCTCAAACATGAGGGCAGGTGAAACCCATTAACATTTTTTAAATATACAGCTCGCTGTTGCTTTATTTGTAACAAAGCCTGGAGGCAGCCCTCCGAAAAATTGGTTTCAGTTAAAGTATAAAAAGTTTTGAAACCTTTGAAAATTGTGAAAAACTTTTAAACAGAGCCTTTTGAGCCGCAGAAAAATTGGCAGTTCAGCGTGATGACATGCTGTTTTAGGAGGAGGAGTAATAATATCTGAGAGGGATTGACAAAGCTAATTCTCCCTTTTTTGTGGTGATAGAGGATGCATTTTTCTCCTGCAATGAAAAGAATCATTAGGTTCCACTGCTTTCCACCGGTGGAGAAGAGAAGTCTGGGAAAATCCAGCCTTTGTTCATCTTTATGAGTGTAAGCATGTTGGCACTGGCAGTTGACAGGCAGATACGCTTATCCGTGATGATTTCTCCAGTTGCACTAAACATCCTCTCTGACAAGACGCTAGCGGCAGGTCAGGCCAGCACCTCCAGGGCGTACAGCGCAAGTTCGTGCCACGTGTCCAGCTTTGACACCCAATAGTTGTATGGAGCAGAGGGATCATGGAGGACGGTGGTACGATCAGCTATGTACTCACCATCTTTTTACATTGCTCCCTCCGACTCAGTCTTGACTGGGCAGTGGTGACATAGTCTTGCTGGGGAGCCATAAAACTGGCAAAGGCCTTGGAGAGTGTTCCCCTACCTGAGCTAGACATGCTGCCTGATCCCCGCTCCTACCCTGCTAGTTGGCCCTCGGAACTGCGTCTTCTGCCACTAGCGCTGTCAGATGGGAACTTTAGCATCACTTTTTCCACCAGGGCCCTGTGGTATTGCATCACTCTCGTACCCTTTTTTTCTTCAGGAATGAGAGTGGAAAGGTTCTCCCTATACCGTGGGTCTAGAAGGGTGTACACCCAGTAATCCGTGTTGGCCAGAATGCGTCTAATGCGAGGGTCACAGGAAAGGCAGCCTAACATGAAGTCAGCCATGTGTGCCAGGGTCCGAGTACGCACCACATCGCTGTCCTCACTAGGAGGATGACTTTCAGGATCCTCCTCTTCAGCCCATACACACTGAACATATGAGAGGTAAGCAGCATGGGTACCCTCTGCAGTGTGGCAAGCAGTCTCTTCTCCCTCCTCCCCTTCCTCCTCCAAAACGCGCTGATATATAGACATGAGGGTAGTCTGGCTATCAAGCGACATACTGTCATCCTCCATCTCCGGTTCCAACTGCAAAGCGTCGGCCTTTATGCTTAGCAGCAAACTTCTCAGCAGGCAAAGCAGCGGGATGGTAACGCTAATGATGGTCGCATCGCTGATCACCATATGAGTAGGCTTCTCAAAGTTTCTGAGGACCTGGTAGATGTCTGCCATCCATGCCCACTCCTCAGTAAAGAATTGAGGAGGCTGACTACCAATCCGCCGCCCATGTTGCAGCTGCTATTCCACAATTGCTCTACGCTGCTCGTACAGCCTGGCCGACATGTGCAGCGTAGAATTCCAGTGTGTGGGCATGTCGCACAGCAGTCATTGCTCTGGCAGCTGAAACCGATGTTGCAGGGTCCTCAGGGTGGCAGCGTCCGTGGTGGACTTGCGGAAATGTGTGCAGACGCTGCGCACCTTGCCGAGCAGGTCAGACAATTGGGGGTTGTTTTTCAGAAACCGCTGAACCACCAGATTGAAGACATGGGCCAGGCATGGCATGTGTGGGAGGCTGCCGAGTTGCAGAGCTGCCACCAGGTTACGGCCGTTGTCACACACGACCATGCCCGGTTGGAGGCTCAGCGGTGAAAGCCAGAGGTCAGTCTGCTCTGTCAGACCCTGCAACATCTCGGGGGGCCGTGTGCCTCTTGTCACCTAACCTGATTAGTTTCAGCATGGCTTGCTGACGCTTGCCCACCGCTGTGCTGCCGCGCCCTGCTACCGACTGTTGGCGACGTGCTCACACTTCTTAATTGAGAGGTGGAGGTGGAGGCGGAGGAGGAGGGGGGGATTTGGAGGAGGTGGCATAAAATGTCGCAGATACCAGCACCGAGGTAGGACCCGCTATTCTGGGTGTGGGTAGGACAGACGCGGTCCCAGGCTCTGACTCGATCTCAGTCTCCACCAAGTTCACCCAATGTGCCGTCAGGGAGATATAGTGGCCCTGCCCGCCAGTACTTGTACACGTGTCCGTGGGTAAGTGGAACTTCCCAGTAACTATGTTGGTGAGGGCACGATTTATGTTGCGGGAGACGTGCTGGTGTAGGGCGGGGACGGCACACTGGGAAAAATAGTGGCAACTGGGGATCAAGTAGCGCGGCATCGCCGCCGCCATCATATTTTTGAAAGCCTCCGTTTCCACAAGCCTATACGGCAGCATCTCCAGGCTGATTAATTTGGCAATGTGCACGTTTAAAGCTTGTGCATGCGGGTGGGTGGCAGCATATTTCCACTTTTGCTCCAACGCTTGTGTTAGCGACAGCTGAACGCTGCGCTGAGAGACATTGCTGGATGGAGTGGAGGACCATGGAGGTGAGGGTGTGGGTGCAGGCTGGGAGGCGCTCGTGCCTGGTCCTGGGAGGGTGATTGGATCTGTGTGCCAGGTTGGGGCACAAGGGAAGAGGCAGGGGTGCGACCTGGAGGTGGTGAATGGCCTTCGTCCCACCTTGTGGGGTGCTTGGCCATCATATGCCTGCGCATGCTGGTGGTGGTCAGGCTGGTAGTGGTGGCTCCCCAGCTGATCTTGGTGCGACACAGGTTGCACACCACAGTTCGTCAGTCGTCTACGCTCTCATTAAAAAACATCCACACCTTTGAACACCTAGCCCTCTGCACAGAGGCTTGCTGCGAGGGGGTGCTCTGGGAAACAGTTGGGGGATTCTTCTCTCTGGCTCTGCCTCTACCCCTGGCCACCTCACTACCTCTTCCAACCTGTCCTGCTGCTGCACTTGCCTCCCCCTCTGAAGACCTGTCCTCAGTTGGCTTAGCAAACCAGGTGGGGTCAGTCACCTCATCGTCCAGCAGCTCTTCCTCCGAATCCTCTGTGCGCTCCTCCCTTGGACTTACTGCCCTTACTACTACCTCACTGACAGACAACTGTGTCTCATCATCCTCATCCACAAAAAAGCTCTTGAGACAGTTGCCGGAAGTCCCCAGCCTCATCACCTGGACTCCGGGAACTTTCCAAAGGTTGGGCATCAATCACGACAAACTCCTCAGGTGAGAGAGGAATCGTTTTTTCCCACTCAAGGCAGGGACCCGAGAACAGTTCCTGGGAGTCTGCCTGCTTAGAATATGTCATTTTCATGGAGTGAGAAGGCTGGGAGGAAGGAGGAGCAGACAGAGTATTCAGAGCTGCAGTCCCTAGGCCGGGAGTAGTGGACTGCGTAGAAGATTGGGTGGTCGATACATTGCTGGACGCATTTTCTGCCATCCACGACAGGACCTGCTCGCACTGCTCTGTTTGTAATAAAGGTCTACCACGCGGACCCGCAGATTGTGATATGAAGCTGGGGAGCCCAGAAACTTGCCTCTCTGCTAATCCCTCAGCAGCCGGCTGTGATTCACCCCGCCCAGGAACTTGGCCTGTGCCCACACCCTCACTTGGATACCCGCGTCCATGTCCTCGACCCTTACCCCTACTCCTCATCATGGCGGATTAAGTATAGAGCAGGGCCCAAATAAATTACCCCACTGTACAGCGCTGACAACTGTGACAATTCACCGCACACAGAGACTTGTAGATAGCGGAGGCTCTATGCTGTGACTTGAAAAAATTAACTCGCTGTCTTGCGTTGATACCTAGGGGTAATTTACCGCTCACAGAGGCTTTCTAGATGAGAGAGGCTGTGTGGAGTGGGAGAAGACGCTAAAGCCAGTGGATAGTGCTGGTAACTGCGGCTATCTCAACCCCCCCCCAAGGAAAAGGTATTGTGAGACGCTCTGCGCAGTGGCAGAGCTGAAATACTTTGCAGTGGCCTAGGAAATATTAGAGTACTGTTTAGCGCTGAGACCTCTGTTTAATGCACTGCAGACATAGAACGGTATAACAGAAATAGTTTGCAGTGACCCAGGAAATATTACAGTACTGTTTAGCGGTGAGAGCTGGTTGTACAGCACTGCAGACTGAGAACGCTATAACTGAAAGGCTGTGCATAGGCCTAGATGCGTAAAAAAAAAAGGTGCACTACTGCTCCCTGCCAGCCACAACTATAATGCACACGGTGAGTAGTAGCCCTAAAAAGGATCGTTCGGGTTCTTGTAGAGAGGATCCCTACGGTAAAACTTTCCCAATCTCAGCAGCTCTGTCCCTAAACTCTGCGCAATGCACTGCAGACTGAGAACGGTATAACTGAAATAGTTTGCAGTAGCCTAGGAAATATAAGGCTGGGTTCACACAGGGCGGATTTGCCGCAGAAATTCCACCGCGGTCAAATCCGCCTGCGGCCACTAATCTCGGGATTAGCCAGCCTTGTGGACGAGATTTCTCAGAAATCTCGTCCACACGGGACGGCCAATCCACTGTCGTAAATTAGGCTGGAACCTTCAGAATATGCAGCATGTCTATTTTTTTTTCTCTCCTCTATGGGAGCGCCGGCCGCAGCAGAAGAGCGAGCGGCCGGGCCGCTTCAAAAACCCGCGGCGGTTCTCCCGGCGGAAATCTCGCGGTTTTTGCTGCGGCCAAACCGCGGGATTTCCGGCGGGAATCCGCCTAGTGTGACCCCAGCCTTAGAGTACTGTATCACAGTAAGACCTCGGTGTAATGCACTGCAGACTAAGAACGCTGTAAGTGAAAGGCTGTGCACAGCCCTAGATGCTAAAAAAAAATGGTACACTACTGCTCCCAGCCAGCCACAACTATAATGAACACGGTGAGATGTAGCCCTAAAAAGGACCGTTGGGGTTCTTGATGACAGGATCCTATGCTAACACTATCCCTGTATAAGCAGCAGCACTTTCCCTAACCTCTGCCAGCATGCGTCTGAGGCGAGCCGCGGGCGGGACCAGTTTAAATACTCGGCGGTCACCTAATCCCGACAGCCACTCACTGCTGTTGCTGGGCAGAGGGCTGCCACATCACAGCAGGAAGCGGTAATGCCTTCCCCGCATATTTACTGGCTAGAAAATGGCGCTAAACAATCGGGGAAGGGAAATGCAATTGACTCGAGTACCGTGTGGTGTTCAACTCGAGTAACGACCATCTCGAGTACCCTAATACTCGAACGAGTAGCAAGCTCGGAAGAGCATGCTCGCTCATCTCTAGCCATAATTACAACTTTTGGATGCCTGAGTTCTGGCATACAGCCAATAATAAATAAGTCTATTGTCTTTTGAAATGGAGTTATACCCTGCATGTAGCACAGATTCAGCTCTAGTACTGCATAATACATGACAGTACCTTTTCTTTGTAGTGGTATTTCTAGAAAAAGCCCTTCCATTCCATTGCACATGTGCTTCATGGAGGGAGTTTATCATCAGGGCAATTTTTGATACCACTTCTCTGGCATGCTTTTGTTTCATTGTATAGTTGAAAATGCAAAAAAATGTATCACACTATGTAGATAAATTTGTTGCATCTATGGAAATGTCTAGCGATGTGGAACCATTACTGGAGTGAGATTGCAACCAATTTTTCATTGTTTTAAACAAAATCGCATGTGTGTCTAAATTCTGGCCAAGCAGCAAGTCACCCCCTCCCTTCTAGACACTATTGAAGAGTCATAACATTTGGGATTTTTTGGCGCAAATCAATAGTAAATCTGTCTAAATTGACTTGCACCAAAAGAAAGTGAATTCTGCCCCAGCAGCAGTAATAAATGTGCCCCATTATGTTAGTCATAGTCTATGAATTCTCTACTCTTCTCTCTTGATAATAATCAGAATGTGACATTTTCAATTAGCAGGATAAAGTTCTGCCAGTAGTTACATTATCACCCCCATCGCCCAACCAATTGACGTACTGTAACATAAGAGGTTACCAAATATCATTACAATCTGTGACCTACAAACGTCTGACATGCGGGCGGGGGAGACGCTGCATAAACTGTGTCTAAATCAGTTCTCTCAAGGAATAAACATAGTACATTATGTGACAGTACAAATGACTCCTTCGTAATCTACAGCATGGTGCCATGGGCTGTTACAGGGTAGATAGGATGTCTACATCACATTTGATAGTCTTGTCCTTGTGGTGACACTTGTATCTTCAAATCTTTATTCACTTTCCTTATTGATGCATTTAACCCATTAAAGACAGCAAACCTTCTTTTTACTGACCTTACGAATGGACTTTAACCCTTTCCAATCTAACTTGTATCCTGGTTTTCCTAGGGGGCTTACTCTTTTTTTTGCCATTATTAAACAGCGCTATCTGCTGGCCAAAGCCAGTACTGCATGAGGTTACACGTTGGATAGGCTCCAACATCAGAGAGGCTGGCAATATACAGTAAGAGAACCCCAACGAATGTCTTCCAACATAGGAGCTGTACAGCCTTAAATCATAATATCTTAAGACGACAAACAGTGGATTGGAAAGGGTTAAACCTGCGCATACAGCTTTTTAAAGTGGTGGCTTGACTGACTGATGATAGCCAGGCTCCTGCTCTAACAACCAGTAGTGGAGAATCAATATCAACTGTAGCATGCAAGCAGATGACAGGAAGAGAGGGCTCCTTCTGCCACCCATCGGCACCCTGCTATGCGATCGCAGAGCAGCAATAGGTTCCTATGACAAAGGCCTCCATATCTGCCATGTAAATCAGGCCCCGCCTCCCACAGAGTCTAATAGGCTGCTGTCATAGGCTTAGTAGAAAGCACTACATACGCAATGCGGTGTACTATTCTAGCGATCAAACAATTGCATCTTTAAGTCCCACTCAGGGACTAAAAAAATAGTGTCAAAGTCTTCAAAAAAGTTTAATTTGAAGAAAAAAAATCCAGTTTTAAAAAAAATATGCATCCCTTTCCCCCCCCCAAAAAAATAGGCATTTTAAATGGCTGAAATACCAATTTTAATTTTTTTTAAAGCAACACATAATGGATATTACCGCATTTGCAATGACCTAGACAATAAAAATATTTTGTTACTTATGTTGCTTGGTGAACGCCGTAAAAATAGTTTAAAAACGTAGCACCAGAATTGTTTTGTTTTTATTCTTTGCATCCCAAAAAATGCAATAAAAAGCAATCCAAAATTCACATGTACCTGAAACTGGTACCAATAAAACTACACCTCTTCGTACAAAAACAAGCCCTCATGTAGCTCTGTTATCCTAAAAATAAAAATTTCAATGATCTTAAAATTTGGCAATGCAGATTCAATTGTTTTTCTTTAAAAACGTATTTCTATTATGTAAAAGTAGTAAAACAAAATCTATATAAAGTTGGTATCGCAGTAATCCTGCTGATCCAGATAAGGGCCCATTTACGCCTAATGATTATCGCTCAAAATTTTCTCAAACGCGGTTGTTTAGGCTGACTTTTCACTCGACTTAAAAACCTTATTGGCTCGCTGGCTTCTCGTCCCGTGTAAACGCTCCAGCTCAGCGCTTCCTATAGGAGGTGAAGCGCTAAGCAAAAAGCATCTCTCTCCCCCCCCCCCCTGCTCCTTGCCACCCCCACCCACCCCCCGCATGGTGCAACACCGATGCTCGCTCAAGCATCAGCCTTAAACGAGCATGCTCGCTCATCTCTAAATGTGATGATGAAAATCACTTGGTCCCTAGGCACAAAATAGGTTGCTCTTTAAGAGGGTTAATGGTTGTTCCATCTAATAAAAGACTAGCCAATTATCATTGTAATTCATATGTGTTCGAGCAACTCCAATAATTACTGATCAGTGTTAATGACAGAGAAGAACTATCATAAAACTCATTGGAAAAATTATTGCTATCTATGGCAAGATTGGTAAATGTCACAAGTAGTACAAACCTTAGGAGGGGGGAAGGAACCAGTGTGGGGACAAGAACTTGCCTCCTGTAAAATGTATATCTTAGGGTGCGTTCACACGAACGTATATCGGCTCGGTTTTCACGCCGAGCCGATATACGTTGTCCTCATGTGCAGGGGGGGAGGCTGGAAGAGCCCAGGAGCAGAAACTCAGCTCCCGCCCCCTCTCTGCCTCCTCTCCACCCCTCTGCACTATTTGCAATGGGGAGGGGTGGAACGGGGGCGGGGCTAATTCCCGGCCCTTAATTCCCGGGGCTAATTCCCGGCACATATATGCCGCAGCCTCGGAATACCATTGGCCCAGGGGGTGGGAGTTTAGCTATGAATGGAACGACTAGGACCACTGGCTCATTAAAGGGGTATTCCCATTTCAGGGAGTTATTCCCTATCCACACGGTCCAAGAGATCACCTCGGTGTGTCCTAAAATTTTTGACAGCAGTGGCCATGCGTGTGCGCCACTATTCCATTAACTTCAGTGACACTGCTGGAAAGAGCCAAGTGCAAGTGTTCAGGAATGTCTGACGGTCTAATTTAAATTAATGGAGCAGTGCTGCTGTCAGGCAGGCGTATGTGGATCCATCTTGCCACTCACCAGTTTGTCTTTCGGCTATCTGGGGAAACCGCACCTGGCGAACCATGGTTTTAACTCTTGACCCCTCCAAGTGGGATATGGTCTATGCTGAAGGGTCCCTAAGCAATTATTCAGATAGTCCCAATAATGTAGTTGCTGACGCTGCACTGGTACTTGAAGGTCTAAGCAGGAGACTTGAAGGAATACAGGCAGTAGTCAGGGTTGACAGCCTTGGTGCGTTAACAGAGTCCAGGTTGAAAGTCAGGGCAGGCTGCAAGGAATAACGAAGTCCAGAATACAGAGCCAAGGTCAAGGAGCACAGAAGTCAGGTAAGAGTCAGAACCAGAATATACACTAAGAGAAACTTGGTCATAATCAGTAGTATGAGACCAAACTGCTTATGCATCCTCTATGACGGAAGGATGTCAAGCATAGAATTGGTAGTGATTCTTGGGTAATGGATTAGGGATCGTGCACTGGCCCTTTAAGAAAGGGGGTAGGAGCATGCGCAAGCCCCACTGGCAGAAAACTGAGAGCGAGCAGAAGCAGAGGTGCCATGTGTAGCATGTAACAGGTGCAGGTGAGCTTCTTGAGCAGCAGCAATGCGCTGTGACGGCTACATATGCATGACCACCTCTATCTCAAAAAACTTCAGGATGCACCAAGGTGATTTCTTTGAATCAGTGAGGTTCCCAATAGTCAAACCCCTACTGATCAAGAAGTTATCTCCTATCCTAAGAATAAGGGATAACTTGCTGAGTTGGGAATAGCCCTTAAGGTAAATTGCCAAGTAGGGGACCCCCACCATCTGTGACTTGCCCTACTAAAGCATGTGGAAAGAAGTCACCTAAAAGTGACTTCAATAGATGTTGGTCCAATGCTCATTTGGCCAAGCGCTATCTCTCCCAACAGCCCCATACATATAAACACTGGGTTCTGCTGAGCATTTGTGTGTTTTTTCAATGGGCAGATGGAAGTAAGCTGCTACTGGATACCTCTATAGGAAGAACAAAAGTATTGGGTGTTGAAATTCAAAGTACCCAATTCTGTTTTCCCCCCAACATCATCTGCTGGAGGAAAATCAAGAGGCCCCTCTATATACATTCGATAGTAGTCTGGTCCCGTCAAAATTGGTTGGGACTGGCCAACTTTTCCCGAATGTGTATGGTGACCTTAGATGACTGACTATACCTTGTTTTCTTATTGTTTTGCACTAAAAAGCCTTTGAAGAAATCAGTTTATTAGACACAGATAACAACTAGGGCTCTTGAACACGGGTAGCACTGTAGATGTAAGCAAGATATGTGGAGTGTCCACTAAGAAGCTCTCCCGAGCCTTGAATTTTTAGAGAGGATTAAGTTCAGAGTTCATTGTTTTGCCTGTCATTTTGGAGATTAAGTAGTTTAGTTAGGCTCCTACTGGCCATGTAAGTGACTCTCTATTTATTGACTGTCTAGGAGAATTATCAAAGACTGTAAACTGAATCGACACCCTGCAAACAAAAAGTCCATTATATTTGCAGTTTGATAAGATTTACATGGAACCTGTATCTCCACTAGGATTGATTAAGCAGTTAACGGGTTTAGTACAGTGGAAAACATGATCATTGTGGAAACGTTCACTAAACAAGACAATCTTTTTGCATTGATAGATTAGATAGACAGAAGATAATTGGATATACAATTGGTAATGAGCATTAATGAGGAAATCAACATGGCCATTGAAGGCCGTTGGGATAGTTAGAATTCAGATATATACAGTAAAGTGAGAATATTTGGGCTAAATATTTCTGATCTCTTATTGGTTCTGTTTCCCGTTTATGTTTTTTCGATATAGGGTGTCCATTCTAACATCTAATACAAATGCAAGGACATATCCAGCATTAATGGAATGAAATTAGGAATATAAGGCTACTTTGTCCAGAAACTACACAACTTTTGTCCATATAGGTTTGTATATGTGACATTGCAGCTCAGCACCATTCACTTCATTGAAGCTGCAATACTGTGTAGTGGCCCAGAACACCATCCTGGTCTCCTCCATAAATGTCATACATGTTTTGTCCTATGTAGACGCACTGTGCAAAGCTTGTCTTGTTATATCCAGTATGTGTGTTGCACAGCTGCGGCGCTTGAGAGGTTAACAGTAATAAAATCGTTGCCTGCATGTAAATGTATTAGTTTGTCTTGTGATGTGGTATGAGAGATGGTGTAAATAGGAGTGATTGAGAATGGGAAAGGAGTTTCATCTTGTCCACCTGAGAGAGTGCTAACACAGAGCCACATGGAAGCACCTTTAGCTTCCATGTAGGTGAAGATGGAAGAAGATTAGCAACATCCCATAGCCTTTGGAGTGTGGATGTGAGAGGAGTGAGCCCTGTCAGAGAGAGAGAGAGAAAGAGCCCTACCAAAGTTCTAAACCAGGTACCAGTTAACACTACAGACTTTTCCCGTGCGGCCGTCCATAGTTAGGATCACCGCACAGAGGTACTTTATTGTGACACCCACACGCCTGCTGTGCGGGGTGTGTATTAGCTAAGCCTTCTATAATTATTGTCTGACAGAGAGTCTGTGGAGTGACCCCTACCCCTTTTCCTCCTCTGGAGTGCTCCCAATCCAGGACCAGGTGACATACATATAACGTGGACTGTAGGACCGTCTTCATCTTGTGTATCCTCCCTACCTCTGAGCTTTAGCCTGCTGTTACTTAAAGTGAATTGTATCTGCATTACCTGTTGTAAAGTTTATTATCCAAGTAAAAGTTATACCGGGCCCTAACCGTTCCTGGGGACCCGAGGTACTATACACAAGTCTTCATTTCTCTGCTGCGTAGCATACCGGTGTGTGGGAATGGTGGCATCATGAGTGATAAGTACTACTACTCTCCCATCCCGTTTATTGGCATTCCCTATCCTAGGGGGTGTCGAAGCTGGCCTGCAATCCTGCTCTGGCCTTGGCTGCGTGTCATCTCTCAGGGACCAGAGCCTGGTAAGAGCCACCGTGGCAAGTCAGCACTTATCCCTCCCAGCTCTTCACGTTAGCCAGGTGCCCAGGGTCACCCCTCTGGGGTGTTGCAACTGCACGCAACAACCCATGGACAAGAAAGGCACTGTTTCTGGAAGAAATTAGCTATGTTTTCCTAATCTCATAAATTCCTTAAATACGTTTCTATATACTATAGAATAAAAGTAAACTGCAATACTCTTTATTCCGCCAGTTGTTTTATACCTGATATAAATAACATCTTTGTGCACCAAGCATAAAGGTAACAAAATGCTGGGGAAAGGACGCAACACTCCGGACTCAAAGATTAAAAAGGTGAAGAAACAAAATAAAGTCCAACTTCTTTATTACCTCTTTAAAGAAACCAGCATGCACATGCGTTTTGGGCACAAGGCCTCTTCTTTAGTTGTCCTGGGGTGTAGCTGTACAAGAAGCAGAATCAGCGTGGGATAGTGGCAAAGGCTCACCTGCCTGAGGCACTTGGTTTTTGGCAGAACTAGGAGGCAGGCAGGCCAGAATGATCCTTGGCCATTCTGTCTCAATTCACTTAAACCACTATTGCTCCTGTGTAAACAGAGGAGCGATCATTGGACAGTGGCCTACGGGACGTATGTGCCCAACAGTTGTCTCCTGTAAAGGTACCTTTAATACTAAATTTTAGGCCCTACCTATACCTCAGAGGTACTCCACTCTTTTTGCTGGCTCTACACCCTTTCTATCTTTGTGCAGCATCCATAGCTCGATAGAAGAACGCTGCAAGCAATATTTTTCTGTCTGGCGCAAGAAGACATCCAGCATCAAAACTGATGAGTCTGATAACATGAACTGTTTTTTATGGGATCAGTTCTGGATTAAGTTTCCCTGCATTGGCAAAAGTAAAAAACAACTGTTGTCTTGACATATCGGAACCTTGTGTATCTAGAAAAAGGGCTGTGGCTCTGCTGCTTGGCCAGAATTTAGAGACGTTTATGGTACTAAACTTTTTTTAAAATTGCAAATTTGTTTTTTACTCCAGTAGCTGGGTGGCATACAAAGTGACTAGGCATTTTCAAAGAATCACAAATTTATCAACATTGTGTGACATTTCATAAATGTGTCGCATTTTAAACTGGAGAAGAAAAGAAAGTAGGATATATTTATCATATAAAACCCTGCACGACTTTTAGGGTATATACGCTTTGCCCCACCACATTTATAGGAATGGGGCATGCATCTGTCACATTTGCTCTAATCTACGCAAAAACTGGTGTAGCTAGGTCTTAGGTATAATAGATTTTATTTAGAATGATGAAATATTGTAAAATAAAGAAAAAACTCATATCTCCTTCAAGTGCCCTGGTCCCCACTGCTCTGAATGCAGAAGAAGCTAGTTGCGGTCACAATGGATTGATTGTGCATGTGGCCACTCAGTCAATCACAGGCTTTGGGTTCCTTCACACGGGCTCTGCGATTTTCGGCCAAAAATGACCAAGTCACGTTCTCCCGTTTAGCTCCACTAAACTCCCTCCCCCTCTAATGTGCTAAACTCTGCCTGCAATGAAGGGGGGGACAGGACGAGGTGGGAGCTAGTCTGCTAGTGTGCAAGGGGAAGAGAGGGGGAAGGAGTTTAGCAGAGCCGCTGCTAAACTCCCTTCCACCTCCCTTTTCCGACAGCTCCCATAGGCTCCCGTAAGAACATATGGGACTGTCCGGCGTCTATGGGACCGAATGGAGGATAGGTCAGTTTTTACACCGGCGATAAACGTCAGTAAGCTTCTTCTGTGTTTGGCCCGGTGGGGACTGGGACTCCAGCGTGGATAGGGAGCAGCCACTCCAGTATGCCTTGTTTTTATTTGACACCATTCCATAACCATAGATTTTTTTCTTCTTCCCAGAAGACCATTTTATTATGTGCTGGCTTATGTTATGTCTATTAGGCCTCATACACACGAACGCTGTTTTCACACATTAGATGCACGTGAAAAGAGCACTTCTATAAGAACCAATGGTTTCCCATAGAAGAGTTCACATGAAGGAATTTTAGCTAAATACTCACAGCAATCAAAGATAGGACATGCGTGGCTACAATACCAGCAACTAAGGTCTGTGCTGCAAAAAAAAATAGGACCTGACCTATTTTTGGTGTGAGCTTCCATTGACTCCTATGGGAGCAGGAGTTTATGGAAACTCCAGCACAGGAAAATAAGATTTCTGTCAACCGAGGGAATTTCCAGCTGCTTACAGCAGGACACTTAAGACATGCTGCCCAGAAGCATATTTTAAATGTCCCGCTGTAAACTCTTGTTAGTCCCCGTGGAGATGAGGGGACTCCCCAAGGGTTACCTTAATCCCTGTGGGGACTAACAGGAATTTACAATGAGACATTTAAAATGTGCTTCTGAGCAGCACGTTTTAAATGTCCTGCTGTAAGCAGCAGGGTATTCCTCCAGCCCTGCTGCTGGGTAATTCCCCAGCAGCGGGGGGCAGTAGAGGGCTCCCTCCACCTCTCTCCCCAAGGGTTTTACGTATAGTGAGAGAGAGGGGGGACAGGGTTACAGGTTTTCCCCAAGAGCATGGGAGCATGGGGCGGAGCTTAAGGGATCCACGCTCCAGCCCCACCCCCATTTATTTGCTATGGGGAATCTCTGTTAGAATCCCTATAGCCACGCCCTCTCTATATATAGCTCCACCCCCTCTGTCTGCCTATGGAGATATCCTTCGGGGATCCCCAGAGCAGGGAGAGAGAGAACATGGCAATGGGTTAATTCCCCATAGCCCCGCTCTCACCCTGTTATGGGGAATCCCAAAGCCTTGCGGGGCTTCTTCTCTCTCCTCCTGGAGCAGCTAGGAATTTTTAAGGGATTTTTCGCGCACCTATACTGCACTAAAACAGCGCTCGTGTAAACGAGACCTTAGCCTGTGTGATCTTATAAGTTAACCATCCATAGAAGGTATTGGCACCAATTGTCTAACAGGGATGTCCTAATGGTACTAATTCTGTTAAGACATACTGTTAGAGATCAGCAGTTCATGCAAGAATATATTCAATTACAGCAGATTTGTTACAGAAATTTCCACCATGTCCCATACTGTACATTGGAATGCAATTCAGAAACATGTCATTGATTTTCAGTCAGTGAACTTTTTACAACAGATCTACTGCATGTGAACCCAGCATAAAGTTCCTTCTAAGTAGAGGTACACTCTACATAAAGTATCCCGTACATTTCAGTTACTGTGAAAAACAATGTTTCACAAGTGCAGAACAAATGACATTGCGGTCCCCCTGGCCCTGATATGCCAATGATATACTACATCCTCTCCCTTTATCTTTACAGCTACAATACACCCAATCAGATAGTGCATATAACCCCAGTGTCCTAAGAAGTGTGATAATAGTGTAATCCTTTCTAAACGAAAGTGAGACATTATTAACACATTATCACCGAGTAGTTGATCACTGCAATGATGACTCTTCACCCAATCTTGCTCCTTGTGACGCTAATTAACAATGAGTAACCACATAACCAAACTATCATGTAAAGCCGCCATCTCCAGCTGGTGGTGTGATGGGAGTTGTAGTTTCCCAAAAGCTTGAAGACCACAAGAAGAAAGAAAATCTAAGTAAAAAACAGTTGAAAAGGATTCTTAAATGCTTACCCTTGAATGCCATCTGTGGTTTTGCTTTTGTCTACATAAGTTTGAAATTTGGAGCTGATTAATTTCATAATCTATCATTATAATAGTTGTAGAACCATTTTTCAGAACCAGAGCTCCAAATTCCATGCATAGATATAGATTTAAAGCATAACATTCTAGCTGCCCGCGGTCTCCACTAGAGGGAGCTGAGGAGCAAAGTGCAATAAACTCACATGCTGCCTTTTCCATATGCCACAAGATAGGCATACAGTGTCATACATCATCCATAAGTTCCCATGCTAAAAGATATATACTGTACCACACAGTATACATTTTTTACTGCATTCCTGTGTATAGAATAGTGTAGTTGACTACACTATTCTACTAAGCAAAAAAAGGTATACTGACAAACACCAGCCAGAAGGTGCCTAATTGGCCACTTTTTTGCCCTTCGTCATCTGAATGGGGGCCTATAGATAGGTTTGACATAGACACTAGGAGCTTTCATGGCATATATGTCAAATCTGTACTCAAATACAGTGTGAAGGTACACTAAGTTTTAAAATGTCAAATGTTCCATTACTTCTGTTACTTAATTCTACATGTACTTACAGTGGAATAGCTATAAGGGTGGAAGGGTTGCAGTTGCGACCATGCCTCTCATCTAGGGAGGCCTACAAAGTCCATCTTGCCACACTAGAAAAATGTCAGCAGTAATTCATTTTTCCAATCTCTAGCAACACCTGTATGGCTGCAACAGCTTGATGACAGAGCCTGTCAATGCATTCTTCTTCTCCCGACCTGTCTCCTCCTCTTTGGTGTTCTTTGGAAACAGAGCCAGGGAGGAGATAGCATTGATAGTCTCTGTTATCAAGCTGTTGCATCCATTTAATGGTTGTTAGTGATCATAGGGGTGAGCAGGCTCAGACTGGCTAACTAGGGAGCCAGTGAATTCCCTGGTGGGCCTGAGCCAATGTAAGAATACAAAATACTATGGATGGGGCAATTGTGTAGATGTATGGAAAGTTTGAGGGTGCACAAAAAGCAAGGAGCCAAAGATGTCCGCATGTCAAATTCGACAGAAACAGGTTGCTGCTGGGAGAAGTCATCATGATGGTCTAGGCTGGATGGAAAACAAAAGGTTAAAGTGAGCGACTCCAGTAAGAGGAGACATCACCTGTGATCATTGGATATAAATGGTACTGTAATTACTTATATGATCTGCAGAGCTCCTGTGCAGAGCTGGTATCTGCCACTATATATGGTCGCCATGACTTGATAAGTTCGCCCAACTTTAATTTCAATTGTATGCTGAGCTTAAATCCAACCAAGATCTATGAGCTGTGAGGCTTAATTGTCAACCACTATGATATATTTAATTCTAACTCTAGGCAAGGTCTAGGATGAAAGAAAATATGGCAAGCACTGATCTCACCTTGACCTCCACCCTTAAAAACAGTAATAGCAACACAAGTACAGATCCCTGTATCACAAAGAAGTTAATGGAACCTCACCTTGACAATACTCATAAAGAGTATTGTTAAGAGCACTCCAGCCCCATTTATGTCTTCAGCATGTCGATTTATGGAAGCCCAAAAAGCCCTTATTGAGGCTAAATGCTTTTCTTTCCACCGTCAGAAAGGGATTAAGACAACAATCCATTTAGAGATACAATCAGACACATTCCATCTTTTTAATTAGTCTGTTAAACACAGGAGCTACTAACACAAATATTTAACTGGTTTTTAACTCTGCCATCAAAAGAAAATTTATTGACGACTTAAACGTCTCTTTCCAGTCAATATCTTAGGTTATAGGTACTACAATTGCATTTTATAGCCAATTGCTCGACATCTGACAGATACGCTATATAGATGATTAGCTCAATGTCCCAGTAAAGCTGTTTAATCTACGTTCCAGCTAAAAGTCGTTTCTTTTGAGGCCGAGAGACTCACCTATAAACACGGTTAGCTATTTTTATACAAACTAATGAATCACTGGTCTGAAACCATTCTTGAGAAGCTGCCAAGATTTGTCACCGTTGGTTAATTTTTGGAGAAATGTTATCACTGAGCTCAATGAACAATTGAAACAGCCTCACAAAACCCCCTAATAGTAAGTAGTGGAGTAAGGAAGGATGTAATCATCTAAACAGAGATAGATTGGTGTGACATGGAATTAAACAGGAAGGCAGCCTCCTACAATTGCTTAATATGTGCATTCTTTGTTACAAAAATTGCACTTCAGATACCTTACACTAAGGGGCGTAACTAAAGGCTCAGGGGCCCTGATGCAAAACGTGAGCTGGGGCCCCCCCTCTATCTGTATCTGTACCCGTACCCATACCTAAACCATGCTGCACAGAGACATAACTTGAAGCTTTTGGGCCCCAATGCAAAACCTGTAACAGGGCCCCCAACTATAATGGTTTATTCATAGTACTGGGCTCCCTATATGGAGAAGAGAGGCCTTATGGGCCCCCTAAGGCTCCTGGGCCCGGGTGCAACAGCATCCCCTGCACCCTCTATAGTTACGCCCCTGCTTACACTATATTAAGTGACTTTTCTGTGGCTAAAATGGAAGATTTTTACACTGATGACACTAATTTCTTTACACCCTATATTTTCTAATGAAATAGAATTCATTCATATCAGATCTAAATTATCAGAGGATCATAAAGCATTTCAAACACAGATGAAGATGACACATTTTATTGTTTAGCTGTAGCGTGTCACACTTGTCTGTCTAATCTTAGGCTCACAATTTCTGATCAGTGTTGGTCCAACCCCTGGGATCCCCCCATCCAGAACAATGTACAGATGTAGCAAACACTAAGTTGATATTTAACAGCGTGTTGTAACTTTAAGGGCCACTCTGGTGAATTTCTTTTATTCATTTAAATTATGAAGCTATACCCCCAATATTTGTAAGTGAGCTAGTATTACCTTGGTTAGTTATTTCTTTATGTCTGAAACTCCTGGCCTCTTTTTCCTTACATGGTCATGCGATCTTAATCCTGACCAGCTCAGATCTACTTGGGGTTGTGTATTCATTTACTAGTCAAATTCACAGTTTGTGTGATGCTATTACATAAGCCCTACCACAGAAACTGCCTACAGGGGGACATAAAATATCCTGGCACAGTTACAGATGATGATCACACAGCTCCTGACACACAGCTGTAATAAAGGAGATCACAGCTCATCTTCCTGACTGTATACTTATGGCCTGTAGCTTATTTAGGTGAATATAGAAGATAATGATAATTACTGACTGGGAATGGTGATGCGTTCCAGGGGCCAAAAATGAAGGCCAACAGCTAAGGTTAACTGATACATATTAATACATAATTTAGCACATCGCTGAAATATTGTGTAGCTTTCTCATCTTTGTGCGAAATATTGATCCAATCAAATATGAACAATCTGGACTGCTCTCTCATTATAACATATACATAACCAGATATAATTTTAGCGCAATACAGCCATTGTAAAGCAGTTGAAAGGATAAAGAAACTGTGGCACAAAGTGATAGCGCTTTAAAAGTCAAGTTAAAGGGCACCCTGGCGAAAACACATTTTCTATCTTTTCCCGCCTTACCTGATTACCTGTCACGCTCTGGAGGTCTCCTCTGTTTATTGCAGCCATTTCCATGCAGTACAGCTCCCTGATGCTTGTCAGGCATCATCTTGATAGTGAGATATTTTGATTTTACGTTTACATTTCTCTCATGTTGCATCAGCACACCATTTGCTAAGGTTATACCATTTCCGCTTGCTGGGTGGCCAGTTTAAATACCATTACCTTCTATATCCATCTCAATAAGCTACAGACTACTCAGGAAGATAAGCTGTGATCTCCTCTTTTATAACTGTGTGATCATCATCAGTAATTGTGATAGGAGATTCTGTGTTCCCCTTAGGCAGTTTCTGTGGTAGATCCATGTAACACCATCATACAAACTGAGAAACAGACTTAAATTAAGAACACATAACCCCAAGTAGATCTAAGCTGGTCAGCATTGAGATCACATGACCATCTGAGGAGAAAAAGGCCAGTGTTTCAGACAGAAAGGAATAACTAACCAAGGTAACACTAGCGCACTTATATATACTGGGGGATAGCTATATAATGAATGAAAAAAGAAATCACCCAATTGACCCTTTTAAACTTTGCTATATCTGTATAATAAAGCCTGGAAACTATGATTTTTGGACTTTGCATTATACTAAAGGCAAACATGAATAAAGGAATAGTTACGTACATGAACAATGCAAAACAGCTATTGAAGACTGGGCTGAACTTTTGAAACATGACATCAGCTGAGTTGTATGTATGGGAAAATGATGCGCCATTTACATATATACGTCAATCTGAATCTACTTTATATTCTTGTTGAAGGAGGACATTGAATTTCCACATTTTATTATTCACTTAACAGTCAAAAGTTAATGTGGAAAATTCAACCATTCATTGTTACGTGTGCTGCTGGGATCTGTAGTTCTAAGCTTCCTAGCAGCACAGCTACAGGTGGTTGAGGGTTAATTGAGCTGGCTGGGTGTGGTACTTCTTGCTAGCCAATCCCCTGGGTCTGTGCTCACATATAAACCCTGCTTCTGTCAGTCTCTGCTGGGTTCCAGAGTGAGCAGTCATGAATCCTTGTCTGTTGCAAGCAGGTATTTTGTGTCTCACTGCTCCCAAGACAGTTTGGACACCTGTAGTCCTTCTCTGTGTTATATGCAGATCCCTTTACAGGTGCGGCCTCCAAACGTCTTATGTCTCTCTCTGCGTGTCAGTTGGTGATCCCTGACACTGCTCCCTATGCCAGCTTGGTGGCTGACTGTCTATCCCCCCTGTATGAGGACACATGGACTTGCTGTGAGTTTCATCTGTGTGCATGTGAATTCTGGGTGGAGTCTGTGTGGTTTTCACTATATGTATGAGTCGGTGCCGGTAGAGGCGGTGCCGGTAGGGTCGGTGCCCTGGTTATCTTGTCCTGTGTCCTGTTACCTATTCTGTTGCAGCTTGCTGTGTTATTTGTGCCTTGCGGTTCATGTCCGTTTGTACGTTTATTTTCTGTCAGTTTTGTGTTAGCTTGCTGTATGACCTGCGATCTGTTTCCTGTCCTGATGCAGTGTGCTGTGTGAAATGTGTCTGGTTCTGCTGGACTCCTGGTTAGTGTGGGGACTAGCGGTATAACCAGGAGCCATGAAGTTGGCCTGCTAGCTTCCACGTTTTGTACAAAATGTCAACTAATACCTGGTATTTTCATTCAGCTTATCACCTGTTACTAGTGGTTTCATTATGGCTGCTGTATGCTGTGTTTTCTGGCTCTGTGTATCCTGTTGTTCAGTCCCTGTCATGTGGCCTGTGAATGCGTTTTGTTCTGGTGCGTGGTTCCTAGGAGCAGCTAGGGCCCAGATCCGAAGACCGCTGGGCCGCCCTTTATTGGGGCGAATCCCCCGCGTAGGTAATTTGTGAAAAAGCACCAATGGAGTATGCAGATCTTCCACTATTCTCAGTAGTCACAGCAGGAGACTCCAATTCTAGTAATCATAGAACATTTTCCCTATAGGTAGCATGACCAAACATGGTTCCAGCATGTAAAATGTTAAATGTCGACATTATCTTAGACAGCTCACTTTTAGATCTTCCCCACAAACCAAACATTAGCACAGTTAAATGACTAATTATAATCTAAAAGTAAACTTTGTCTAACTTTCATACCAGAGGGGCAAATCGATATATCCTTCTGTGACAGTCGTACGGAGTACCATATCACCTGTAGATTGTCTCATGTATTCCATTTAAGTGAATAGTTGATTATATTACAATACAAGATACTGTAGCATAAATTACTGTAGCAAGGAGATGAATGAAAAGTGCATAGTCAATGGGGTAATGGATTTACAAATGAACGCCATATTCATGAGGCCCATGTGCCACATTCTCCAACAAATGCAACAGTATTAGAAAAAGTGAGCAGAAGTTATGAGATGCACATGGCGGAAAACAATGGCGGCATTAGTTTTACTGCTATGCACATATACCTACGTAAGTATTATCTGATTGCTGCACAGCGAAGATACGGTTGTGGTGTATCCAGAGCTGGCTTCACTTTGGATGTCGCTCTTCGCAGTACTATTAGGTAAGAGCTTAATATAATAAACAGTCAAGAGGGAAGCCCAGCTTTGATTGCACCAACCCTTTTTTACAGCATGGCTAGCCCTGAGATGCGGACATGGATCTGAGGGCTCAGTCACATGGGTGCATCGGCGCCTGTGTTCCTGCACTAAAAGACGGCCGCACTGCTCCATTGCTGGTCATGTGTTCTTTCTTCCGGCGCTGCAGAGAGTCGTCCGTCCTGAAGTGCGGCCGTCTTCTTCGTGCAGCAACACGGGCACCGATGAGCCAGTGTGACTGAGCACTGAGGATGTTGCTGCAACCGGCAGAGATAGGGGAAAAGGGATGGAACCCCTGGTTAGTTATTGTCTTAAAGTGGGGTAAAGATCCTGTATCACGCCGTGACGCCACCGTTCCCACACATCAATATTCTATGCGGCAGAGTAATAAACACAGAGACTTGTGTATCGTTCCTCGGGTCCTCAGAAATGGTTAAGACCCAGTAAAACTTTACTTGAAATAAACTTGAAATTACAGGCAATTACAGGTATCATTCACTTGCATAAAGTTACAGGCAGAAGCTCAGAGGTTGGGAGGAAACACAGGAACAATACGGCCTTATAGTCCACGTTATCTGTATGTCACCGGTCATGGAAATTGAGTATACTCCGTGGGACGTAAAAGGTAGGGGTCACTCCACATACACTCTGGCAAGCAATTACTGAAGAAAGGCTTAGCCTAGATGCATCCCGCACATCATCCGCATTGGTGTCACAATTATGTACCTCCGTGTGGTGATCCTAATGGTGAACGGCTACACAGGAAAAATTATGCCTGTAGTGTGAACAGGTACCTGGTATGGTGGGTTGCTCTATTATTTGGGAGTTGTCCATTTTGGGGGAATTTAGTACTCACTCGTTCTCCCATGCGTTTCACATGCGGTAAGACTGTCTCTCTGTCTCCTCCATATTAGACATGGGGAAACCAGAGATGTCTCCCTGCACCACTGCGGTTTCTCCAGCAGAGCAGGGAAGAGAGAAGATCCTCAGCTCCAACATGGGGAGCCTCTCCTTCTCCATTTTCAATACATGGAAGCTAAAGGTGCTTACCTGCATCACTGTGGGTCCTCCAACAGCATGGGCAGATGGATAATCATCAATAACCTTTCCGTCTCTCAGACACTCACTTTTATAACCTCACTTGTACCACATGATACAGTAGGAAAAATACATTCAGTAGCAGAGCTGACAGGCAATGATTTTATGGGCGTTAACCCCTCAGACGCTGCAGCTGTGCAACATACATGCAGAAAATTGACATGACAGTTTTGCACAGTGCATCCACATAAGACAGAACATGTATGACAATTATGGAGGGGTCCAGGATCCTGTTCTGGGACACTACATTGCCCTTTTTGTTAAGACCATAATATGATGTACAGTAAAGAACATACTGTATGTACCATAGAAGTAGACTATGTAATGGCTATGGTGCCCTTTGAAAGAGGGAGGCCAAGCTCTGATTGCACTATCCCTTCGTCATGATATAGTATTTCTGGTTAAGTTAAATGGTTGTGTGGAGTTGTTACTTTTTGTTGTTACTTTTTTCTGTCTCTTGTTTAGCGTCAGGTTGTAGTTTTATCTCCTTGTGTGGCTTGCTCCCATTTTGTAATTTTTTTCAGGTGTCCCTTGTGTGCTTACTGGTTCTATCCTGTTTGGTCCATCCCTGGTGCCCACACCTCTCCCTTACTCCATCTAAGGTCATTACAGAAAAGACCCAGGTACCTGTTGTGGGGTTGCCCTTTTCAGTGCGAGTGCTCCTTTTGTCAGGCTGGTTTGACCACTTTAAGAATAGGAATAGGTTCCGGCTCTTCTTCGCCCTTTGCCCTATTGTGTATCCCATCTCCTTGTTAAACCTTGCCCTTGTGGTTCCTCTGTTGCCCTTGTCAGACATGACACTATTTTGCTACTGGATACCGAGAACACCTGTAGGACCTTCTTCCAAAGAGAAACTGCATTGTTAGCAAACAAGCAGATAGAGAGTTGGCTTGATGGTCATTTAAAAGAGCATGGAATGGGATATAAACATCAGACCTTCTTCACCTTTTCAAACAGAGGCTGGACAAACATCTGTCTAGGATTATTTAGTGACTCCTGCATTGAGTAGGGGGTTGGACCTGATGACCCTTCCAACTCTACCATTTTATTATTCTACCTGGGTGGCAAAACTGAACACCATAGTGGAGGCCCATCTCTTCTATGTACAATCATACAGTGTAGAAATAACCATATACAATGCCTAAATGTAGGTGCGATATAGAAAAAATGTCCTACATAGGCCAAATAACAGTACCATACAGTTTTCTAGATAACAATACTATACATTGCTTCTGCCATCATACACTGTAAACATAATGTATTGTGCAGTGCCTAAATAACAGTGTCACACACAGTCTGAGTAAAAACAGTACCACCATGCAGTGCTTAACTAATACCAACATGCAGGGACCAAAGACCAGCTCCATCCACGGTCATCTACCAGTAATAACAGCACTAATCTTAGCACAGCGGTAATGGGGGACACCAGCGAACAGACAAGGAATTTCTATTTATCAGTAATTTTTTTCCTTTCTGGGAGGAAATACTTTTTAATTTTACATAGAGAACAAGACAGGAACGTGCATTACATGGCGTGAAAGGTCAGCACATTTTACTTCCTTGGCCTGTAATATTGTCGATCATGACAGGTCATAAAGTCAACAGGAAAAGTCTGACACTGACTATAACACAACTGTGGGGTTACTTGGGAAATGTAAAGATTCAGGAAGCCTGGAGCACACGAGACACTTCACCAAAGAACATTTCATAACAAGATACAATCAGTCTGTGACCACATTACAACAGCCAAGTGATATATAACTTTGCTTAAAGGTATATTACACCAGAAAACATGACATGGGTTGATATCGTCACTCAGTCCTTCCCAGTGAATTGAGTACAACGAAGGAAAAACGTTTGGGATAGTGTTGTGGGTAAGTGGTTTCATGATGCAGCAGAAGGAGTTACAAAAGTAAATTTATTTGATAACAAAGAAATGAAAATGAGTAATGTCATAATAACAAGCAAGCAGGTTAACTTTTACAGCAGATTTAGCTGTCAGTAGATACGGCTAGCTATATCCTAGAATTAATACCTTATGTGCAATTAGAAATAAAAATATTTTCAGGCTGGGCAGTGCGGATCCAACATGCCGCACACTAGTTTGGCTTTGGGATACCTGAGGTGGCAGCACCTAAGGAACCCCGGTTTTCATGCTTAACCTCTCCAAATGGGATACCGGCTTTGCTTCAGGGTCCCTGAGCCGTTACACACACAGATAGTCCTGGTTATGTGGCTGTTGATGTCGAGCGGGTAGTGGTTTGACACGGGTTCAGGACGTCCTGCAATGACAAACAGGGGCAGGAGCAGCACATTTTTAAAATAAAAATAATTTTTATTTTGGAATGGTTGCATAATTAGACTCCATGGGAGGATTTTTTTGTACTTCAAATAAACTAGTGACATAAACTCCTTTTGAAAGTGATAGTACTGTTGAAGTAACAGTCAAAATATTAACAACCAACTGTCCATCTGTAAGTGAGTTACATGCTCCACCCCTGATCACATAACGGTGATGTCATCACAGGTCCTTCATCCTGAGTGTGTTACATGCTCCGCCCCTGATCACATAACGGTGATGTCATCACAGGTCCTTCATCCTTTGTGATGCCAGTGCCTTAATATAGTATGGTCCCACGGTGGGACCACACGGTGGAATGAAGCAATAAAACTGAAGGCACACATTCTTGTTACAGCAACCGGTAAAGTTCACAAAGTATTTAACCATCACATTGGAAAATGACCATTACCTTCTTTACACTCACTGTAGAATAAGATTAGGTTGCAAGACTGAGTAGCACACTTGCTGGACTCTGGGGTTATTCTCCTAGTTGAGACTAGCACTGTAAGGAATGGGTTAACTTGGTGTGCTAAACGCCTTTGAGGGAGATGTGAGCTATGGTGCAGGCTCTCCTGAGGGGAAACTAACTCCTGACTGTGTAGGGATGTCTCCAACTCACAGTTTCAGTGTATGGTTTCCTTCCAGCTTACATGAGGGTCTGCCCTGGCTCAGGTGCCTCCTGGCAGGGTTGAAACAGAGGCCGCCTGCAAACAGCCGGGTCGGATCCGGCTGCGAGAATTCTCGCTGGCTAACCCAAAAATTAGCTGCAGGCAGCCAATCATAAAGAGCATTGTTGCCAGGCAGATCTTCTTTAACCCTATTGACAGGGAGAATAGGGTTTTTCCCCTGAAAGTGTGCCTCATATGTTCCCAAAAGGTCTCTAGGTCCCATTAACCTTAGGACTGCCCTGTAGGATCCTCTGGGTCACTACACAACCCCTTTAAGGCCACTTTCAAACTAGGGTATTTTAGCTCTATATTTGGTCTGTATTTTGTGGACCTTAATATGGAGCTAATGTAATTCTACATATCTATTCACATGGCTGTATTTTAACGGGGCCTTTTTTAAAAAAAGTAGCATGATCTATTTTTCCTGTATTTGCCTCTGCATTGCTATGCTTTTCCATCGGTAAGTACAGATCAGTATTTTCCCAGTAGAAAATAAAATATACGGAGGCGAATAGTGATGAAAAACTGATGACCTTTAGTTGTAAAGTCATCTGTAACATATTCGTAATATGGATCCGTATTACAGATATGGTACAATACGCTCGTCTGAAAGTGGTGTAAGCTTGATTGCGACAAGTGTGAAACGTAGTTAATATGCAGGATTTTTATAAAAGAAATCAACACTTTCATCAATGTATAGAACCAAAACCATTAAACCAGTAGACACGCAATATGCTTAGTAGTAGAGAGCTGGGATGAAGGTTTTTCTGCCTGCAGCTTTTCATGACGTGAGCATCACATGAGTGCTATGGAACAAAACATCGCAGAACACTGGTTTAGACAAACGGTAGAGTTCTGGGAAACCGAGGAACAAGTGGATTGTACTTGTGAACAGCCTCACACATAAAACATTTGTAACTTAGACATATACTAAAAAACCATGTAAGTAATTGGGCTATATCAATAATACGTTGTTCTCTATTAATCCTTGAAAGTTTTGGTTACTTTTAAGAGGAGGTACCAAAAAGAAATGGGCTCTTCCTCTGGTGGGCTTCTGTTGGCAGGTGAATGTCTGCAGAACCTTCTGAGGTGGTATGCCTGCTGATTTTGTTGGGGAAGGTTGTGTTCGGCTCCAGTGATTTTTCTTCAACAAGTTGTTCGGTTTTCCACCTATTTAGCGATGGTTAATTCCTACAAATAACAATGCTGATTTGTTTGTTTAATGTGAGAGGGATCATGCACTCAAAACCATCAACCAAAGTTTTTATTTGAAAGTTTTGAAAAGGTTACATCACGATATTTAGAGAAAATGCACGGATTTCTGGTGAACAGGGGACTGATTCTTCCATTATGACAATGCACCGGCCCACACAGTGCCCAGTGTTAAGCTATTTTTGACGAAAAACAGCAAGACACCCTTGCCTCACCCTTCGTATTCACCCGATCTCGTGCTGTGCAATTTTTTTTTTTTATTTGCTCGGGTTAGAAGAAACCTCAAAGGAAAACGTTTTACTAATTGTTGAAGAGGTGAGGCAAAAAACAACATTATGCAAAAAGTTTGGTCCCGTGTTAGCCAGTAGAGCAAAATGTGATAGTTCTCAGTAAGAGAAATCAAGTCATCTTGTAGATATGATACCTTTTAACGGCTGAGTCAGAACCCTGAGAGGTTCAAAAGCTCACTATAACATCATGTATTTTTGTTAGTCATTAAAGGTTATCATTAGTTACAAGTAGAGATGAGCGAGTACCAAAATCCTCGGGTGCTCGTTATTCGAGTCCAGCTTTTCGTTATATTCGAGAGCTGTATTCGAGTAACGAATCATATTGAAGTCAATGGGAGACCTGAGCATCTTTGTATTTAACCCGCCCAGTGCCGAGCTTTTTTTCTCTCTCTCTCTTTCTCTCTCTCTTTCTCTCTCTCTCTCTCTCTCTTTCTCTCTTTCTCTCTCTCTCTCCTTCTCTCTCTCTTTCTCTCTCTCTCTCTCTCTCTCTCTCTCTCTTCTCTCTCCCCCCCAGCAAGCCACATACTGTTGTGGACGTGCAGACGCTGGCAAGTCACAGCAGGAACTGGTAATGCGGTGAGGGGTCAAAATGGGGAGGGGTCGAACTCGCCGTGGTACTCGCTCGAGTAACAAGCACCATCGAGTATGCTAATACTCGAACGAGCATCAAGCTCAACTCTAGTTACAAGATTACATGGTTTCTCTTGCTGGGAACAATCACAAAAAAACATCAATAACAATGAGTTTTTAAAATGCTTGAATGGTGGAAAAAACATTTGGACCAATGTATTGCTGCAAATAGAAAGGATTGAAGGAACTGAAGCTTCAAAACGTACAAATTGAGAAATTATTTTTAATAAATGAATTTGTATAATTAGAGATGAGCGAATGTACTCGGTAAGGCCGATTTCGCAATCGAGCACCGCGATTTTCGAGTACTTCACTACTCGGGTGAAAAGTACTCGGGGGCGCTGTGGGGCGTGGCGTGGCGTGGTGGAGCGGGGGGTAGCAGCGCGGAACAGGTGGGAGCTCTCTCTCTCTCCCTCTCCCCCCCACTCCCCTCTGCAACCTCCCGCTCACCCACAGCGCCCCCCGAGTACTTTTCACCCGAGTAGTGAAGTACTCGAAAATCGCGGTGCTCGATTGCAAAATCGGCCTTACCGAGTACGTTCGCTCATCTCTAATAATAATCAGGTACATTGTAGACTGTGCAGGCAATGCGTAACAGAGAGACAGAAAAAAACATTTTGTGGGCTTATTAAAGACAAGGCGAGGGTTAATATTACATTTATGGCTTTACGTTTCCCTTTGAATTATTCTGGTATTCACAGTGTGGGCACGGGGGAAATTGAAGTACTACATATTACTAATATTTAACCTCAAATGATTTTCTCACACCACCCACACAATCAGCAATCTGGACAAGTACAGTCAAGTATATACACGGGTGTTATATCTAAGAGTGTATCATTAGAGAAAACCTCTAATTAATAGTGATCAGCATTGATAACATGAGATTAGATAACTATATGTCATTGTTGTATCTAACATGAATGCAATAACTTCTACCTAGGGCACCAAGTGATATTATTGCCATTATAACCAGCTGTCTGTGGTCACAGAGGGCACTGCCTTTCTATAAACTCTATCACAGATCCTAATAAACTTTAAGTTGTGCAAAGAGAATTTTAGCATTTAAAGGTATTTCCGAAACTTAAAAAAAAGAAGATAAAGGGCTTCAAATTAAGAGAAACTGATTATTCACCTATCCCAGTGGCTTCCTGTCCAGTGCTGACCGCTCAGCAACTCACAGGCTACAGCAGCAATAGGAGAATCATTGCTGAAGCCTGTGATTAGCTGAGCGATCATGTGCACGATGAGCGGCATGTCACCGCCTGCCGAGATGTTGCCTCTCTACTATCCAGAATCCCAGAGTGTCTATCGGCTATATCCTGTTTCTCTTCCCAATATCTAAAACTCAACATGAAGAAAACAGAGCTTTTCATATATCCCCCACCTCTCTCTACACTTCCACATGACCTATCAATCACTATCAATGGCTCCACACTCACCAGTTCCGCAAGTCAGCTGTCTTGGTGTTACATTTGACTACGCCTCCTCTCCTTCAAACTGCACATAAAAGTCCTCACCATCTCCTCATAGAATTATAGAATCATAGAATGGCAGAGTTGGAAGGGACCTCCAGGGTCACCGGGTCCAACCCCCTGCTCAGTGCAGGATTCACTAAATCATCCCAGACAGATATTTGTCCAGTCTTTGTTTAAACACTTCCATTGAAGGAGAACTCACCACCTCCTGTGGTAACCTGTTCCCCTCATTGATCACCCTCACTGTCACAAAGTTTTTTCTAATATCTAATTTGTGTCTCCTCTCCTCCCTTTCAGTTTCATCCCATTGCTTCTAGTCTTTCCTTGTACAAATAAGAATAGTGCTGATCCCTCTGCAGTGTGACAGCCCTTCAGATATTTGTAGACAGCTATTAAGTCTCCTCTCAGCCTTCTTTTTTGCAAGCTAAACATTCCCAGATCCTTTAACCGTTCTTCATGGGACATGATTTGCAGAGCACTCACCATCCTGGTAACTCTTCTCTAAAAATTGCTGTCATTTGTCAATGTCTTTTTTAAATAGGGGTGCCCAGAACTGGAGACAGTATTCCAGATAAGGTCTGACCAGGGAAGAGAAGAAGCAAATAATTGCTTCATATGCCTCCCTTCCAATGCCCTTGTGCCTTTCCAATCCATCCTCAACTCTGATGCCCCTCTAATATTCTCCTGACTCTCCCCTCTGCCAAGCCCTCCATTAGCTGCCTATTGCCCAGTTATTATCAATGACATACACAAGATGCCACCTCCATATATCTCCATACCTAATATACCTTCCCACTCGTAACCTCCAGTCCTCACAAGACCTCCTACTCTACCCTCCCCTAGTGTGGTCCTCACATAATTGTCTCCAAGATTTCTCCCCTGCATCACTTATACAACTCCCTACTTCAAAACATCATTCTTCACCACCTAGGAAAGCTTCAAAAGAACCTAAAACCCCACCTGTTCAGACAAGACTACACCCTACAGCCACCCTGTTGCAACCACAAAATCTCCTACCCGCACTTACTCTCTCCTCCCATTCCCCTTTACACTGTAAGCCCTTGCAGGTAGGGTCTTCTCTCATTGTATATCAATTTGTTAGACATTTAGTGGATGTTTGTTTTATATATGTAACATGCTTATATATGTAGTAGCATATGTAGTTTATATGTAGTGCAATCTAGTGTAACCCCTATTCTTCATTTCCACAGCTCCTGGGAATTAATGGCGCATTAAAAGTTAAGAAGAAGAATTCAACTAGATCAAAGAGTGTCGCAAGAAAGGACACCAAGGATAGAAAAACATTTTCATCATGCATTTGCATCAGTGACCTGCAACCTGTGACTCTGTAGTTGTGAAATTACAAGTCCTAGCACGTGATGAAATTTGAAGAATATCATTGCGTGCTGGGTCTTGCAATTGTACAAAACTACAGGGTACAAACCATGGATTAGTAACTCAACCCATAACAGGTAAATATATACAAAGGACATACATGTTACCACAGAATATGTGGTAAATGTTAGATTTGTGGGTTGTCCAATTGCTGCGACTCCCTGTCCTTCCTGTTCCTCCACCTGTGGATAGCTGAGCTGTCTTGGCTGCTATGAGCAACTGTACCATTTTTCCTTTGCACCAGTTTAGATACAATTTCCACCACAGTGTTCATGCTTTAAATTTTTCTCAGTTAAAACTTAGCAACCAGTTTAACTGGGGCAGAAGATCTATGACCAGATTATATAGACGTACATTGGGGTACATCCCCTGGGTATTCCACCATGATAGACAGCAAGGGAGCTTATAAATGGAAAAAAAAAATCTTGATATTTGTATAGCACCAACTTATTCTGGGTACTCATTTTATCGAACTCGGAAGGATGGAAGGCTGAGTCAACCTTGAGCCGGCTACCTTAACCAAGTGGAGATTGAACTCACAACCTTCAGGTCGTGAGCAAGAGCTTAGGACTGCATTCTGCTGCCTTAACACTCTGCGCTGATTCATCCAATTTGGTTGTGAGAATAGTTTTACCTTAAAGCTTACCAAGTGCCTCTTTCCATGTACACCAGTGCTATGTGAAGATGTCATTATGCCCACCTCCCAGAAAACGAAAACTGGGCCACATGCTGGGATACGAAAGTGGCCTCTACCACTGGATGTCAATGTTGGAACTGAATTTTGTGGGGCCTTATCGACTTCAGCAGCACAATCCTTTGGTGTGCATGGCAACTCTCCGATATGTGACTGTGATGGGACTCAGGTGAGGTCTACGTCCCAGAGATGGGATATGAAGAAGGATAGACGTTTGTCTTAAGGTATGACTTTTATTAGATCACCGTGAGCTGGCTGGTTGCCTACATAGGAAACCATGATTATTTAATGAAATAAGTTGAGCCTTACCAGGAAGGGCTTAGAAACCAATGGCCATACTGTGATTATGGCTACTGCTATAGAATGGTAAGGTTCTTGGCCAGCAGCAAAAAAAACAGTCAAGGACATTTCCTATTTTTTTGCTTTAGAAAAACAAATCTGTATTTCCATGTTTGAAAATCATCACCTATCATCTACCATTCTATCACCTCTCTGAGACGTGTCTTCACCTGAGAGCTGCAAACTTTAAATGCTACATCTGAGTCGCCAGTCTAACAAGACTTTATACTAATACAAGTGGATTCTGACATCAGAGTAGCTAGCTTTGGACAAGCTGAAGGGTTGGCATCCTGATCAGAACATGGAAAGCATGTATAAGTGCTCCTCTCTTACTTACTTCACATGCCTGATGTTCAGGTTCAGTCCCCTTCCAAAATGTCCTTTTGAAGACTTTAATTACTAAACTTTCGACAAAAGAACTTCGAAGCCATATGCCTCCATATATAAAAAAAAGTTGTATATGTTATTATGCTATTAATTTACATATATTAAAAACTCTGATGCGAGTTTCACAGTTCTAAGGAGGATAAGTGTCAAGTGTTCTGTTGCTCCTTTTATACTCCCTCCAAACTTAATTGCATGCCAGTGATATCATGGTGTATGCATGGGGATATGGCACTAAAGATGACTGTCCCACTTCTGGCCATCGAGGGCGCATGACCAGATTGTGTGCTTTCATCCTGTAACTAGGACATGCACACAACCATCTCAAGATGCCATCATGGGCCTCGGTTAAGATCTGCCACCCAACATTCATGCAAATCCACACAGCTCCAATATTATAGCTAGCCTTTATTCTACAAAAAGCGGGAAATGAAGTGGTCTTCACACAATCAATGATGTCAGTATTATCACAAAATACTCTGCATCCCAGAGAAAATGCCACATCATGAAGAAATACTCAAAATGAAATAAAACGCAACACGGATAGAAAATTAATTAAGCTCTGAACAATCAATTTAAATTTTAAAAAATTACACGTCTTCTCTGGCCCAATAAACTGGATGATCAGTAAGTAGTGAGGCCAGCATGTTGGGCGATATAGCTGTTAATGCGATGCGGCGTCAATTCTATGAGTGCTTGAATACTGTCCTGGGGTGCTGCTGACCATAGTCCACACTTCATCTTCATTACAAGGCTATGGAAAAGCATTCATTCGACATCCAACCATGTCCCACAGATTCCAGATTGGAGCGTGATCTTGCAAAGCATGCCTGCTGATGTTCGCTGTATGGGGCCATGTGTTATCCCGCTAGAAAATAGTGTTGGGTATGCCTTGAAGATATGACAGTGTGACGGGCTGAAACACTTCATCAAAAATGCCATCAATATACCCCTGATGAATACTTGAGGCATTCAGCTGTTGATGCTGATGGCATCCCAAACCATGACTCCAAGTTGATGAGCTGTGTGGCATTCCAAAATAGAGGAAATATTGTCACATGGCCTATCGAGAAATATGAGAGAAAATAATTTCATCAATTAAGGGACAAACAGACATACTGCAGATTGGATTATAATCCGATTGTAAAATGTAGTAATATGAGTGATATAAGACATGAAATACACGGTCTTCTTTATAGGGCGCTTGAACAGGGAATTATACCAAAAGGACTTTGGATGGTTGGATTGTTGAGTGTCCGAGGATACCAACTTTTTACCTTATACCCAAAGGAGCCTATGGATCCTACTGAACATCTGATTGTGCCCAGGATTCATTGACTACTAGCGTTTGGTCAAGTGCCTTCCCTCCTATGTTAAGGACATGATCGACGTCCTGACTAAGGTCAATGGTATATCACTAGAACCTGATATGTACCTTGTGTTGATGGATATTGAGTCATTATACACAAATCTATGACGGTTTAAGAGCTGTTACTTTTTTCTTGGGTACTAGATGGGATGGTTCTGTTTGTGAGCTGGTACTGGAATTACTTGAATATAATCTGCCTCATAAGTTTCTTATGTTAACAAAGGATTTTTTTGTTTGTTACAGAAACGTGGCACTGCCATGGGGGTGACGTTTATGCTGACATATGCAAACCTGTTTTTGGAAGATGTATTCATGAGTTCATGAATGGGTGAGTGAGAGCTGCCTCTGATTGGTGAGGGCTGTGACCAATCAGAGGCAGCTCATTCAGCAGGCGGGGATTTTAAATCCCCGGCTGCTGAATACTACACAGAGCAGTTCAGGAGAACTGCTGGCCAGACATGGCTGAACTCCGGCTGCTGGGAAAAGGTGAGTATACATTTTTTTTTTATTTTTACACATTTTAGGATGATTTTCAGGGAAGGGCTTATATTTTTAAGCCCTTCCCGAAAATTCATCCCGCGCTCGCTGGCAGACCATTGCTTTCAATGGAGCCGGCTGTATTGCCGGCTCCATTGAATTCAATGGGCGAACATCGTTCTTCTCTGCCACAGCTGTTACAGCTGTGGCAGAGGAGAATGATTTGTCTATTATATGTTCTCAATGGGGTCGGTGCTGCTGCCGCCGGCCCCATTGAGCGCATATATAGAACACAAGTAATCGCAGAACGCAGATAGGCGCAATCTGCGATTCGTCGTGTCCTATAATTTATCGGACATCTGCATAAAAAGCGGACATGTGACCGATCCCATTGCAAAGCAATGGTTCTATATATGCGCAGATCGCATGCGCATCCGCAAATCGCGGCAAAAAATGGTTGCCTGACCGAGGCCTTACACTGCAGCACTGATGATCGCTATGATAAGGCACAGCAGGACTTCTCTCCTGCCATGCCTTATCACTTATTACAGCGATCTTAGGTAATGGCAATGCAGGACGCCGGTATCTGGTGTCCTGTTGCCATTGCAACCAGCCAGGCTCTCTGCGTTAACATCCCGAGAGCCGGCTGAAGTCACAGACGAAGCACGCTCCCTCTGTGAGCCCTTTCCCTGCGCAATCTTCTTAGATCGCGGCAGGGAAGGCGTTAACAGTGGGGGGCGCATCTCCGATGCCCCCTGCTTTAGGAGCAGGAGGGCGGCTACTAGTGACAGCCGGCTCCCGCTGCAGGATAGCACGAGATCTGCTATGATCTTGCGGTATCCCTATGACGTAAGGGTACGTCATTTTGCGGGAAGTACCCCGCTCCCATGGCGTACCCTTACGTCATGGGGAGGGAAGGGGTTAAAAGGGTGTTTCACAAAAATACTATTGATGACCTATCCTCAGGTTGATGTAGTGACTGGCGCTTGCAACTGCAGCTTATTGAAATCAATGGGAGCTGCGCTTACAATTACAAGCACTAGCCACTACACAGGGTCAGCGCAGCGGCTTTCGTTCCGACCCCAGTGCATACCGGAGCTGTCAGCCAGTGCCCGATCAGCTGATTGGGCAGGGCCCTAAGCAGTAGGCCCTGGCTGATTAACTATTGATGACCTATCTTGAGGAGGTATTGGTGTATCTTATCTTCACCACAAGTATGGGTAGAGACCTAGTGCTGGGCTGTACCTGCCCAGCGTACGCCCAGAAGTTAGTGATTGGCTGCCTGGGACAGAGGTTTGCCTTGTATAGAGGGTTAGGGTTAGGGTTAGTTTAAGTGTTAAGCTTACATTATTAGCTGTTTACACCTAATTATGTAAGCCTAACACTGAAACTAACCCTAACCTTAACCCTCCATACAAGGCAAACCTCTGTCCCAGGCAGCCTACCATCATGTCGGGTGACAGCTGTTGTCCATGGCTGTGCAGCGGGAAGAGGAGCGTGGAGCATACTCACAGCGGTGCCTGACGCAAGGGGACCAGTACTGAACATAAGAGTACGGTGGGAAGAGCAGCGGGGACCCCAGTGACAATGCTCCCGGCTGCAGCGTGTGCCAGGGGAACAGGAGCCCACATTGGCAGTGCGGCGTGGAGAGGAGCCTGGAGAACATTTACAGCAGTCCCCACTGGCAGCGTCTGACTGTGGGGATGGGAGTGGAGGTGCCAGTCCACCAAAGAGAGCAACGGGGAGCTTAGTGACAGCAGTCCCGACTTCAGCAGTGACAACAATGAACTACGTGACAGCGGACCTGGTGGCAGCAGCGGCTGCAGGCTGCACGGGAGCAGTGTTCTCCCTGCCGCAGTACTACCCAATCAGAAGCTAGGGGTGTGACAGGGGCGTTCCCTCCTGCTGAGTGCTGTTACACCCCTAGCTTCCAGTACCAACAAGGTACAACAGTACCTCTTGAGGATAGGTCATCAATAGTATGTTTCTGGAAAACCCCTTTAAATTGACATATAACAATGATATGTGTAGGGTGGAATTTTTAGGTCCAATTATTGGTTGATTGTGATGGATTATAATGTAAACATTTTTTTTTCATATATGGTGGTATGTAGGGAGGTATTAAATGGGATTATACCAAGCATCTAGCCTCAGTATTGCTTTAGGTTTGTAAACCTTGTGGTTATAATTATCAAAGGTAATTTCATGTTATTTCCTTCTAATCGCTTAGTGAAGTGATGTATTCTCTTTCAGATCATTGGGGTCTGAAATGAAATTTCACAACCCGGGCTCACTTCCTTTTTCACTATACAAAAAGCCACGTGGTAAAGTAAAAAGTACAAATAACAAAAATGCCATCCATGTCTGATTGAACAGAAGCAGCACAGGTCTTAAAGGAATTGTCTCAACAATCTAGGACTGAGCCAACTGTAGACACAGACCCCAACAATCTGCTATTGATGACCTATCTTGAGGGCCCATTCCATGGAAGTGTATATAGTTCAATAGTTTGATCTCCCATAGTGGAATATTAGACTGCTGTATGCTGGAGATCCATCTGGATAGTTATAGACACTTGAGGAGAATTAGACCTCCTGGTGCCACAATTAAGGCTGGCCATACACATAAGATAACTTTGTTCAATCAACTGATGCCAATCTCTCCTGACCCCCCCCCCCCCCTAAATATGCATGCTGGGCTCCGACTACTTTTCTGCTTCAAGGCCCCGACACCTTACAATCACTGAGGGAACAATGAATTCTAAGGTACGGTAAAATATTTTACAGTAGAATGTAAGAGCAGCCGTCCATGACCTTCAGCTGAAGAGACTTTGGGTGATGAAACCACACATTGATCCAAAGCACAAATAAATCAACTAAAGAATGGAAAAGAAGATTTGTTTTTTGGAATGCCTAAGTCAGAATCCTGACCTTAACTCCACGGAGATACTGTGGCATGACCTGAAGAGGGCTGTGCATGCAAGGCATCCCAGAAATATTGATGAATTGGAATACATTTGCAGGGAAGTATCATTCAAAATTTGCCCTCAATGATGAGCAAATCTTATTTTCAGCTACAGGAAACATTTGGTGGAGGCGATTACTGATAAAGGGAATCTACAGCTTATTAAATTCAAGGGTTCACTTATTTTTTCTTCTTTTACTATGGATGTTTAGTCAGTGTGCTCAATAAAAGACATGAATGGTACAACTGTATGTGCCATAAGTTACACTGCGCTTGTCTATATTTATGACTAAGGACTTATTCCCATAGACATACGCAATTTTCGTCGGGGGAAAACACGGTATTTAGGGCTTCCGCAGATGAGCATATGTCGCAATGCGCTTGTTCCTGCACTATTTTTTTGTGCAGTGAACAAGTGTATTTTGCATGCATGCCTGCGCAAATACTGAGTGTATTTGGGCAGGCGCCACTCATTCACATTGGCGGGAGATTCACCCGCCCTGATTTAGGGCTAATGCCCACGGACAGATTTCTATTGAACCTAATAGCTTAATGTTTACACTGCGGAATTCCACCGCAGAATTCCACAGCGTGAAATAACCCAGAGCATGTCCTTTTTGTCGCGGGAATATGCGCGGCCGGCTTCCATTGTAGTCAATGGAAGACGGCCGTCACGCTACACTTAGCGTGAGTACACTATAGCGTGAGTACACTTCCCTGCCCACCGCCGGCTGCGTCATATAACATTGCCGGCGCGTCATGCCGGACTCGCACAGCTGATCCGGAAGGTGAGGATGGGGTCTTTGTGGGGGAGGTGCTGTGACAGACTCTGCTGCAGTATTCCGCTGGCGGAGTCCATCACGGCCATGGGCATTAGGCCTAAAAAGCGCATGCAGATATACGTGTTTGCGCACCTCTCAGAGACCTCTATGGGACTCTTTGGTGCACAAATATGCACAAAATAGAGCAGATCCTACTTTTTTGCGCCTGTGAAAACAGAGGGCACGAAAAAAAAAAGTGAGAATGAACCCAATAAATTAACGGGTTCTATTCTCCGCATTTTCTAGGCAGGATTTTCCCACCCAAAAAATTGCGGTTAAACACGCTTGTCTGTCGAAGCTACTCCCTGTAGCGGCAAGCGTAGTTGTGCATACGCCTGTGTGTCTTTGCCCCCATACTGTGCACGTCTGTGCATTTTTGGTGCATATTTGTAGCGTCTTCTTGCACATGTGTGGTTTTCACATCCATGTTGCTTCTGTATTCACTGTTATTTATAATAAAAGAATCTAAATAGTAAAATAAAAATACATATTTGATATCCATAAAAGTCTGATGTATCAAAGTAATGCATTATTTACCCCGTAAGATGACCGACATCAGAAAAAAATAAATAAAGAACGCCAGAAATGCGTTTTGCTCACTTATTTTGGTCACCCTGTCTCCAAGAAAAAATGCAATAAAGAGCAATCAAAAAGTCATATGTATTCCAAAATTATAGCAACACAAAGTACAGGACGTCCCGCAAAAAATGAGCCCTTGTACAACTATGTCGACGGAAAAGTAAAAAAGCTATTGCGCGCAGAAAAGTGTGTTAAAAAATGAAAAAAACACTCGTACAGCAAAAATAAACTATATAAGTTTGGTATCGTAGTAATCGTACCCAAAGAATAAAGTTATCAATTGTTTGTTGCAATTTGTGCGCTGTAGAAAACAAAATGCACCGAAAGATGGCAGAATTTCATTTTTTTTCCCATTTCTCTCCACTTAGAATTTTTGAAAAGTTTTTCAGTACATTATATGGTACATTAAATAGCATCATTGAAAAATACAACTCGTCCCGCAAAAAACAAGCCCTCATAGAGCGACGTTGAAGGATACATAAACTAGTTATGATTTTTTAATCGTAAGGTGGAGGAAAAAACAAAAATGGAGAAACGAAAAAAAAAAATACTTGTCCATTAAGGGGTTAAATAACAATTAGGCAACATTTTGATATCAATGCAGAATTCCATGTAACTCCTAAGGGTTCACTTATGTTTTCTTGCAACTACATGTCTCTTAGTAAGAATATGCAATTATAGGGAAGTGGAAGCCCTCACAATAGCCCTTAATAACCATTATCGTACAGCTGCCCTGAAGAGTTTCGCCATGCTTGCAAGAAAAAAAATCAAAAAGCGTATTTGTTAACCACAAGCAGTTCCCTTTTAGTACTCTACAAGCCATCATGTGCCCTTTTCCAGCCTGTGGAAAGTGTTATCTTAAGCAGCTTTTTGGGCAGGAAGTTATGTTTATCACTTCCCCTCAGTCACAGTGTGTCTAGAACTCAAACAGAAGACTTCAGATTGCATCAAAACAGTAGGTTCTTGTGTATTTAGCGCATCAAAGGAGTGGACCCCAAGGACTTCATATCACTTGACTTCTTGTGCAGTCATGTAGTAAAATAAAGTCTATCTTAGAAGTGCAATGCTGCTGCCGCTTTACCCCTTCAGTTCTGGAAAGTTTATCCAAAGTTGAAAATGTTCACATTACTCTAAGTTCTTCTAGTGCCTTATGTAGCCTGGAAAGTTTCACTTCTTGTTTTCTTTGTTATTTACTCTTTCTGATTGTCGTGTTTTTTGTGTTTAATGCATTTTAAAATAGACGTGCAAAAAATATATAGGGTTGACAATTAAGTGAAGTTAATGAAATCAAGCAGCAAAACTGGTTAAGGAAATGAATAACTATGACCAGTCAGGGCTGTTTTTCTCAATTAAAGGGTTTGTTCCACTTCTAACTAATGATGACCTATTCTCAAGATAAATCATCTATAGTAGATCGGCATGGGTCTGCCACACATGAACCCCAGTGATAAGCTGTTCCTTGAATCCTTGTTTTTGTGTATGGAGCTGTGTTGCTGCAGGAAGCAGATAGCGCTGTACATTGCACAGTGGCCTGAGTTGGTATTGCAGAATGAGTCCTGTTTACTTCAATAGCACTCAGTCTGCAGTACCAATCTAAGCCACTGCGCAATGTACAGAGCTATCTGCTTCCTGCAGCAAAATAGCTCCATTGACAAAGACACCATCCCTCAGGAATAAGTGATTGCTTGGGGGGTGCCAGGTGGCAGACCTCCACTGTTCTAGTTTTGAGAAGCTATGCTGAGGATAGCTCATCCATAGCTAGAAATAGGAGAACCCTTTAATGGTCATAGATTACCAAATGACCTATAAGGGCATAGGCAGACAGCCATATTATGGCTTTGATTTATCTGTTTCATTATCTCTCTATGCCTCCATTTTCATATCATGGCATGCTCCATCGAACTCAGTGGGTACAGGAATATTCTCCTCTATTGACAAGTGTAGTGACCTAGAGGGTCCTTAATACCTGTCTATGAGCTCCTCTGGAGACATAGAGGGTATTGTGTGGGAGAGAGACCTTGTCTTTCCCCTAATTCATGGGGTAAAGTTGTTCTGCCTGGCAACAGCTTGAAGTGGATTGGCACTGTTTGTCAGTAATTTCCCTGATTGGTCGAGGGCGAGGAGTTATGAGAAGCCCGGGAAAGTGAGCAGGGTGAGGCAGGAAGTGCGTTAGAGTTAGGAGAAGAAGTGCGGGTAAACTACAGGAAGTGGAGGAGGAGTCAGGGGATTCATCATCGGGAGGTGGACAAAGAGGAGGTAGTGTGCAGTAATTGACAAGCTAACGGAGGATGAGAGACAGAAAATCAAATCATGGTATTTGTATAGTGCCAACTTATTCCACAGCGCTTTAAGGTAATTATTACTTATTACCCCCCACCAAGCTGGGTTCTCATTTTACCGACCACAGAAGGATGGAAGGCTGAGTCAACCTTGAGCCGGCTACCTGAATCAAGCGGGGATTGAACTTGCAACCTTCAGGTCGTAGGCGAGAGCTTACACTCTGCACCACACAAGGCTCATAGCAGAGAAAGAAAAACAGTGTGGAGGACAAGACCCGAGTACAGTCTACACAATAGTGAGTGTAATTTGCCCCCTGAGAACTTCAAGTCAAAGGAAGTGGAGGCGGCCCGGTTTTAGTCACTCTATACCTCTACTAAGTAATCCTTTGGACATACCACTACGATATGTGGGAACATGTTAAGTAACCTTAAGAGAGAGGGCATTGAAGAAAATTTCCTGTGTAATTTTTATTCTCAGAACAACTGCCCATGTGTATGTTAACTATAGTCTGTAAGTTGTGAACTGTTACCATTAATTTGTTTGAAAGTGACGAGTAAACTATATACCTTTGGTTTACCACAAAAGACATGTGGACTCGTCTCAATTCTATCTTTACCGTCAATCTGGGTTCACTCCTCCAAGGTACTGGCGTCACGTGGCATTTACCAACGAACACCCTCATTGCTAGCTTAACTTTGCCACTGTGCGCAAATAAGCTAGACCCCTATTTGGCCATTGTGGGGAAGGGATCGCAGAGCCACCGTTGACCGCCATCTTGTTTTCCCTGAGGTCTCACCCGCAACGGCCAACACTCTGCTTGGGTGCCGCACAAGGAGAACAGCTATGCCCAGTTGTCAAGTTGTAGACTGAGGATTATTCAAGCCTTTTGGTGAAATGTTTCACCACCCTCCTGATTTTAGAGATATGTATCTGCAAAAAAAGGTATACTCCTTTCCTTTCACTTCTAAAGCGGGATTAGCAGAGCTCTGTAACAGCGGCGTTCGTGGTACAGCGGGAGGAAGGGAGGAAGCTGATGGGTAGAGATGGGGGAGCTGCAGCAGTTCCCACCGACGCTCAGCAGTATATACGGGAGGCAATGGAGCAGACCCGGACGGAATCTGTGTGATAAGGATGTGCGATCCTGCAATAGTGCTAGCCAGACACACTGACTCTCCTCCCCAGAGAGTGAGGGTGGAAAAGTGCGTCCTATAGATTGAATAATACGGTAATTACTAGATCAGGTCCTCTTTACTTGTGCATTGATATAAATGTTTATTGCAGTACTTGCCAAAAATACAGCCAGGCATCCAATTAGTTGTAAGATAAAATAAATAAATTTTAAAAAATCTTGCTATTTGTATAGCGCCAACTTATTCCACAGTGCTTTCAGGTAATTTATTTATTACCCCACCACCACCACCACCACTCCCACAGCAAGCTGGGTACTCATTTTACCGATCTCAGAAGGATGGAAGACTGAGTCAACCTTGAGCTGGTTACCTGAACCATGCAGGGATTGAACTTGCAACCTTCAGGTTGTGAACAAGAGCTTAGGACTGTATTTTTGCTGCCTTAGCACTCTGTGCTCCACTGTGCGCTGCTCTCCTCAGTGCTGGCTGCTGCTCGGGTTTTTTGTTTCCATTGGCTGCAGCTGTAACATAGGTTTACCCATGTGACTACTGTAGCAATTTGGAGGCTGGCAGGAACATCATTAGTGACATCCTGAAAAACCTACCTTGGGTCTTCTACATTAGAAGTCCACGTGACAGGTTTATGGGACGTCAACTGTCACATTTCATGGCGGCAACCACTGAAACAGTGGTCTGGTGCTACAATGAGTATATTACTTTCATATAGCCCCAAACTATATAAAAGTAATAACTGGGAAAACACCTTTAATGTTTCCCTGTGAGAGGAAAATGTCAATGGTGACCATCACAAGAATCCCAGCCATGTTTGAGTTCTTACAATTCTTGCTCAACAGGTAAAAACACAATCTTCTGTATCTGTGCATGTGCAGGAAACGTTTACTTATTGTTTAGCGCCTACACAATGGAGTAACGGCGTAGAAAGTGGTCTCTTGGGTGAATCATGTGATCTCCATTTTTCTCCTATGGAAGCAGAAACCAATGGCTCCACACTATTTACATAGCCCAAAAATGGGCATCTGCGGGCCTTATCTTGAGCACCTTGGGAAAAGTATGAGAAGCTTTAGGGTATGTTTATACATGGTGAATATTCCACACATTTTCCAACAGAATTGGTGTGGATTTTGACATGGATCCACACCAAAATTTATAGCAGATTTTCCACTGCAGAGAATGGGATACGAGTGAATGTAGCCTTATAGTTTTTACGCATATGCTCGTGCGAATCCGCCAAAAGAGTAGTTTACACATGCTTCACAGGTGTGGTTGATTGCGCTTGCTGGGTGTTATTTTGCTCCAGTGAGCCAATCTCTCAGGTCTGTTGCTTATATATACCAACTCCTTTGTCAGTGTCTGCTGGTTTTCCTTTGTGCTGGGTCTGTGGTAGACCTTCTGATCTGTCTGTGCAGTCATGGTTGCCAGTTTAGTTTCTGTATCTTTATATTTCTCTGTGTGTCTCTGTGCTGGGTCTTTTATGGCCTTATGAACTGTCTGTGCTGGCATTGTCGCCAGTTCAGATTCTGTATTTTTGCTCTGTGTTAGTGTGAACTGTGTCCTGTGCTGCTTGGATCATTTACCATCTAGGGCTAGTTAGGTCCTCAGGTTCCAGTGTGAGGCTGTCCCTATCAGGATGATCGCTCTGCTTGCAGACAGACATTCCGGGATTAGTTAAGTTGCCTCGTTAGAGTAGGGACCATGAGACGATGAGGACCCTTGAAGTGGGCTTGCGGCTTAAGTGACTTGGCCAATCCACTAAGTAATTCCTCGTACTTACTATAGCAATTCCATCCATTTATTTGTCTGGGTATGTTGGTGAGTTTTTTGGGTGTTTGGCAGTCTGTCTTGCCTCTGCCTGTCCTAGAGTATGTAGTCTTTCTTTCTCTTCTGAGTTCTGTCTGTGTTCCTAAGTCTGTTCCGTAGTTCTCTCTATGCCTTCTCAGTTCTGCTTTGCTCTCTGAGCTCTGTTTATGCAATCTGAGTTCTGTCCGTATTCCTGAATCTGAGTTCTGTCCGTATTCCTGAGTCTGAGTTCTGTCCATATTCCTGAGTCTGAGTTCATTCTGAATTCCTGGCTGCAGTCCCTCTACCTCGGGTGTCAGCTGCCTACCACTCTAGGACAGGTCTCAGCCTATATGATTGGTCCTAGTGGATCCACAATCCGTAATTCCTTAACAGTATTCTGAGGCAATGGATCCTACTGATCTCCTCATGTGAGAAAGGAGAAAGACATAACAAGCGTTGCATGCAGCACTTTTCTTTTCCAGTATTTTGAGACGGATCTGTGTAGCAACCTCCAGGCAGAGGTTCCAAAGCAGATGTGAAATCCACCTAATATTCATATTTGAATGGCTTAAAGGGGTTTTGTCATTTAAAAAAAAATCAATACTTACCTATTCCTCCCTGTCAGTCTTCTTACCGCATCTTCTCCTCGCTGATCTTCTCCAGTCCCCCGGGTCACTTCTCTGCAAGCCGGCTGGATCCTCTCCTTCTTGTTATGATGTGTCTATTCTCTGCATTCTTCTTCCTGCAGGTCAGAGTAGGTTATGTCACTAGTGACATAACGTTCACTGCCTAAGAAGGAATGCTGACCTATTACCGAGACTGTGCATGCGCGCTGTCATGCTGTGAGAGTTCATATATTATTGCAGAGAGACAGCACGCATGTGCAGTCTCGGCAATAGCTCAGCACTCCCTGCTAGGTTATGAACACTCAGAGTGCTGAGAATAGCTGCTTCATCACCAGAAGAAGAATCGACTGGCTGGAGGTGAGGTGACCGGGGGGTTGGGGGGGGAGGGCCTGGAGGAGTCAGGAGAAGATCAGTAGGGAGAAGATGCGGTAAGAAAACTGACAGGGGAGGAATAGGTAAGTTAAGAATTTTTGTTTTCTAATGACAGAACCCCTTTAAGAGTAGAGGCAACTAGCATTGAACTACATGTTTCAAGCACTAATGTAAAATGTCAACTTGGCTGTGATTACTGTAAATATGATTGTCTTAAGACATCAAGATTTAAAGTTTCAAATACAATTTTCAGTATTCAAAATGATGCGATTTGAACAATCTCTGCAGCTGAACTCAGTGAGCCTTACTGTAAGAAATGAATAAACAGGAAAGTGTTATGATTGTCACCAGTTACAGTATTGAGGTTGGGAAGTGCATCTTGTTGGCAGGAGTTGCTCACACCCTACACTAATTTTAACATGATATCGTTAAATGATGCAGAACAAGGTATGGATAATAAACAAAATGACTCATGGAGGCTTTTTATTGCAATTTTAATGAATTACAGAACAAAACTGTCACATCTCCTTTATACATGAACTAATAAACTGCGAACGGGGCTCACGGACAGACATAAACAACGTCTGACAAACGCCAAAACAATCATTTTGCATACCTGCATGTATAACCAGATGGAATAGCTACAGAATATACGAGATATTAGTTCATATTTTGGCCAAGATATTTATGCCCACAAGCCCACCGACAAGGGTCCTCGTTGTCTTGTGGGTCCCTACTCTCACAAGACAACTTCCACATGAATCTTGCCTGCATGTTGTGCAATTGTCCCAATATGGACGGCCCCATGCTGGAAACTACGGACCTAACTCGCCCAAGCAAGTTAGGACAGAGTTCACACCAACACTGCAGGGAATGCATACCACACAGAACAGAACAGGACTGTTCATACACCATGTCCGACAACCAGTGCAGACCCACAGAACACATCACTGTTCATACGCCATGTCCGGCAGCCAGTGCAGACCCACAGAACACATCGCTGTTCATACGCCATGCCCGGCCTCCGGAGCAGACTCACAGAACACATCACTGTTCATACACCATGTCCGACAACCAGCTCAGACCCACAGAACACATCACTGTTCATACACACAGAACACCATGCATAAAAGCAAACCCCAGGATGCTGGGAAACCAGCATCCTCTAGCCAGAGCAGGTGATTGGCTAGCTGGAGAAACTTCATACCCAGCCAGCTCAATTATCCCACACCTGCGGCAGTGTGTTCCTGGAACCTCATAGAACTACAGATCCCAGCAGCACAACCTAACAAAATGTTTTTTCCAAACCTAAAAAAGAAAACTCATTATCTAACACATATTTTCAGTCACGCAACATCTAACAACTGGACAGGTAAACAAAAACATATACTGTAACCCAGCAGACATAGACCTGCTGTGCCACTGATCCATTTGGCTTTCGGCTACTCCTGAGGACTGATCTAAGAAGACTTTGGTGTTCACCCCTTAACCATTTCCAAACCACTGTCTGACATGTAAAGACATTCTGATTGAAGGCTGTACAGCTCCAATGTTGGAAGACATCCGGGTATTCTTACTGTAGATTACTGGCCACTCTGTTGTCGGGGGCCTCTCCAGCATGTCACATACCGCAGTTCTGGCTCTAGCCAGCAGATGGCGCCATTGTATAATGGCAGAAAGAGAAAGCCCCCTAGGAAACCCTGAATCCAAAATTGGATTGCAAAGGGTTAAACCCCTTTTTAGATGGATCTAGTCTTTCTTTGTAGAGAACCTGTATCTTGCTTTCCTACATGTAATCTCAGTACAATGTCCAAGACAGGTCCAAAAGCACCAGAGTGCGGTACAAAAGGGACAGGCAAGAACATAGAATAACAGTCCTAGGTCAGGACAGGCGGCGTTCATGCAATACATTAGCACATGTGTGCATCCTAGAGGCAAAGGAGACAGTTGGGTCTATAAATAGTGTGTTATCTACCACACAGAAGACTCAGAGGATGACTGGCAAGAGGGGGAGGTAAGGAGAGCCATTATTAAAAGAACTGCCTGGGGCCGAAATATCCTGCATTAAAAGGACATAGTAACTTATATGCACTCACCTTTTGTTTTTATGCTCTCACTCTATATTTTTAATTTTTTTATCATTATTTTGTACGGTCATGGGGGCAATCATTTTGCTAAAGCTTCTGCAAAAGCAGTAACTGAGGCTTACTTTACAGCAGATAACTAGGCATAAAAAATCTAAGTCAGCAACTAGAGTGTTGTAGGCATGCTCTCTGTCATATTTAGAGGTCATTGTGCAGGGAGGAGGAGGTGAGCTGTGACCATCTTCTATTGGCAGTGGAGCTGTTCCCTTTCATTGTAATCCTGCTCTGTGATAATAAACTAACTGCTAACCTTGTCCCAGTGTACACAGCACATACTGTGTGCTGATGCGTATAGCACAGTTTATTGTCAGTGTTCAGTAGCAAACATGAAAAATGCAGTATTTCAGTATTTTAGCAAAAAATGTGATTATTCTCAGTAAGAGAATTCAAGCAATCTTGTAGATATGATACCTTTTAATGGTTAAAAAATACACAATGTTATAGCGAGCTTTTGGACCTTTCAGGGCCCTTCCTCAGGCATAATGGAACAATTCTAAAGACGTATTTAATATATACACATGATCACATGGGAGGGCACGAACATGGTGAACTTAATTTGCACTAGATAAATACTAGATAAATACTAAAGGCAGAGGGTAAGAGGGCAGAGACATGTTGGGATCAATAGCATTTAGATAAATAACAGGGAGGGATGACTATAACAGTAAATAATTAGTCCAGTGACAAGGAATGTGAAATCTCTCCTTCAGTCCTGCAAACAAGGAAGATGTAACAATACCTCTGCAGCGCCACCTATTGGATGACAGCATTCCTTCAAATCAATGTATAAGTTTTTACCAAGTCTGTAAAACAATGATTGGGAATAGCACCCCTTCTGGGTGCTCTCCTTGGGGAGAGATGATGCCATCCCTCGACCCAATCACCCCCCAAGTGTCTCCACACATTCCCTGGGTGCTCTCCTTAAGGACACCCCTCTTGACCTCCTTCAGACCTTTCATATTCTCCACTGATGTAAGAACCATGCTCGAAGGTTCATTCCATTCTTGAGGCTAACAAAAATGATCATAAATTTATACTCCCATATTCTTCTTTGACACTACGACTTGAAGTTGCCCTTCAGTATGATAACTCTCATCTGCCCTATGTTGTGTCCCTGACCAAAAAAATGTTTTGCCACCGGTAATTCAGCCTTTTCCTCCATAATTGTGTGGTGATGAGATCTCATCCTGGCTCTCAGTGTTTGTCCTGTTTCTCCAATATAAAGCCCCCCAATAGGACATTCACTAGATAGGATCAGGTACACAACATCAGACATGGAACATGTAAATGTCCCTGGGATCTTATAGTCCGGCTGTGTGTTGGGGATTTGTATCCTGCATTTTAGCATTGACGGGAAAAAAAACGAATACCACAAAAAAAGATTTTAAAAACTATATTTTTACAGATTGGTAAAAAGATTAGAGCAAGTTTTGTTTAGCCACTGAGCAAGCAAAGAAATGCTGGGAGATTTCAGCTCTGAGGCATGCAGGACTCTGAATGTAGTGAAAAATGAGAATAACAGATGGTTGTCAATCATGGAAAAATATTTCAACAGTCGTTTTGGACAGATGTTAAAAACTGCTTGCTCATCGTGGGCAGTGACAGTTGGGAAGAAATCTGCTTTGGTGCACAAAAACTGTCAGAATTTACAAAAAAAAATCTTTAGTTCTTTGATGGATATTAACAATGTATTTGCCTCTGTCCTGCAAGAGCCTAAGGTCTGTGCTGTACACTGCGCAGAAACTTGTGTAATCTCAATAGCATATGGTACTTGTAGACTCCCACACTAAGTACAAAAGCATTGATGTTCTGCTCTTGACTCTGCCATTCAGCCGCAGCATTTTTCCACAAATTTTCACAGTTTTTCAGTGCTTGTTAAAGGATCTATCTGGACAATATATACTTAGCTGAATCCATTCTGGGTCCAGCAGTGCTGGCACCTCCATGAATGGCACATGGCATTTCTGGGGTCACCATTTCACAGGCCGCTCATATTCATCTCTCCAGTTTACCAACATCACAAGGTGCTACTGAGTATCCATCATAGACAGCTCATTTAGAGGGGTTATCTAGTTGTAAACTATTGTTGACCTATCCACAGGTTAGGTCATCAATAGTAGATCTGCAGGAGTCTGTTGTCCAGGATCCCAGCTGATCAGCTATTCACCAGGTCAGTATGCTCGTGCACTGAGATTATTTCTGCAGAAAACAGACAGCTCTGTTCCAACTGCAGTGGCCAGGCTTGGTATTGCAGTCTGTGTCTCTATTTACTTCAATAGGAACTTTGCCTGTAATACCAGGAAAGGCCACTGCAGTGAGAACGGAGCTGGCCTAGCAAACAGCTGATCAGCTGGAATCTCAGGCGGCAGACTCCTACTGATCTATTATTGATGACCTATCCTATGGATACGTCAACAATAGGTGACTAGAGGACAACCCCTTTAATGTGACCTGCAAAGGAAGAAATCCAGAGCGGTCAAGTCTGGGGAACATAGTGGGCAAGGAACAGAGTTGTGTTGTCAACAGAAATACCTATCCCGGGACAAAAAAGATATTTCCGGTTTGTTTTATTGATTGCATTCGTTCATGGCATTTTTGTAATTGCCACCAATGAATTAATGCATTGCTAAGCTAGTTTACCTTAAATTGATCCTTCATGCAATGCTGCAAAGATCTGTTTTGGCCCTAGAAAGGTATTTCTGTAAACACCCCGTATTTGTTAGTACGAAGTAGGGGATAGATAGAAGGCAGCACGACAGCAGGATATGTTTGTAGTCTGTAACTATGGATTTATACTGTACAGCTCCGCATTGGAGTTGGTAGGACAGAAGGTAGGATATTTTTCATCAAGACTATTTGCGAAATTGCTTTATTTTTAATTTTAGATACATTTGAACAAGAAGAAAAATTGATGGGCTGACGTTCCTATGCTTTACATCTGGTAGAGAAGCGGCTTGGGAACATAAAGCTTGTTCCATAGAATATATGAATTTACTTAATTTGCAATAACTTTATATAGGTGTCAAAAAAATGTAATGATGTTTTACACAAATGTCTATTTTTGACTCTTCTTGCTTTTTAACGAAATGGTGGTGCCAGAAAATGTGTTACACAATACACACTGGCTACAAACTGTTTAACATGTGACACATTAATAATAGCAACCTTCTCATTCTCTTCCCTTTTATTGTTCCTACCGCCATTTGTCTCATTGCACAACTTACAGCACTGGGCAGATGTGGAAAAAATACTGCAAAGTAACATTACATGCATTAAACAATTAATTATCGCTTAAGCAAACTCATGACTGAACGAATTGTGAAAGAACAGCCAGCATTTTTGAATAAAATTACTCGTACCTAATAATCTGTATTTTTCCTCATTAGCTTGTGTAAACTCAGTAGCAGCTGGGCCTGTGTTGGAGTAACAGATTATTGAGTGACAGAAAATCCATTGTCTTTCTCCCTTGTATACACAATGAGCACATTGTTCTCTCCTGGGTAAACACTGCACTCATTGTGTATGCAAGGCAAACAAATCCATCATTAAGCCACTGAAAAGACTGAACAAACTGTATTAACATGGAACGGCTTAGCTATGGATTTTATGCTGGCTAAAAACCAGCGCTGAATGACAATCAACGAATAGCGCACGACTGCCTGTGTATACTTGTGTAGATGATCGCTCACTTTCGGCCGTTTGAACAAATTTTGAGCAATAATTGTTTTGTGTAAAGGGGCCTTTAGAATTCTTTCTGAAATAGAAGTGTTGATAGTTTTTGATCAATTAATAAAATATAAAGTCAACGAACAAAAGGGAAATTTAAATCAAATCCATACTTAGTATGACTGTCCTTTGCCTTCAAAACAGCATCAATTCTCCTAGGTACACAGTTTTTGAAGGAATTCGGTAGGGAGGTTGTTCCAAACATCTTGGAAGACTAACCACAGATGTTCTGCTTGCTCAAATCCTTCTGACTTCATGTAATCCCAAGGCATACTGGATGATATTGAGATCAGGGCGCTATGGGAACCATATCATCACTTCCAGGACTCCTTGTTCTTCTTTACACTGAAGACAGCTGTTAATGACATAGGCTTGATGTTTGAGCTTGTTGTCCTGCTACAGAATAAATCTGGTGTCAATCAGACACCTTCTGTTGTTGAAAAAATTCTTACTTTGCAGCATTTTCTCCACACCTCCCTAAAACTTTTGCACAGTTCTGGCTCTTGATGTAATCCTGGACAGAAAGATGTTGAGATCAGGGATCTATAGGTGCCATATCATCGCTTCCAGGACTCCTTATTCTTATTTATGTTGAAGATAGTTTTTAACCCTCTAATGTTTTTTATGGCACGGAGGTTCGAGGTTTGTATGTAGCGGGATTGGGGCTGACACAATCACTGCTCAGGATGATCACGGCTGTTAACCCTTTAAATGCTGATTGGAGTTTGAAGGTCCCAAACACATCTACTACGATTAGATCGTGGAATGCTGTTTGGCTGTCATGGCAGCCAGGGGCTTTCTGAAGGATTCCAGGGCTGCCATTGCAAATTACCTAAAAGCCATGCCTGTGGTGTGGCTTAATAGACTGCCTGTCAGATCGCGGTATAATGTAATGCTGTGGTATTAGATTATACTACAGGAGCGATCAAATGATTGCAAGTTCAAGTTGCCTATGGGGACACATTTTAGTCATTATTAAAGAAAGGCAATGAAAGTTAAAAAAAATTTTTTTTTACATATTTATATTAAGAAAATTTTAAAAAAAAGAAAACATTAACATATTTGTTTTTGATACATCCATAAAAATCCTATTTATCAAAGTAACGTATTTTTTATCCTGTATGGTGAATGTTGTCAGAAAGAAAAAATACACAATGTCAGAACTGTGCTTTTTTGGTCAGCCGATCTTCAAGAAAAAAAATTATAAAAAGCAATCAAAAAGTCATGTGCTTTTTCACCCTTTCCAATCCAATTTGTATCCTGGTTTTCCTAGGGGGCTTACTCTTTTTCTGCCGTTATACAACAGCGCTATATGCTGGCTAAAGCCAGTACTGCATGAGGTGACACGATGTATTGCCTCAGACAGCAGGGAGGCTGGCAATATACAGTAAGAGAACCCCGACGGATATCTTCCAACATCGGAGCTGTACAGCCTTAAATCATAATGTGTTCAGACGTCAGACAGTGGATTGGAAAGGGTTAAATGAGGTCATTTTATATTGAAGTTATATTTTTAAATACAATTATCCCGAAATTTCTACACATTTCTACACAAGTGCATAAATATAATATATATGGAACATATCGTTACCCCATCCAAACAATAAAATTAATCATAACTATACTGAAGCAAATCATAAACTCCCCACCGCCCTACTGAAAACACAGAGAAAAAAAAAATTTGAACACATAGAAAAAGAGAAAAAAAAAATGAAGGCTAACTGCACATGGGCGTGCGCGATATATCGGGATGTAAAACTTTTCATCCTACTACCAACTTGAAATAAGTTCAGCTCCCTAAATGATGCACAGGTGTAGTTATAGGGGGTGCGGAGATAGCAATCGCTACCAGGCGCTGGAGCCTTGGGGAGTCCAAAGGCCCCTCTATTACATAAGAAAATACCTGTATTATATATGACACATGATAGAGAGGGGTCACTGTTATAGATTTTGCATTGGGGCCCAAGAGCTTCTATCTATGCTAGTTTAAGGTAAGTCAAGGACAATAACCAGTTAAGGATTTGCAAGAATTGATTTCAAGTCTACCATTTATTCATTAAAATGACACGTGTAAGAAAACCAAGGCTTCATTATATGGTGATTACTCACCCTTGAAAAAAGTAACCACAACATATGTCTTTGTTTCACAGAACATAACTGCAACTTCTCAGATGTGATGGGAATTGTAGTTTGTATTTTCCAAAACACTGACTTATTTTTTGACTTATCTTACATAACGAAGGGGATAAAAATATATTTCCTCCTTCTAGATGTTCCTAATGTGCCCCAAGATACACTCGTCTCACTCAGGGGACCCTAAGCAAATATGTTAGAGAAGAGGAACCTGAATAGTCATATATCAGTTTTTAGAAGGCCTCATATACATGGCCATATTACAAACCTAATATGACACAGAAAAGTGGCAAATAAGGTTTAACATTGATAAATGTAAGGTTCTGCACATGGGCAGGGAAATACATGTCACCATTACACACTAAATGGGAAACACTGACATGGAAAAGGATTTGGGATTTTAGTTAACTGTAAGCTTAACTGGAGCAACCAGTGTCAGGCAGCTGCTGCCAAGGTAAATAGGATCATTGGGTGCATCAGAAGAGGTCTAGGGGCGCATGATGAGAACATTGTTCTTCCTCTTTACAAGTCACTGGTTAGACCACACATGGAATATTGTGGACAGTTTTGAGCACCGGTACTCAAGAAGGACATATCAGAGCTTGAGCGGGTACAAAGGCGGGCAACTAAAGTAGTAATATCACACGATTTTTTGAACGCATCAGTTATGCGCACAAAAATTTGTACGACAAAATGCCCGTGTGACTGAGCCCTTAGAATGCAAAAAAGTATGAGAAAGTGAATCTAACACACAATGAATTCTAAAAGTTCTAATGTTCACATCCGACAAATTTTTGCAGATATTTCAGTAACTTTCCAATTCATCTGTTTGTAAAGCTGAAAAAGACACACATCCATCTAGCTCAGCTTATTATCCTGCAATGTTGATCCAGAGAAAGGCAAAAAAAAAAAAACAGAAGGAGGCAGAAGTCAATTTTCCTCCTTTCAGGGTAAAAGCTCCTTCCTGAGTTGAATCTGGCAATCAAAATAATTCCCAGATCACCGACCCTTCTGAAGCAATCAGTGATATAACAATTACATTGTTTCAGTCAAGAAAGGTGTCCAGGCCCCTCTTGTACTCTTTTTTATCAAGTTCGTCATCACCACGTCCTCAGGCAGAGAGTTCCATAGTCTCACTGCTCTTACAGTAGTAAAGAACCCCCTTCTATGTCGATGCAGAAATCTTCATTCCTCTAGATATAGAGGGCGCCCCCTTGTTACAGTCCACCGATTTGTCACAGAATGCAGGTACATGTGTTCTGCGAATCGTTGTGTCCTATAATTTTCGCCACATATGTTTGTGGGCATGTAAAATTCGCACATGTGACCGCTCCCATTGCGAAGCATTGGGTCTATATAGATGCAGATCCCTTAACAACATTTGATTTACACATCACCAACAAATTCTCTGAAAATAGAAATAATAAAGGCCCACATGGCATGAAAATTCAATAAAACCATAAAATAATATACAAGTTGGGGTCTAATATACAATTATGAAGCAGGCAGGTGCCTTCTGAAGCAATACAGTACATTCTGGAATGCAAATCTATTTATCAGGACGAAAAGAAGGATCTTGGTCAAAAGTAAGGGGTGTCACTCTAAAAGAGTGTGGTGTGACCACCACCGAGCTATACAACAAGGGTCTGCTCATTGGTCTGGGCCCTGGTGGGAGGTGCTGGCCCTGGTGGGAGGTGCTGGCACTGGTGGGAGGTGGTGGCACTGTGCATTGGGAAGGGTGATGTATCTTGTGCTGTACGCAGGGCGACACTATGTCTGATATAGATAGACAATCTTGTGATCTTCATTGAAGACAGAAGCTGAAGTGACAGACACAATTCTGTGCGTTCAATGCTGTCAAATGTATTGGTGCTATATAGTATAACAACAGAAAATAAAATAGACATAAAATAAAAGTGCAGCTTCCCTTTTAGTACACAGCAATGAGATTATCCACATGAATGATCACACACTATAAAAATGTTACTCAATGATAGCGTAATATTAGTAACAGAACTGATTGTATTTCCAGATAACACTTTTCTAGTCAGAGCCGTTTCAGACGGTACACTAATATTTTCCATGCGGATAGGGTAGTCAGCCACTCGGCACATGGTCTTTATGGCTTTGTATGGCAAGGTGTGCTTTAGGCTGTTTTCACATGAGTATATTAAAGTTGTATTTTCGCACATGTATTACGGCCGGATGGCCCAGACCCTGGGCAATTGCCCAATGGCCTCCGTTATTCAGTTCCTTCCAGCTCTTCGCAGGTGCTTCTAGGAGCATGACCAATTAGAAACAAGCTATTTGCTATGAAAGTCATGTGCTCCTAAAAAAGTTCCCTAACTTTTTTTCATATTGCTCCTATAGTGCTCATTTTTCTCATGGCTTTGCCAGTTTTTGAGTCCAAAAAGTCACACTTGACTTGATCATTTAGCTCTCTGCTGCTTTTACAAATCGATGGAGCCAGGTTCATAAGAATGTTGCACATAAGGCTATAGAAAAATAGTATAAAAGTTCTATTATTTCAAGGGGTTGTCTCATTAAGTCAACTCCAGTCAGTACCAGCCTGAGGTTGGATGACACCTTGCGCAAAACATTTTTTGTCTCTTCCTCGTAAAAAAAACCCCAAAATACAGGGGGTGGACAAAAATATGGAAACACCGTACGAAATGTATACCTTAAGTTACATGGGATTGAAAATCATATTTCAATAAGACATGTAGAGACCGATTTTAAGTTGAGGTAATATCACACCGATGCTGCCGGGAAAAAAATAAACATCTGCCTGAGCAAGAAAGGTTCCACTGGTCAAGGGTTTGAGTCACTCGGCTGCTGTGACCAGCTGGCTCCCAAAACCAGCCAGAACAGGGTAAGAGGTGAAATAAATACAAATTGCGAGAAAACTCTCAGCCGAGCAAGGGGTCAAAAGGGTAGCTCAGTGCTAATGATTAAAATCCTATGCATTTCATATGGTATTTCCATATTTCTGTCCAACCTATGTATATTGCACTGATAGGCATTCTGCCCACGTTCTTCTTGCATAAAAAGCTGTAAGATGGATACTGTACCGATACCAAGTTCATAACATAAATACAGCACCAGAACCTAGCATAGCACATATATACAGCACCAGAACCAAGCTCAGTACATAAACACAGCACCAAAACCAAGCTTATAACATAACTAAAGCACAAACCAACCTCGGAACATAGATACAATACCAGAACCAAGCTTATAACATAACTAAAGCACAAACCAACCTCGGAACATAGATACAATACCAGAACCAAGCTCACAACATAAATACAGTAGCAGAAGTAAGCAGTTGTGTTGTAGTATGCCAATGGGCTTATAGCAGTGCTTCACAACATCAGAGGGGAGGTGAAAGAGCCAGAAGGATGATGATTCATGTACCTCCACAAGACACTGCTGCACAGAGGAAGAAGATCATCTATCTAGGTGGACCTAAGGGGAGAGATTGCCCCCAGCAATTTTGTATGTGCTCCGGCGTATTTTACTGTACTTTTTGCACACGCAATAAAATATGCACCGATGCGCCCATACATAATAGTCTAATGGGTTTAAGATGTGTTCTGTTTCCTGCGCCAATGAACAATGTTTCACGCATCTCCTAATGTATATTACGCATCCCCATGGTGACTTTTGGTGTGCAAGTGCGCATGATCAAAAAACGCAGGAAAAATACATGCATGTGAACCAACCTATTGTAATCAATGTGTTCTATTCACTGCATATCGTGAACGCAAATTTTGCGTAGGCAAATACGCAAGCAAATACGGTCATGTGAATCCGGCCTAAAGGAGAGAATAAGTCCCCCCAGCCCGTCTCCTTTACTATTAAACAGCACAAAACAAAATCTAATGCCGTGTAGAAAATAGTGACAAACTCAACGCACCAGGATTAGATCAAAAGACTATTCATGTCTGAAATAGATCAAATAAAGAACTACGGAATTCATTCCGCCCGTATAACTGGTCAGACTCCATTGTTTGTACTTGTCTCAGTTTGCTACTCACTAATGATATCAAATCATGTGATAAAGATTATTTGTTTTTGCTCTTTTTTGTATTTTCATTTTATACATTTTTTGGTTTTTTTGAAGGGGGTATTTTTTGAATATTTATATAATATTTTGCTTCTTTTGCCTGAACGTTGAATGATTCATATTAATATACAAATTACAATAAATTAATATTTACAGTGTAAATCTGTGATATAAACGATAATTTTTTACATCAGGTGAGGATTTGCTAATTTTTGAATATTTTATACTAAAGATTATCTGTCTTGAACAAGTTATTGCAATACATTAGAAAACTTGTATTTCAATGCCTTATGGTCTATATAGCATAGGCAGCTGTTAGGGCGTTCCTACTTAAATCAGGACCACCCTGGAGACCTTTGGTAAGCCCCCTTTACACGGGGCAATTATCCTGCAAATTGGTTGTTATAGCGAGTGGTCTGCGCGATAATTGTGCAATGTAAATGCATGCAGACCATAAAATCCTTGTTGGTCTGCTGCTGCATCGTTCTATTTAAATAGGGTAGTCGTTCATCTATGCACGACTGCCTGTTTACTGAGCGGTGATCCTCCTGTGTAAATGCAGTGGAGTGATCATCGCTGGAATGGCTCTGTAAAAGAGGCTTTAGGCTTTGGCCCAGCATTGAAAAAAGTCATAGGGGTCCAATTTGTTTTAAGATGCTACAATTTATTTACCGTGGCATCTCAGGAGCTAATTATGCGACATCAGTTTTTTTTTAATTTAAATCCCAATGGTTGGGTATCAACTATCAATCACAGCCATAGGCATTGTTCTTCTGTTACCACAGAGCAGTAAATGTTAATGCATTGCTCATTGGGGAAGGGGAAAAAAGCCCTAAAAGCATGGGCCGTATTAAAATAACAAACATATACCTTTTTTTAACCAGAAACTGCTCCCCTCTTCTCCATAGATTGTGCTGGTATTTCAGTTCAGACTTCTTGGCATTGTTTCTAATCTCATGAACCCTTGTAATGAAGTACACTCATAGTAACATAGTAACATAGTTCGTAAGGCTGAATGAAGACAAAGTCCATTTAGTCCAGCCTGTCTAGCCTCCTGTTTTGTTGATCCAGAGGAAGGCAAAAAAAAACCAAGAGCAGAAGCCTATAGCCCTTTTGGGGAAAAAATTCCTTCCCCACTCACTCACTCGTTGTCAAAAACAATACCGCTGCTAGAAGAGGTTGTCAGAATCGAACAAAACTTTCTATGTGTGATTTGTAACATTGATATAAGTAAGTGGTTACAATATCAGAGCAAAAGGAGAATTTATTGTGGAAAACTGACCCTTTGAAGAGAGGCTCTAGTACCCTGTTGTATCACATCTAGCTTGGATACAAGATGTGATATGGGTGGGCATGGAGGCTCTAGTACCCTGTTGTACCGCCTCTAGCTTGGATACAAGTTGTGATACGGGCAGGCATGCAGGCTCTAGTACCCTGTTGTACCGCCTCTAGCTTGGATACAAGATGTGATACAGGTGGGCATGGAGGCTCTAGTACCCTGTTGTACTGCCTCTAGCTTGGATACAAGATGTGATACAGGTGGGCATGGAGGCTCTAATACCCTGTTGTATCACATCTAGCTTGGTTACAAGATGTGATACGGGCGGACATGGAGGCTCTATTACCCTGTTGTACCACCTCTAGTTTGGATGTAAGATGTGATGCGTGTGGGCATGTAGGCTTTAGTACCTTGTTGTACTGCCTCTAGTTTGGATGTAAGATGTGATACGGGCGGGCATGAAGGCTCTTGAACAGCCTCTAGTTTGGGTGTAAGATATGATACGTGAAGGCAGTGATGATTAAGTGTCAAAAGCAGGAAATGTAATGAGCGCTGTGAGACCAAATGTTCTATCGCCAAGAACCTGGTAGCGGTTCCGACAGATACAGGGGATTGTAACGTTGGTGCCATCTATCTCTGGATGGTGGACAACAAAACATTTGGAGCTGCTAGTGATTGATCAGACAATCCTCTCTGCTGGTGGTCTGCTGAGGGCATCATGAGCCCAGTTGCACTGTGTAGATACCCTCACACCCACTGGTTTCAACACCTCCTAACAGTGTGGTCAGAACAGCTCAAGTAGAGGTTGTTGATACGACCATCCAGCTTCTTGCATTCCACTAACGTGTCCCTCTCAAACTCAGTTAACTGGGTGAAATCTCTTCTCTGCGTCGTAGTTGCGTCTAGTGGTCAACAAGCTCTACGCAAGCAGAAGAAGAGGTCACTGCACACAAGGAGCCTCTGAGAGTCTTTTTATAGGGCAAGGGTTGAATCACTTTTAAGGCCTCAGGTGGCAAGTCCGCTCATCGAATCACCCCACAACTCTCATCATTTACATATATCTGCCTGAGATGGGGCTGCATGCCAAGTTTTTGCAGCAAAACGGCAACTTCTTCTAGATTTTTTTTACAAAGAGTGCATGTATCAAGAACAAAGGTCGAACAATAAAATGTTTCAGACAATTCCCCACAAGTCCTGGCAGAGTCTCCAAAGTTTTCTCAAAATAATAGTGTTTTTTTAACATATTGTAATAATTTATAGCTGTGTTATTTCCTGTAGATAGTTCTTTATAGAGAGTTTCCTTTTGACTTTGTGCATCAAGCCATTCAGGTAGCAATTAAGGGCGTCAGCCAGCCTCCTTTTTCATCTTTGTTATTTCAGTCGTGGGCACTGGTAGAAAGGAAACAGAATAGAATAGCTGTATGTGTAATGCCCCTTTCTTTTGATAGCTTGTGTGTGGAAATATACTAAAGGAATAACTTCCTGAAATATTTCATGAAATATTTAGAAGCGTTGTCACTTCCAACCTCAGATGTGAATCCCCAACCACTTTCTCTAAATGCATTATTTTTTATAACACTTTAAAGGCAGAGTTAACATCTTTTTAATTAAATTATGGTAATTATCATAGTTAATTGTTATAAAATACCCAACAATAACAGTGTAAGGGGCTGCCCAAAAGGGGTTAACTGGTTGCTATACTAACAAACTGTGAGATGCAACAATTTATTCAACCAATCGGCCTTACAAAAATTTTTGCCACAATTTGAACTGACCATGCCCAGAGGAACATGGGCTGATTGGCTGATGTCTGGACATGAGAGAGAGTAAAGAGAATGTGGCCATTCATTAGAAGTTTTTCTGTTAGATCAATCCAAGAGATGCCATAGTCTACAGAGCCCTGATTATCAGTGGGAGGTAGGCACACTGGGACATAGCTCCAGGAGCCTGAGAAGCCCTGTATCAGTGAAAGTAAGGTATCGGGTGTTGCCTTGAGCCTACTGGTGGTACAGTACAATGAGGGGTGACCTTCCGCAGAGACAGGGGCTTTCATCTTGCCTGAGCTACATTTAATGCTATGTAGAGTATTTTGAGATATGCTTTACAGCAGCTTCATGGGCCATTCTTACAATGGTCAGGAGGGGACCCATTGACTTGCATGGGAAACTGTTCTAGGCATGTTCTGTGCAGGGGTAATTTTGCAGGGAGGGGTAGTAGATAGTCACAGCTGATCATCTATTGTGAAAGGTGGATCCTGCGCATCTACATAGAGGTGTTACCTCTCAGTGTAATCCTGCCTGTGGTTTTAGTGAAATGACTGCTGCAAAGCTTTTTCTACGGATCAGGAAGTAAAAGACTAGTATTAAGCTCTGTGGTCAATGTGAAAAATGCAGGATTTGTTTAAAAAAATTCAGACTGTGACCAAAAGTTACTAAGAAAATCACCCAAAATTCTTAAAAAATGTATTTAACACAAAAATGTGGTTTATATAATAGGTCATTTCCTGATGACATATTCCCTTTAAAGCAACCCTCCGGCCCCTGGACAAATAAAGATGGCAGCACTGCTTCTCTGACTGCCTTATGCACACTATGCAGGGGTTACAGGGTGCATACGGCAACGGTTTTGGTTGGCGTCGGTGGTGGTTCGTTCTCTTTTTTGTATATATATATATTTTTTATTCTGTGAATTTTTTTTTTACTTATTTTTGTAACTATTTTTTCTATCATCTATGTTCCCCATGATGTCATATGAGACTTCATGGTCTTTCTTTTTCACACTTTTCCACCGTAGCTGGGGTGTCCATAGGAGCTATATCTATAGGAGCCTCAGTTACAGGGAAAAAACGTGCCCCTGTAATGACAGTAGTCATTAGCAGAGCTGATCTGATCAGCGTCTGCTAGGACCATGCAGCTCTGCTGTGACAGAGGGCACCCAGTGATCACGTGATCACCAGGTCACGTAGCAGAATTAACACTTGCACTTTAATTTTTAAGTACATAGCGCTCATTGAACACTATGTAGCCTGAAAATGTCTTTACCTTCTCCTCCTGGTCCTCTTCTGTGTCTGACACCCGAAGACCCGACCTGCTCCTGCTTGATTGCAGGAGCAGTGGCTTTAATCCCATGCCGTATTTTTGCTATCGGCCATGATTAAAGCCCAGGGCCAAGCCACATACATTTACGGTGCTTGGCACTTAAGGGGTTAAAAGAGGACGTTGCCTCATGATTAAAAAATTACTTCCTCATAGATTTAATTTAAGACAAAATATGTTGTTCTCAACAATCTAATATTGTGCCAGTTCAAAAAAAGGGAACAAGATTTTGCTGAGCAAGCTTATTGTGCCCTAAAAATGTGTTAATCTGTCAATTGTCTTCAACTTAATATCAGGAATTAACATTGTGTGCCTTGTGCTTTACTGGTTGTGAAACCAAAGGGGAAAGTGCAAAAAATTTTTAAGAGAAATTTACGTGGGCCTAAATAATGGAATGAATGTTATTCTGCTAATCGTGATCACTGTCCATCAGACAATGCAATCAATAGTCAAGGTAATACCCTAAATGTTGACCATACGTTGACCCTGTAGTAATAAATAGCTATAATGTCCCCCCATAGTAATAAATAGCCATACTGTCCTCCTGTAGTAATATATAGTCAAAATGTCCCCTGTTGTTAATATAGCCATAATGTCCCCCTCTAGTAATAATAGCTACAACGTTCCACTGTAGTAATAAATAGCCGCAATGTCCCCCTGTAGTAATATATAACTATACTATCCCCTTGTAGTAATCAATAGCCACAATGTCCCCCTGTAGTAAAATATAGCCAAAATATTATCTGCAGTAATATATAGCGATAATGCTCCCTGTAGTAATGTATAGCCATAATGTCCCCCTGTAGTAATGATACCTACAATGTTCCCCTGTAGTAGTAATAGCCACAATGTCCCCCTGTAGTAATAATATAATAGCTACAATTTCCCCCTGTAGTAATAAATAGCCATAATTTCCTCCTCCAGTTATAATAGACACAATGTCCCCTATAGTAATATATAGCTATAATGTCCCCCTATAATAATAACTCATGTAGTCAAAATATCCCCTGTAGTAATATATAGCCATAATGTCCCGTTGTATACTGCACATGCCGCACGGCTCCTGGTAGTTACTCCCTTCCACCACACCTCCTTCCACTCAGCTTCTAATACCCAAAACTCACCATTTCGGGTCGTTAGCCTCCTCTTTATAAAATCACAGTATAACTTTTTCAACATTCAACCACCTGGTAATCTAATAAGGCTCATTTACACTGGATGATTATCACTGAAAATTCGCTAATCGGCGATCGCTTTAGCGATAATCGGTGCGTGTAAATGGGAGTGGGGCACCCGCATTTTGGGCACTTTTTGGTGATCGTTAAAATCAAGCTCACTTGATTTTAACGATCACTTTTATCAGTCGTTCTCCACGGGGCGATCTTTGAGCGATTATTTGCTTGTGTAAATGGGCCTTTATACATTGGAGACCCCCTCCCTTACATGTTAGTAAATCTGTTAGTAAATCCGTACAAGGCCATACTTTCTGATATTGCTATTAAAAATGACCAAAAACACAATTATATTTGATTCTATAGTCTGCAACCTGTGACTTAGCGGCTGTCACAAAACTCCCCTAACTGCAAGCTGTTAGGGCGTGTGGGAGGTTGTAGTCCTACAACAGTTGGAGAGCCACAGGTTGAAGACCGTTGGCCTAAATCTTTTATCCAGCCCGAAACTGTACAAGTAAGGGGTTCACATCTGCGTTGGAACCTCTAGTCAGGCAGCCCAGCAGCTGAGCGGAAAGCGAACAGACCCCATTATAGTCAATGGGGTTCATTTGGACTGTTCGGCGATAAGACGGAGACGTTCGGCCTGGGGATTCCCCTTTCCCGCTCCCCAAACGAAGCAGGAAACCAGGACCCCCAACGCAGATGTGAAACCACCCTTAAATTCTTTTTTAATAACATATAGTAGACATCAATGAAAACAATCAAGCTCAAATAATTGCTCAGATAGCATCTCTTGTTGGCTTTGATTTTACCGTCTCTCCATGTAATGGCAAGAACAAGCGGCATGAAAGGAAAGCATGCGGTTAATGATTAGTTTACTAGAGTCAAGTGCCTGGTTACAGTAGCCTTGATGGAGTTTCTCCATAGATGAATGGAGATAAATAAGTTACAGCCGTTGCTATAGACTATACCCCCAGCATTAAAACCATGATTATGGTACAAAGCATCACAAAAAAAACACTAAAGCAATTAATCATATTATTCTTGATAGCCATTCGTTAATGTATTTTAGCAGTCAAACAACTAAGGAATGCAAGTTTACAGGTTGTTGACCTTGGGTAACCTATGGCCATTATGTTGAGTTAGCTTAATAAATGACCGAAAGGGAATGTTTACTTGTCAATATTGAAGGCCAACTTTGCTTTCTTAAGACTTTCTGGCTACTGTGTATCATATGGATCTTGAATGTAAATGACTGACGTGTGGCACAACCACCGGTATTGATAAGGTGATTTCAACAAAGTAACTTCAGATAGATGACTGATCACTTCTTGTATCACATTGGTATGATCAGACTATACAACTTTTTATGTCAATGCAAATGCTACCCACGTGTCCATTTATAGAATTGCAGGCAGGTTTTAAGCCATTTTCAATGCCTCTTCAAAATCCATGTGTGGCCTGTGGATTTTGATGCAGAATTTACCACACCTTGCGGTGCGTCATGTGGACTATTCCATCCCATGTAAAAGGTCCCAATGGTTGCAGTACAAGGTTACAAGGCATGGTATTAAAAGCTATGGTAAAGATGTCAATGTTAAAACTAAGCATAGATTACCAAATATTAGATATTGGTCTTCATTAACTGATTTGTGACCATTTACGGTAAATTTACATCGCTGCTGCCTGGGCTCTGTGCAGCAGCGATGTTAATTTAGGTTCTGCTGTGAGCAGGCAATCACCGACTTCCACAGTGGGTAAAACACCCAAAACAGGCTATTACAGCCTGTGGTTAGGGTGCCACCAATGAAACCTGATTGGTTCAGGTCCTGTTGATCAGTGGCAGCCAATCCCAGTACTGACTGGGAAAGTTTGTTGTAGTAACAAACTTTCCTGGTATGTCGGTGTGAGATCGCAGGATAGAGAAGAAGTGGATATTGTGTAAAGCACCACACATTAACCCTGGATTATTAGTCCCTTGTATTACAATCACCTATACTATTTAATTAATATAAGTAATTGTATAATGTAGAATTCATTTTTAATGTATATACACATTCATAGTGAACTTCATATCTATGGCATATTTTGTGAATGTACATTAATTTATTACATTACTTAGTTATTGCATCAATTCATTTAATTTAATGGTCAATACCATTTGCATATATAAGGGCTTCAGTCACACGAGTGTTATGATTATACAGCGGCCGCATCATAGCTAAAAACCATATCTACGAGAAAAGGCCACAACCAAGTAGAGACTAAAATTTGCATTTTCTCACCCATTCACACGGCCGGGTGCAGCCCGTAATTCCTTCAGCTGGATAAATGCTTAGCATGGCTTCTATTATTTATATAAGGCCAGCTGACATGGTTTAGCCCTCCCTTTCTGCTGGCTCTCATAGGGTCCCATAGGAGTCTATGGAAGCCTCCAGCGTATTATGCCCAAAAGATGGGGCAAGACCTATCTTTGTTGGTCGCGTCAAAATTCAGTCGCCGGATTTGGCTGTGTATGTCCTATCTTTTCCGGCCAAACTTGAGACTACACTTCGCCCATCTGAATGAATGCATTGGAATCCAAAGCTTCAGATAGTCACGATTTTTGGACAATGTTTTATCGCGGCCCTGCCCGCCTCCATTCGCTCTAAGCAGACAGTCGTTTAGGTTTCTGCATGCATTTATTTTGTACGACTATCGTTCCCCTAGGAGTGCGGAAATTTAAGCAACTCTGAACAATATCGTCCCGTGTAAATGGGCCGTAAGTCTGCCCTACATAGAAATTATGAAGAAAGCTAATGTGACCGTCAGTACAGTTTCCTATACCATCAAAAGGCACAAGGAAACTGACAGCAAGAAGTTCGACAGACCAAGGGCCACTACAAAATCAGATGACAAGTTTTTGAAAGTCAACAGTTTGTGATCAATGCCTCATGGCACAAAATCTTCCAGCACAGTCTAATGCAGCATAAAATAAACAAGTTTCTATTTGAACTGTAAAGAAAAGACTTCTATCTTCTAAGCAGCTTAGAATCCTGAATGATGATTGTTCAGTGTAAACAGCAGCCGCTCAGTACTTGAACTGAATGGAGATGGGAGAGCAAGGAGAGAACTCTCCTCCAGCCGATCCAGGAATACTCTTACAGCACCCAAGCTAGACGCACCAAAGAAGGGGAGACCACGTGGACTGTAAGATGGATGTCATGGGTGGCTCTGTAATCTCTCCCAACAATGGCGGCAAAGGTCGCTCAGTCGCCGCACAGTGTTACAAACAATAGATACAGTCTTGATAATGAATGGTGGTTTGTCACGTGACGCCAGCACTTCACCCAGAACTGTAAGAGTCAATGGCGGGAAATAACTTCACATGAGTCCTGGCAACTTTTCAATAGTAATTAGAAAGTGCACGGTTTACTGGAGCTCTTAAGTAAATAACAACATATAACAATGGCAGTCTTGAGCAGAGCAATGAATCTTGCAGTAGACAACACGGTGCAATACAGTTGAATCCTGAACACACACAGTTCTCTCTTCAACGCTCTCTCTATACAACTAAAGGGGACACAGTAGAAGTTCCCACAGGCCTAGTTATCTGTTGGGCTTACTGGAAAGTTGTTTATGCAATTTTAAGAATGAAGATTTTGGTGGCCCTTTTGACTATCCCTGGTTTTAACTTCACCGGGTTTTTGGGTAACTCACTGTTTAAGTGGACTGGGTCCAAGATTATCTTCTCCTCACTGCTGACAGGCTAGGGAGCTGATGAATCCAAACTTCCCTGTTGGAAATTAGCGTTTTGTAGCTGCTTGCTGACCTCCTCCTACACATCTTCCTCCGACGACCTCCTAAACAGACTCTCCTCCTTCACTTCCAGTCTTGTTCCCATACTTTCTCTCCTCTCCTCCTCCCCAGCATACCTGCTCACTGTATTCTTTCCCACTCTGAACCCTAACTTGCACCCTTCTACCAATCAGTTAGGGCATGACATACAACCAATAAGCAGCCAGCTGTTGCCAAGCTTTAGGCTAAAGAAGAAGGGGGGGAAAGGGTTTTGCGACGTAAGGCACTTTCTATGTCTCCTTGAAGCACAAAGCAAAGTTTGACAGGACAATGAATGTGTGGCTATTCTGGAGGACCCTCTGGGCCCTCACACTCGCTCCTGTGTGACAGCATGGAAGCGAGTATATGCGGGGACGAGTGTCGGGCATCGTTTGCCCGACATCTGTCTAGTGTAAATGGGCCTTTATATAGGGCTTTTATAGCTCTTAGGCTTTTTTTCACACAAGAATATATCGGTCACCGTTTTCATGGCCGGCCGATATATGCTACCATCTGATGCATTGGATTCCAATGCATCAAATCAGATGGGCGATTTTCCGCTGCGTAAAAGCACCCAGCTGACCAAGATACCGCATTTCGGCTGGGCGCTCTTACGCTGGCCAGGAAAGATAGTTTAGGAACTATCTTCCTGGCCGGAATACGACGGCCAATGTATAGACTCCTATGGGAGCCTATGACAGCTGCTGGAGAAGGGAGGTGGAAGGAAGCTTAGCAGCATGACTGCTAATCTCACTCCCCCTTCTCTTCTCCTCTTTGCCACTTGCCGGCTGTTTGTAATGGGAGGGGGCGGGATAGGGCGGGAGATAGTTGCTAAGCTTCTGCCCCATTCCATCCTCTCCCATTGCTGGCTAATGACAAGGGGTGGAGAGGGGACAGGAGCTTAGCACACTAGCTCCTGCCCCATCCCGCCTCCTCCCCTTGCCGAGAGATGAAACGGGGAGGCAGTTTAGTAGAGCAGCATTGCTGGCTCGGTGTTTATGCGCCGGGCTCGGGCCATCTGCACAGGTGCACAAACGGCAGATTTATACGCCCGGTCACACATTCTTCGCCCCCACCATGGCCGTTACACGGCAGTCCGAAAAACTCTATGCCCTTGTAAAAGAGCCCTAAGACAGTCTTATACGCCAGTGTTGAAGATTAGTCTTGAGCAAACCGAACCAGTAGAACTTGGTTTTGGGTAGAAGTTTGCTAAAAGGTCAGTTGCTGTTTTTGCCAGAGGAAAATTTAAGCAAAGTTCAACCCAAAACAGGGCTCTACTGGTTCAGTTTGCTTAACGCTAATTAGGACAATATCATTTAGCATGGTTTCTGTAGTCATTTTCATAAACTCTTACAAGTACCACCACCAAGGCAACATTGTGCATCATTATCCCCCACCATCACTAGCAATCCTATAGATTGCCCTTATACACCATCTTTATACTCGATTCCAAGTTTGTTCCAGTCACACAACCCTTTTAAGCTGGAAACAATCATAAAGCAGTGGGTAAGTAGATGGTTTGCACTTCAGACCCCCTTTATTTGCAAACATTTTATGAAATGAAGCATAAAATAAGCACTTTTCAAAAAGATGACAAACACTTCCTAACCTAATAGTGTGCAATACGTTCAAACATTTAGCAGTGCATTAAAACGGCATGAAGAAGGCGGTCATGAAGTTTCCATTTGTTAAAAGCTTCTAAATATCGGCTAGATTTCATGCCCCAGCGATCAGCCATAATGGATGCTCAGCTAGGAGATCTGTGCTTAACATGCTAAATGTATCAGCAAACAGTAACAGACAACACAGAGACCTGTGTGCAGTTTCCATTTAATCCATTTGCAGTAGTTGCTGATTTATTTCTTTTACAGCTGTGGCTGTTACCAGATAATTGCCCTCCCAGGGAAATGATAGGATCCATGAAATTTTATGTAAACACTCTGATTAGATTCAGGAAGAAGTAATTACTTGTGCTAAGTGTGGTAACTTGGCGTAAGTGTCTCATATAATGAGTGTGATTGTGAGATGGGTTTATTGCTTATGGTATTAAGCTCAATGGACATCTGTTTCAGATTTTTTTTGCAATTTTAGCAAAATGTTTTGCAGCAGGGTTCTTTCCCACGATCGATGCGATTTTCAGGCAAAAATCGCATGATCAAGAGAATCCCGCAACCAGCTAGCGGCTAAATTTCCCGTTTTCTTGCCCATTCAGACGGCCGGGCTGCTTCGTATATACACCACAGCCCGGAATTCCCTCGGCCGGGGGGACTGCTTAAGTCTCTCCCCTTTACTTGTCCTCCCTTTTGCCGGATAATCGCGGCAATAGAAGCTCCCATAGAAGTCTATGGAAGCTGCTGGAAAAGAGAGGGGGAGGGATTTTAGCAGTGCTTGCCATGCTAATTTCCCTCCCATCTCTTCCTATGGGAGCTGCCAGTAAGGGGAGGGACTTTAGCAATGCGAGCCCCTGATAGACTCCTTTCCACCTCCCTCCCCTTTTCTGGCTGCTCTCATAGGCTTCCATAGGAGTCTAAGGGAATGGAGTCTACGTATTCTGGCAAAAAGATAGGACGCGCACTGTATGAACTATCTTTTCTGGCTGGATGATTGGAATCCAATGCTTCAGATGGTCGTGATCTTTGGCCGGCTTTTTATTGCGGCAAAATAGCCACAATAAAATGCTTGTGTGAAAGAGGCTTAGTTGTAATTAGAGATGAACGAGTATACTCACTAAGGCACATTACTTGAGCGAGTAGTGCCTTAGCCGAGTATCTCCCCGCTCGTCTCTAAAGATTCAGGGGACGGCGGGGGGCGGGGAGCGGTGGGGAAAGCGGTGAGGAACGGAGGGGAGATCTCTCTCTTCCTCTCTCCCCCCCACTCCCCGCCGCAACTCACCTGTCACCCGCGCCGGCCCCCGAATCTTTAGATATGAGCGGGGAGATACTCGGCTAAGGCACTACTCGCTCGAGTAATGTGCCTTAGTGAGTATACTCGCTCATCTCTAGTTGTAATGAGTTTAGATAGACACAATGGTTTTCTGGCCATGTACTATTGATGACCTATCCTCAGGATAAGTGATCGGTGGTCGTTCATCTTTATTCAAATAATGCCAGCAATAAAGCGTGTTTCGAAGCAAAGAAGCCTCTTCATCAGTTATACTGGAAAACAGCATATTATTGCTTCTTAGGCTACAGGGGGAATTAATCAGACAATAAATGACTACTTAGGTACCAATGGGTCTTATGAATCTAAGGTACCACAATAGATGCTGGTTAGTTGTAGCCAATATCCAATTAACGAGCATCAGCAGCAGCACCATTGATTCACAAACCCCATTGGTGTAGCCCTAGCCTAAGGCTGCATTTGCACCTGCTTTTGTCTCCCAGGACAATTTCCACTGTTTAGCTGTGTTATTGGACCTGAACAAAGAGAATACCGGAAGCAATAGATCCGGCACATGCCAGATTGTGCCAGATCTGTACCAGAGAATGTATTAGTCTATTGACATTTCTTTGTGAATCAACCTCTATTCATTGCAAGTGAGAAGTGTGTCTTTCCAGCATGGCTTCCCCCTGGAAAGTTTTAAACTTTTACCGACCTACACCTAAAATTGCTCAAGCAACTTCAACAGCTGTTGACTGATTGCAGCTACCCCGTATACATGAAGACTTGGCTTGGCTAAACATAGGACTGGCAGTTGAAGTTGACCCTCATACACTTTAAAAAGTCATCTGGCCCCGCCATCATCTGTACTAATTAGTATATGACTAAACACTAATGTGTATGAGGCTAGACTAAACGCATGAGACATTCCTTTCAAAGGGCATCTTCACTTTTGAACACCAGCCTAAAATTTATAAGGGCAGCTTCAGACGAGCGAATGCGTAATTGCAGGTCACTAAGCACAGCGTATTTGCGCCGTGAACAAGTCTTTTTTGCCTAATGAGTTCCAGGTGTGTTCTTTTTCCAACAGAATTCTGCAGCGTATTGGGCATTTTCTTGCATATTGCTTGCAGATTTGTGCACCCCCCATAGACTCCTATGGGGATATTTGGTGCGCAAATACGCACAATAGTAAAGCATGCACAAAAAAAGGAGATGTGAACGAACCCATTCAAATTAATGGGTTCTATTCTCTGCATATGTAACAAGTTAAATTTTTTTGTAGATACATTTAGGGATATATTATGCATCACTTCTGAAGTCAGTTTATGCTTGAGGCACAATGTTAGATAAATTTGATGCATCTTTAAATTTTTTAAAGTTTTTATTCCCCCTCCCCCCCACCCCTGCTGGAGTGGGTGGGCTCAAAAATGCATTAACTATTTAAAAAAACACAGAATTCATAAACGTGGCCCACAAGCTAACTACACACCTACTTTCCAACCTACTTTTCAAGAGCGGCATAACTAATAGAAAATATCGTGCACCGATATTTGCAATTTGTTTTACACAGATAAACTGTCACAAGGGCTTTGATAAGTCCCCTTCCCATTGAATACAATCCTACAAAATGTGAATGGAGACCTGAGCAAGAATAAAAGGTAGTATTTATTTACATATGTTAAGTTAGTGGGGCCTCCTTTGGCCATAATGATACCACATAGTCTCCATGGCATGTTAATGTCCTATATCCTTCAGCTGATATTTCCCTCCATTCATCCTGCAAACATCTGGCAAGGTCTCTCAAAGAAGATGCATCAGTCCATCTACAATGGTACAAGGAGCATCATCCTTGGACAATTGAGCAACGGAAGAATGTTCTATGGAGTGATGAATCACACTACTCCATCTTCAAATCAGATAGATGTATCTGGGTGTGGAGCAGCCTGGGGAACGCCCTTTTCCTGAGTGTGTTCTGGTAACAGTTAAAGTATGGTGCAGGTTCCGTTATGGTCTGGGGTGTTTTAAATGGAATGAGCTCGGTCCGTTGGTTGTAGTGACAAGAACCATGACCACGGAGGTGTACCTTGACAATAATGTGCTGATGACAATGTGGTAATATTCTAGGAATGGTCAGCAAACAAAATAATGCGCCTTGTCACAAATCCTACACTGTTTTATATTGGTTTGAGGATAGGGATGTTCCACGTTTGAACCAGCCTGCACAGAGTCTGACCTGAACTCTATTAAATATATTTGGAACAAACTAGAATAACGGTCAGGAAATATAAACAGCATCCATCTTCTTTGAGAAAAATTAACAGATGTTTGCAGGATGAATGGAGGGAAATTTATCAGATGTTAGTAGGAAGTATGCCAGAAAGAGTTTCTGATGTCATTAGAGCCAAAGAAGCCCCACTAAGTACTCGTATTAAGATATATGATTAAATTCTACATAAGAGCGTGCCATATATGCGCTGGTGTGAAAGGGCCATTATAAGCATGTTTCTTTTTGGTCCTAATTGGTACTTAAATATTCCATTTGCTGGTGTAACCCACCCTTCCCCCTTAAAAAACAGCCACGTAGCTCATCTCGTATTGCCGATGTATTCTGGTTTTTCAGTGTCTTGGATATTACATTGACTGCCGTCACCTTTTATGTCATTTAGGCTGATTATACTAAAACATAATGGAACTTAGAACGGAGAACCAAATATTTGCAGTGACTATTCGTGCCATGAGCAAATCTATCTTACCTAATATGTGAAACAATATCCTATTGATAGGTTGCGCCGTTGTGGGAATGGTAGTTTATTGATTTGGAAGGACGTGGGAAGAACAGGTAGTTAACGAACAGAGCTGCAAAATTTACATTCAATTAAGCAATCAACAGCTTTGTGCCTGAGTTCCCAGCACCCCGCAGATCTGCGCTATCAGGTCATTAGCAGGCAGCAGTTGTCTGAGAAACCACTTCTGCGCTTCCACCGCAGCACTCACAGGCCTGCTTTAAAAATTATTTAGTCAATTGCACGGGTGTGATTGGCAAATAAGGAAAGTATGTAGTAATGCACATTCCAGGAGCAGCTAGGGAACACGGCCATCCCTGCCAACCGCTTGCAAAAGCTCAATATTTGTAATCCAATTAGATTTATTAGCATGTGTTCAGAAAACCATTTCCACAATTTTATGTTATCTTTCTGCCTCAATTGTCAATTAGAGAATGCTTGGCTACATAGAAGGCAGTGTTGTAGCTAAGCTGTCCGGGTAAATTGCCCTTAGCGAGTACCTGCCCGCTCGGGAGCAAAGATTCGGCTGCCGGCGACGGGCGGGGAGCGGTGGGGGAGAGCGAGGAGGAACGGAGGGGAGATCTCTCTCTCCCTCTCTCCCTCCGCTCCCCCCTGCTCATGGCCGCAACTCACCTGTCACCCGCGCTGGCAGCCGAACCTTCTCTGCCGAGCTGGGAGATACTCGCTAAGGACAATGCTCAATCGAGCAATTGTCCTTAGCGAGTATGCTCGCTCATCTCTACTCACCTATACTCCCCAGATGGGCTCTATTACTCTATCAGACCGCGATGTGTTTCTCAGCTGGCCGCATCTCTGCCGAAAAACGCATGAACAGGAGAAAGCCGCAACTTGGGTGCGGCTAAATCCTACGTTTTCTCACCCATTTACACGGTCGGGTGCTAGCCACTGCTAAACTCCCTCCCCCGCTCCCTGTCCCAAGGGCAAGATCTTTTTGGAAACAGGTAAAATCAGCATCTGAATTCGGTCGCAAAGGTACTATTTTTTTTCAGCTGGGCGAATTTTACGCAGCTAAACATCGCCCATCGGAATGAATGCATTGGAATTCAATGCTTCAAATGGATGCATAAAAAAATGCTCATGTGAATAATTAGGCCCAAGGGCACAAGGGGGGCACTATTACTTTATTGGGATATTCCTGGACTTTTTTATTTTTGCTATTGATGACCTGCAGGGACCCACTACTTGGATTCCTGCTGATTACTTGATTCCTGTACCACTGTCTCTATAGACAGCCAAGGAAGCATAAAGCGCTGACCACGGTACAGTGGCCCACGTTGGTACTGCAGCGCAGCTCATATTGAATTCAATGGGAACCGCGCCTGCAATACCAACCTGGACCGCTGCAGTGTGGTCAGCGCTTTCTACTTCAGGACTGCAGTGACAGCAGCCCCGAGAGTCTGCTGACTGGTAACATAGTATGTTAGGCCGAATGAAGACAATGTCCATGTAGTTCAGCCTGCTGTAAGACCCAGATCAATAACCCGCTGGTCACCTAGAATTTATATCCTGTAATATCCTTCCACTCTAGTCCTGTCTTAAATTCCTTCATGGATTTTGCAATCACCACGCCCTCAGGCAGAGAGTTCCACAGTCTCACTGCTTTTACAGTAAAGAACCCTTTTTTGTTTTGGTGATGAAACCTGCTTTCTTCCAGCCGTAGAGGATGCCCTCTTGTTACCGTCACAGTCCTGGTGGGGATCTGAGCAGCGAGTCCCAGCCAATCAATAGAAAAAGGCCTGGAATTCCCCTTTAAAGAGGCACAAGGAGACTGTATAATTTAAAAACGGCATGGGGTCTCTATTTATAGGGGCACAGGGGAATGTTATGTCTTTAAAGAGGTTGTTAAAGTTAAATTTAAAAATTATCTTGTCTCCCATATATATAAATAATGAACAGTCGCATACTCGCCTCTCCCAGCTTCCTGCAGCTGCAGCGGCGCATATTCAGGTCTCCACTATGACGCTGTATTGATAGCCTGCAGTCAGCCTTTGTACAGGACATTACAGCCAATCATAGACTTCAGTGTTCAAGAACTGAGACCCTGATTAGCTGGAGCCTATCAACACAGTTCTAACGGAGAGAATGGAGCTGCTGGGCGAGGGGAGTATATGACTGTTTATTATTTTTATACATGGGAGCAGAAATTTAAAAAAATAACTCAGATATCCCCTTTAAGGGACCACTATTACTTTGCGAGCATTGGGGGGGCATTATTACTTTTCTGGATCACTGGAGGTAGCTGCACTGTAATCACTATCACTGTGTAGAACTGATATCTGACTATTATATGGTGACTGCACTATTTAGAGGTTACTAGAGCTATTGTATATGTATGTAGGTAAATATATATTTATTGTATTTTTTGGGGTGGACCAAGGGCAAAGTAATAGCAGTGGGTGGCACAAGTTGAACATTTGCACCTGGGCCCAAGAGCCTTTAGCTACACCACTGGTCTTAGACTACCAATGCATGCTATATACAGTGTGCCTCAGGTAGTCAGGGAGTCATGTTGTGTCATCTTTGTACAGAACTGGAGGATCACTTTAAAACCAGACTCCTGACTACGGTACTACCTGCACTGTCCTGATAGCTGTCCCTGTGTCTAGGATTGGGGTTTAGCACCAAGCATTGGACCAGATTTTAAAAGGGACATGTAAGAATACAGATATCAGACTGTACTTACGCCGCTGATTTTCACGTGCGAGTTCTGTGTGTACGGGAATAGAACTCATTATTTTCAATTGGTTTATCTACATTAGTAATTTTTCACTCACACCGATAGATCAAGATCCTACAATCAAGCAAATTTTGGGCAATTTTGCTGCGAGCATCGCCATTATTTCCTATGGTAGCCAAAAAAAAAAAATATCGCACTTCACATGTAAATGTGATTTGCACATAAGCGCAATGTGTTTTTTCTTCCATTTTAACTATTGAAACAACTTCCTTTTTTTTCACGCACGTGAAAATCACAAGAATAATAATGTGATGTGTTTTTAAACCCAAAACAGATTGCAATAGGTGAAGAATTGCAAGTTTACAAGTGCGATATCGGTCCGATTTTCTCAGGACAGGATCAAATTTATTATGGGATTGTGCCACAAGATGACCACAAAAGGGGGCTTTTATGGTAGTTAGGTGGCATTCCTAAGCAGGAAAATGGTTGACTAAGCATGGGCCATAGGGATCTTATCTAGAGACACATAGATTTGCAGAGGAGCTGTTGACAAAAAATATTAGGAACTTTTTTTAATTAAGACTACTAGCATGGTCACTTTATTTTTTTTTAGATGCATTGGACATATGGACATACAATGGCCCATAAAGGTACAGAGGTTGTAATATCTCTGCACATACAGCACCTACAGTGCAGCCTCCCTACACAGGACTCTGCAGAAGCCCTAAAACTCAGCTGGCCTTTCACTGAGAGTAACTGAACAATAGATTACTAAACTGTGACTGTACAATATATAACCACAGAAGTTTCAGATTGTAGCAGTTGGTGAAAAAGTGTCAAATGGGAACTCTACAGTTGCAGTACCGAAACTAGAAATACATGGGACATCCCTGGGAAGTTTCGACAACAGTTGGTTCTAATTCTCCTCTACATAGGACATCATACCAATAAAGATAAACCCTAAAACCGTAGAATGCCTTAGGCTGGGGTCACACGGGACAGAATTTCAGCGGAATTCTCGTGGACTGGCCGCACTAAAAAATGTGAGATATCCGCGGGATAAGTGCAGCTTCAATACCTACGGTCTTTAGCCGCAGGTTTTGGAGCAGTTTCGGCGTCGGCATTCCAATGCAGCTTTCTCTCCCCATAGAGAGGAGAGAGGCCGCTACGGAAACGAGAAAAGAATTGACATGCTGCGGAATTGAATTTTTTGGCAAAATCTCGTCCACTTGCTGGCTAATCCAAAGATTAGGAGCTGCAGACGGAATTGCCGTGTGGACTTTCCGCACGGAAATTTTGCGGCAATTCCGCCACGTGTGAACTGAGTCTTAGGCTGCCGTCACATCTGCGTGGAAATATCCATTTTTCTTCAGGTAAAATGCCGGACAGTCAATGGGGTCCGTTCTGCACTGTTCTGTCCCATCATAAGACGGTCCTATTCGAGCGGCCCAGTTACACTCGTGAGAAAGAAGCCCTCACTGTCATTTTATTTCATTTTTTCTACGGTATTTTAAGTATCAGATCTACGACTTGTTCGTGAAATGGTTTCCACTGAACATATATTCATTATACTATATTTTGTTTTAGTTTTTTTGCCTAGTTGAAAACAACAAAAGAAAGAAGCACTACAAAATCAGCCCATTCTACAGCCGTAGTCTGCGATCTGGAGCTACCTAATCTGCAGCTGTCAGAGCATATTGGAGAACTCAGTCATATAGCCTCATAAGGAAAATAAAGTAAGGCAAAATCAACTTGGTTTAACTAGAAATGTGTAGTACATAGAGCACCAAATTTCAATTTGGGTGCTGCAAAACTTCACAATTTTTTTTTTTTTAAGCACCAACTTATTCCACAGCACTTTCAGGTAATTTATTTATCCAACCTAGATACTTATTTTACCAACCTCAGCAGAATGAGTCAACTACCTAAACCATGCTGGGACTGAACGTACAACCTTCAGGTCATGAGCGACAGCTAGGCACTGCATTTCTGCTGCCTTAACACTCTATGCCACATGAGGCTCAATGCAGAACAAAAAAGCTCTACAGGTATTTACATCTAGCAAGTGTTCCATATGCTGGGCACATCTACTAGAAGAACCATCCTTGGAGTTGTCTACCAGAGCCGAGTAGAGAAGCGTGGCTATTACTGATTCAGTCTCATTGTTAGCATTGCTGTCTTCCTTTTGCTGCCATTGGCATAGCGATCAGCTCCCTGGATGGGAGGACATGGTGAAGCTCTGCATGTGGTTACTTAGAAGAGGGTCTGAATTAATATAGGGGTCTGATTAATTTGGGGGTCTGAAGTCTGAAGTAACTCCTCGGGATAGGTCATCAATAGATGATCGGCAGGGTGTTGCTGCTCTGGGATCCTGCGAGTTAGCTGATTTACCGATGCCATTGTCAATGTAGTCTGTGCTGGAAGTAGATAACGCTAACAACATTACAGTGGCCCAGCTCGGTACTGCAGGCACAGCTCCGATTGAATTCAATCTGTTGCTGCAATACGAAACCAGGCATAAAGTATAGTTAGGAAAAATAAAAAAGGAGTTGCAGGGAAGAGTGGGTGTAGAGGGTTACAGTGTCAGCATGTGTAAGATGGCAGATTCTAGTGGGGTAGATTAGATATTCATTGTATATGGCCCATGGGACTAGATTTTGAGGAATTTTTCAATGTTTTTCATGCATCGTATAACAGGATGTACAGCCCTTTCCAGCATATCCCAAATATATTCAATGGGGTTCCAGTTTAGTGAGTATGGGGGCTAAGAAAGTGTAGAGAATTCATTGTCATGTTCCTCCAACCATTCCATAGTCATTCAAGCTCATTGACATGGAGCGTTGTGGTAGAGGAAGACTGGCATTTTGGTTGGGGAAGATTTGCTGAAGATTATGGTATGATGACCAATGGTCCTACGCTATTCCAGGAAAATGCTATCCAGACCATGACATCACCATCACCTGTCTGTTGAACTCCAATGGTGCACCCATGGCATACGGCTTCTTACTGTTTATGCCAGATGCAGACATGGCTATGTGTGTAATTCAACAGGAAATGAGACTCGTCCCTCCAGATGACCTCTTGCCACGTGTCCAAGGTCCATTGATGTCTTTCCTGGGCCCATGCGAGGTGTTGTTGGCAATGACATGGGGTCATCAGGGGTAACCTTGGCAGGCTTTGGTTATTGAACCCCAGTAGATGCAAGGTCTACCACAAGATCATTGTGGAAATTTGAAAGCTCCTTTGTGGAAATTTCAAGGCACCTTCCTCACTTTTGTACTGCTAAGGCAGTTGGTTTACTATGGCACGTCATTGCTGAGATTCCAGACATGCCACCCAATGCTTACTTCTATGATAAACCACACATGGCCTACTGCAGTGTGATTTTCTATCAGGTGTCTGTCCATGGTTCAACCAGTCTTAGTATACTCTTGATACTGTCGTTCAGGAACAGCCAACAACTGCAACTGTTTCAGAAATACCAACACCATACCTCTTGCAATCAACAATCTACCCACACTCAAAGTTACTCAAATCACCATGTTTATCCATGACTGGCAATCACATCACAAGATGTCACACACCAGCTATTCCTAATTCAGTTATTATTATATAGTGTAGAGGACCACTGTTGATCTGCAATTCTAGTGTCGCGGCTTGTCGGTCGCAACAGCGTCATGGCATGGTGGTCTCGATGCAGGCCAAGACCTGTCACCTTGTTATGCAGGACAAGGGTTAATGCTCCGTGTGCAGAGACTGCTGGTGCTGTCTCTCTTTGCTGCATGATGCATGCTGGAGCAGTCATGCCTGGGAGAAGGTTGGAGGTGTGCTTCTCTAATTACTGTGCTAGTCCTCAGGTGTCGAGTAGCTTTATATTCTCACCCCTCCTTGTGCTCAGTGCTGCTTATTCAGCTCCATAGAGGAGTATTGGAGTTTGGATTTCCTCTGTGTTGGGTGTACAGCTATGTCCAGATAAGTTGTTGTGGTTTACTTTTCAGTTGGATTTCTGTTTTCATTTCTGTTTTGCTTTGCTGTTTGGTTCATCTCTCCAGGGGCTTCTATAGGAACAATCAGGGCCCAGGAAGAAGATCATGAGGCCACCTCTATCAAGACGATTACTCTGCTTCCAGGCAGGGACCCTTCACCCTCCTGCTAGGTTAGGGCCAGGCTTCCTTCTCCTTGGACTGGTGCTACTGTTCAGCATAGTGTAGTGTGCACCGTTCTACAGTGCATGGTATTGTCAACTGCAGTAGTTGTGAACATCACCCTGCGTCCGTGCTCAGCGTGGTGCTTGTGAGCCGCACCGACATGACACCTACGCTTAAAGCCTGTCTCCCATTTTTTAGCAGAATTTAGCTTCTTATGATTATGGGAAAGGGGAGAGGACCATAAAAGAGCATATTAAAGAAATGTGGCCCCAATTGCCATATTCCAATAGGTGAATAATTAAATCAAACAAATCCTAACCTTGAATTAGGGGTCTGTATGTTTTTATACAAAGAACAATGTAATATGTGTATCATTGTTGGTATCTATTGCAAAACTATTTAACTTGGCGATGCAAAATGTTATTCTAAAAGTCAAAGTCCTGGGCGAAAAGAAGAAAATCGATGTGTTATTTTGTTGGACTTTTTCATTTCGAAGGCCAATGAACCCAATGACTAAAAATACAGGTACATAAAGCAGGAGATTGATCACCCAATGTCATGTTGAAATTGGTGTACTTCTTCTAATCATTAACAAAAATGTTTGTCTTTCTGCTAAATGATAACCGTTTTCAAGTTTAATCCCCTGATGAATGAGCGAAAACCGAAGACCCAGGTTGTTCTGAAAAAGATTATACATGTTGATTTGACATGAAAACTTCTGCCAGCAAACAAATAATAAAAAAAAGACAGCACCAACTGCATCGGAGTTGTTGACTGATGTCCTGCTCACCTTGTATGTAGGACCATCACATCTGAAGTTTCATGGCCTCACCACCACCGACGGCTGATCGTAGGTGGTCTCACTGCAAAGAATTGCTGGGGGGAAACAGAGAACAATTGTTTTTAGAGGACATCTATACTCCTTCCAGTGGAATAACTGGGTGTCATTTACCCCAGGGCAAAACTTCAGTCTTGATGGCACTTGACTGCACTATTGTAAAACGCTGTCCTACTATAGTCTACTTCTTCACCTTGCCTCCATCTTTACTCATTGCTTTCTTCCTGCGAGTCCTCCTTTTTTTTTGGTTATCACAAAACTATTCATGTTTTTCTTCTCTAGGCATATCCTCTTTCTTCCCTTAGGGTATGTGCACACATCGCCGAGAAAAATCTGCTTCGAAATGCGCGCCAAAGTCCTGATGGGGATTTTAGCCCAGATTTTGACTGGAATTCACTCACTGCATTGCAATGAATGAATTCTGTAATGGAAATCCGCAGCATTCCCGCAACATATAGAGCACAAGATTTTCAAAATCCACATCATTAGGGCGGCTTCAGACAAGCGTACGCGCATATGCGCTTGCCTCAGCACAGCATATTTGCACAGTGAACTAGGTTGAGTTGTGCACGCATTGGCGCATTGTATTGCGCACGCCAAATATACGCTCAATACAGAGAAAATAGAACCCATTGATCTTAATGGGTTTGTCCTCAATAACGTTTTTTGTGCTCGCATTTCACCTCCAGTGTCATCGGGTCCAACTCCCATGCTCAGTGCAGGATTTACTAAATCATCCCAGACAGATATTTGTCTAGCCTTTGTTTGAACACTTCCATTGAAGGAGAACTCACCACCTCCCGTGATAACCTGTTCCACTCATTGATCACCCTCACTGTTAGGGTTTAGTCACACGGGCGCCGATGCGCTCGTGTGACTGAGTCCTTACTGCAGGAAGAAGACGGACAACTCCCCACAGCCCCGAAGAAAGAACACATGACCGGCAATGATGCATGTTCTTTCTTCTGGCCCTGCAGAGAGACGTCCGTCCTGAAGTGTGGCCGACTTCTTCGTGCAGTAACACAGGCGCCGATACGCCAGTGTGACTAAGCCCTCAGAGAGTTTTTTCTAATGTCTAATTTGTGTCTCCTCCCTTTCAGTTTTATCCCATTGCTTCTAGTCTTTCCTTGTACAAATGAGAATAGGGCTGATCCCTCTGCACTGTGAGAGCCCTTCAGATATTTGTAGACAGCTATTAAGTCTCCTCTCAGCCTTCTTTTTTTTTTGCAAGCTAAACATTCCCACATCCTTTAAGTGTTCCTCATAGGACATGAGTTGCAGACCATTTACCATCCTGGTAGCTCTTCTCTGAACTTGCTCCAGTTTGTTGGACTTTTTTAAAGTGCGGTGTCCAGAACTGGACACAGTACTACACATGAGGTCTGACTAAGAAAGAGTAGAGGGGGATAATTACCTCACGTGATCTAGACTCTATGCTTCTCATAATACATCCCAGAATTGTGTTTGCCTTTTTAGCTGCTGCATCACATTGTTGACTCATGTCCAGTCTGTGATCTATTAGTATACCCAAGTCTTTTTCACGTGTGCCTCTGCTTAGCCCAATTTCTCCAAATCTGTATATGATTTTTTCATTTTTCTTGCCCAGATGTAGGACTTTGCTTTTTTCCTTGTTAAATATCATTCTGTTAGTCGCTGTCCACTGTTCAAGCTTTTCTAGATCTTTTTGAATACTCTCTTCCCTAGTGTTAGCTATCCCTCCTAGCTTTGTGTCATCAGCAAATTTGACCAGTTTCCATCTATTCCCTTATCCAGATCATTTATAAAAATGTTGAACAACACTGGGCCTAGGACAGAGCCTTATAGTACCTCACTTGATACATTCTTCCACTTGGATGTGCAGCCCCACTCTTTGAGTACGATCACTCACCCAGTTCTGAATCCACCTAACAGTTGCCTTGTAAATCCCATATTTGGTCATTTTTTCAATAAGTATGGTATGAGATACTTTGTCAAATATTTTACTAAAGTCAAGATATACTATATCCACCATATTTCACCGCTCAACCCAGTCTTCCTTGTCACCCTTTTGGGTTTGCATGGAAAAACTGTTGCTTATATTCGCTGTGTTGACCAATTATATTTATTAGTATGACAGTTGTGTAAAGCCACCCTAACACTATCATAATCATCATCCATTAAGGCCCCTGGCACAATAGTGTCTTTGGGGTCATGTACTATATGTGTTAATTCACGGGCACCGCAAGGCTCCATTATAGCCTATGCTGCTATGCAAATTGACACTTTTTCATACAGATTGATTGTCCTTTTAAAAGAAATCCATTGCATGTCCTAGTATAGATGAGAAATAGGACATGCTGATGTATTTCTATGATCTGTGTCCATGTAAATTGAACAGCACACAGACAGGTGCCCATGTGCTAGAAGAGAGAAGAGAAGTCACAGCATTGTGTGCTGTCCAATGCGAGTTGCGCTTGAACCTTTCAGGAAGTGCACTAGACAATACAATATTCTAATACAGGGTTCTAGAATGGTGAATAAAAAATATACAATTTCGACATTACTACTTCAAGCACATCTTATTGTCTTTTATATGTTATCATTTTTTAGTTTTCTTACATATTCCTTTTTATTAAGATTTTTAATAAAACTGCCATCGGATGCTGCATGTACGGAGGTATCAGGAATGAAAAAAAAATCTTGTTATTTTATATAGCGCCAACTTATTTCACAGCACATTAAGGTAATTTATTTATTACCCACCACCAAGCTGGGTACTCATTTTACTGACCTCAGAAGGATGGAGGGCTGAGTCAGCTACCTGAACCATGCAGGGATTGAACTTGCAACCTTCAGGTCATGAATGCAAGCTTAGGACTGCATTTCTACTGCCATAACACTTTGTGCCATGCAGAAAGCATTGCTGCTAGGCAAAAATATCCTTGTACCTATGGCAACTCTTCAGAGTTGCAGTACATTGAGGCTCTGCCCTAAGGCCTCATGCACATGGCAGAGCTTTAATGCATGGGGCCTGTATGGTGTCATAGGCACAATGTGTGCCACCGTAAAGTGCTCCATATGACACCACATGTGGCATCCAATGGAGAACGCTAAGATTTTTTAGCGAATTGAGGCATATGGAGGTGCATTGCCTAGTCGTCTTGTACATACGGTAATGCGGCTGCGTACAAGAAGCTTAAGACGCTGTACAGTCAACTTGTCATCTTGAAAGGATGTTAATGATTAGTAAGATTTAAGTTGACTATATACTTCCTCATTTAGTGGATTCAGCCATAGTCTAGTGCTTTACAAGTAGTTAGATGTACATTAATACGTAAGACCGATCACCAGTGAAATAATGGGGGGGATTTTTTTAGTTTTTTTGTACTGTGTATTTTACCTGGTTCCCAGAAGGCGAACCATTTCAGAGAAATCAGATAACCTCTATTAACCGCCGAGGGGTCAGTGACTGAGCGTTTTAGATGTTAAATAGACATCACATCGCTATTCATCTGTGACTCAGGTTTCTCTACCTGCTGAATGTGTTTTTACTCTTTATTTGCCACATTATGAAACGGCGGTATTAGGTGTTAATGCGCTGTGTCATCAGCATTGTTTCCAATAAACTGCTCTTCTGCTTGTTTCATTTTACGTCATATGAGTATTTGTGTTTTTTGCTTTCTTTTTTATTTTCTTCAAAGAAAAGTGCATTTTGATTTTTTTCCTATTTTTATTTCTCATGATGGATCGATCAATGGGACGACAATTTGCAAAACAGTACAAAAAAAATTCACATGTGGCTAAGCTGTTACTACGTTATTTCTGTGGCTATTCTTGTGGTTTTCTTTTCCTGTTGACTTCAATGGACGAAAACGGCAGAACAAAACAAATGTACGTATAGGGGCTTCTTTAGGCGACCATGTTTGCGCTTAGATTAACGCGCGCAATATTCAGAGAATAGGACCCATTGATTTTAATAGGTTCGCTATCATTCCTGTATGTATGTGTGCATGAAAAAAATATGACCTGCGCTATTTTCCAGAGCATTTGTGCACCAAGGGCCCCATAGCGATACGCTGCATGCAGCTAAGCAGAGTCCGCATGGTTCCAAATTATGTACGTATGGCATCTGTGTATAGCGCTGTATTATGGAGATCCCCCCCCCAAAAAAAGCATTGCTACATAATATAGCAAGATTGAACATGCCACAGTCTCTTTTAAGTTAGATTCATATTGATTTAGTATGGAGGTTAGGGTCCCGTGTGGTCCAGAGTGTTAAGGCAGCAGAGAGGTTGTGGGTTCAATTCCAGCATGGTTCAGGTAACAAGCACAAGGTTGACTCATCCTTCCGAAGTTAGTACCATGAGTACCCAGCTTGCTGGGGGGATGAAAGATGACTGGGGAAGGCATCGGCAAAGCAGTCTGCCAAGAAAAACATTACGATGTGATGTCACCCTAGGAGTCAGTCATGACTTGGTGCTTGCACCAAGGGACTTTACCTTATGGCAGTACAAATGCTTCCACGGGAGTCTATGGATGCTCTACTATGGTTTTTGTACAACTGAGAGCCGTAATACACTTGTATGAAGTTAAATCCTCCCATAAATACTCACACATTGCAGTATTGGTACTTACATTTGTTAAGCGAAAGACTATCCTTAATAGAAGCCCATAAATATAAGGCCCAGTATAGTTTTTGCATAACTTTTGATCCAAAACAAAGAAGACTCATAAAGAGACATATATGAAGAATGACATATATAGGAAAATGCCAGCTCGCCATGAACATAGACTATGAAGCCCTATGATGCACGGATATTGTAGTACAACAGCCCAGTATAGAAGGGAAAAAAGCATGTGTGCAGCATGAAAATCACAATACAAAAACTTTGTCCCAAAATATTAAATTTAATTTAGCAAAGTTAAGATTGGAAGTTGCTACGCGTTTCAGACAGAGGGACCATCCTTAGTCATAGCTGGAGGTATCCTTCTTTTTCATGGAGAATGGTTTGTGTAATGTATTCTCTATTCACCACTACAGTTCAAGATATACATCTCCTCAATGTTCGTACCACCTGCTTCTAGAGGGGGGGGGGGTTAATTACAAGAACTGTGGAACGTCTTCTGAGGCAGTTTCCTTGGACAGATTGACAAACTACAGTTTCGGTGCTGTTCTTGCATATGGTGGTACAAGATTTAATCTCACTATCATTTTTTGAAATGTGTACGCGAATGCAGTTTGTCAGCAGTTCGTCGGATGGATATGAATAAGATATCTCAATTGATCCATCATGATTAGTTGTTGGCATGAAAACATACTGTCAAAGAAATTCTAGTGTTTTCGAACCATTAATAGGAATATTCCTGCTTTTTGTCTTGTGCATCTATGCAATTTTTGGTGCATTTTTGCTTGTTATTTCCGTTGCCGAAACTAGGTTTATTCTTTACGAACACTGTCTGCGGAGTTTTAGACATTTTTGACATGCATTTAGGTTTTTTTTCTATGGAGAACTAGAGCATGCTGTGTTTAAAAAAAAAAAAACATCATGGACCCAAAAAATACACCAAGAGCTTATTCACAGGGGTGAGAATCTTGGGGAATTCTGTGCATTGACAGACACATAAAACTCGCACCATTACGAACTCCATTCTTTTGAATGGATTTATTTAAAATCGCAGCATGTTCTATTTTTTGGCAGTCCCTTGTAACGCCTCACATATTGTTTTCAGTAGGACCTTAACCGATTAAGTAACCAAGCACAGTAAATTTACGGAGCTTGGTCCTGGGCTTTAATCCCAGCCAATACTAAAAATTCGGCGGGGGATTAAAACCCTGCTTTTGCAATCAATTGAAAGCAGTTCAGATTGTCAGCTGTTAGTGACAGTAAAAGTGGAAGTATACCTTCAACTATGTGAGACGGCGGTCACGTGACCGCCGTGGGCCCCTTGTTACCTCAGAGCTGCAGGGTCCTAGCAAATCCTGATCAGCTCTGCCAGTGACTATTGTCACTACAGGGGTTGTTTTCTTCTGTAACTGGGGCCGTATGGATGCCCCAGCTACAGTGGGAAAGTGTCAAATAAAAAAAAAACCGTGTGGATATCCCCCAGAGGTCTTATATGACGTCATGGGGGACATAGATGATGAAACAAATAATTACAGGAATAAGTATAACAAAATTACAGAATAAAATCTAAATATATACATGAAAAGGAAAATAATTCAAAGACAACGCCAACCAAAACTGTCGCCGTGTGCACCCTGTAAACCAAAACCATACATATTATATATGAAAATGTCCAAAAACAAAACGAGGAACCCGTTCCCATACTTCATTTTAGCGTAAATATACTAATTTAAAAATGAAATAGCTATAAATGTAAAAAATATATATATTTTTTAGCTTTTTACCCCCAGTAAAACTAAAAAACAGAAAAAAAGTCAGTGAAAATATATTTAAAAAATAAAACACAGCAAAAAAAATTTTGGCAGCCACAGGGGTAAAATCTGTAAAAGTATCTGGTCTAGAGATGAGCAAGCACAAAAATGCTCGGGTGCTCATAATTTGAGTCGAGCTTTCCGTAATATTCAAGAGCTCTATTCAAGTAACGAACCCCATTGAAATCAATGGGGGACTCGAGCATTTTTGTATTTGACCCGCCGGGTGCCGAGCCTCTCTCTCTCGGTTGAAATGGGTAAATGGGATGAGAAATATGAAGGAAGGGCTTATACTTCTCCTCCTTGATGAATCCACTGCTGGCATTGGCTCAAAAACTGCATCAAAAGCTGCAGTGGAGTTTTTCAAACAACCCTGAAGTTGGTGGTTTTGATACTGGCTCTTTTTGCCACTTTTTTATGCCACAAGGCGTTGCATGTAGATGCCGGTCAATACAGAATTATGAAATGCACTAGTATGAATTTTTCTATGCATTTTTTATAACTTTTGCTGTGTTTTGGGGTGTACGGTATACTTTTCTGACATTTTCCAATAGGCTCTTTTACAGGGAAACAAAAAAAATGACAAAAAGTGTCTTAGGGCAGCCTCACATGAGCGTAAGCACAAAAATGCTCGCTCCTGTGTAACGTATTTGCGCTGTGAAGGAATATTTTGTGCTCATGTGCCTGCGCAAATACTGCACGTATTTGCGCAGGCATCGCTACTTCACATGGGCGGGGCAATCCCACACACCACTCCCCCCTTCGATTTAAATGGCTATTAAGCCAAATGAGGTTCCAGTGTTCGTGGGTATGCACAGAGACGCAAAGACCTGTCATGTGAGAGAACCATTGAAATCAACGGATTCTATTCACTAAGCGCAGTGTGAGTAAATCCTTAAAAAAAAAAAAACACACTAAGAAAACTGCACTAATTGCAGGAATTTTATGGTATTTTCACAAGCTAGAAAAAAAACACCTTAAACACTTTTTCTGCATACAAAGATAATAGCAATAAAAACAATAACACAAATATTCAGATGTAGTAGGTAATTTCGCTTTTTTATTCCACAAGTTCATCCACAAAAATTTAAATATATTTTTGATGTTTTAGGAAAAAACTATATGTACAAGTCATATAAACAGTATGAGGTATGCAGTCTCTTAAGATTTACAAAAACATACAAATATATATATAAATTACATACATTATATACAATAGAAAACAGCAGTAAACGTCTTGGCTACATCATCATCTCAGAATCAGATCTTTGTACAAATGGGGTTGGAAAGTATTTGATAAAAGGAAATACAAAACGTATCAAGGAAGGTTTAGAAATGTTATGCAGCAATGTATACCAGGGCAAGCCGGGCCATATAGTTTCCCAGCACTCAGAAACCCAATGCATGCCCCTTACCTGACTTTTATCAGTTAGTATATAACTGGCTATATGATTGTAGGTTATTAAAGGCCCCTGGACAGCAAGAGTAACAAATACAGAAGTCCTGAATCGTATAAGACCCGATATATCACTGGAGGGCAAGATGACCGTCTCAGACTCACGTATTTTAGCCATGTAATGCGAGCAGAGTCACTAGAAAAATCTATAATGCTAGGATAGATCAGTGGCAAAAGAAGACCCGTCCGCCAAAGGACACGATGGCCGATACTGTCAGAGCGGATACTGGCATGGATATCACACAACTGAAAGAAGCAGTGCAAAACTGAAAAAACATGGAGGGAGGGAGCCTTTAGGGTCACTGATTGTATTATATGCATGACAGATTGTATTATATGCTTGAAAAAGACGCACATTAGCGTCGAAATGCCTTGCATTAATTGAAACTTGCTGTTAATTAATTTTTTAATAAATGGATACTACTATTTAAAGTACCGGTGGTTACCTCTACTCCCCAACAAAACGAGCGCAGAGATTTTTTTCATTTCTTCACTTGGAAACGATACATCTATATACTTGTACTCGTTATCAATAAGCATACATCTCTCAGCGGCTCTCCTGAAAAATCGGGATACGGACGGGCTCGGAGGATTCCCACCAAATCAAAGTGGACCGGGACGCAAAGGTGCTAGTGGGGTGTTCCCAACCAGGGACCCCACTAGGCATCGGGTAAGTCCCCTCATATTTCCTACAATCTATATGCTAATAGCACAAAAAAGACTCATTATGGGGCGCTGTCTAAAATATTTTATTTTCTTTAGGGTCGCCCAGGGTCGTGATCAACTAAACGGCTACCAACAACAACAACAAGGGCCTCTTACATGGCCTGATGATCAGGCAAGAACGTTCCTAGTGTAAAGGTGCCACCAACAAGCAAATGCTCATTCGTTGGATAATTGCATTTTTTATACAGCACAAAAGTCACCATTTTTGTGGTATCTCTCCCATTATGCATAGGGGATGTGCTGCTGGCGATGAGAAAACTCAATGGGGGATGAACATTTGCATGCAGGATCGTTTATTCCCCATGGAGTCTGAATCGGCCTGTCTAAAGGTCCGGTTGACAAGCGCCAATCCAGGCAATAGTTTCATGCTGTAAAAGGACCCTTAGAGATGAACCAAGGTCTATATTATGTCTATTTCTTTGTGGCCTCCTGCACTCAGACTCCCTATATGAGCTGTGAGCTGCCATATGGTGCTTTCATATAAAATGGTAGGCATACAGAGATATTGTAGGGTCTCATACACTTCTATGGGTGCCATACTACGACTCTATACAACTTTCAAGTTGTAATAAGGCCACATGCACCAACTCTAAATCTGTAGGCACTTGATGAATATTTACAGATCAAATATAATACAATGCAAATCTTAAGTTAAAGGCACAATTTGTTGAGGAACAGTGTCCATAACATGATAAATCAGTATTAGTGTTAAGTGAACTCAACCAGCAGAACCTTGCTTTGGGTTGAATTTGCTAAAGGTTTGGTTTGGCATGAACCTGAACCAAGCTTTTAGCCATTTTCTACTTGGGTTCTACTGATTTGGTTGGCTCAACACTAGTCCTGAACACTGGTGTATAGCACTAAGAGCCATAAAAGCACTGTATAAAACTCTCAGAGTATTACACAGGGCTTTTATGGCTTTTAGACAGTGTTACTCCAGTTTGGGAGGTTTTGGTGAACTTCTGATTCATTTCAAACAAATTCAGACCAAACCGAACTTTTACCAAAAGTTCGGTGAACCGGCCAAGCCAAACATTTCCAAAGTTTGCTCATCACTGATCAGTACATGCACTGCAGTTAAAGCACTGTCTGTGTTCTTACTTATACCCTTCTTCTTACACTATGGCTAAGACATGGGCCTGCAGGGTCCAGCTTCTGTTAAAGTGCAAGCTGAATATAATAAGGTCCTTCCTTATGTATCAGTGTGGGCACTTGTAGAACCCCTTGTCTCCTTCAATATCCACCTCTTCGTCAGAATCATCTGAGATGTCCGAGTCCATATTCTCCTGGGAATTCGGGGAGGGGGAACATTGAGACCCATCCAGAGAAGAGTCTTTATTTTTCTGTTCAAGACTTAAACAGTTTTCCTGACCCTCCTCGCAGTCGTTTTCTAGACTTTCGGTTTCTTCTTTCTTATTTCCCTGGGGGTTCTCCTAAAATAGAAATGTCAGTTAGTATTTCAATAAACTGCAGCTTCCACTACCTGAAACCATACACGTTCTCTAACAGCAATGTTGTGATAGCTCAGACGAGCAGCGCCCATATTATTATCATTATCATTCATCGTATGGTACAGCTGTGCAGTGGAGTAGTTATAGGGGAAGCAGACGTTGCAGGCAGGACCAGGCCCTGACGGCTGTGTGCCCTATAGATCTCAAGGCCACATATGACAGCAGCAATAGAGTTTAGTGGCACAATGATATCATTATTCTATACATACTTATATCATGATTCTAAAATGTTAGGAGGGAAGGAAGACTATAAAAAGATGACTGTAACTTAAAGGGGTTGTCCCGCGCCGAAACGGGGTTTTTTTTTTTTTAAACCCCCCCCCCCCCCCCGTTCGGCGCGAGACAACCCCGATGCAGGGGTTAAAAAAACCACCCGCACAGCGCTTACCTGAATCCCGGCGGTCCGGCCTCTTCATACTCACCTGCTGAAGATGGCCGCCGGGATCCTCTGTCTTCATGGACCGCAGGGCTTCTGTGCGGTCCATTGCCGATTCCAGCCTCCTGATTGGCTGGAATCGGCACGTGACGGGGCGGAGCTACACGGAGCCCCATTCAGAAAAGAAGAAGACCCGGACTGCGCAAGCGCGGCTAATTTGGCCATTGGAGGGCGAAAATTAGTCGGCACCATGGAGACGAGGACGCCAGCAACGGAGCAGGTAAGTATAAAACTTTTTATAACTTCTGTATGGCTCATAATTAATGCACAATGTATATTACAAAGTGCATTATTATGGCCATGCAGAAGTGTATAGACCCACTTGCTGCCTCGGGACAACCCCTTTAATACTATTTCAAAAGAGTCAAAATTCATACATCACATCCAAAGCGATACATATATACTGCAGGGTGCTTCAGTACCTTATAGAGAATAGCGCTCATTAGTGCCCCCTGATCCTATTGAGAAGTTGTCCCATAAAGCCAGGATAAGGCAAGATAGCAGCTCTAATAAAAGTGACCTAAAGTATCACTGATGAAACTTCATCCTGCGTTAAGTATAACACTCCTACGCATTTCACCATCTACTCTTTGTTTTGGCTTATCAAGAAACTTCAGAGCCGTGGGGAGCAGAAACAGATAGATAGATAGATAGATAGATAGATAGATAGATAGATAGATAGATAGATAGATAGATAGATAGATAGATAGATAGATAGATATGACATAGATAGATAAATAGAAGTGCGATACATAGATATGCGATAGATAGATAGATAGATATAGATAGAAGTGAGATAGATAGATGATAGATAATACAAGAAAAAATAGATAGATAGTACATGAATAAGATAGATATGAGATAGATAGATAAATGGATGCGAGACAGATAAATAGATATGAGAGAGATATGTGATAGATATTAGATAGATTGATAGATAGATGTGAGATACATAGATAGGAGATAGATAGATATAGATAGATAGAAGTGAGATAGATTGATGATATATAATACAAGAAAAAAAAGATAGATAGTACATGAATAAGATAGATATGAGATAGATAAATAGATGTGAGACAGATAGATAGATATGAGATAGATAGATATGAGATAGATAGATATGAAATAGATAGATAGATAGAAGTGAGATACATAGATATGAGATAAGATAGATATAGATAGAAGTGAGATAGATAGATGATAGATAATACAAGAAAAAATAGATAGATAGTACATGAATAAGATAGATGTGAGATAGATAAATAGATGTGAGACAGATAAATAGATGCGAGACAGATAAATAGATATGGGAGAGATATGAGATAGATATTAGATAGATTTATAGATAGATGTGAGATACATAGATAGGTGATAGAGGGATATAGATAGATAGAAGTGAGATAGATAGATGATAGATAATACAAGAAAAAATAGATAGTACATGAATAAGATAGATATAAGATAGATAAATAGATAGATATTAGATAGATAGATAGGAGATAGATGATAGATAGATAGGAGATAGATAGATATTAAATAGATAGATATTAGATAGATAGATATTAGATAGATATGAAATAAAGAGATATGAGATCGATAGATAGATAGATAGATAGATAGATAGATAGATAGATAGATAGATAGATAGATAGATATTACCATAACCAAAAGCTGGGGATTTTAGTTCCTCATCTATAAGTTAATTTCCCCGGTCTAGACAGGTAATTAGCTCAGTCCATATACAATTAATATTCAGTGTTACTAGTCAAAACACTGTTCTAACAGCCCAGTAAGTAACAGGATTAATCTGTGTAGAGGGGTAATGGGATGACTGGCAGGTGGATTTACATAACAATTAGTGAGCAGTGTAATAGCTGTTGTAGGGGCATCATAGACCTGGCTATCTCCCCGCTCCTAATTACAGGCTTTTAACATTATGACTGGCTGAGTGCCCCCTGTATGTGCAGCAGGGCAGCTGTTTACCTTACTAATCAACCTGAAGAGTTTACACATCCACACAAATGACTTGGGCACACAACAGCTAAATGGCCGATGATCACATTAGAAGATAATTACATTAAAATCACACTCTCCATAGAAACAATATTATTTACCTGCTTCAGGCGCCTCCATTTGGCTCTTCTGTTCTGAAACCAAGTTTTCACCTGCAGTAGAGAAAGTAACATTGTGTCACCACCAAGAAAGAGGAATAGTAGTATCATACCTATTAGTATAGTTATTAGGTCACTGTTAGAATTATTTATCACTGCTCTTAGTATATGAGTTATTATTTCTAGTATTGGTAATAGTTAGTATTACTTTATGGTTATTACTTTCAGTAGGAGCAATGGCAGAATTATATCATAGTCCTCATTATTACTTCATGGCTATTATTTCGTAGTTTTTAGTAGTAATTGTATTATCTTAAGGTCATTATTATTCCATTGTTGTTACGTTTTTAAATAAACTCTCATAGTTAAACACCATTTTTTCCTTGCTCACAAAAAACGTATATGTTAAGCATTGGGAAAGACAAAACCATATGTGTCAATATGTTTTTCACTGACTACAATGTTAAAAAAGTATACATCTCCATACATCTATTTGTGGGACAGAAAAGCACGATAATTAGAGATGAGCGAGTACCAAAATGCTCGGGTGCTCGTAATTCGAGTCGAGCTTTTCGTAATATTCGAGAGCTCTATTCGAGTAACGAACCCCATTAAAGTCAATGAGAGACCCGAGCATTTTTGTATTTGACCCGCCGGGTCCCGAGCTTTTTTTATTTTATTCTCTCTCTCACACTCTCTCTCTCTCGTAAGGAGCACCATCGAGTATGCTAATACTCGAACGAGCATCAAGCTCGGACGAGCATGTTCGCTCAACTCTAACGATAAGTTTTGTTTTTTTTTAATCCAGCTTGAAAAATGAAGAGAAACGTATGCTAGGCTAAACATAGTCAATCATATGTAGAGTTTGACTATGTTTAATCCATTATAGCCTATGGATCCAAGAGACGCTACATTAGGGGTATTTGTTCATCCGCGGAACACATGCATTTTTTGTCTTTAAAAAAACGATGAAAACCTGGCATTTCACGGATCTATTTCATGGATGTAATGGGTTCAATGTAGTCAAACTATGAATACTTTTGACTACGTTTAGCCTGGCATGTGTTTTAGTGGGGGGTTTTTTTGAGGATTGAAAACTGTAACCTCCTATGCTTTTTTGTCCCATAGAAAAACATACAGAAACATACCCTTCTTTTTTTTTATATGGCAGTGAATAACAAACGTATGGAAATGTATGGCTGTACGTTTCCATCCGTTTAATGTATACCTTTTTGTAATCAACGAATAAAAAGCATTGAGCTACAAAAATTGATTAAGAAAAAAAGAGTTTACAGTGAAAAAGGTATATGGTCTTTTTTTATATTAAAAAAAGATCAAAACATAGAAAAACGTAAACGTGCTTAAAACATATGCGCTTCCCCTCTTTTTTAAGGTATATTTCTCGGATACAAGAAATGTATGTGAAAGTGTCAGTGTAACACAATTATATCATAGACATTATTTCATAGTTATTAGTAGTATCATTAGTAATAGTAGCAGTAGAAGTAATATACATTATTATTACTATTTCCTACTTATCGGTAATATTAATCACTGAACTGTTATTAGTACCGATTTATCCATAGTTCTTATGGCTAGTAGTATATTAAAGTTATGTTTATTATTTTAAAATAGTAATATAATATAATAGTGATATAATATAATAGTAATATAATATAATAGTAATATAATATAATAGTAATATAAATACTATTTTTAATGTATTATTATAGTCACATTATTTCATAGATATTAATATAATTAGTGAATAGTTGTAGTAGTATATTTTTTGTTTTCAAATTGCAGTACTGTATATATATCTATATCATCATGCTATTATTTTATAGATAGCAGTTTTATTACTGGCAATACTCGTAGCAATATATCCTATTTATGATTATTTCGTTACAGTATATAAATTGTCCCAATCAGAAATATGATTAGTTCATGCTTTTTAGTATTATTATTGATAATTCTTACAGCAGTATATTATTTTTAGGATTACTTTGCGGTAGTCTATATACTGTTATCATCAAAACGTTTATTTTTTTCATATGTATTAGTATTATTAGTGGTAATGGTTGTAGCAGTATATCATATTTATTATTTCGTTGTAGCATATAGATTGCCATCATCAAAACGATGATTATTTCCTATTTATCAATATAATCAGTGGTAATAGCTGTGGTAGAATATTATATATACTGTTATCATCATAACTATACTATTTCATAGTTGTAAGTATTCGTGGTAATAGTTGCAGTGGTATATTATATTATTGAGTTATTTCATTGTAGTATATAGGCTGTCGTCACATAACTTATTATTTCATATTTCTTAGTAGAATTAGTGGTTGCAGTAGTATATTATAATTATGATTATTTTGTTGCGGTGCTGTATATATACTTTTATCATCATAACTCTTATTATTTCATAGTTGTTAGTATTATTAGTGGTAATAGTTGTAGTAGTGTTCCATATTAGTGAGTATTTTGTTATACCGTAGTTTGCGCTATATAAATAAATATATATATATGTTGGCGCTATATAAATAAATAAAAGATTATATAGTACATATACTGTTATCATAACTAGTATTATTTTATAGTTGTTAGTATTATTAGTGGCAATAGTTGTAGCAGTGCTCCATATTAGTGAGTATTTCATTATAGTATATATACTGTTATTATCATAACTAGTATTATTTTATAGTTGTTAGTATATATACTGCAACAAAATACTCATTATAAGGGAACACTACTGCAACGATTACCACTAATAATACCGTTATGATCATAACTATTATTTCAGAGTTATTACTAGTATTGGTGGTATTAGTTGTAGTAGCATATTATATTTATTATTATTTCCCTTGTAGTACACAGGTCTATATCATAAGTATTATAATCTTATAGTTAGTAGTAATATCAGTAGTTCTTAATTATAGACATTTCTATTGCAGAGTATTATTACTGTTATTATTGCTATAAATGGTAGTTGTGTTATAAGTACTGGCAGTAATATTAGCAGTACCATATCATGGCGTTTTTTCAAGTCCAAAAAGTGTTATTTTAATATTTCCATAGTAAATATAATGAAAAAGATGATATCTTATTTATATTAGTAATTATTTGTTAAAAGGTCGAGTCACTACTGAAGACCATGAGTATTATGCAGTTGTTTAGATTTAATAGCTTTTATTACTATACAATAAATTGGCTAGTCATATTATTAGGATACGTCTACATGATTTGGGCACTTAAAGCCCTTTCACACATAACAGCATTAAAAAAAAATGCTGGATCATGCAAATTTGAATAATAAGCAGTTATTTGCGCACCTCCCATAGACTTCTATGGGGGCTTTTGCTGTGCAACATGCAGAAAGATAAAGCAGGTCTTCTTATTTTGCGTGTGCACCAAATGTGCAAGCAAAACATGTTCATAAGAACAAACCCATTGACATCGATGGGCTCTATTCTCCGCGCAATGTGCACGTATATTTTACACGCACAAAAACGCAATGCAAATATGGCCGTCTGAAGAAGAACTGAACGGAGAGCGTTTTAAAGCCACAAATATCATCCTTCGCTCATTGGAACAATTTCTTGCTCCGTGTAAAAGATCCTTTATTCATAGCCAGGAAGACTCACCTGTCTCTCACTGAGCTGCAGCATCTTGGCAAGTCTTTTCCTTTCCGGAGGTGACAAATACTTCTGCGTCTCAAATTTTTTCTCCAGCTCAATTGTCTGATCGTTTGAGAACCGCACTTGCCCTCCTTTTCTTTTGTGAAGTGGTCGCTGTATAAATGGGCTCCAAAGGAGAGGCTTCCCTGCAAAAATACATAACACATATTATTACAGGTGTACTACAGGCAGAAAGACAGATGTATTATCATTGAGAGAGGATAGATAGATAGATAGATAGATAGATAGATATGAGATAGATAGATAGATATGAGATAGATAGATAGATATGGGATAGATAGATATGGGATAGATAGATAGATAGATAGATAGATAGATAGATAGATAGATAGATAGATAGATATGAGATAGATACATATATGATAGATGGATAGATAGATAGATAGATAGATAGATAGATAGATAGATAGATAGATAGATATGGGATAGATAGATAGATAGATAGATAGATAGATATGGGATAGATAGATAATGCAGATAGATGTTTCCTTAGATAATATATGAATAGGAATATAGACATTGACAGATAAAGTAGGATAAATCAGATAGATAGATAGATAGATAGATAGATAGATAGATAGATAGATAGATAGATAGAGATGAGATACATAGAGATATAGATAGATAGATAGATAGATATTAGATAGATATGAGATAGATACATATAGATAGATATTAGATATATAGATATGTATATATATTAGATAGATATAGATATGAGATAGATGAGACAGACATGCATACACACATACATACATACATGAGATAGATAGATATGAGATAGATAGATATTAGATAGATAGATAGATAGATAGATAGATAGATAGATAGATAGATATGAGATAGATAGATAGATAGATATTAGATAGATAGATAGATAGATATGAGATAGATAGATAGATATGAGATAGATAGATAGATAGATAGATAGATAGATAGATATGGGATAGATAGATAGATAGATAGATAGATAGATAGATAGATAGATAGATATGGGATAGATAGATAGATATGGGATAGATAGATAGATAGATAGATAGATAGATATGAGATAGATAGATAGATAGATAGATAGATAGATAGATAGATATTAGATAGATAGATATGAGATAGATAGATAGATAGATAGATAGATAGATAGATAGATAGATAGATAGATAGATAGATAGATAATACATGAATGGATAGATTTTTCCTTTCAACAGATGACAACTTTATGATTGTCTTATTTAGTTAACAGTGATGTGATCCTGTTACTGACGACTAGAGCGGGGATCACTAAGTACAGGTGTGTCCTGTCATCTATCTCGCACCTGCAGCACTGCCCTGAGCCTCCATGATGTAGCTGTGGGTCAGTTATTGCATTGTATATGTCCACACTTCCTTGACTGTTTCCTCTTTGATTATATCTATTCTATATATCAAGCTCAGGCTTCCTCCTCATCTACAGCAACCAGATGTTTCTTCATTCTCTATATATGAAAATAGGAGTCTTGAGAACAGAGATGAAAATATGAGATTGCATTCATGTCACACGATAAACTGCTATTTCTTTCATCATTCCAGCGTACAAACACATACACTTAAAGGCCACCAATAGTAGAGTGAAGGGAGTCTCAATTGAAGAGGGTCTGCCAACCACAACCCCTTCTGATCGGCTATTCTGCATTTTGCAGATTTGTGCAGGAAGCAAATAGCTCCATTCTCAGTGCAGTGGCCAGGCTTGGTATTACAGGCAAAGTTCCTACTGAAATGAATGGGAACTTTGTCTGCAATACCAAGCTTTGCTACTGCAGTGAGAACAGAGCTGCCTGCTTCCTGAACAAATCAGCTTAGTGCATGTGCACTATGGCCCAGAGAATGGCTGATCGGTGGGGATGCCAGGCAGTGGACCCCCTCTGATCTACTACTGGTGGCTTATCCTAAGGATAGGCCATCAATAGTATGCAACTGGAAAACCCGTTTAACCTATGCACCAGGTAAGGGACATCTTTATGCCAACTTACCAGCCCTATATGGTACTGTTTAGTAGGTATTTTGGTGCAGTTCTCTGTCCATAAGATAATCCTTGCCTATACTACATGGCTTTATTTAGTACTAAGGTAAAAATATATGTGAATAGGATATCTATTGCTTGTACTATTTGCCATTGTTCGCTATGTGGAGTAATGGGCTGTCTATAGGTTACTTGTTGCTTTCTTGTCTACTTTATGTGACTCTGTTCAGTATTGTGGTGCAATGACAGGTCTATAGGATGGGATAACACTTGCCTGTACTATGCGATTCTTTTCAGTGTTGTGGTACATTGCTCTGTCTATGGGATAATTCTTACCCGAACTATATGCCTGTATTCAAAGTGGTGGTACAATGCTCTGTCGAAGGCTAGTTTCAGACGAGCGTCTAAAAACACATTTGTAATGCGGATGTGTTTCAAAAGACATGACATCAGCATGTCATCAATTTTTCATCCGTATTTGCTTCCGTAGTTTTTCTATTTTCTATTGAGCAAATACTGATCTGTCTTTGCCCAATAGAAAGAAAATTCAAATACAGAGGCGAATACGCAAAAAAAAAAAATTTGATCATGCTATGTTTTTGAAAAACAGCTGTTAAAAAGAAACGATTAGTCGTATAGATTTACATTAGCTCCATATTATGGTCCCCTCAACACAAGTCTAATACAGAGCGAGCATACACTTGTCAGAAAGTACACAACCTATTACAAATACATAGTATATAAAAGAGAATTTATATTCCAATGCAATATACACCCATATGCATTAAAACACCCTAAATACAATACATAGGAGATAACAGGAATAAAAGACAGCCCATCAACTACAGATGACCATCCACAAGAATAGAAATAACTGAATATCTCCAGTGTACATGGCTATAAATGCATTGGACAACTGTTCACTACACCATGCAACACCATAGAGGGGATGTGTGTAAATAGTAGTATACTTAGCCAAGAAGTGATCATATATATATATATATATATATATATATATATATGTATATATATACCCTGAAAAAATAAGATACCGAAATAGGTCACAAGAAACACGTGTTTCACTGCATCAGCAGCTTCATCAGGAGAAAATACCCCCAAAAGTGGGCTTTTTATACTCCATCATTCCCCTTTGTCTTGGCACATAAGGATAAAAATCAATGGCATACCAATGTAATATCTTTTAGACACATCTGTATTACAGATGTGTTTTAATTCGCTCATCTGTTACTGGCCTTTGACAGAGCATTGTACCACAACACTGAAAAGAACCATATAGTACAGGCAAGTGTTATCCCATACATAGCGAAATGCATCTCTACTGAACTGCCTCTACTACATAACGCTGTTCAGTGTTCTGGTGCAGTACTCTTGTCTCTACTATACGGCTCTGCTCAGTATTGTGGTTTAGTACCCTTGTCTGTACTATGTGGCTCTGTTTAGTATTGTGGTGCAGTACCCTTGCCCCTACTATATGGCTCTGCTCAGTATTGCGGTGTAGTATCCTTGACTCTACTATATACAGTATTGTGGTGCAGTACCCTTGTCTGTACTATGTGGCTCTGCTCAGTATTGTGGTACAGGACACTTGCTTGAAAATGTGGCTCTGCTCAGTGTTCTGTTGCAGTACCCTTGCCCCTACTATATGGCTCTGCTCAGTATTGCGGTGTAGTATCCTTGACTCTACTATATACAGTATAGTGGTGCAGTACCCTTGCCTCTACTATACAGCTCTGCTCAATGTTCTGTTGCAGTTTCCTCGCCTCTACTATACAGCTCTGCTCAGTATTGTGGTGCAGTACCCTTGCCTCTACTATATGGCACTGCTCAGTATTGCGGGGCAATGCTCTGTAGTCTACCCTGGTTTGCCCTCTGTGCCACTTAGCTCTGTTGTGCAATGCTCTGCTTGCGTCAGTCAGTGCTCTACAAGAAAACAGCCCTTAGAAAAATAGGAAGCTGGTGGTTATTTTAGCCCCTGCAGAGTCTCATCCCACACACAGGAAATGAACAATATCAGAAAAACGGATCCTGGTTATCAGAGGCCGAGTGTTTCCTGAATGTGTCTGTATTGAGGATGTCGATAAAATAATCAACAGTGCGCACAATTCCGAGGAAGAGGCAGCAGGAAAGCACTTAACAGCTCCTGGGCCAGATTTACTGCTATCAAGAGCTCAAGGTTTCCTGTATGGAGGGAAAGGGGTAGCCTGCACCCCTGTGACCACTGCCAGGCTCTACTTGTCCAGTCTCATCCCCAGGGACCACAAACAAACCACCATCCTCCTCTTTCCATGTCCAGGACTCAACAGTCCCATCAATAGAAATACAATTGTTGCCAATGCCCTAATCATGTTTACTGGGAATCTGTTTCTTGATGGCCCAGATCCGGACAATGCATGAAAAAGGTGCCTATGAGAACAAATCACACAAGCGACTTGATAAAAAATATAAGAATTTAACCATTGAATTGCGGTAAATGTGAACTTGACCCGTTACTGTTAAATATTAGGTTTGTAATTGTAATGGTGACCACTAGCCACATTTTAGGCAGGTTTAGTACATGCTGCAATGGCTGAAGGGTGTCCAATTGTTTAGCATTAATTATTTTATCATCACAGAGTCGCTAGTGATAAATCCAGTAACCGGGATTAGCAGAATTATCTGACGATAGATAGATAGATAGATAGATAGATAGATAGATAGATAGATAGATAGATAGATAGATAGATAGATAGATAGATAGATATGAGATACATAAGCAGCGCCAAAATTATCATTCATCGTATGGTACAACTGTGCAGTGGAGTAGTTATAGGGGATGCAGACGTTGCAGGCAGGACCAGGCCCTGACGGCTGTGTGCCCCATAGATCTCAAGGCCACATGTGACAGCAGCAATGGAGTTTAGTGGCACAATGATATAATTATTCTATACATACTTATATCATGATCCTAAAATGTTAGGAGGGAAGGAAGGCCATACAAACATAACTGTAACTTAATACTCATTCAAAAGAGTCAAAATTCATACATCACCTTCAAAGAAATACATATATACTGCAGGATGCTTCAGTACCTTATAGAGAGTAGTGCTCATTGGCGCCTCCTGATGCTATCATGACTATTGAGAAGTTGTCCCCTAAAGCCAGGATAGCAGCCCTAATAAAAGTGGCCTAAAGTATCACTGATGAAACTTCATCCTACATTAGGTATAACACTCTTACGCATTTCACCATCTACTGTTTTTTGGAATATAGACATACATAGATAGATAGATAGATAGATAGATAGATAGATAGATAGATATGAGATAGATAGATAGATAGATAGGAGATAGATAGATAGATAGATAATATATGAATTGGAATGTAGATGTTGATAGATAAAGTGGGATAGATATTAGACAGGTAATATATTAATAGCATTATAGACATTGATAGATATTGTAGAAAAAATAGATATATAGATAGATAATACATGCATAGCATTAGAGACATTGATAGATAAAGTATATATTACATAGATAGATAGATATAGATAGATAGATAATATATGAATTGGAATATAGACATTGATAGATAAAGTAGGATAGATAGATAGATAGATAGATAGATAGATAGATAGGAGATGGATGGATGGATAAATAGATAGATAAGTAAAGCTGGCTATATATGGGTCAATATGCCCCACCAGGAAGCTGGTCATTAATGCGACATGCACTACAATACATGGACACATATATGAGGATCATCAATAACGATCATCCTTTAAAACATTCTCACCAGATGCGATTATTAATATCAGCCCCCAGCCTGATAAAACGAAAAGGATGCACCGCAATTCTGAAACAATTGGACAAATGTTCTCCATAGTTCTAATACTGTATATGCTCCGAATAAGTCTATGTGTAACAGTGTCCAATGTAATCGAATAAAGCATGCAGTGTTCTTCTGACCAATTAACAGGAGGCAATTAGTTCAGTAAACACCATAATAGTTATGTCCTATCCCATAACATCAATTGATTGTGCAATTGTAGGTTCTCTGACCACTTTAAGCCCCAGATCTATGAGATCTGCAGTGACTTTATGTTAATTCATCAAAGATTAGATCGGTTTTGTTTTCTGCCTCTGATTCCCGTGAAGCTCTGCGGTTACTTTGACTTCAAACTTGAGAGAACCAAAAAAAATCAAAACAGCCACAGATAGATTTAAACTCTTTTTCAATGCAGATATGAAATAAGCAACAAGGAAGATACATAAACAGGAAGAAAAGTAGCAGCAGCTGTGTGCAATACCTTATTATATTGTACAATAGTGTACCATACTGTAGTGTTGTACAACACATGAGCTCAGCACTGACCACCACCGGCATGGGCATGACTAGTGATCTGGCAGAGGTGCCAGTCACTTGGCACAACTAAAATCCAGTGCAGCTTATAATAAGAGCTGCAAATAGCTTATACATAGGTGTAAAGTAAAAGTATCTGGCGTTCTCACAATAGTAATCACAGGGGAAGATACTTTTATGGACTTCCTGTCACTATGGGTGTATTCATAGGGGCGATTTTCATCCAATTGCAATATGCACAGAACTTGCATGTGAAAAGGACACATTTATTCCTGTTTGTTCACATGAGCGATATTCGTTTTGGACGATGGTGCCCAATTTTTGGGCAATTCTTGTTCAAGAATCGCTCATTAAGGTCATGTTCACACAGAGCAGATTTGTCGCAGATTTTGTTGCAGATCCTCCACATAGAAAATCCTCTGCATTTACGGTAGCCGCAAAGCGGATGAGATTTTCAATATCTTGTCTACACACTGAGGAAATTGACAAGCAGAATTTAAACCCACATGTCAACTACTATTGGATATGCTGCCACTTAATAGATTTCAGTGGAGAGCCTGAAATCCGAAGTAAATCCACACCAAATCTTCAACAGTAGCTGCGAATTTGGTGCGGATTTACCGCAGCAGATTTTTTTCACAGACTATAAGCAGATAATCTGCAGCAATATCCGCGCCAAATCTGCAATAGGAGCTGTGGATTCGAAAAGCAGATTTTCCGTGCGGAAATGAGGCAGATTTAATGGCAAAATGCATCCCAATCACAAAAAAATCGCAGTTAGGGCTCCTTCACACGAGCGTATTTATTATCAGCATTTTGTGAGTCCAAAACAGAAGTGGAACGTACAGAGAGAGAATACTATGGAAAGATTTGCATTTTTTCCGTATTTTGGTTTTGGGTCACAAAATACTGATGAAAAATGCGCCGTGTGAAAGAGCCCTTAAATAGGATGCGATATAAATCTGATTTTCTCGGACCGATATCACACTCATCCAAGTATATACATCCTGACTAGCCCCATTGAAAAAGACTGCACATTTCCTTTACCTAATCTGGCTGCTAACAGAGGATAATAGCGTGAAAAAAAATTGTTATGAGAGGCAGGCAGTTTAGGGGATTTAACTGCAAGCCCTTTTCTAGTCCCATACATAAAGAAGAGGGGTATAACTATCAGTGAACTTACCTAGAGAGTCATGCCTGATGAGGGCATGTGTATATTCACTCATGGGTCTTGAGAAAGGGTACAGAGGGTTCTGAAAGGTGCCAGTTCCATAAGACGCTGCCAGGGCTGCCGGGTGGGTAAAAGCTGGGTGGATGGGTGTAGGTTCATAGACTGGAGTCCTGTAGGTTGTCACCAAGCTTGTGAATGAAGAATTAGGAGATGGCAGAGTTGGTGTGGGCATAGCTGGTGCCCCATTAGAAGCTGTATTCCTTCCAAGAATGTCATCAATGTAGAAAGGTGTAGGGTGCACAGGCTGCAGTGGGGTGGGTGCATATAAGGGCACACTGAGACCCATGCCAGAGGAGCTGGAGTGCTGCTGGTACTGCATGACTTGGGGTCCTCACTGCTCCCCACTCCTGATGCACTCTCCTCCTAGGTGAGGTGTAATCCACAGATAATCTGCTTCCCTTGAAGCCAGACTGAGTTTAAATGGCACAACCAGAGAGTGTCCTGCACAGTGACATGTACCCAGCCCTAATGAACCCTCCATAGGTTTCTATTGGCAGTGGGCGGCTTCATACTGTAATCTTAACACTTCCTGCCCTGTCCCTTTGTACTTCTCATTGGAGGGGTGAGGAAACTACGCCCACCCTGAGATTGTAGTCCATGGGGGTCCAATCACAGACTGTAAGCAAATCTTAAACTGCAGACAAGATCAATGACTGCACTCCGGGCTCCCTCTGTGCATACAGTTATCCTTCAGTGAGATACAATGTATGTACTATTATTACCAGTGAGATATCATGTATATGCTGCTATTACCAGTGAGATACAATGTATGCACTATTATTACCAGTGAGATATCATGTATATGCTGCTATTACCAGTGAGATACAATGTATATACTATTATTACTAGTGAAATATAATGTATATGCTATTATTACCTGAGAGATACAATGTATATACTATTATTACTAGTGAGATACTATCTATATTCTGTTATTACTAGTGAGATAGAATGTATGCCTATTGTTACCAGTGAGATATAATATATATATGCTGCTATCACCAGTGAAATACAATGTATGCACTATTACTACCAGTGAGATATAATGTATATGCTATAATTACCAGCAAGATACAATATATATATATATATATATATATATATATATATATATATATATATATATATATATATATATATATATATATATATATATATATATATATATATATATACTATTATTACTAGTGAGATATAATGTATATGCTATTATTACCAGTGAGATCTAATGTATATGCTATTATTAACAGTGAGATATAATGTATATACTAATATTACCAGTGAGATACAAAGTTTATAGCAGTGATATATAGTGTATATACCAGTGAGGCACAATATATACACTATTACTATCTACCAGTGAGTTAGAATGTATATATTGTTATTACCAGTGAGATAAAATGTATATACTATTATTGCAAGTAAAACAAAATGTATATACTGTTATTAACAGTGAGATTAAATGTATATGCTATTATTACCAGTAAGATACAATGAATACACTATTATAAACATTGGAATACAATCTATATACTATTAACTGTGAGATACAATGTATATACAATGATTAACAGTGAGATACAATGTATATGCTACTATTACTAGTTAGATATAATGTATATACTGTTATTAACAGTGAGATATTATTTATATTCTGCTATTACCAGTGAAATATAATGTATATGCTATTATCACCAGTTAGATACAATGTTTTATTGTTATTATTACATGTATGATACAATGTGTTTTGTTGTTACCAGTGAGATGCAATGTATCTAATATTATTTCCCCTGAGATACACTATATGTACTTCTATTACCTCTGGGATTAGATTTATCTACTATGATCATCAGTGAGATATAATGTATATACTATCATTACTACTCAGATACCATGTTTATAGTGTACACTTATAGCGCTGTGTAAAAGTCCGTAAAAGTTTTAGTCAGATATGGAAAAAATGCTGTAAAATAAGAATTTGTTCAAATATAAAAGGCATTTTTATATTTCCTCCAAACGCATCCAAAGGCAAATTTCCTCCAAACGCATTCTGCAGCAGGACAACAACCCCAAACATCCAGCCAATGTCACTAACAGCTGTCTTCAGTGTAAAGAAGAACAAGGAGTCCTGGAAGTGATGATATGGCCCCCCACAGAGCCCTGATCCCAACATAGAGTCTGTCTGGTATTACATGAAGAGACAGAAGGACTTCAGCAAACCTTCATCCACAGAAGATCTGTGCTTAGTTCTCCAAGATATTTGGAACAACCTCCCTGCCGAGTTCCTTCAGAAACTGTGTGCAAGTATACAGAGGAGAATTGATGTTGTTTTGAAGGCAAAAGGACGGGCACACCATATATTGATGGGATCTACATTCCTCTTTTGTTCACTTTCTTGGCATTTTGTTAATTGACCACAATAAATTACTAATACGTCTATTTTTGAAAGCATTCTTACTTTGCAGCATTTTCTCCACACTTGTCTAAAACGTTTGCAAAGTAGTGTATAATCTTACCACTGAGATACAATGATTATACTGTTATTACCACTGCGATACTATGTGCAGTATATAGTATTATTACACTCATACTATTACAACCAGTGAGATACAATATTATTGTCACTAAGATACACGATATGTATTAGTAGCACCTCTGAGGTAACACGTATTAACTACTATTATTACCAGTGAGACATAATGTAAATATTGTTATTACCACTGTGATATGTACAGTATATAGTATTACTACATTTATACTATTACAACCAGTGAGATACAATGTATATTATGATACATGATATGTATTAGTAGCACCTCTGAGGTAACACGTATCTACTATTATTACCAGTGAGAGCTAAATATTATTATTACTAATCCGATATCAGGCATATAGTGTACACTTATATATAAAGTACATACAATTATTATGACTAAGATACAAAATGTATTCTATTATTACCAGGGACTTACTATAAATCTATTGTTATCAATGACATAAATAGTACGTACAATATCACTACTGAGATATCATGAATATACTACTACCACTGACATATAATGTACATACTATTATTATTACTGCTGAGATATCATGAATATACTACTACCACTGACACATAATGTACATACTATTATTATTACTGCTGAGATATTATGAATATACTACTACCACTGACATATAATGTACATACTATTATTATTACTGCTGAGATATCATGTATATCGTATGATTACACTTTAACATATAGAGTATATAATATTACACTAATAGACAGTACAGTGTAAATACTACTATTATCACTACTGACTACAATGTATAGACTATTTCTACATACTGTGATTATTGTGAATGCAAACTGCATACAAATCCAACATGATTTTAAAATATGAGTTGATGCAGATATCCAAAAATGGGATACAGTCAGCATCCACCAGATATCCTTATTATCATAAGTTATGCTGAAAAACTGTTGTCAGTCGATGTCCACACACCTGGAAATGAGAAATCATCTGATTTATCAGAAATAACATTTAGCTAATTTTTCACGTTTTTTTGTAGGATGAGCTATATTTTTAAAGGGTTTTATACAATGTACTAAAAAACTTTTTAAAAAAATTTAAGTGAAGTGAAATGGCCAAAAACAAAATTCTGCCATCTTGGGGGGGGGGGGGGGGGGGGGGTGTTCTTGTTTTTAGGGTACACCAACTGCAGCAAAAATGTCAACAATATCAAATTTGTATAATTTTTTTTTGTACTAATCTTGAAAAACTAAAATATCTTTGGAACAAAATTAAATTATTTTTTGCCGCCATCTTCTGACCACCATAACCTTTTTTATTTTTCCTTCAGCATATTTGTATCAGGGCTCATGTTTGTGAGACGTCCGGTAGTTTGTATTGGTACCATTTTGGAGTACATACAACTTTTTGATAGCTTTTTATTACATTTTTTCTATGGAGTCAGGTTGACCAAAGTAGCACAATTATTATATTTTGTATTTTTTTTTCTGACAACGTTCGCCTTTTAGGATAAATTATACGTTACTTTGATAGATCAGACTTTTACGGTTGCAGCGATACCAAATATGTTTTTGTTTTTTTTTTATTATAACTATGGGAAAAGGTTTTTTTTAACATTCACTAACTTCTTATTTTTTTTACTAGTGATTACTAAAACTTTTTGAAACATATTTTTAAGGCCCCATAGGGCACTTAAACTTGCGATTGTTTGATTCCTTACAGAGTATAATGCAATACCGTAGTATTACATTATACCTCATTCTGATGGGCAGTCTACCAACAGAGGGTTGGTAGACTGCCCATCAGAACGAGGTATAATGTAATCAGAGGCAATCAGTCATTACATCCCTGTGTCCCTTTAGAAGGCTCCAGGCTGTCATGGCAGCCTAACAGCACCTAGCGATCTCATTGCGATGGAGCAGTTCAGGACCCCGGGATTATGATTGGGGTATTTATATGCAGCTGTCCAAACTGACAGCTGGATTTAGAGGGTTAACAGCCATGATCAGCGATCACGCTGATCACGTCTGTTGCAGGCATGTGTCAGCTCCTGATCCCGCTCCATACAAACCCTGAGCCCCCGGGATGTAATTGTACCTCCTGTGGTGTTAAGGGGCTAATGAATTCTGTTTACATCTCTGCTTAGTAGGAGAGGATTAGACTTGTAGTCTGCAGTCGAAATTCACTCAAAATGTCTGTCTAAGGGCTCCTACACATGAGCATATGCGTTTGTACGTTTGCTCATACGCGACGTTAATTCGCATGAATGGACGATTTTCTACAATCAAGTCCTAAGCTTAATTAGCGTTTTCTCATCCATTCACACGGCTGGGCGCAACGTATTAGCAAAAAAATACGTTGCAGCCCGGAAATCCATATGAAGGAACACTAAGGGCTCTTGCACACTGTCCGATTTGATTTGCAGAATCCGGGGTCGGCGTCTGTCCCGGATTCCTCAGCAAATACTGCTAATAGTCTTCTATGGAGAACCGCTGCTTCCTACACACCAGTGCAAATTTCCGAAAAACACCGCATGCTCCATTCTGTGCGGTTTTCTGTCCCGTGGCTCTTGTGCAGTGAGTACTGCAGAAGGGTCGCGGGATCAGCGTCATCGCCTAGCGATGGCGCGGTTTTCTCTGTACTGTGCATGCGTGCTGGCTGGCACTCCCACAGTACAGAGAAAGAAGAACCTGGACAGTGTAAGCGGGGTCACTGGCTGGGCATGGATTCGACATGCAGGATCCGACCCTGTCGTGTGCAGGAAGCCTAAAGCTCCTTCACACTGGCGATCGCGATTTTTATGGTTACATTTTTAACCCATCTGTAATACGGACATGATACAGATGATATTACAACCATGTTATCAGTATTGCATCATTGTTTGTTCCGTATTTGCTGTCATTGCTTTCATTTTCAACTGGGCAAATACAGATCTGCCTTTGCCCAATAGAAAATACAGAGTGAAGTCACATTATTATGACCACCAGCTAAAATCCAGTGTTACCGCTGTGTGCCGCACGGACATCAGCTAGACTGGCTGGGAGTGGCTCAGTAAGGTGCAGGTAGGTTGTCTCTGTATCTGGAGCCATGCTGACTGCATCCCACAGTTACAGGAGGGTGCGTGGGGGAGGATCCATAGAGCAAACTCGATGATCGATCAAGGCTGTCCTACACATGCTCAATTGGGTTCAAGTGTGGGGAATTAGGGGACCAGAGAAGTACTTGGAAGTCTTGGTCGTGCTCTTCCAACCACTGTCGGACATTTCTAGCCATGTGACATGTCGCATTGTCTTGCTGGAAGATCCCATCTGCCCCAAGGGAAGACAAACAGCATGTGTGGATCTATGTGATCTGCAAGGGTGGATCCATAACCAAATCAGTTCACAATGCCTTCCATATGGATGAGTGGGACCAGGGAATGCCACGAAAAAATCCCCCAGACCACAACGCTGCCGCCACCAGCTTGTGTTCTTCCAGCTGTGGTTTCAGAGTGTTTGCCCTCTGATGTTTCTCACCTGACATGCTGCCCATCCATTCGATAAAGCACAAAACAAGACTCATTGGAGAAGCCAATCAGCACAAGAAATGGTAGTGCAAATTGAAGCCGATGCAACTATGTTAGCATACAGTAGGTGCAGTGACCATCCATCTGCTTCGGAGTCACATACGCAGAAGGGTTCGCTGAACTGTTGTCTTAGACATGTCTGATGGCCCTCAGGTTCATTTTCATGGTGAGCTGCGCTACTGTAGTGTATCAGTTAGACCTCACATACCTTAATAGCCAACGTTCTGCTCTCACATCATTGGCACAGGGTGCTCTGTAGTTTCCACATTGGTTATTCCCAATGGTACCATTTGTGCACTCACGATACACTTTCACAACAGCAACCTGCAAGAAATCCCTCCACCCTTGGCCCGAAAGCCAATAATCATCCCTTTTTGCAATTCTGATAAATCGCCCCTTTTACCCATGACAGCAACGAGTGATATAGTAGGGTTAGTCCGCAGCACTCTATGAAGCATGTATTCCAGACAACAGACCCTTCAGGTCCCTGATGCCCGTCACAATAAGAGTCGGAGCCAAAGACTCATACACAAAGTCTACCATATATCAGGAGAGTGACAGCATGCTAGGTGTCTAAATTCCAAGTAATATTTATTCCTCCACCAGCGCCGATGATCAGGAGTTTATACTCCTATCTAACACCTCTTTAGAGCCTTTGTAAGTCATATATACCAAAGGCTGGATTCACACGTCCGTATATCAGCTGGGTTTTCACGCCCAGCCGATATACGTCGTCTCTCTCTGCAGGGAGGGGAGGCTGGAAGAGCCAGGAGCAGTGCTCTGAGCTCCTGCCCCCTCTCTGCCTCCTCTCTGCCCCCCTGCACTATTTGCAATGGGGAGAGGCGGGACGTGGGTGGAGCTAATTCTCGCCACTTAGCCCCACCCCATCCCGCCTCCTTTCATTGCAAATAGTGCAGAGGGGCGGAGAGGAAGCAGAGAGGGGGCGGGAGCTCAGTTCCTGCTCCTGGCTCTTCCATCCTCCCCCACCTGCAGATGAGGACACCGTATATCGGCTCGGCGTGAAAACCGAGCCGATATACGTTCGTCTGAATCCAGCCTAAGATATGAGTTATTTGTCCTTTCATATTGGTAATATTTTGCGTATATACACACACGCATACACATATATATATACATATATATAGTGTCTGTATAATATGTACATGAGTCTACATATTTAACATCTTCCGAAAGGAATAGAGGAGTGTTCTTTTTCCCCAGTGATACTATTTTATGATTTTAAAATGATTTTAATAGGTCTCTGGTTGCTGTAAATAAAATTTTGACTATTTTTGGTGTTTTTGAATGATTTTTCTGTCATATAGTTTGTCAGTGCCTTCTTGTTCTCATACATATATACCTTGTGTCTGTGCATTCATTAGTGTGGGACTTGTAGTGCACCTTATTATTTTTGGTTATTTAGTGGTGCCCGCCCTTTATTGTTTAATTGCATGCATGTGCGATGTGTTTCAGCGTTAAAAACACGCGCTTTACATCCATGCACGTGTGTTTTTCATACACAAGGAAAAAAAAAATCGCACGTTGTCCAATAGTTAAAATGGTAAAAAAACACATTGCACTCAATTGCAAATCATACAGCATGCAAGTGTGATGCCATGTTTTTTGCTGCCACAGCAAAGGGCGGTTCTTGAACAAGAATCCTCCAAACACAGGGCACGCTGTGATTCTTCAATCTCGAACTCTCGTTCCGAAAGAAAAATTGCTTGTGCATAAACCCACTGAAAATAACAGGTTCTTTTCACAGGCGTGTTGTGTCCATCTCGCCATTGGACAGAAGTTGTGCGTGAAAATCGCCAATGTAAATATGGCTTTAGTGACAGGGCTGATGACCTGAGAGAGGTAAATGCTATAACTAAGCAGCCTATAATTATACAGTTATGCCTGTGGTTGAAGGTGTATGGGCATCCTAAGGCTTGGAGAGATGTATCTGATGAATCGCTTACCTTCGCCTTCCCATCCCTGCTCCATGTGATTAGCAGATCTCTCCCTATACTGTATATGGACAAGCAGCATGAATATAATGATGGGTTTCCTTTAAAACTACTTTATAATATTTTTCAACGCTGAAACATAGCGCACGTTATAATCCCCAGAATTGTTATGAAAGGTGATGATGAAGGAACTAAATGTGTGTAATGGATGATCATACATGTGTATATCTGCAGTAAATGTAGCAGTTAACCCCTGCTCTAAGCATCAATGTTTAGTACTATAATACATTGTCTTTCCCTTCGATAATCCAGGACAACCCTATCATAACCAAGGGTCATTGATAGAGATGAGCGAGCGCCGAGCACCGAAATGTTTGGGTGCTCGTTGCTCGAGTCCAACTTTTCGCGATGCTCGAGAGCTCGTTTCGAGTAATGAACCCCATTGAAGCCAATGGGCGACTCGAGCATTTTTGTATATGACCGATGCTCCGGATAGTTCTTCACTTGTGAAAAATCAGAAAACATCCGAAATCCATGGTAACACCACAGAAACGGATAGGGCAGGGGCAGCACGCAGGGCTGCATCTCAGGCTCCCAGGTCCCACTATTAAGCCACAATAGGGGCAAGAGTGGACCCCCCCTAACAATTTTTACTTTGGACAAACCCTCATTAGCAATGCATACCTTAGCTAAGCACCACACTACCTCCAACCAAGGACAATCACCGCTGCCTCTTCTCCTGGGTTACATGCTGCCCAACCCCCCCCCCCCCCCCCCACACACACACACACACACACACGACCCAGTGTCCACAGCACACACAAAAGTTTCCCTGCGCAGCCTTCAGCTGCCCTCATGCCACACGCTGGCCTCATAGCCACACCACCCTCATGTCTATAAGTGCGTCTGCCATGAGGAGGAACCGGAGGCACACACTGCAGAGGGTTGGCAGGGCCAGGCAGCGACCCTCTTTGATAGGGGTGGGCGATAGCCCACAATGCTGTTGAGAATTGATGAGAAACTGACATTCGATATTAACGTGAGCGGGCCCAGGGTCAAGCTCGTTCCCAGCCTCCATCTTGTGTGACCCAAGGTGCCGCAAGTTACATAGCAATGGGGAATCCATGTGCCCACACACGATTCATTCTGTGTAGGTGTCGGATAGCTCAATCGACACCGCATGGGGAAAGCCATCTGCACTCTGCACCCTACCCAAGTCAGTCAGTGTCTTTATGCCAGACAGGTAAATCACCGCAATGGGAAGTCTGTGTACACTCACAGCATAGGTGGGTCCTAGGAGACCCAAGACATGAACCATGAAGAAATCATAGTGCCTAAACATGGCAGACTTTCACTGCGCCAAGGACATAGGCCTCTGCACAACCCTCAGCAATCGCGGGCATGAAGCGGACTTCGATGCTAGTTCAGCTGTGAAGGTCTCAGTAAATCAGTAACGTTTTCTTTCACCGCTCCAATGACTGGATTAGCCAGGAAAAAGTTCCACAGGCCCAACCTGGCGCAGTTGCAGTTCCCCCGGGACATAGGCCTCAGCCCACACCCTCAGCAATCGCGGGCATGAAGCAGACTTCGATGCTAGTACAGCATTGAACGTCTCACTAATGCAGTAACGCTCCTCTTCTTTGGCCCAAACCAGTGTATCAGATAACTGTGGTAACACGAGAGCAAATACATGATGCCCAGTGCTGATCCCCTGACCCCAAGCAGGAGGAGGAGGTGGCCTTACAAGGCCAAGAAACCATGACCAGGACCCACTGTAGCCTGTGTGGGAAGTATGTGAGCAGACCCTTGGTCCGGCTCGGTCCCAGCAAACACACTGTGGTACCCAAGGTGCCGCGAGTTACACAGCAATGGGCAATCCGGGTCCCCTCACACTATTCATTCTGTGTAGGTGTCGGATAGCTCAATCGACACCCCAAGGGGAAAGCCATCTGCACTCTGCACCCTACCCAAGTCAGTCAGTGTCTTTGTGCCAGACAGGTAAATCACCGCAATGGGAAGTCTGTGTGCACCCACAGCATAGGTGGGTCCGACGCAACCCAAGACATGAACCATGAAGAAATCAGAGTGCCTAAACATGGCAGACTTTCACTGCGCCGAGGACATAGGCCTCTGCACAAACCCTCAGCAATCGCGGGCATGAAGCGGACTTCGATGCTAGTTCAGCTGCGAAGGTCTCAGTAAATCAGTTACGTTTTCTTTCACTGCTTCAATGACTGGCTTAGCCAGGAAAAAGTTCCACAGGCCCAACCTGGTGCAGTTGCAGTTGCAGACATGAGGGTGGTCTGGCTATCAAGCGACATACTGTCATCCCCCGTCTCCTCTTCCAACCGCAAAGCGTTGGCCTTTATGCCTTGCAGCGAACTTCTCAGCAGGCATAGTAGCGGGATGGTAACGCTAATGATTACAGCGTCGCTGCTCACCATCTGGGTAGACTCCTCAAAGTTTCTGAGGACCTGGCAGATGTCTGACATCCAGGCCCACTCCTCGATAAAGAATTGGGGAGGCTGAGTACCACTACACCGCCCATGTTGGAGTTGGTATTCCACTATTGCTCTACGCTGCTCATAGAGCCTGGCCAACATGTGCAGCGAAGAATTCCACCGTGTGGGCACGTCGCACAGCAGTCGGTGCTCTGGCAGATTAAACCGATGTTGCAGGGTCCTCAGAGTGGCAGCGTCCATGGTGGAGGTAAGTGCGGGTAGTTTTTCAGAAACCGCTGAACCACCAGATTAAAGACGAGGGCCAGGCATGGCACGTGTGTGAGGCTGCCAAGCTGCAGAGCCGCCACCAGGTTACGGCCGTTTTCACACACGACCATGCCCGGTTGGAGGCTCAGCGGAGAAAGCCAGAGGTCGGTCTGCTCTGTCAGACCCTGCAACAGTTCGGGGGCAGTGTGCCTCTTGTCACCTAGGCTGAGTAGTTTCAGCATGGCCTGCTGACGCTTGCCCACGGCTGTGCTGCCGCGCCGCGCCACACCGACTGCTGGCGACATGCTGCTCACATTTCTTAATTGAGGTAGAGGTTGCGTAGGAGAAGGAGGAGGGTTTAGAGGAGGTGGCATAGACTGCCACAGATACCAGAACCGAGGAAGGACCCGCTATTCTGGGTGTGGGTAGGACGTGTGCGGTCCCAGCCTCTGACTCGGTCCCAGCCTCCACCAAATTCACCCAATGTGCCGTCAGGGAGATATAGTGGCCCTGCCCGCCAGTACTTGTCCACGTGCACGTGGTTAAGTGGACCTTCCCAGTAACCGCGTTGATGAGGGCACGATTGATGTTGCTGGAGACTTGCTGGTGTAGGGCTGGGACGGCACACCGGGAAATATAGTGGCGACTGGGGAACGAGTAGCGTGGGACCGCCGCCGCCATCATGTTTTTGAAAGCCTCCGTTTCCACAAGCCTGTACGGCAGCATCTCCAGGCTGATTAATTTGGCAATGTGCACGTTTAAAGCTTGAGCGTGCGGGTGCCTGGCGGCGTATTTGCGCTTGCGCTAGCGACAGCTGGACGCTGCGCCGAGAGACATTGCTGGATGAGGTCGAGGACAGCGGAGGTGAGGGTGTGGGTGCAGGCCGGGAGGCGCTCGTGCCTGTGTCCTGGGAGGGGGGTTGGATCTGAGTGGCAGGTTGGGGCACAGGGGAAGAGGCAGTGGTGTGACCCGGAGGCGGTGAACGGCCTTCGTTCCACCTTGTGGGGTGCTTGGCCATCATATGCCTGCGCATGGTGGTGGTGGTGAGGGTGGTAGTGGTGGCTCCCCGGCTGATCTTGGCGCGACATAGGTTGCACACCACTGTTCGTCATTCGTCTGCGCTCTCACTGAAAAACATCCACACTTTTGAACACTTAGGCCTCTGCATGGTGGCTTGGCGGGAGGGGGTGCTTTGGGAAACAGTTGGGGGATTCTTCGCTCTGGCCCTGCCTCTACCCCTGACCACCCCACTGCCTCTTTCAACCTGTCCTGCTGCTGCACTTGCCTCCCCCTCTGAAGACCTGTCCTCAGTTGGCTTAGCAAACCAGGTGGGGTCAGTCACCTCATCGTCCAGCTGCTCTTCCTCCGAATCTTTTCTGCGCTCCTCCCTTGGACTTACTGCCTTACTACTACCTCACTGATAGACAACTGTGTCTCATCATCATAGTCCTCCTCACCCACTGAAAGCTCTTGAGACAGTTGCCGGAAGTCCCCAGCCTCATCACCCGGACCCCGGGAACTTTCCAAAGGTTGGGCATCGGTCACGACAAACTCCTCAGGTGAGAGAGGAACCATTTTTTCCCAATCAAGGCAGGGACCCGAGAACAGTTCCTGGGAGTCTGCCTGCTCATCAGAATATGTCATTTTCATGGAGTGAGGAGGCTGGGAGGAAGGAGGAGAAGCAGCCAAAGGATTCAGAGTTGCAGCAGTGGACTGCATAGAAGACTGGGTGGTCGATACATTGCTGAATGCATTTTCTGCCATCCACAACAGGACCTGCTCACACTGCTCAGTTTGTAATAAAGGTCTACCACGTGGATCCATAAATCATGATATGAAGCTGGGGACCCCAGAAACTTGCCTCTCTCCTAATCCCGCAGCAGCCGGCTGTGATTCACCTGGACCAGGGACTCGGCCTGTGCCCACACCTCACTTGGACCTCCGCGTCCTCGCCCGCGTCCACGTCCTCGACCCCTATCCCTACCCCTCAGCATGGTGGATTACAAATAGAGCAGACACAGAGCGGTGTAAATAATTATCGAATTATTTGCGTACACTTTCACGCTGAGAGAGGTATTGTAACACTAACTCCAGGCAGAAACAAAGAATACGGAAGGCTGCAAACAGGCCTAGCTGTGCAATAGTGATGCACTAGAACTCCCACCATACACCCTGTAAATTTCAGACGGTCAGAGGTAGCTCAACGATGGAGCTTTTTTTTTTTCTTTTTGAAAAAGAATACAGGCTATATAGTGTGTATATGACTTTCCCTCTATCAGTGGCTGTGGCCGTACGCTGTGCGTTACGTTCACTGCAGACACAGACCGGTGTAAAAAATTATGGAATTATTGGCGTACAGTTTGAGGCTGAGAGCGGTATTGTAACGCAAACTGCAGCCAAAAAAAAATTATACGGAAGGCTGCAAAAAAGGCTAGCTGTGCAATAGTGATGCACTACAACTCCCACCAGACACCCTGTAAAATGCACACGGTCACAGGTTGCCCTAAGAAGGACCGTTGGGGTTCTTGTAGACAGGATCCTACACTACCACTGTCCCTATCTCAGCAGCACTTTCCCTAAACTCTGTATTACAGACTGCAGACTTAGAACTCTATAGCTGTAATAGCCTGCACAACCGAGATTTAAAAAAAAAAAAATTGTGCAAAACTGCTGCCAGCCGGCCACACAGTTATGCACACGGTCAGATGTGGCCCTAAGAAGGACTATTGGGGTTCTTATAGACAGGATCCTACACTAACACTATCCCTGAATAAGCAGCAGCACTTTCCCTATGCTCTCCCAGTGTGTGTCTGAGGCGAGCCATGGACGGGACTGCTTTAAGTACTCGGCAGTCACTTGATCTCACCAGCCACTCACTGCAGGGGGATGGGATAGTGCTGGCACGTCACAGGAGGAAGTGGTAATGCCTTTCCTGTATGTCTCTTGGCTAAAAAATGGTGCTAAACATGCAGGGAAGGAAATGGAATTGACTCGAGTACCACGTGGTGCTCGTCTCGAGTAACAAGCATCTTGAACACCCTAATGCTCGAACGAGCATCAAGCTCGGACAAGTGTGCTCGCCCATCTCTAGTTATTGATGCTCCTGCATCTAAGTCATAATCTGCAGTTCTCATATTCTCACTTTACAAAAAATCTCTATTATTTTTCGGGTGACATATCTACTTGAGGGCTTGTTTTTGCAGGACGAGTTCTACGTTTCAATGGTACCATTTAATAAATTGGAAGACTTACAAATGTCAAAGTGAATAAAATAACAAGATGAAGTGTCTGCGCTCCAGATACAGGAAGAATGTAATTAATTAATTAAATGCAGATGCAATCCTGAAAGAAAAGGACTTACTAGTGTGGTGTAGAGTCTGTCAGCAGGCAGAACTCCACACCATGTAGGTCCACTCCAGCCTTAAAGGGGTTGTCTCATGAAAGCATGTGGGGTTATGCACTTCTGTATGGCCATATTAATGCACTTTGTAATGTACATTGTGCATTAATTATGAGCCATACAGAAGTTATTCACTTACCTGTTCCGTTGCTGGCGTCCTCGTCTCCATGGATCCGTCTAAAATCGCCTCTTCTGGCGATTTTAGACGCGCTTGCGCAGTCCGGTCTTCTCCCTTCTCTTGGGTCTCGGCACGAGCGGAGTTCGGGCTCCGCCCCCTTGTACGCGTCATCGCGTAGCTCCGCCCCGTCACGTGTGCCGATTCCAGCCAATCAGGAGGCTGGAATCGGCAATGGACCTCACAGTGAAGATCCCGGCGGCCATCTTACTAAGGTAAGTAAGAAGAAGGAAGAAGTCGCCGCAGCGCGGGGATTCGGGTAAGTACTACCCGTTTTTTTTTTTTAACACATGCATTGGGTTTGTCTCGCGCCGAACGGGGGGCCTATTGAATAAAAAAAAAAAACGTTTCGGCGTGAGACAACTCCTTTAAGTAATCACTCAGATGTAGATCCCGCTTGGAAGAGCAGCATGGAACACAGGCCCGGGGTATTCAGCCTCGGTAGTGAATAGCAAAAACAAAAAAACTAATGGGTTCCTTTGTGCTACAGTACACCTATAAGAGAGTGTAAAGATCAGAAGGGGTATGCACTTACTTCACATTGGGGGATCTGGAGCCAAACATTTCCTTCCATTCCAAGCTAGCCGTAAGAAATATAGGTAGCGAATCGATGTGTTCTTCTCTCAGATCTTCTTTATTCACACGTAATAAACAGTACACAATAAGTGCAGTACACGGCAACGCTTTTCGAGGTTTACGGACCCCTTTTTCAAGGTGAGGTGAAGTGGGAAAAACCCACAATTGCACCATTCTTTTTTTGGGGAGGAGGGTGAGGTTATTTTTATATCATTCATGATGCAGTAAAAATGATCGCTGTCGTTATCCTGCAGGTCAGTTTGATTACAGAAATATCAAATTTATATAGTTTTTTTATATAGTAATATCTAAAAAAAAATAAAAAGAAGGATAAAAGAATTGCTTTGTGCCACCATGTTTTGAGGCCCATAACTTTATTATTTTTCCATCTACAGAGCTATTTGGGGGGGCTCATTTTTTTGTAGACCACCTGTAGTTTGTATTGGTATCATTTTGTGGTACATTTGACTTTTTGCTAGTTTTTTGGTCAATTTTTTCCTAGAGATGGAGTTACCAAAAAACACAATTCTACCATTGCATATTATATGTAGTTAATCATGTAGGATTAATACTGTGATATTTTAATAAATTGGACCGTTATGGATATAGCGATACAATTTTAAAATTTTTTTAAACCTTTTTTTTATTTTTTACAGAAAGGAAAATATAAAATCAAACAATCACTGAGAACGGACAGAAATGCACTTTTTCAGTTGCCCTGTGTCCCAGAAAAAAACGCAATAAAAAGTGATCAAAAAGTTGTATATATTCCAAATTGGTACTAACAGAAACTACAGGACATCCCGCAAAAAAATGAGCCCTTGCTCAACTACATCGACTGAAAAATAAAAAAGTTATTGCACGCACTGACAGCGGCATTTAGACGATTACCAGCCACAATCAGAGTTCTCTCTGATCACGGCAGTTGCCAGTGAGTGTCGGCTGTCAGAGACAGACAATACCCACTGTGCATGGAGCGGGTTCGACTCCATATATAGCATGATAATAATAATCTTTATTTATATAGCGCCAAACATATTGTATAGTGCTTACAAAAACAGGGGGATACAGAAAGACAAAAATACTAAAATAGAAAAACCATGGCTACATAGTAATGAGTTGATAGAAACAGTAGGGGTGAGGGTCCTACTCCATCAAGCTTACATACTACAAATAATGGGGTGATACAGAAGGTAAAGGGCTGGAGATGTGCACGGTATGGCGAGGTGGAGATCGACGGATTCTATATACATAAACAATGGTCAGACATTAAGCTGTGTGGTGGCTGAATCAGTGTGACAGGCAGAGTACAAAGGGGTTTGGTTTAAGGGATATGGTATGCCTACCTGAAGAGGTGCGATTTTAGAGCACGCCTGAAGTTTTGTGAATCAGGGATTGCGTGGATAGTTTTGGGTAGCGCGTTCCAGAGGAGTGGTGCTGCTTTGGAGAAGTCTTGGAGGCAGGAATGAGAAGTTCGAATTAAAAGTGCACAGGCTGGGTGGTGGATTGCGATAAGGGAGGTGATGTAGGGCGGCGCGGTGCTATGGAGAGCTTGATGGATCAAGGTAGTGAGTTTGAATTGAATTCTGTATTTGACGGGCAGCCAGTGCAGTGACCGGCACACGGCAGAGGCGTCCGAGTAGTGGCTGGACAGGAAGATGAGCCTGGCTGCTGCATTCAGGATGGATTGTAGAGGGTAGAGTCTGGTGCAGGGGAGGCCGATCAGCAGCAAGTTGCAATAATCGAGCCGAGAGTGGATGAGGGCAACAGTAAGCGTTTTTAGTGTGTCCACGGTGATGAAAGGGCGGATTCTTGTGATGTTCTTGTAGGTGCAGCTCACATGTTCGGGCCAGAGATTAGATGTGGGGGGTAAAGGAGAGATCAGAGTTGAATATAACCCCAAGGCAGCATATGCTGCGGACGAAGGGGTATGTACAATTAGAACATAAACAGTCGTATGTGCGTCACAAAAGGGTTAAATTAGATAAACTCTTTATGGGTTAGAAAGCATTTGTAAATTTATTAGAGGTAAGTAAAAAAACAGATATATTTACCACTTTGTTTCAGTACGGCACACATGGAACATATTAGGTTGTAGGAACATGTCACAAAGGTACATTTACCATATGTGATATGTATATATACTGTAGATGAGGAATATGACACAGAAGGTACCACTTGTAACAGGTATTTGCTATAGTAAAGTACAGCTACTTTTAGCCTATAGTCTGAAAAATGGTTTTAACATTTTAAGGCCTCTTTCACACGAGCGCCATTTTTTTGCTCCAATAGCTGCGCTAAAAAATCACAGTTATCAGAGAGCTAAATCGCGTGAAACAAGAATAGCCGCGACCAAGTCGGCTGGCTGCTGCAGCGTCTTGCAGTGCACTGACGCCGCACCCTGAAATCCCTCGGCTGCCATAACAATGAAAGGCATCCCTTCATCTCCTTTTGCCAGCTGGCTCGCATAGTCTCCAATAGGAGTCTATGGAGTCACCAGAGTCTATGGAGCCAATTGCCTATGTTTTGATGCACAAATTTTTAGGCACGTAAAAGATAGTTTACGCTATTTAACTGAACGGGTATAAGGAAAAAGCATTACAATGGAGGTTAGGTCTAGGGGTAATAACATAGCTGTTATAGCGAATGGTAGCCAGCTTGAAAAAGGCCACCAATGGTCAAAACGTAGCTTGTATTTAAGATCATGGAGAAATAAAAATCTTTTTTATTGACAATTTATAGTTTATGCTGCTGCATCTTTGCTATTTCTGGGGTAAGGACAAAGCTGACATTCTGTGTTATGTCTAGTGCAAGATAGACATAGAAGAGGCTTCTTTACTGTAAGAGCAGTGAGACTATGGAACTCTCTGTCTGAGGTTGTGGTGCTGGCAAACTCGATAAAAGAGTACAAGATGGGCCTGGACAACTTCTGCAGTTTCTACATATCGGTGCATATAGATACTGCAGTCTAAAGCCCCATTTACACTGGACGACTGTCAGGCAAACGATGCCCTCATTCCCGCATGTACTCACTCCCATGCTGTTGCACAGGAGTGAGTATCGTTGGCTCGCAGTGGGGAGGCTGGAGGAGATTCTTCTCCTCACTCTCCTTCACCCCTCTCCATTGACTTAACATAGCGGCCGTTCAATAGTGAACCGCTGCTATTTACACTGAACAATCATCATTCAGATCATCGTTCATCGTTTAGGCTGCATAAAATCCTGAACGATGATCGTTCAGTGTAAACAGCAGCTGTTCAGTACTCAACATCTGCTGTGTAAAGTGAATGGAGAGGGGCGGGGGAGAGCGAGGAGTGAAATCTCCTCCAGCCGTCCTGGCCCCCTGCTGGCTGCTCTGTCAGAGAGTCAATGATACTCGCTCCTGTGCAGCAGCACAAAAGCGAGTACACCCAGAGACGAGTATCGAGCATCGTTTGTCCGACTGTAGTCCTGTGTAAATGGGGCTTAAGCCTCAGTAGGAGACCATTCAGTGAGGCTGGACTGACGGCTTTAGTTTTTGGTCCTTATATCTCCAATCCTGCACTTTGTATCTGCTAACTTATGACCACAATAAAGATGAACTTTCTTGCGCTCATGAATTAGTTGATCAGAACATTCAACAGAAGACAGAACAGAATTAAACCAAGCCAGTCCAGTCTCACTAATGGATCTCCTCTTAAGACTAAGGGTTCTTGTACACGGGACGACCATTGAGCGTTTAAGCGCCTGACAGCTGTCTAATGACTGTCGCTCCTGGGCTTTTACACAGCGGTTCAGTGAATGGAGGTGGAGTGCGCCCAGGAACTCTTCCGCCGCCACTCACTGCAAACAGGCAGTGAAGATGAGTAACTGCCTGTTTACAAGGGATGATAGGCGCTTGGTTTTTAGGTGATCTAAAGACAAAGTGACTCAGACAAATGAACTATTCTCTTATCACTTGGGCTGCCAGGTCCCGTGATTATGCGGAACAGCAATCGCCAGTAATCGCTGTATTGAGTGATTACTCGGGTGACGATCAGCCTCTGTACAGCCTCCCTTAGGTTGCTTTCAGGTGAACGTATTTTACTCCGTTTTTGGTCTACATTTTGGGTACCATAATACAGAGCTAATGTAAATCTATGTGTCCATTCACAGGGCTTTACTTTTCACAGACATTTTTTAAAAACGCACCTATTTTTTGCGTTTTTGCCTCCGTATTGGACAAACATGGATCAGTATTTATCCAGTGGAAAATAAAATAGGTGAAAACAGATCAAATAGTGAGGAAATACTGATGACATACGGCTGTAATGTCATCAGCAACACGGCAGTAATATGAATCCATATTACAGATGTGTTACAATTAGAGATGAGCGAGCAGGCTCGTTTAAGGCTGCTATTTGATCGAGTAGCAGTCTTATCAAGTAACTGTGTACTCGCCCGAGCAGCATGAAGGGGGGGGGGGGGGGCGGGGGGGAGCGGGAGGGAGCGGCAGGAGAGTGAGAGAGATCTCTCTCTCCACCCCGAAGCCCCGCTCCCCCCCCACACTGGCCCCCGCCACCCCACCCCCCACCCCCGCATGTTGCTCGGTCGAGTACACAGTTACTCGATAAGACTGCTACTCGATCGAGTAGCAGCCTTAAACAAGCGTGCTCGCTCATCTCTAGTTACAATACGTTCATCTGTCACTGGAACTCATTAGACTAATTAGCCATTCCAAGCAATGCCTCTTTCTTTGCCGCACGCAAATAACCATGCCTTGCTTGTGGGAAAAAGTACACGAAATTACCCTGATGAGCGTCCCAAAAAAATCATAATTCATTCCACTCTGGCGCATACAAATACGCAGGCACTCGTCTGAAGTGGGCCTTAGACTGCAGCTTACTATATACAGGGATATGTAGAAGCCGCAGAAGACAAACAGTGCAATATTTGTTTTTTTATTTTTAATGAAGCCGTAGTGCAAAAAATGATTGTCAGCTCAAAATACATGCCTTCAAGTTAAAAGAAAAAATTGTTCCCCAAAGTTGTCTGTAGAAGTTTAACTTTTTCTTTTTTATTTTGGGAGCCGATACAACTCCCAAATACATCTGCTACAGTTGAATGATTTTGACTCTCCATTTTATATATGTATAACTTTTTTTTGTTCTTCTGAACAGACACAATATACACAAATGCATAGGATTAGGTGTATTATGTAGGATCATGGAATTAGGCTGCTCCATGTTGCGAGCCCTGGCTGTACCCTACTTCTGTAGAGCCGTGTGCTGTGCTTGCACTGCTTTCTGAAGGCTGTAATGGTTTTAATAGCACAGTTGTTACATTCCAGCCCTGCTGCATAATCCGTTCAACAAGCAGAATGAAGCGTTTAATTTTGCAGTCCTGGGTAACACCTGCTTTCTAGGGGCTTGTGAGACCCCGGCGCTCACTTCTCTCTATCTGGAATCCCATAAACTCTATGCGCTGCCATGTCACAGTTATTCCACTGAATATTGTTTTAATATTGCTGAGGCCGGTTTTATGGTTAATTGTATTATGTTTACAGCCAGGCTGGGCCTTGGATTTCTTCACATTTCTTGGTATGATTTTTTGGTGTGTTCAGAGAGTCACATCTAATAAAGTGCAGCAGTTGTGCCCTTTTTATATAGAGGGCCAGGGAGTTCCAATATTTTCACTCTGCTGGATACTGGAGCCAGTAAAATTCATGAAATTTTAATTATTTTTGGGGAATTAAATGGAGTTTTTTTCTAAGGACAAAACGTATTTGCACTTCCTATTGTAAAGAAGTGCAACAAAGGAAATTGTTAAAGGTTCTTGTTTTTCTCTCCCCTCTGTGACATTTTTTATAGAGTGAATTAGATGCATTTTATGGCTATTCAAAATTATTTTTTATCCTGCCGACATGGTGGATTGAAAGTGGGGATACATTAAAGAGGTGTGAGCGTTTTATTGTCCGCCTTTTTACACAACAATAAACATCCATTCATTTCATGCTTCAAGGAGCTCGTTTCATTGGGGGCTGGTGGAAGGGGGGGGGTACATGTGCTTACAGTCAACCATGCTAAATAAACCTATTCATGTCCTTAAATGCTGGTCAAGTACAACCTCATGTCTATAAACTTTAGCAAGTAAATCTGGCCATAGACAAAACCGTTCTTGTTAATTACAAGGAAAGTTCTGACGTTTTATGATTAGATAAAAATGGTAGTAATGATTTGAACGATCCTGTATAGAGTCAATTGTCCAATGAAAATTAATGACCCCACAATTAGAGGGGCAAATTGTAGTCATGTTTAAGTCCACTTTTATTGTGCATTATAGAATCCGTATTATGACCACAATACTCGGACCTGAAGGATATTGTTTTGTGTAAGGTTAGGTAAAGTCCCCAGTCATGACTGACTCCTGGGGGTGACGTGTTCTTGGCAGATTATTTTTGAGGGGTGGTTTGCCATTGCCTTCCCCAGTTATATTTTGCCCCCCAGCAAGTTGGGTACTCATTTTACCGACCTTGGATGAATGGAAGGCTGACTCGACCTTGAGCCGGCTACGTGGGGATTGAACCCAGAACCTTCAGGTCGTGAGCGAGAGCTTAGGACTGCGTTACTGCTGCTTTAACACTCTGTGTCTCACGAGGCTCCATTCTATGTAATAGGGCCCTTTATTGTAGAGGCCCCAAATAAGAAACACCCCTTATTTCTTTTAAAGGGGGATAGGACAGGAGATAACATGCTAATCGGTGGGGTCTCACTACTAATATTCCCACTGAAATTGAGAACAGGGGTTCAAAGTTCCTCTCTGTCTACCACTGCAGGGGTGGCTTCTCTGCCCGCAGTGACATCAGAATGAATGGAGTGCTGGCTGAGCATGCACATGTGTACATCCTCACTGCAGTTCACGCCAGAGTCAGCGCTCCTGTCCATCCCCCCGGTTCCAGTCTGTTAACTCAAACAGGGTCTGCTCTGGCACTTTATTATGTTAATGCGGCAGATCATCCCCAAATTTTGGAGACAGAGGGTATTAATCCTCAGAATAGTGTGGCTAGAGGCCATGGACTTTTTAAAATATACGGAGGAGCCCAAATGTAGTGACCTCGAAAAAGGATACTCAAAATTTTATTCTACTTGGGCGGTTTAGGTGGAGTTCCGAGACTCTCCTTCTCTCACGTCTTGGCTGAGGAGTGGATCATTCTCGTAAAGGATTGTGGGCGTCTATATGCTTAAGGTTGGAAAACCTCATAAATGATCACGGTCTATGATCTCAGGGTACTTTTCCCCTCCCTCCCCCCCACCAAATCCTTCCTTTGACCCTTTCTTTCTGAGTTCTTTTCCTTCTCACTTTCTTTGGTTTTCTTTTTTTTAACGTTATACATATTCGTTTGCATATTTTTAGATGGAATTCGATGTTGCAAAGGGACAATGTTATGCTCGTTCGGCATCCTCTCTGGGGGTTCTCCAAGACCTGATGACCGGGGGGGGGGGCTCTTGACTGGGGGGGGGGACTCTATTGAAAGAAGTTTGTCGGGTAGGACACAGAATGTTTAAATGTTTATTCTTCTTTATATACATGCACAGGAAAGTGAAAGACTCGTAACAGAAGAAGGCATCAAGTCTAGTAATGTCAAATATGCCTGTGAAAACATCTTTCTGTTATTGCATACAGTTCAATATTCAATGTTCTATATCAAAATTCTGAATGTAATTTTCATATGAAAGTTTAATAAAATCCTTTTGAACATAAGCAATGAGAAGGAAGGGGTACATGGGACCCCGTTATCTGGGTCAGTAGGGGTCTCACAGCTGAACCCCCCACTGATCAGCAAGTTATCCACTAGATAGAGGATATCGTGTGATCTTGGTACAACCGCTTTAACTCATAATAGCACATTTGAAAATTGGTTTTCTAAACCAGACAACCCCTTTAAGTGATTGATTCAGGTAACCATCTACACTTTTATTCTATTTTCCATGTTGTCTCATAAGGAGCCAAACTTCATGTAACTAGAATGTGTGTATGAGACCTTGCATGTAGCATTCCTGACTATGAAGTCATGTTACCTTGGATCTTGAGTCCAAATCGACTCGGAAACCTGGCATCTACTTTTTTCTACCAGATATTAAAAAGACTTTGTCTTCTCAGATCTCTTACCAGTTCCTGCGCCAGACACGCTATTAAATGCATGTTTTGTTCGCTTATTGCATGACATTGAGCAGACTGACTAATTGACTGATTAATGCTAAATTGCTAGGAAATACATGAATGTATATTAGAAGACTCCAATCTGCACGTTGACTATACAAGCGTAAATGGACACAAACCAAGTTCTTTTATAGAGATTGATAATTGCATTGGTCACTTTTAATATTGAGAGGCTGAATTATTTTGATTGTGTATTGTCAATTTTAGCAACACCTGGCAGATGCTTAAGCTTATTAAATTTGATTGCACCTAATACCCCCTGGATAAAGGTGGTCTTGAATACACTAGTGAAGCCACGGTATAGACAGGAGATAAGCATGGAAGCACTAGACTTCAGCCAAAAGTCCAAACTATTCACATGGCTCTGTACCCTAAAGACTCTGAAATGTTTTCTTATATAAAGTGTTTATGGGTAATTAAAAGTACCTTTACATGGGCAATTATCGCCCAAATTATTGCTGGAGACATTGAATTTAGGCAATAGTTGTCCCATGTACAAGTGGATGCTGCCCCGCAATGTCAGCCTCTTCCTTCATCTCCTCCTTCTGACTCTATATCACAATAAGCACCAAGAGCTGGCACCACCACATCCCCCTGAGTACACATTGTCTGTGGAGGGCTGACTGCTGATGTAACGTATAGGCCAAACCACTTAGGCCTTAGTCAGACGGGCGTTTTTTCGCGCGATTTGCGCATGCGCATGCGTCCGGCGATTTTATAAAACCATTGCTTTGCAATGGTATCGGACACATGAGAGCTTTTTATGCGCTCGTCTGATAAATTATAGAACAGAAATCGCAGATCGCACCTATCTGCAATCTGCGATTCCTGTTCTCTTCTCTATATGCGCTCAATGGGGCTGGCGGCAGCAGCGCCGACCCCATTGAGAACATATAGAAGACAAATCATTCTTTTCTGCCACAGCTGTAACAGCTGTGGCAGAGAACGATGTTTGCCCATTGAATTCAATGGAGCCGGCAATACAGCCGGCTCCATTGAAAGCAATGGGCTGCCAGCGTGCGCGGGATGAATTCATGAATGGGTGTGAGTCAGACCTGCCTCTGATTGGCTCAGCGCTGAGCCAATCAGGGGGCAGGTCTGACTCACACCCCCTTCACACCCACTGCAGGCCAGCCGTGCGGAACTCCGGCTGCCGGGAGCAGGTGAGTATATATATATTTTTTATTTTAACACTTTTCTGGATGAATTGCAGGGAAGGGCTTATATATTTAAGCCCTTCCCGACAATTCATCCCACACTCGCCCGCAGTGCATTGCTTTCAATGGAGCCGGCTGTATTACCGGCTCCATTGAATGCAATGCGCTGGACAGCTCCGGCCCGTTTCTAATGAAACGCGGCTAGGAGCAGATTTTCGGGCGATTTTCGGGCACCGGTCACGCGATTTGCGGATGCGCATCCGTCATGCGATCCGCAAATCGTGCGAAAAAACGCCCGTCTGACTAAGGCCTTATAAGGAATGGCATTGGGCTTAGTCGCCTCCTGCAGAACGTGGAGATGTGTCTTCAGTGGGAGCCGCTTGAAGTGCTAACCCATCCACCACTGACATGTCCCCTACCACTTGCTTTTTTCATGTTTCTTTTTTATTTCTGTATTTTTATTTTAGGTTTTTTGTTCGCTTTTTAGTGTAGTTTTATATAACCTATCAGCTAACTTTGTAGTTTGCAGAAAACCACTGCTAGCTGCGAAAAGGAATTTTACATGTGGAATCCTTGGTTGCCCTTTACGCAGACTTTCTGCATCAAAACTCAGGCATTAAAAGGCACGTAGTTTTGATTTTTCCTTCACACTTGCGGATACCAATTGTGCATTCTGCGAGAGGAAGAAAAGTCACAGCATGCTCTATTTTGACGCGCATGGCCTCCATTGAAGTTAATGGAGGCATCTGACCCACAGTCAATACGCAATTAACATTACTTATGGGCTGAAGGTACCCCCGTCATCGCTAAGTGACAGCGCGGGAAATACAAACAAAAAAAAAAAACCATAACCTGTACTGCGCAAGCCTCAGCAGTCATCCGCAATACAGGTTAGTGACATCGCTACGCTGGGTCACCGGCCAGACTCACAGCCGGATTCCGCTGTGGGCCTCCCGCATGTGGAATCCGATGCGGTCGAGTGAGCAAGGCCTAAGGTCTGAAAATAATTTTTGGTGGCCGGACTGGTGACTTTGAATGACATCTGAGGCTGCTGACACACACTGTGTGTATTTGCTGTTTCCTTGTTTAGTTTTCTTTTTGTTTTATATTAACAAAAAAAAAACACCGCCAATTAAATATACCACAGTCCCTGGGAGGCATGATTTGTGAGTACCGAATGCCACAGAGTATAGCTTGTATCTTTGTGGACTATCCCTGCTTGTTGCAGCATAGTTGAATCCCCCAAACCCCACTGCTAGCTGTATATGGTCTGCAAATAATTCATACTGGCCGGACTGGGGACTCTGAATGACATCTGAGGCCACAAATAAAGAACTGTAATATTCCCCATGCCAAAGTGTATTTTGTCTGTCTGCTTTGCTGCTATATATATTGACAGCAGCAGAAATATCCCCTCTCCCAATGTACAGACCACATTTCATAAAGCCATATAAACATGATGCAGCTTCTTTCTCTGCTCCCTCCAGTAGTACTCTGTTTAAGTTCTCTGCTGGCATACAAACTTTCACACCAGCAGCAATATACCCTGTGTAGAATATCTGTCCCTAACAGCAGACCACGTGTTATATGGGCATATAAATGTAATGCAGCTCTTCTGTCCTCTGCTCAATTGAAAAATGGCAGCTGGTTACACTGTGCCTATGTTATTTATGGCTAGGCCATGTGATGCAGGTGTCCAATGAAACTGCTACCCATATGCAAGATAGAGGACACATATTGTGATATCAGCAAGGCACCCAGGCTGCTGATTGGCTGTACACTGACCTTAATTCGATTTTCCTACAATTTTTGCCAAAAATCGGTTTGGACTAACCTGATTCGATTTAGTGAAAATCAGGACATACCATGATTATTGTGAATACATAATTTATACAAATGTATGTAAATTTACAGATTTTCAAATATGAGTTGATGCAAACAATAAGAAACGTGATACAGTCAGCATCCAGCAGATATCTGTATTATCATAAGTTATGATAGAAAAGTAGATGTCTAGGCACACCTGTAAATAAGAAAGCATCTAATTTATCAGAAATACTATTTATTAAGGGTTAAAAACATGTACATGTTAGAAATTTATTATTGTATTAATTTAACCATTTAACCCCTTGAGTGGCGGATTTCCTACGACCCTGTCGTACCCACCATGGCAGGTTTTTTAAATGGTCTAATCATTGAATTTAACTAATTTTGCAGTTGCGTTCCAAGAGCCATAACTTTTTCATTTTTCCATTGACACGGCCATATAAGGGCTTGTTTTTTGCGGGACAAGTTGTACTTTTTGATGGCATCATTTTTGGGTATATATAATGTATTGCATAACTTTTCTAAAAACATTTGTAGGGAGATTGGGGGAAAAAAAGAAATTCTGCCATTTGTTTTTGGATTTCATTTCATGCAGAATAAATAATGTGATATCATTATTCTCTGAGTCAGCACCATTCTGACGATACCAAGTTTATACAGTTTTTATGTTTTGGGGAGGAAAAAAAGAAATGGGGAAAAAAGCAAAAAAGGGGCCATGTTATTAAGGGGTTAAATAATGTACCAACTTCCTTCTCTGGGTCATTATGACGCAGGGATACCATGTGTGATTTTATTTAACATTTTTTACAAAGTAAAGGGAGACAAGTGTTTTTATTTTTATTTTTTTTTATAATCTTTTAACTTTTTTTTTTTTTTTAACTTTTTTTATTTTTGTCCCTTTAGGGGACTTCCACAGGGACCCATCAGGACCCCCTGATCACTTTCCGGGGGTCTGATGGTGACAGCTCTTTACATGCTGCAGTGGCAGGCCCTTTACATGCTGCAGTCACATAGACTGCAGTATGTAAAGGGTTAACACAGCAGAGATCAGAGGTTTTCTCTGATCTCTGCTGTAAGAGCAGGTGCCTGCTTGTCCTCTCACAGCCAAGCAGCAGCTCTCCCTGCCACAGAGACCATCGGCTTGCTTCTGACAAGCCGATGGTCTCTATGGCAACATATAAACAAAGCAGGAGACTTAGAAGCAGGAGATTGCCGGCATATCGGCAATATCTTCTGCTGGTTTTTCAAAGCCCTTGCTTTGTTCTCTGTGGGACTGTGCAGGCAGAGCACACTGTCACAGCTTGTGGCATTGTGCTATGCAGCTCCCATAGTGGTAGATAGCCCGGAAATCTTCCGGGCTATATCACTATCGGCAGTGGAGCTCGTCCCGGAAAATTTCCAGGTGTGCCACTCAAGGGGTTAATGACATGTCCCTTTTCTTCCATTTTTGGTTTTTACTCCCCACTTTCAAAAGATCCTAAGGGTAGCTTCACATGAGCATGTTTTTGTGCGTACATAGGTGCGTACATAAGTGCGTACCCATGCACGTGCAAAAACACACGTGAATGCAGGTCCGTGCATTGCCTTTGATGGAGCCACGGCTGCTGAATACTCCTCACAGCAGTGCAGGAGAAGAGCCGGCTGGACGCGGCTGAGCCCCGGCAGCTGAAGAAAGGTGAGTATAGATTTATTTTTATTTTTATCACCATTTGTTCTTGTTTTTCAGGGAAGGGCTTATATTTAAAGCCCTTCCCTGAAAAACAATTACTGGGTGTTGGCAGCTTGATCCAGTATGGCAGCTGTCATCTGTGACAGCAGCGGTGAGGAATTCTTTATTCCCTGCAGGGAGGAAGAATTCCTTTGCTGCATCTGTCACAAATGTGGCAGGTGAAGCAGGGAATTCTTTATTCCCCGCGGGGATGAAGAAAACATCTGCCGCATGCAGGAGATGTGTTCTTTATCCCCGTGGGGACACGGCAGAGGCGGACAGGTAAGTTTTGTTTTTTTTTACACTAAAATTCTGTTTTTTTGGGGAAGGGCTTATATGTAAAGCTCTTCCCTGAAAAACAATTCAGGGGTGCCGGCAGACTATTGTCTTCAATGGAGCTGCGGGCAGCAGCCGCGGCTCCATTGAAGACAATGCGTGCATTCCCTATTGTGCACGCATGTCCTATCTTTACAAGCACGCACTTGTAAAACACGGACATGTGAACACACCATAGGGAATGCATGGCTTCATTGGCTTGTAATAGACACGTGTTTTTGTGCGCACGTATGCACGCACAAAAACACGCTCTTCTGAAGCCACCCTTACTCTTATCTATCCATCGACGTAGATATCTGAGGGCTTGTTTTTTTGTATTTTTCAATGGTACTATTCAATGTACTATATAATGTAGTGAAAATGTTTTAAAAACTTTGAAGTATAGTGAAATGGGAAAGAAACACAATTCCACCATCTTTGGGGGGAGTACTGATTTTACGACATAAACACTGCTGTAAAAATGACATAGTAGTTTTATTCTGCGGGGGGTGGGGGGACATGATGACCAAAAAAGTACAAATCTGGTGTTGTGTATTTCTCTGTTCGAGATAATAATACCTTATTTTGATAAATCAGACTTTTATGGATGAGGCGATAGCAGATATGTTTTGGGGGCTTTTTATTTATTTTTTTTAATTGTAAATACAGGAAAAGGGCTTTTCTTAAACTTTTAATATTTTTTTTTTTTTTATGATAATAAAAAAAACATTTTTCCAAGCCCCCAACATAGTATTGCATTTGTATTGTATGCTATCAAGACGTGGCACAGGCAATCAGCCATGGCAGTCCTGGGGTGCTAGTGATTGCAGGTATGCACTATCTTTAGTGCATACACGTGAGGGCAGATGTGCACACCTCCCAAAGAACTCTATGGGGCTCTTTGGTGTACACATATTAGCACAAGATAGAGCAGGTCCTATCCTGCAAAAACGGGCGCAAATAAAAAGAAGTAAGAATGAACCTATTGACATCAATGGGTTCTATTCACCGCGCTATGCGCGCGGGAAAAATTGTGGCGTATCACATTCATCTGCTTAAGCCCTTTTTTCTATGTATGTATGATCTAATACCCAGACCTCCTATGATCCCACTAAAGCTCCTCTTAGGGCTTAAACAGATAAGCGTGATATTGCACATGGGAAATTCCTGCACACATAATGCGGAGGATAGAATCCATTGATTTCAATGAGTTTATTCTCATTTTTTTTGCCACTCGTTTTCACTGTTGGCGCTACAGTCCATTCTGTTCGAGTTCACCATCTTATTGGGCTAGCCATCACAAGCAGCCTGTCTATGATACAATCACATTGTCACAGCCTCTTCCAACTTGTCACTGCAGCCTGCTGACCTCTGATGAGACTTGTCCCCTGTCTATATGGCGCCGGCTCTGTGACACTGTTGTCTTTACTCTTTAATTGGTGTTTTATCTGTGTGTAACAAGCGTGAGCTCTGCTAAGTACATACAGAACAGCAGCCTTAGCACAACAGAGACCAGATACACTCACCCAGGACCCCGACCCATAAACATGGGCAATATACATTTATAGGCCGAGTTCAGTATATACCCATCCAGCAGTTGCTGCCCTAGACTCTGCTAACATTATCTATCTATTCGCAAGAATCCGCTCTTTTCTCACCGTGGACACGCTAAAACGCTTACTGTTGCCCTCATCCACTCTCGGCTCGATTATTGCAACTCGTTGCTGATCGGCCTCCCCTGCACCAGACTCTACCCTCTCCAATCCATCCTGAATGCAGCAGCCAGGCTCATCTTCCTGTCCAGCCGCTACTCGGACGCTTCTGCCCTGTGCCGGTCACTGAACTGGCTGCCTGTCAAATACAGAATTCAATTTAAACCCACTACCCTCATCCACAAAGCCCTCCACAGCGCAGCTCCACCCTATATTGCCTCCATCATCTCAATCCATCACCCAGCCCGGGCTCTCCGCTCTGCTAACAAAACTAGACTGCGCACTCCTCTAATTCGAACTTCTCATTCCCGCCTCCAAGACTTCTCCAAAGCACCACCAAAGGCTATCCGTGCAATCCAGGACTCACAAAATTTCAGGCGTGCTCTAAAAACGCACCTCTTCAGGGAGGCATACCGCATTCCATAAACCAAACCCCTCTGTACTCCACCTGATAACATGCTCCCTGACCTACCGACTGCAATCCCTGCTAGCCATCATTAACTGCCCCCTGCAGTCATATCAATTCTGCCGGCACATGGCTTAATGTCTGACCATTCTCTATGTGTATAACATCCCTCCCTCTCCACCTCGCCATACAGTGCACATCTCCAGCCCCTTTACCTTCTGTATCACCCCATTATTTGTAGTATGTAAGCTCGTTGGAGCAGGACCCTCACCACTATTGTATCAATCAACTGATTACTATGTAAATGTGGTTCTGTAATTGTACTTTTATCTTTCTGTATGCCCCCTGTCTATGTAAGCGCTGCGGAATATGTTGGTGCTATACAAATAAAGATTATTATTATTATCTCTCACTTCATATCTATGTATCTATAGGAAACTGTAAGAAACAGCTGGCACCCGCATCGCATGGAGTGGGAGCAACATCCGATCCCACCTATGCAAATGCTGAAACCACAGGACATATCTATCTATCTCATATCTATCTATCTATCTATCTATCTATCTATCTATCTATCTAATACAGTATATATCTATCTAATGTCTATTTATCTACTCTGTCTATTTATCTCATATCTATCTATCCCATATCTATCTATCTATCTATCTATCTATCTATCTCTATCCATCTATCTATCACATATATATCTCATATCTATATCTATCTATCTATCTCATATCTATCTAAAATCTATTTATCTAATCTATCCATCTATCTATATCTCTCGCCTCATATCTATAGGAAACCGTAAGAAACAGCTGGCACCCGCATCGCATGGAGCGGGAGCAACACCTGATGCCAACCTCCCCCTATGCAAATGCTGAACCCCCAAGGCATGAATATACGCTCTGGAGCATTAACCCTTTCCAATCCAATATCGGGCCTGCCCCGACATCATCATTTCCCTCCACAGCTCCGATGTTGGGGCAGGCCCGACACTGCAGTGCAGAAGTTCATTTACACCCGATCATTAGACACATCGGGTGCAGATGCACTCCTGCACTGATCCACCTCAAGCACCCCCGAGGAGAAGGCAGAAAGGGTTTTTAACCCTTTCTGCCTTCTACTATACACATTACATAGCACTCAAATAGCGCTATGTAATGCACGGAGATTCCAGCCGGCGATCATGTGACCGCCGCTGTTACCTGACCGCCAGCGGTCACATGAACGCCGAGCTGGGAGCCTGCACCGTGGGGGGACCTGCTTACCTGTCCGGCGTCTTCCGCATTCTCCCTTCTGCCTCCCGGCCCGGCGATCATGTGACTGCTGGGTGCCACCTGACCCCAGCGGTCACATGATCATCGAACCAGGAGGCAGAAGGAGAATGCGGAAGACGCCGGACAGGTAAACAGGTCCCCCCTCGGTGCAGTGAGCACCTGCACCCTCCTGAACTCTGTCAGTTCAGGAGGGTGCAGGGAAAATGTATTTTTTCTCATCCATTCTCCCCAGCTCCAATTGATGAGAAAAAAATAAATGGATTGGAAAGGGTTAAGGGGTTAAAGAATGTAACTCATTTAGAAATTGATGGCAGCAACACATCTCAAAAAAGTTGGGACAAGACACATCTTCCATTATGTAGCATCCCTTCTTTGTTTATAACAGTTTGTAAACGTCTGGGAGGTGGGGAGACCAAATACTGGAGTTTTGGGAGAGGAATGTTGTCCCATTCTTGTTAAATGTAGGTTTCTAGTTGCTCAACAGTTCTGGGTCGTCTTTGCCAGATTTTTTGTTCCATAATACGCCAAATGTTTTGTATTGAAAGGCCTGGACTGCAGGTGGCTGGTTTACCATCCGGACCCTTCTGCGAAGCCATGCTGTTGTGATGGATGCAGTATGTGGTTTAGTATGTGGTCTTGCTGAAATATGCAATGGCTTTCCTGGAAGAGATGTTGTCTGGATGGGAACATACACTACCGTTCAAAAGTTTGGGGTCACATTGAAATGTCCTTATTTTTGAAGGAAAAGCACTGTACTTTTCAATGAAGATAACTTTAAACTAGTCCTAACTTTAAACAAATGCACTCTATACATTGCTAATGTGGTAAATGACTATTCTAGCTGCAAATGCCTGGTTTTTTGTGCAATATCTACAAAGGTGTATAGAGGCCCATTTCCAGCAACTATCACTCCAGTGCTCTAATGGTACAATGTGTTTGCTCATTGGCTCAGAAGGCTAATTGATGATTAGAAAACCCTTGTGCAATCATGTTCACACATCTGAAAACAGTCTAGCTCGTTACAGAAGCTACAAAACTGACCTTCCTGTGAGCAGATTGAGTTTCTGGAGCATCACATTTGTGGGGTCAATTAAACGCTCAAAATGGCCAGAAAAAGAGAACTTTCATCTGAAACTCGACAGTCTATTCTTGTTCTTAGAAATGAAGGCTATTCCATGCGAGAAATTGCTAAGAAATTGAAGATTTCATACAACGGTGTGTACTACTCCCTTCAGAGGACAGCACAAACAGGCTCTAACCAGAGTAGAAAAAGAAGTGGGAGGCCGCGTTGCACAACTAAGCAAGAAGATAAGCACATTAGAGTCTCTAGTTTGAGAAACAGACGCCTCACAGGTACCCAACTCGCATCTTCATTAAATAGTACCCGCAAAACACCAGTGTCAACATCTACAGTGAAGAGGCGGCTGCGGGATTTTGGGCTTCAGGGCAGAGTGGCAAAGAAAAAGCCATATCTGAGACTGGCCAATAAAAGAAAAAGATTAAGATGGGCAAAAGAACACAGACATTGGACAGAGGAAGACTGGAAAAAAGTGTTGTGGACGGATGAATCCAAGTTTGAGGTGTTTGGATCACAAAGAAGAACGTTTGTGAGACGCAGAACAAATGAAAAGATGCTGGAAGAATGCCTGACGCCATCTGTTAAGCATGGTGGAGGTAATGTGATGGTCTGGGGTTGCTTTGGTGCTGGTAAGGTGGGAGATTTGTACAGGGTAAAAGGGGTTCTGAATAAGGAAGGCTATCACTCCATTTTGCAACGCCATGCCATACCCAGTGGACAGGGCTTGATTGGAACCAATTTCATCCTACAACAGGACAATGACCCTAAACACACCTCCAAATTGTGCAAGAACTATTTACAGCAGAAGCACGCAGCTGGTATTCTATCGGTAATGGAGTGGCCAGCGCAGTCACCAGATCTGAACCCCATTGAGCTGTTGTGGGAGCAGCTTGACCGTATGGTACGCCAGAAGTGCCCATCCAACCAATCCAACTTGTGGGAGATGCTTCTAGAAGCGTGGGGTGCAATTTCTCAAGCTTACCTTAACAAATTAACAGCTAGAATGTCAAAGGTGTGCAATGCTGTAATTGCTGCAAAAGGAGGATTCTTTGACGAAAGCAAAGTTTGATGTAAAAACAATGTTATTTCAAATACAAATCATTATTTCTAACCTTGTCAATGTCTTGACTCTATTTTCTATTCATTTCACAATGCATGGTGGTGAGTAAGTGTGACTTTTCATGGAAAACACAAAATTGTTTGGGTGACCCCAAACTTTTGAACGGTAGTGTATGTTCTAAAACCTGCATCTAGTGCTCAGCATTCATAGTGCCTTCAGGATGTGTCAGCTGCCCATGACACAAGCACTAATCCAACCCCATACCATCAGAGATGCAGGCCTTTTAATTGTGCGCTCCTGTTCCCTCTCCTCTTGAGTCTGCAGGACACGGCATCTGTGGTTTCCAAAAATAATTTCAAATTTTGACTAATCTGACCACAGAAGAGTTTTCCTTTTTCCTCAATCCATTTTATGTTTCAAAGGTATTTATTGAAATTTTCCCATTAGCAACACACCTCTTGAGAAGACCCGTTTATTTGGTGCGGCTCGTGTGGGTGGAAAAATGGGATTCTATGGGAGATGGGTAAAATCGTAAAATCCGTACGCATAACATCCAATGACAATACCCTTGTATGAGACAGCCCTAAAGCTTGGAGCCTTGAATGACTGTATATACTGCAAATAATAATCTATATCTATAGGAGGAAGCTGCACTGAACATTGCACAGCTCCTAATATGCACTACTAAATATTGCTTCTTGCTACATACAACACAATGTTGCAAAAAAGTGAAATAAATACAAAGTATAAATTGAGCCATTCCTGCTACAGATAACAGCGAGACCTGCGAAGAGATCAGATCAGACAACATAATGAATTAGGAAATGGCTCTTGAATATACACTAATGACTAAAGGATTACCCAGAATGTTTTCTATCACTTCTTCAATCAAGGTAAATGGATTTCTCATTGCTGTTGCCCCCTGTAGATAAAACGGAGTCTATAAAACCAGCTGCAGGGTGTAATACCAGCAGCTGTGCCAGAAGGGGTCAGTGCTGAGACAGAGAGAGAGTTACAATCACTAGTTATTACAATCGCTTGTCTAGTTATTGATTTTTGGGTTGCGGCTCCAAACTTTTTGAGATCAGTAAAGTATAAAAGTTGTGGGTTTATCTTCCCGTCTGCAGGTTATCTGCCCTGCTGTGATACAAACTATCCTGGATGCTGAGAAACAATTCTATCTCATTTCTCTATCCACAAGCACACAAAGCTGACTGCACACAAGGGACCCTCTGAGAGAAGGGGGAACTTATAGGATTTCCATTGCATTTCCTGTTTTAAAAACAACAGGATATTGATTTCTACACCACAAATAAAACCATCTACTAAACTGACTTAATAGATCAGCCATTGGCAGCGCATGTGTTTGCTTGGGGTTTATAGAAGCCATCTCAATTTAATTATCCTTATCATAGTGAATAACGCAGAGCTTTATACTGCAATGAATATCTCCTGTAAACAGAAAAGCAATCAAAAGCCACCCATAAAACTAGGAAAACAGTCAGGAATAATTGGATTGGCTGAAAGCAATGAAGCGGTTTAATTTGTTTTTGTGTTTTTATCTTGCCAAAATATGTTGAAGCGGGTATTATAAACTCCGAGTATTTGTGCAAGGCTTTACAAGCGCCCACTTACCTATAGGACACGTACGGCCGCTGCGCTCACTTCCCTTCCCATGAAGTAATACTGCTGCATTCCGCATATTAATACTTCAATGCTGGGATTTTCACAGGGGGCAAATGTATTGTGTATATTGCATAAAATACGCAGCGTCCGTAATACGGATACATATTAAGCCCTTAATGCTAGAGGCATACAGTTATGTCCTGCAGGTCAGGTTTGTATGAAAGGGGATGGCAGGTCAATCCCGCTCCATACAATTTAAGTTCCAGCTGTTTCTAAGAAGCTGATACCTGCCTGAAACAGCTCCAATCAGCAGTGTTGCTGATCGGAGCTGATAACCCTTTTAGTTCTTAGGCCTCATGCAGAGGCGTAACTTGAAGCTCCTGGGCTCCAATGCAAAACCTGGTACGGGGCCCCCAACTATAATGCTTTATTCATAGTACTGGACTTCCTATATGGAGAAGAGAGGCCTTATGGGCCCCTTAAGGCTCCTGGGCCCGGGTGTAACCGCATCCCCTGCATCCTCTATAGTTACATCCCTGGCCTCATGTGCATGGGTGGGTTGGATTCCGCATGCGGAAGCCCGCAGCGGAATCCGGCCCTGCCCGTGGCCAGCGACCTTCCTTTACCTGTCCGGGTCTTCTTTTTTCTGTACTGTGGATATGTGCGCCGGCGCACATGCGCAGTACAGTTTTTTTTTTCTCAAACTCCTGCTTTTCCGCAGAATGCACAGCCCGTCCGTGGACTGGCCGCTGATCAGAGGGCCTCAACCGCACTAAAATGGAGCATGCTGCGATTTGTTTTCCGCATGTGGAAAACAAATCTGCATGTGTAAATTTAAGTGCAGACGCCCATGGTTCCCCTATGGGCGGGTTGAACTGCGGATCTTCTGCGTGGGTACTCTGTGCGAATTCCTCAATTCAAATCCGCCCATGGACATTGGGCCTTACAGAGGCATTTAAATGCCCAGATCGATGTTTGGGGTTCCAGCACTAACCCCTCGCGGGTTGGCGTGAGGTTGCTATGGCAGCTGGGGGCTCGTGGTACTCCAAAATGGTACCAACGCAAACTGCATGACGTCCTGCACAAAATAAGCCCTCGCACAACTACATCGACGGAAAAATAAAAATGTTATGGCTGTCAGAAAATTATTTTAAAAAATTAACTATATCTTTGGGAAAAAACGTACTCCTTTATTTTTAAGTGTCTTTGTCCTTTTTTGAGCACTTATATTATATTAACATACATTATAATTATATGGAGCTCGCTGTATATTTGAATATCCGCAGCCCAACTATTTTCTGCTGCAAATTTCTTCCACTGAAACTAAGTCCGGCTTTACACGAATGGATTCCTATTGCGAAATCCATGGTTGGCGTCCGCGCAGAGGATTCGCAGCGAATTGCACGCACTGAAAGGTATGTATTTTTGCTTTTCTCCTTCACACTTGTGGAAACTAATTGCATATTCTGCATAATCACAATACTCTATTTTGCTGCGGACTCTGCGCGGATGGCCTCCATTGAAGTCAACGGAGGCCGTCCGATCCATAGCCCATCCGTAAATAACATTGCAGATGGGACACGGGTACCTGTATCATCGCCTAGCGACGGCGTGGGAAATATAAATATTTTAAAGAAAAAATCTGTCCTTCGCCTGACCGATGGCGAGCCTCAGCAGTCATCCGCATTACAGATTTTGCAGGTACGCAGGGTCACTGCTTCCGCTGTGGGATCCCACATGCAAGATCCGTCTTGTCCGTGTGCAGCCAACCTAAATGGGATTCGTTCAAATCTCATTCACTTTTACTGCACTGCACATTGTGGCCTGTAGCTGAAATTCTGCAGCAAATCTGCCATGTCTGAACTCATCCGTAGGTCGCCCTTACACGAGCGTATTGTGGCTGCATTTTTGTGTTTGTATTGTGGAACTGTGTCCTGGTCCAACCACAGACTGATTATGATGTTCTCCTGCTCCTGCCCTGGCTGACCCTCACTACACAGGCAAACAGGATCTCATTCTTGGGACCCACCAATTGATTGGATATTTTAACCCTTTGCAATCCAATTTTGGATTCAGGGTTCCCTAGGGAGCTTTCTCTTTCTGCCATTATACAATGGCGCCATCTGCTGGCTAGAGCCAGTACTGCTGTATGGGACATGCTGAAGAGGCCTCCGACAACAAAGCGGCCAGTAATATAAAGTAAGAATACCCTGCTGGACATCTTCAGACATTGGAGCTGTATAGCCTTCAATCAGAATGTCTTCAGACGGCAGACAGTGGATTGGAAAGGGTTAAACACCAGCCGAACTGATGTAGGTGGTGCGTCATCTGGTCAGGCAGCACCTCCACCATTAAAGCCACCACTTTACTCTCTTCACCACATATGTAGTATCATTGTTCACAACAAACACGACTGTACGGGTTTTGCTCCACCCCTCTCTTTCCTCCTCGTCCACATATTTTTATTGATGACCTAGATGACCTACCATCATGTTACGGCCAGTTGCACACGGGCGGATTTAAATTGCGGAATCCGCGACCACCACCCGTGCGGACTATCCGCGGTGTTCCACACACATTGAAAGAATAGAACATTCGCATGTCGGCTCAAATGATTACGATTTCCGTGAGCGGCTTTAAAGTCGCAGCATGCGGTATTTTTCAGCGGGATCCACACGGATGGCTTCCTTTGAAGTCAATAGATGCCGCCCAACCTTGCGGCCCATCAGCTGGAGTCTACCACTCTGGACCCCCACCAATCAGCTGTCTGGGCACCCACCGTCAGCACCACCCATTCAATGGAGCAGAAGCAGATTGCTAGAACCCCTGTATAGTGGCTGGGGCTGCTAATTGCAGGTAAAGCTCCAATTAATTCCTTAAGGACCAAGCACCGTAAATTTACGGCACTTGGCCCTGGGCTTTAATCCTGATCGATAGCAGAAATGCGGTGCAGGACTGAAGCCTCTGCTCCTGCAATTAAGCAGGAGCAGGTTGGGTTCTCAGCTGTTAGTGACAGATGAGAACCCGGAGGAGAAGGGAGAAGCGATTTATAACCATTTCTGCGTTCTTCTTTCTGGGGTACATAGCACTCAATGAGACCATGTGAATGTCCCCCAGAGGTCTTACATGACTTCATGGAGGACATAGATGGTAAAAAATAGTTAGAGAATTAAATTTAAAAAATTACAGAATAAAATAAAAATATATATAAAAAAGGAAATGACCCAAAGCCGACGGCAATCAAAACCGTCGCTATATGCACCCTGTAATCCAAAACCATACATATTACATATCATAACGTCCGAAACAAAATGAGTAACCCGTTCTCAAACTTTATTTTAGCGTAAATGTACTAATAAAAAAAAACAACTATGAGGCTGCATTCCCACGAACGTATATCGGCTCGGTTTTTAACGCTGAGCCGATATACGTCGTCCTCATATGCAAGGGGGGGAGGATGGAAGAGCCAGGAGCAGGAACTGAGCTCCCGCCCCCTCTCTGCCTCCTCTCCGCCCCTCTGCACTATTTGCAATGAAAGGAGGTGGGGCGGGGGCAGAGCTAAGTTCTGAGAATTAGCCCCGCCCCGCCTCTCCCCATTGCAAATAGTGCAGAGGGGCGGAGAGGAGGCAGAGAGGGGGCGGAAGCACAGTTCCTGCTCCTGGCTCTTCCATCCTCCCCCCCCCCCCCCTGCACACGAGGACAACGTATATCAGCTCGGCGTGAAAACCCAGCCGATATACGTTCATGGGAATGCACCCTAAATGTTTAAAAAATAATTACTTTTAGCTTTTTACCCCCAATAAAACGAAAAAAAAAATGGAAAAAAAAGTCAGTGAAACAGATATTTAAAGAATAGCTGTATATATCACTTAAAAAAACAAGCAAAAATAATTTTGGTAGCTAAAAGAAAAAAAATAGGGCAGTAAAACCACCACATGGGTAAAATCCCTAAAAAGTGTCTGGCACTTAAGGTACAAAACAGCCTGGTCCTTAAGGGGCTAAAATCAGTGAAAGCTGCGCCTACAATTACCAGCATCGGCCACTACACAGAGGTTAGAGGGATGTACTTCCGCTCTGTACACTTTGCTGTGGCTCTGACAGGGGGTGCCTTATCAGCTCATTGGCCAGGGTTCCAAGTGGCGGATCCCAGATGATCAACTATTGATGACCTATCCTGTGGGTAGGCCGTCAGCAGAAAATGCCTGGAAAACCCCTTTAAGGAATATGGGTTGGAGATTCACAGTGATGTTCATCCAGGGGTTGTATGTGAGCGCTAGGAATCTCCTCATCACAAGTTCCCTCTTATCACTATCAGAACCTGACACGTTTCCTTGCAACATCAGAAAATGTAAGACTTGTGCCCAAATCTTCCCAACAAAAACAGTCCACACACCCAACACCCAACAGGACTATGGGATGACTGACGCTTTCTCCTTTACGTCCTCCCATGGGGTGTACATGATACGGTGTACAAGGTGCCCTCATGACATCTATAGTGGGGAAATAAAGCAGAGATTACAGTCCATTGTGAATTTGTCCAGACATTGAATGACGGAGGAGCTGGATCTACCTGTGGGGAACCATATGCATGGACCAGACCACAGTGTGACAGATATAAAATACTCAAAGGTCTTTTTTAGGAACCACCAAGAGAGGAAAGTTTGGGAATTCAAACTTATAGGAACTTTCCAGTCACTGACTGAAGGACTCATCCTAACACCTGGATTTATGACCCACTACATGGACACTTCACACCGCCATGAATGACTAGAGTCCATCACCATTTAGCTTTCCTCTATACAGAGTCCAACTTTTATTGTTTTGGCTTATGTCAATGATGTTTCACCCCATATACAATATCTTGATTTAAAGGGGTTGTCCGACTTAGGCCCCTTTACACAGAATTATCAAAATGGTTGGATCATGCAAAACTGAATGTAGACACAGCCAACATTTGACTGACAAATGATAATTCATTCACTTATCATTCATTTTAGGGCTCTCACATGGGTGTATTTTGTCTGCATATTACATGCATATATTTTACATACATAATACGTATTGGCCCATTGATCTACATTGAACAATTCAGACCTGCTTTTTTTTACATGTGTGTTTTACGCATGCGGAAAAAAAATATGTGTCCTATTATGGTGCGTATTATGAATGTAATACGCCTATTATAGACTATAGGTGTTTAAATTGTGCAGTAAATATGCAATATTACATGCGTATTTTCTGAGTACTGCATATTACACATGCATAAAAGGGCTGATATCTGTGATTGGCTGCAGCAGCCTGTGATAAGATCTGTGATTGGCTGCAGCAGCCTGTGATGGTCTATATACAGACTGCTGCTGTCTGTGAACATTATGTCACAGGAGAAACCTGGAGCTGTGACACAGGAGCTTGTTTACCATGTTTGCGAATGGGGATTCTATTTTTTTTTTAGTTGGACTACCCCTTTAACTTTTTAATTCTGTGATTCAGTTGTTATCTGGCTGATGAAGGGGCCCATACGCTCTGGAAACGTACAAATATAGTTTTTTTGGTGGACTTATACAGAGAACAGAACCTATTGATTTCAATGGGTTCATTCACATTTCAGCCGTGCAATAACAAAACCGCAGCAGGCTCTAATTTTCTGCTCATTTCCGCACCAAACATCCCCATAGAAGTCAATGGGGGGTCCAAATGCGCACGCAAGGAGATGCGTAATACGCTGCATAATTCTGCTGCAGAAAGAACACATCTGGAACTAATTAGCCATTTCAAGCGGTGCGTCTTGTTTGAACATACCCTACAGGTGGAAAAAATACAGTGGAATACCCCGTTATGCGCACAAAAAAGCATTGTTCATTCCGCAAAAATGCAGTGCTGTGGCGCGTGCCAATATTCATACACCCGAGTGAAGGAACCCTTGTAATATGTTTGTCTTTTTTTATACAAGACCTCCTGCTGTGTCCTGCGATGCTGCTCAGTCCTCCGCCGCTTTGTTTATGTACATCCTGCAGTCCCGCCCAGTTTACAGGATGCAGCCAATAGCAGAGCTCAGCAGCTGATCACTAAACTCTGTCATTGGCTGAGCAGCCTGCAACATCCCGTTGGGGCTGCCTGTAGGCTTGACGTCAGCGGTGCAGCCGGGAGAGGTGAGTGTATGCTGGTTTACAATGTTAGGGGAATGGGGCTTGGAGAAATATGACAACTCGGACAATCCCTTTAATAAGGTCAAAAAGTTGGAATTTTGTTTTTTTTTTCCTAGATTTTTTTTTCGATTCCCACAATCTTGTCTTAAGAAATGTGAATCTGGTCTGCGCGATTATCCCACCATTAGCAAGCATTGCAGTGCGAGATTAGAGTGATCCAGGCTCCACTTCTAGAGCGAACGCTCCAGCTGAGCGCGCTTTTATTTGCTCTGTTAAACCAGCGTGGTCCTTATTGCCATAAAATAGGTGGTTTGTTTCATACTACGCTGTTTATGATTTTAATCAAACCAATGTTTACATGAAGGTGCTTAGGTTTTTATGTAGCGTTATAAACAGAGCTGTCCACACATGTTTTTGATTGAGATCGACGTAAAAACAGAGATTTGGCCTTAGAATAAATTGAGATTTATGTGGAAAGTGATCCTCACAGCAGCCAACAAATTGCATGTGTCTGGCAAACAAGCCACATTTAGCTACTCCGGTTTTACAGTACGAACCATGTAATGTACAAGAACAAAAGCAATGCACAGTCTTCGTGCTGTCGGGGGCACGCAATGTGGCGGGAGCGGGCAATTTAAAGAACAAAAACAATATTTATGTGGGGGAATTAGTAAAATTGGTAAAAAAAATAATTCTACTGTAACTATGTTCCCCGCTAAGAGTAGTGGTGGTAGTGGTCGTAGTGGTGATCATTAGGGCCGCGCATCGATGAAGAACACAGCTAATTGCAAGAATTAGTGTGAATTGAAGAACACATTGATCATCAACACTTTGAACGCACCTTGTGGCTGCAGGTTCCTCCCGGGACTACGTCTGTCTAAGGCCTCAGTCAGACGGGAATTTTTTCACGCGATTTGCGGATCGCATGACAGATGCGCATCTGCAAATCGCGTGACCGGGGCCGACGATTCGCCGAAAAATCTGCAGCTAGCAGCGTTTTCGGCGAAACGGCCCAGCGCTGCCCGCTATCCTTTGCCACAGCTGTGGCAGAGGAGAACGATGTTCGCCCATTGAATTCAATGGAGCCGGCAATACAGCCGGCTCCATTGAAAGCAATGGGCTGCCGGCGAGCGCGGGATGAATTTTCGGGAAGGGCTTAAAGGGGTTATCCCGTGAAACAAAGTGGGGTTATACACTTCTGTATGGCCATATTAATGCACTTTGTAATGTACATTGTGCATTAATTATGAGCCATACAGAACTTATCAGAAGTTATTCACTTACCTGTTCCGTTGCTGGCGTCCCCGTCTCCATGGTGCCGTCTAATCTTCAGCGTCTAATCGCCCGATTAGACGCGCTTGCGCAGTCCGGTCTTTTCCCTTCTGAATGGGGCCGCTCGTGCCAGAGAGCGGCTCCTCGTAGCTCCGCCCCGTCACGTGTGCCGATTCCAGCCAATCAGGAGGCTGGAATCGGCAATGGACCGCACAGAAGACCTGCGGTCCACCGAGGGAGAAGATCCCGGCGGCCATCTTCACAAGGTAAGTAAGAAGTCACCGGAGCGCGGGGATTCGGGTAAGTACTACCCGTTTTTTTTTTATCCCTGCATCGGGTTTGTCTCGCGCCGAACGGGGGGGGCTATTGAAAAAAAACAAAAACGTTTCGGCGCGGGACAACCCCTTTAAGAATATAAGCCCCTCCCTGAAAACCATCCTAAAATGTGTAAAAATAAAAAAAAATGTATGCTCACCTTTTCCCTACAGACGGAGTTCAGCCGATCCCCGCCTGCTGAATGGGCTGCCTCTGATTGGTCACAGCCCTCACCAATCAGATGCAGCTCTCACTCACCCATTCATGAATTCATGAATGGGTGAGTGAGTGCTGCCTCAGATTGTCTGAGCGCAGGGACCAATCAGAGGCAGCTTTCAGCTGTCATTCAATAGCAGAACGCAGATAGGCGCGTTCTGCGATTCGTCGTGTCCTATAATTTATCGCACATCCGCATAAAAAGCGGACGTGTGACCGATCCCATTGCAAAGTTCCCTGAGGACCGCTTGACTCTTAGGCCAGATTCACATGAATGTACGCATATTTGTGCGAACGTGAGTATAGCATTTCTGTGGAACAAACTTTTTTTGCGCCTGCATCGGCGTATCTTACTGTACTTTTTTCATGCACAAGTTGTGGGCAAAAATATATAGAAATATTGCTATTTGTATAGCGCCAACTTATTCCACAGCGCTTTCAGGTAATTTATTTATTACCCCCCCACCAAGCTGGGTGCTCATGTAACGCAACTTGGAAGGATGGAAGGCTGAGTCAACCTTGAGCAGCTACCTGAACCACACAAAGATTGAACCCACAACCTTCAGGTCGTGAGTGAGAGCTTAAGGGTGCGTTCACACGAACGTATATCGGCTCGGTTTTCACGCCGAGCCGATATACGTTGTCCTCGTGTGCAGGGGGGGGGAGGATGGAAGAGCCTCAGAGCAGGAACTGAGCTCCCGCCCCCTCTCTGCCTGCTCTCCGCCCCTCTGTACTATTTGCAATGAGAGGAGGCGGGACGGGGGCGGGGCTAAGGTACACGAATTAGCCCCGCCCCGTCCCACCTCTCCCCATTGCAAATAGTGCAGAGGGGCAGAGAGGAGGCAGAGAGGGGGCGGGAGCTCAGTTCCTGCTCCTGGCTCTTCCATCCCCCCCCCCCCCCTGCAGATGAGGACGACGTATATCGGCTTGGCGTGAAAACCAAGCCGATATACGTTCGTGGGAATGCAGCCTTACAGGCATCCTATTAAGCCCTGCCACATTTAAGGGAAAGAAGCGATTCAATCTCCAGCTGTGAAAAAGTGATTATTTACCGTAAGCGCTGTGACACTGGAATAATCTGCCTTAAGGCCCTTATGCATGGAGCGATTATTAATTCGTTCAAAAATGTATTCAAACCAGCAAAATGAGCGATAATCATTCAATGTAAACACAGCCAACAATCGAACGATGAATTGTTTGCTTTTCATTCGTCATTGCAGGCATAAAAATTATCGACAAGCGCTGCTAAACAATGACAGGTGCCCCCTGCTGCCAAACTCCCTCCCCGCCAGCAGGAAAAAGGAGGGGGAGGGAGTTTAGCAGTGGAAAGAGCTGCTAAACAATAACAGGTGCCTCTAGTGATATTCTCGCCATGATTTCGCAATCGCCCGTGCGAAACTACCCTTATAGTTCGCTTTAAACAGCACTCATTCAGTCTTTCACAGTCGCTCATACAGGGACTGAACCATTCTTATCTGAACAAGCCAACGATGCATTTGCCTGTCTATGGACGTGTTTGCACATGTAAAACATAGAGAATCGAATCCATTGACCTCAATGGGTTTGTTTTCATAATCACGTTTTGCTTACGCAGAATAATAGGACCTGCTCTATTTTCCTGCGTTTTGTGCAGCGAGACTGCCATAGAAGTCTATGCCAGGGGTAAAGTTACGCAAGAGAAAGGATGTGCCACTGCGCAAAACACAGGAAAAGAAGACAACTGGAGTTTAGCAGCATGACCGAAAATCTTCACGCCCGTGTGAAAGAGGCGCTAGGTCTGAGCTGAGAGAAAAGATGGGATCTGACCTATCTTTGGTGTGTACTGCGCAGGAGTCTCCATAGACTCCTATAGGACCGGGATAACCCGCACCACGCAGCTCCCGATCATGTGAACTGGCAATTTCACTGCTAATTAAGCTTGAGACTTAATAGTTGGAAATCGCCCGTTCGCGCTATTATTAGTGCAGCATAGTCGCGATCTTTTCATGCGCCTATTCTGCGCTAAAACCACGTGTGAACGAGGCCTTAGTTGCAGTACATACAAGCGTTAAACCAATGTTTATGTAGTGCATGAAGAGTTGTGACCATATACAATTCAACTAATTATATACCTGCAGGGAACCTCTAATTAGATCCCAAGGTGTATGATGTTTATCCTTATTGTATTAAAGACACAATTAGCATTAACAAAGTGTTAATTGGGCAGTTAATGAGGAGATCAGTGATAAGACACATTTTTGCATAGAAAGAATGCTGCCATCTACTGGGCAGAAATTAGAATACATGGACTATATTATAGAGTGGTACAACAATAGGGGGTGCAGACTCTGTAGCTACATGTGGGCCCTGTGTGGGATGCTAAATTCGCACAGGGCGGAATTTGATGCCGATTGTCTGTAGCGGGTATTCTGCAACAAAGCCGCAGCACAAAATCTGCACCATTTGGTTTGGATTTTGATGCAGAATTGACCCCCTCCGCACTGCAAATCTGCTGCTATAAATTGGCATGATGAAGCAAAATCGGAGGTCAATTTCCGCATGGATTTGGGGCGGATTTTTTCCACAGTATGTGGATGAGATATTGAAAATCTCATCCGCTTGGCTGCTAATAGTAATCAGGAATGTGCGATGTCCCACGATGTGAGGCGTTATTGTGTCAAAACCACCGCCCATCACTTCAGGAAAGTAGCGATCCTCCGGCAAGAGTTTTTCATTGTTTTCAATTGGAAACCTTGCATTGTATCGCAAACCGTGCAATGTTTTTTTCTGACCCCACTGAAAAAAAAAAACTGGACAAGGTGCAGCGAGGGAACACCCAAAGATAGGACATGCCACAATTTTTTCCTGCACGTGTATGCGATATAGGGTGATGTGGGAGAAAAAAATATACTGCTCATGTATATGACCTCAATTAAAAGAATGGGGTTCATTCATGCAAGATTTGTGCATCTCGCAACGCACAAATCTCGCATAATTTTCTCAGGTGCGTAAAAGCGACCTTCTTCCGCAATTTATACAAAAGTTAAAATCCACAGCAGATCTGCACCATTTGGGTATTCCCAGGGTATTTTCTACAGCTTTTCTGCATCAGAAATGCAGAACCCCAAGACCGTCTTCAAATGACCGTATGCTTGTGTGGGTAGCGGTTTAAGGAATGACTAATGGTTTTTGGGGTTTTTTGCGGGCACATCCGACTATTTTACTGTACTTTTTACGTTTATTTGCGCACGGCAAAGATGCCCCGATTGAAATGGCTAGTTAGTCTTAAGGAGTTCTAGATGTGTTTTTTTCAGCAGTATTACGCATCTCCTTGAGTATTGCGTGCAAATTTTTGTAGACCCCTCCGTGGATTTCTGTAGGGACCTTTGGTGCAAAAAAAAAAAAAAAAAAATAGCACATGCTTTTTTTTTTTTTTGCAAACAAACCCACTGAAATCAATGGGTTCCACTCTGTGTGTAGCGCACACAACAGAAATCTCAGTGAACTTTCGCTCAGGGCTCTTTCCCACGTGCGTACTGTATATCAGCCAGCCGCTATACGCTATCATCTGGGACATAGAAACTCGTGAACGGGCGCCCAAATCTAACGTTTGTGTGCCCGTTTACACGGCATGGGCCGCTGCGCATAGACGCCAAGTTCACCATGCCGTCACTCCTTTCCGCGCTCTCTCCATTGCAGGCTCACTTCTGCACTCCTCCCAGCTCGTTCTTTGCAATGGGAGGGACCGGAGCTAAGCGCAGTTCTGTCCCGCCTCCTCCCATTGATGGCTATGGACAAGAGGCGGGGAGAGGGTGGAAGCTTAACCCCACCCACAACACACCCCTTGTCAGCAGCCAGCAATGGGTGGAGGTGGGATGTGCTGGCACTTAGCTGCACCCTGTCCCCTCCCATGGCAAAGAGCCAGCAGGGAGGACAGCAGAGGTGAGCCTGTGATGGGGGAAAGAGAGCAGAGGGAGTTTAGCAGCCACACTGCTGAACTCCCTCCCACCTCCAGTCACTGTCATTGGCTCCCATAGGAGCCCATGCAGCGGCCGACGTATTCTGGCCCCAAAGATAATTCCAGAACTATCTTTTGGACCTGAAGTAAAACCGCCCAGCCCTATATTGGCCAGCCGGGCACTTTTACGTTGCGGGAACACAGTCATGTGATCTAATGCATGAGAATCCAATGCATCAGATCACAGCGTATATCAGCGGGCCGTGAAACCGCTGGCTGATATAAGTTCATGGGAAAGAGCCCATAAGGCAGCTTTATGTGAGACTATGTTCAAAACCGCATCTCATGTACTTGTGCATGAACAAGGTTTGAAGAGGTACATAATTTGTGCTGCACGCATGTGTACACATCATAATGTACTTTGTGCAAGATTACACACCCTGTCCCTGAATTTATTGGCTATTTAAAGCCTAATATGCTCCAGCTGTATCCTTCCTGCATTTTGCACCTTGTCACACCCTAAGGCCTCATGTCCACGGGCAAAAGAAGAATTAAAATCCACAGCGGATTTTTACTCCTCTCCTGCCCACGGATCCGCATCCCATAGGGATGCATTGACCACCCGCGGGTAGATAAATACCCGCGGATGGTCAATAAAAGGGATTTTTTTAAAAATGGAGCATGAAAAAATCTGGACCATGCTCCATTTTCGTGTGAGACAAAATTCGGAATTTACTCACCCGCTCCGGTTCTTCCCTTCGCCGCGGCTCCATCTTCTCTCCATCGCGGCCGGATCTTTTTTCTTCGGTACGGCGCATGCGCGGGGCACATCACCGACATGCCCTGCACATCCGCCGGGCCGAAGAAAGAAGATCCGGAGCGGGCGAGAGGTAAGTTTATTCTTTTTAGCGCTCATGTCCGCGGGGCAGGAGGGACCCGCTACAGATTCTCCATGGAGAATCCAGAGCGGGCCTGATTTTCCCAGTGGACATGAGGCCTAAGGCCTCATGTCCACGGGTAAATTAATATTTAAAATCCGCAGCGTTTTTCCCGCACGTGGATCTGCGCCCCATAGGGATGCATTGGACACCAGCAGGTAGTTAAATACCTGCAGATGTCATTTCTCCCTTCAGGCACGGATCCGCATGCGGTAAAAAATCCAGACATGCTCCATTTTAGTGCGGGTGTCCCGCGGGGACGGCTCTCGCAGTCTTCTATTGAAGCCTATGGAAACCGTCCGGATCTGCGGAACACCCGTACCATAATTAAAACTCACCTGTCCTGGACGCTGCAGGTCTCCCTTCCTTCCCGGCCGGATCTTCTTTCTTCGGCCCGGCGGATGTGCTCAGCCTGCCGAGCACAACCGCCGGGCCGAAGAAAGAAGATCCGGCCAGGAAGGGAGACCTGCAGCGTCCAGGACAGGTGAGTTTATTCTTATTTTTTGGCCTCATGTCCGTGGGGCAGGAGGGACCCGCTAGAAATTCTCCATGAAGAATCCGTGGCGGGCCTGATTTTCCCTGTGGACATGAGGCCTAAGGCTTCTTTCCCACGAGCACATATCGGCTGGCCGTTTTCACGGCCGGACGATATACGCTACATTGGGGGCGAAAATACTGGGGAATGGGTGCATAAATCAAAACGTTTGTGCACCTGTTTATATGGCCTGGTTAGGCTGATGCAAATGCGCCGACCTCACCAGGCCATCTCCCGCTTCCCCTCCCTCTTCATTGCAGGCTTACCTGTCTTCCTCCCCTTTTGTTCTGTGCAATGGGAGGGGGCGGGGCAGGGCCAGGGCCAAGCCCAAGTCCATCCCACCTCCTCCGTACATTTGATGGCTATGGACAAGGGGCGGGCTCCACCTCCATCCCTTGTCCATAGCATCAATGGGAGGAGGCGGGGCAGACCGGCACTCACCTCCGCCCCCTCCCGATGCACAGAACGCTGCTAAACTCCCTCCCACCTACGGCCACTGCCATGAGCGCCCATAGGAGCTCGTGCAGCGGCTGGACTTATTCCAGCCAAAACATAGTTCCAGAACTATGTTTTTGGGCCGACATAAAAACGTCCGGTGCTATATTGGAACCCAGTGCATCAGATCACAGTGCATCTCGGTCTGCCATGAAAATACCTAAGCTTTATTCCCACCAGCACATATCGGCTGCCGTTTTCATGGCTGGCCGCTATACGCTACCTTGGGCAAAAAAACTGGTGAAAGGGCACACATATCAAACGTTTGTGCGCCCATTCAGATGGTGAGCCTGGCGCAAAAGACAGGGAGGGAGTTTAGCAGCCGTGCTGCTAAACTCCCTCTCACCTACAGCCACTGCCATGGGCTCCCATAGGAGCCCATGTAACGGCTGATGTATTCCAGCCCAAAAGATAGTACCAGGACCTAATGTAAAAACACCCGTCGCTAGATTGGCCTGGCCAGACACTTATCTCTCAGGAATACTGCCATGTGATCTGATGCATTAGAATCCAAAGCATCAGTTTACAGTGTATATCAGCCAGCCATGAAAACGGATGGCCGATATATGCTCGTGGGAAAGAGTCCTCACCCTGAGTCCACCTATAGACTTCGTTGGGACTTTAGAGTATGTAAGGCTGAAAGGAAGGAAGAAAAAAAAAAAGACTATGTCCATCCAGTTCAGCCTATTAACCCCCAATGTTGATCCAGAGGAAGGTAAAAAAATAATTGGGTGGTAGATGACAATCTTCCTAATTTAAGGGGGGAAAAAAAACAAACAAAAAAAAAATGCTGACTCCAATTTCACATTCAGAATAATACCTGGATTACTGACCCTTTTGCAGTTAATGAGGATTATAACATACTAGATTGCTCAAGGAAGGCATCCAGGCCCCCCCCCCCCCCCCCCTTGTACTCAGAGAGTTTGCTATCACCACGGTCTCAGGCAGAGTTCCATAATCTCACTCTTACCGTTAGGCCTTGTTCATACGAGCATGGTTTTAGCACAGTATAGGTGCGCAAAACAAAATCCCCCAAAACACTGAATGAGCAGATGCTCCAGGAGTAGAGAAAGCTGCCCCGCTTTCTCTCCCTGCTCTGGGGGATTAACCCGTACACCCTCTCTCCCTGCTCCGGGGATCCCCAAAAGGACATCTGCCATAGAGGAGAGGGTAGGGCTACAATTCCTCCATAGCAGAGATCCACCCTCTTTTCCCACGCTCTTGGGGGTGGGATGGGGAAAGGGGGTGCAGCAAGTCCTGTAACCCTGCCCACTCTACCTGCTATAGGGAAATCTTGTGGGAATAGAGGTAGAGGGAGTTCCCTACTGCTAGGGAATTACCTAGCAGCAGGGCTGGAGGAATTCCCAGCTGCTTACAGCTGGACATTTAAATATGTGCTGCCCAGAAGCACATTTTAAATGTCCTGCTATAAACTCCTGTTAGTCCCTGCCAGAATGAGGGGAAGCCCCAAGGGTTTTCTTAATCCCCGTGGGGACTAACAGGCGTTTATAGCAGGACATGTAAAATGTGCTTCTGGGCAGCACCTTTTAAATGGGCCAGCTATAAGCAGCAGGGAATGCCTTCGGTTGGCAAAAATCATCCTAATGAGATCTGTAATCTCATTTTCCAGTACAGGAGTTTCCATAGACTCCTGCTCCAATAGGAGTCTATGGAAACTCCTGCACATTGCACGCCAAAGATAGGCGAGGTCCCATCTTTTCACGCAGAACAGATCTTAGATGTGAGCTTTGCAGTCGCATGTCCTATCTTGAAATGGTGCAAGCATTTAGTGCGTCTAAAATTCCTTCATGTGAACACTTCTATAGGAAACCATTGGTTAAAACAAAACACTGTACTGTGCATCTCCGAGCTGCAGATGCCAGACAGGGTTGGATTTTGCTTCAGGCTCCCGCATGATGATTTCCAACCCATTTGTGGAAGACCGACCTGAGTGTGCAGCAGGACACCTGACATACAGTGAGGGAAGCTTGCATCGCAACATAGACAGTAGATTGTGAAGTCAAGCATCTCATGAGCAAACACACACCTCCCACGGAGTGAAAAACATCTAGCTTACATGGAACCGATTCATTGCTGGCAATATTAAGTCAGCCAGGTGATTTGTTGCCCGGTCCAAGATGTATGTTCTCATGCAACACTCAAGTAAATGGTGCTCTTTTAAGGGAGAAGGGGGAGAAGAGAAGAAAACCCAACTTCATTAAAGTTTATTGAACCCCTACCCAGCTCCCCGTTTAATTAGCCTTTTGCAGCCAACTTTCCATTCATGGCCACCCCAAAAAACAGTAGACCTTCGCCCATCATTTACGGAATATCCTGGTGATAACTCCCACAAGGAAGTAACTAGCCCATCTTTATTTTTGCATTGATAGTTATAGGTTATAAGTCACAATATCTCATCCACTTTATATAATACTAAGCCCATATACAAATAAACATCTTAATAAAACTATGAAAAATGTAATAAGTTTATTTAAACAAGAAAAATTGGTAGAATGGTTATTCCAGCTGCCAACGAATGAACTGGTGAGGTTTAATGTTTAAACATATATAAAAAGTCACATGGAGACAATAAAAGAGAAAAATATAATCTTAACACAAAACAAAAAAAGGCTCAAAAATCTAAGTGACGGTGGAGACTATTTACACGGAGAGACGGTCTCAGTTCTGGATTCTCAGTGGTAGTTTGGATCTTGGGAGGGTGGTGTCTCCATCTTCTGCCAGCTTGGATTGCTCCAAGATTGTTGTATTTGTTCTGTTTTCTTTTTTGTGACCTTTCTTCTGTAGAAGCAAATTAAAGTATTGAGGCTCCAACACCAAGTTAACAGGATGAACTTTTTGTATTTACAGCCTGAACAAAAACCACCAACATGCAAAGTGATTTTAACATTTGGTTATAATACACCTTAATGGCTATTGGCCATCGACATCTGCAAATATCTGTATACCAAATGTACCTGTGCTCTATGTCATGTTATTGACCTTCGTCTGGAGTGGGAAGTTCGTTTATAGTGAAATTTAGTCTAAGACTTTTCTCAAGCAGCTCCAGTTTTCTGCAATGCGCTACCCCAGCCAATTAGCTTTGTTCCAATACCCACAATTTTAAGAGTGCCTTAAAAGCTCATCTTTATGGAGGCCTATCCTATTCCCCAATTTACCTTCATTGATCCTGTTTTGCCCACTTCAATCTGATTACACCATTTCCCATACAGCCTAATGCACTTTATATCTACTGTACAAGTGTCTCTACACCCCCTGTTAAAATGCCATGTAAAAAAAAAAAAAAAAAAAAAAAAAAAAAAGTTGACCAAGATGAAATCAAAGACACCAAAATTCCAAGAGCCAAAACTGTGCATCACCAAAACACACCGTACCCAGTGAAGCATGGTGGAGGGAGCATTATACTTTGAGAAGAAAAGGATGGAGCGACTTATGCTAGGAGTACGAACTGAAGGGTTTTCTCTTTTATGGAAAAGGAAGGTACTGCCCATCCACGTTTCACCACTGTAGATAACAAGGTGTAATGTAACTTACAAAAAAACAAAGTTATGGGCTTAAGGCACAACTCTAAGAATTGGCTTAATTCTGTCAATTTTCTTAAAATAGATTCAGTTTAAAATAGCCAATATAGAGGAGTTTCCACTCAAATGGCTGGGTAATGATCCACATACAATAAAGATATAAGAATGAGGCTGGATTCAGACGACCGTCTATCAACCGGGTTTTCACACCCAGCCGATCTACGGCGTGTCTCTGCAGAGGGAGGAGGCTGGAAGAAACGGAAGCTCTGAGTTCCCGCCCCCTCTCCACCCCCCTGCACTATTTTCAATGAGGAGAGGCGGGATGGGGGCAGAGCCAAGTTGTTGTAACTTAAGCCCTGCCCTGCCTCCTCTCATTGCAAATAGTGGAGTGGGGTGGAGAGGGGGGCGGGAGCTCAGAGCACTGCTCCCCGACTCTTCCAGCCTCCTCCCTCTGCAGAGAGAGATGCCGTATATCGACCGGCGGTCGATATACGGTCGTCTGAATGCAACCGCAATGGTGTAAAAAAATTTAAAAAATTATAATATACACACAAATCTGTGGAGGTAAAGACTAATTAGCTTTACAGTTTAAAAATCATTAGACAGAAGTATCATTATCTATTAGTTTATATAGTTAGTGCGATTTGGTAGACTAATTGTATGTCTAGATCATAAGAGGTAAGAAGTGTTTGTTATAGTGACAGTGCTCAACCCAAGTTCTCAGCACCCCAATATAGAAATGAAATGGGCACAAATAGTTTACATAAAGAACTATAAGAAAATCTATAAATACTGTAATGTAGCTTAAAAGGTTTCTGATGCTCACCTGCAAGTGCCAAATATAAATGCAAAAAATGCAGTTTATAAACGGGTGTAAGGAGTTTGTGCAGCTTTTTTGAACACTTTTGCAGAGTTTACCACCCCACCCCCCCATTGTTATGGGTGATGAGGTGCATACAAAAATTTATATTTATATATATATATATATATATATATATATATATATATATATATATATATATATATATATATATATATATATATATATATAGTTAAAAGTGGCATAACAAAAATGTATATAGGCTAAAACGATAGTATGATAACTTGTAGTAACAGATGTAAAGGCCATTTACTGGCAAGCGACACAGCAGTGGAGCAGATTACTAGCCAGACATGTAGGGAAAGTGTAGAAGGTATTCACAATTTACACAAACAAGAAAATAGAAGTAGAACTACTCAGCGCTGTGGGAGGACATGTGGCAACGGGGGCACAACCCCTTTAAGGAAGCCCTCCATTATTTAAAGGATACTAAAAAAAAGAATTTTACCTGGAAAAAGGGCACGCCACCATTTTCCTGGCAAACTACATTGACATCTATGAGGGATTTCTCGCTCACGATACTGTCATTATAGGCTGGGTCATCTTCAAGGGACTCCTGAGAAAAGAAGAGTGACATTTACAAAAATTATTTTTTCCTCTTCCAAAGTTTTCTGGGAACAAAAAGGGTTAATACAAAATACTGCAACCAAATAATCTACATCCTCCCCAAATTATCTGTCTCCCAATACTGTCAGCACATTTTGATTAGCAGCAGAAGTAGCAGATTTGGTGCCATTTTCCATGTCAAAAATCCACACCAAAAGTAGACTGACTCGGATTGGCACCAGAATCCACATGTGAACGCACTGTAAAGGATCAGGACAATATTGGCAGTGACCATCTAAAGAAGTTACACCAGCATAGTGGTACAGGTTCTTTGTGTGGAGAGTTGTATTTTCTTTTTTCACCTTCAATGGATTCTAGACTGTCCACAGATATACTGTCCACAGCTGATATACCCGGCTTCACCAGAGTTAATTTGGTGCGGGCGTTTATCCGTTTGCACAGAAAATTTTATGAAGTCGTGGTTACTTCAGAGTAATAAAATATGTATGCCCACACAGGAGTGTTAGATTCTCTTCAGACTGCATATACCGATGTCCCTCTGCAGAATGTGCCACCTCCCATTCTCCTGACTTTTTACCCTTAAAAAAGGTAATACCCCTTTTATTCAAATTTAACCCCAGACTGGAGATTGCAGCCTTTTCTTAGCCTTAGGCCTCTTTCACACAGGCTACAAAATCTTGCTGCAACACACATATGTTAAGCTCATGGTTTCCAATGGGTTCTTCCAGGCTAGAAAACATCGATCGTGTGAAATGATGGGGTTTAGCCCTAGCTAAACTGTATGAAGAGAAAAAATAAAACCCAGAAACAGCAATACTCACCTAGCTGGCGGCGTCTGAGTCCCTTGCACTGGTCTCTGATGCTGCCGTGTCCCCAGCGTTGACACAGCACACTTTCTGGTGACGGGGCTTTGAATACCCCGCCTCCAGCAAGCGAGTGCTGTGACTGGATCACAAGCGCCACTGGTTCAGCCAATCAGAGCCGGCGCTCGATCATTCATAGCCATTTACTGAATGACATCACTAAATGGCTGATTGGCTCTGGTATAAGATACCCCCAAAAATAAGAGCTTGTCTCTTTGGGGGAAAAACAACTATAAGAGTGTCTTATTTTCAGGGAAACCCAGTAATAACACTTTCCCAACTGTTTCCAAGATACTATATGACTTTGCTCACACTAGGTCTGCTCACCTGGTCCACAGGCTCCTCCAGTATAGAAATCACACTGTTGGCCACTGCTTGACGTTCTTCCTGTTGCTTTCTAAATTGTTCTAGGAGAATATCTCTTGGATGACCCTTTATGAGAGAAGACGGGTAAGTGTAGTCTCTCCTCTGAGGTGTGGTACCTGCAACAGAAATTTGTGAACACTCTGTATGTAGCCAAGTATCAGCCGGTTTCAACATCGAACTATCCTAATGCACAATGAAACATTCCTTGGCAGCTCACCCGTTGGGATGTCATTTCTGAGTTCTTGCCTAAGGTAATTTTTTACTTTATTTATGCCGGCTTCTATTTGCTCATCAAGCTCCAGCTGATGCTCTGCAATCATTTCCTTAGTACTGATGACCTGGTCGCAGAGGGTGGATAAGGCCTTCTCCTCTGCAAGCCTTTTCTGGTTCACCAGGTCTGTAATCTGAGCCACTGAGGAGCTGCAGGCTTCTTCCATACCCTGGGGGATACAATAAAAATGACCAAGTTATCAATTCACCTGCAACATGACAACCTTCAAGCAGACTGCAAGACACAGAAGGGTGCAGAGACCATTGTGAGCAAATTAAAAGGGGTTATCCCATGCAAGATAAATAAGCAGAATGTTTAGTTAAAAAATGGGACCGAGGGCTCAAAACTTAAATTTTGTTCATTGTTTGGCAATAAATTAAACTTTAAAGTTCCCATAGGGGGACTTAAACTGGCAAGCAATTGATCACCTATACAATAAACCGCAATACTTCACTATTGCAGTATAAGTTGTATTATTGCAGTTTAATCGTATTTCTGCAGGCCACTTGCGTGGCTTAATAGGCACAAGTCCATGGCAGCTTTGAGGGCCTGGGCAAGGCCTCAGGTAGCCATGGCAGAAAAAAAGTCACCCTGCAGTCTTTGTGATGGGAAACCAGCCACTGCAGATAGGTGTCAGCTTGCATCATATGGTGTGTACTAGCTAGGCTCCATACAAATAAACCCCACACCCATGTGCAGTATATGTATGACTGATTGCATTACCAGGCTGCAAAAAAAATACACCACCATTTACAGATTTTTTAAAAACCAGATAACCCCCTCTTGAGAGTGCTCTGCATGTCCTGATATAACTTTACAGCCACATCTACACCAAATCAAATGCAGTTTTTCATCCTATTTCCCTGCAACGGCTCCCAGCAAATATCTAGCACAGCACGGCCATTCTGCTATGAGGACAGTCTTGAACATTCCGTGTCAAATGCAGCCTCATCCATTATACTAAACAGTGGAGAGCGGCCCCTGACATTATTAGTGCCAGTGCCAGTATGTTAAAGCAATAGAGGTTATGATCAGCGAGGTCCCAGGATTCCTTTAGAGAGTGCATAGTGGAGTAAAGAGTGTGCTGGCACCAAAATGTAGTTTGCCATAATTCTATATACGAAATCTATAAATATATAACGGTCGCCATCTTCTGACCATAAAAGGTTTGTTTTACCGTCCATGGCGTTAGGCTTGTTTTTTTGGAGGACTTAAACTTGTGATCATTTGATCGCTATACCATATATTGCAATACTTACGTATTACAGAATGTTATTTCTGCTGGCAAACACAGTAGATGGCAGTCATGAAGGCCTTCAATGACAACTGAACAGCACCTCACAATCTCATCCCACGGGATCTTTTGAATGTCACTGTCCAAATTGACAGTGGCATTTAAAGGGTTAAGCCGTGATCAGCACGTTAGTCAGCACCCAGTGTATGTAAGCAGGCTTGGCACCTGTACATACACCATTAGGGTGAAGGGGATAAGCGACTGCAGGGTCAATTTTAAATCTAGTTATCAATCCTTTACAGAGTCACCTGGTACTTACCTTCTGAAAGCTTTGGAGCTGGGTTTTTGCAGCCTGTAAGTAGCCATCCTGCTGTTCCATAGCAGAAGCCACTTTCCCCCTGGTGGTCACGAACCAGCTCTTGGTTTCCCCAGATAGGGCCGTGATGTTGGTGCTGAGCTTCTCACACAGGATGTTGGATTCCTCTACGGTGCTGATGTTTGTCCCTACCAGTTGCTGGATCTCGTAGCCGACATCTCCGCTGTGATCTACAAATACCTTGTGATGACTTGAAGTTTGCTCGATGGCTTCTGAGGCCACACTGCAAGACGAAGGTTATTGGTCGACATTACTGGGATTCCACATGCTGCAATATCTACCATTGACCCATCAGTAGACATTTCATGCAAACCCTTATCACTATTCTCTATACACATTCAGCGGTTCACTACTGCGCCATTCTGTAAGACGCACGTAAAGTTCTTACTTATCCACATCTTGCTGAAACTGATCGGCAGTGTTCTTGAGCTCCCCGCCTTTCATAAGGAGGCTCTCAAAGGTCTGATCCGCTTCCACGGCAAAGAGATTCATCTGATTTTGTAGCAAATATAGGAGATTGTTCACTCCCTGAATAGAGAAGTAGGTTTTAATTTGCTTATGTGCTTACATTTATTTCACAGCATATTTGATAGGACATGCTACCCCCTTTAGTGAAAACCGTGCCTATACGCTCGTACCTACCATTGGGAGAAAGATTTATATAAAAAAAAAAAAAGGGTAAGGGTACTTAATGGAAATGGTGTGGATTTTCTGCAATGGGAAATCCAGCAGTCTACACCTTCAATTAGTGATTGGACAAGTCCTCACCACCACAGCAGAACCCCCTCTTTCCAGTAGTCACAGCGGACCCCCCATCCCCCAAATGTCCCCAGCCACTGCCATGCATCTTCCAAAAGACCACTGAAATGGCTAACAGACCGTTGCTAGCGAAGGGCATAGCACCGCCATTCTGAGAGCTGCTATTCCTTCCCTACTAGGCCGGTGTTATGTTCACTGCTTCTGCTAAGACAGACATAGCTCGATGCTGTCAGACTGGTAGTCATAGCTCTTTACACCCCGCAGCAACCTAACAGTACCTGCAATAGTAACCCAGCCTGCTGCAGTGCGCTTTCGGCTCTGTACACCAACATAGCAGCCAAAGACCCCAAGGTGGTGGACCCCTGCTAATAAGCTACTGAAAACCTATTCAAATAATGGATCACCACCATTTCAAAAGGTGGACAATCCCTTTAAGTCATGAAGGCAAGGGTATATATCCCAGTCACCAGGGAAGATTTCCTAGTTTCCATGACTTACCAGGCTTGTGCAGCCCCATGGTGGGTCTCTGTTTTAACAGGCTACATGTGGAGGTACCTTTTGAAATGGTTCTCCAGTTCTTTAAAATTAAATTAATGACTTCTCCTTCGAGTAGGCCATCAAGATTAGGTTCCAAGGGTCTGACTCTAAACACCCCATTGATCAGTAAGTTTAAAAGGTAAATCCCCTTCATTGTTTACCAGGCACAGCTCTGTATTCTTAGTAGTGGAAGTCCCTGGTATTACAATTTATTTCAGCTTTGTTCTATTCAAGTGAATGGGACAGAAGTAAGAGTAGCAGCTGTGCCTTGTATAAGTAGTACAAGGGGGCATAAAGCAGCTTTCAAAGCATTAGGTCCCCTTCAAACAGCGGATCAGCAGATGTGCCAGCACCCAGTCTCCCACCAAATACTGAGACTCACGATAGGTCATTCATTGTAAAACAAACCCCTTTAAAGCACCTGATTGATGCACCTATATGCTGACCATTTACACAATACCTTTGACTGCAGGGACCGGGCGGCCTGGAGCGCTTGCTTCAAACTTTCAGCCTCTGCCTTAATAGTGGAAAGGGCGGAAGTAGAATCCAGACGTAACTTTTGCAGCATCATACAATGTTCTGTGAAGAACCTGTTCATTTCTTCTTTCTGACAGTTAACCTATAGGCAGAGTTACAGTATATTACCGCTATGACACCATCTGCCAATAGTTATATTTAAAGGGGCTGTACCACAATTACAAGTTATTTCCCATCTACAGGGAATGTTCCCTCCTTAGACACTTATGATATAACTTGTCATTGTGGTACTGTGAGGGTATATATATATATTGCCATATGTGTTTTTTATGCTTTTATACCTGTATGCAAGTTTTATTCAATTCCAAATGAAAAAAACTTTAATACTTCGCCTTACATCAGATATGCCAAGGTTTTGCAAGAGATGTATCTTAAATTCAGAGAAGAAGAACCAGACACAAGGCCGCATGTACTTGGCCGATTTCCCAGAAGCGCAGAAACAAGATATCAAGATGTTCAAATGTACATAATTTTCACTGTCTTAGGCCGGACTTCTTAGAATTGTGTGGGTAATTCTTTGTACTGGAGTTAATTGAATACGTGATTTTCTGTATAAGCCAGAGGCGCCTCACTGTCTAAGGCGGAAATCCGGACTGCCCATATATGATTATGAGCCCATCACCCCCTAGTGGTGAGAGGGCAGAGGGTATAAGATCTCATGTAATCTGTAATAAAGTGCGCAGTTTTTTCTCCCGTGTGAGGAGCTAGACCAGACTCCTGTGTGTGGTGTCTCTTCTTACGGCCGGCAACGGGGCAAGTGGGGTGGGCCGGATTGGTGTTGCACTTAGAATTTTAACCCTCATAGTACAATCCCTTTAAAAAAAAAACGCACGTGCCACCGCTACAAAAAATGGTTAACCCTTTTGTGACCAAAAGATTAATAATGCCTATATGTCCACAGCAAAAATCACCTATTGGAAAGTCAATCTATAGGCAAATACTTTATTGCATTCTATACTTGGTCTAAAGACATTTCTACTGCTTAGGAGGTGGTTTTCACAGCGTCAAAACAGAACAAGTTAAAGGTGTTTTTCCTGACAAATGAAGTTATCCCCTATGCACAGTTAAAGTAGAACTAAAACTTTTTATACATTTCTGACATGTCATAGCAACCGATCACCGGGAAATTCAGCACATCAGCACCCACCGATCAATATATCGGACATGACACTGACAGCAAAAGTTTTTAAAAGCTCAGTTACTTTTTGGCGACCCTGCAGGCCTGGACAAAGATAATTGCATTGCTTCTCGAACTACCTGATGTACACTGTGCTTTAGCACGCATTGGTAATAGAAGACACTATATTCTGACTGGCCAGCACTTGATAAATCAAAGCAGGTGTAGTGTCTTTGACTACCTGATGCACACTGTGCATTAGCATGCATCATTGGTCTGACTAGTTGGTTCAGCCATCTTTGTTCGATCCGTTAAATCAGAGTAACATATGGAGCTGCATTAAAATAAACAAAAAACATAAAGCTCCAATGTTAATGTGGAATCACTCCCACCAGTCACAGGAGTATGGAGATAACGCTAAAGAGCTGCAGTGTCCTTGCACTTGCATTGCAACTAAACCAATAGTGCAACCGATACACATGCTGGAAAAAAAAAGTGTCAACAATGCCGCCATATTCTGCATTACAGTCACTAATATATTCACATACCTTGTCAGCAACAGCTGAGAAATTCTGCAAGCATTGCTTCATCCGAGAATTCAGTTCCAAAACAGAGGTCATAATTGGCAGAAAGTCAGACGCCAGGGATTTCTGCAGAGCAAGCTGGTGCTCATCCTGCCAGGAGAGATTACACAAAAGAGCATAGCGCTGTACAATTAGACAAATGCTAAAGCCCAGACATTAGGAGATATAAAAGCAGCACAGTAAATCACATTAATAGAAACAAGAGTTTAATACTTCCCATAAAATCTCTCGTCACGTTCTTTGGGGGACACAGCTGAAGACCATGGGTATAACTACTGTCACTAGGAGGCAGATACCAAGCAAGTGTATTAGCTCCTCTGACCACCAGCTATACCCCTCCTGCAGGCACCACACTAACCCAGTTTGTATGCAAGCAGTAGGAGAAGCAGCATAGGATAGAAAAAAAGTTAAGTCAAAGCGAAACCGTGAAATATTAATGCAGCCTCGGGGAAAACGCTCCAACATGGAAGTCAATGGAGAGTCCTGGGCAGGTGCTGTGTCCCTTAACCCCTTGAGTGGCAGGTTTCCTACCACCCTGTCGTGCCCACCAGGGCAGGTTTTTTAAAATGGTCTAATCATTGAATTTCAACTAGTTTTGCAGTTGCGTCTCAAGAGCCATAACTTTTTCATTTTTCCATTGACATGGCCATATGAGGGCTTGTTTTTTGCGGGACAAGTTGTGATTTTTTAAACAGGGGGGAGTAAAAAAAAGAAATGGGGAAAAAAGAAAAAAAGGGGCCATGTCATTAAGGGGTTAAATAATGTATTAACTTCCTTCTCTGGGTCATTATGACGCATGGATACCACATGTGTGATTGCATTTTTGATTTTTTACAAAGTAAAGGGAGACAAGTGTTTTTTTTATTTTTTTAATAATTTTTTTACTTTTTTTTTTAAATTTTTTATTTTTTTTGTCCCTTTAGGGGACTTCCACAGGGACCCATCAGGACCCCTGATCACATTCCGGGGGTCCGATGGTGACAGCCCTTTACATGCTGCAGTCACATAGACTGCAGCATGTAAAGGGTTAACACAGCAGAGATCGGAGGTTTTCTCTGATCTCTGCTGTAAGAGCTGGTACCTAGCTGTCTTCTGACAGCTAACAACCAGCTCTCCCTGCCACAGAGACCATCGGCTTGCTTCTGACAAGCCGATGGTCTCTATGGCAACTTGTAAACAAAGCAGGAGGTTGCCGACATGTTGGCAATATCTTCTGCTGGTTTTTCAAAGCCCTTGCACTGCTCTGTGTGGGTCTGTGCAGGCAGAGCACACTGTCACAGCTTGTGGCATTGTGCTCTGCAGCTCCCATAGTGATACATAGCCCGGAAATCTTCCGGGCTATGTCACTATGAGCAGTGGAGCTCGTCCCCGGAAATTTTCCGGGCGTGCCACTCAAGGGGTTAAATGTGACGAGAAATTTTATGGTAAGAAAGATCTGGTTTTCTTGTTTGTGTCATTGGGGGACTCAACAGAAAACCACGGGATGTTCCAGCGCAGTCCCCTGGGCGTGAGGAAGAGCAAAAAAAAACGCATGCCGTAAGTTTATGGTCTGTGACCGAGAGAGGCATCAGCAGATTAAAAACTGTACATGTGCAGGCCTTACATAAGAACAGAAGCACCCTTGAGTACCATCCAAGAGGCGCCCACTGCTTGTGTAGAATGTGCCGTAACACGAAAGGGAGGCTCTCTGCCCTTGGCATGGTAGGCCTCCGCCACTGCTGACCTGATCCAATGTGACATGATGGCTTTGGAAGCTAAAAGGCCATGCCCACGGCCATCTGGGATCACTATAAGAGTTGGAACGCCTCAAACAGGCAGATCTGCAAGGCTCGAAGTACATCCTTGTGGAGAGCATTTTTCCTCAGATGAGCAGCGGCGGGGCAGAATGTAGACAAGACAAGGTCTTCATTGATGTGGAAAGCTGATACCACCTTAGGAAGAAAGGAGGGAATGGAATGCGGGACAAAGCTACAAGCTCAGAAACACAGACGTAAGAAGGTACAAACAGCCGACGTTGTCCATATTCTGAAGCCAAAGATTGTTGGAAGAGTCAACACCTGACCTTTCAGAGAACTGAGGCCCAGGCGCATGGCCAGACCCTGGAGGTAGGACAAGAGGCGGGATAGAGAAAAGTGCATAGGATGAAAGTTTAGTTTGTATGGGAAAATGTAATTCCTCTGGTGTAGAGGAGGGTTTTCTAGCCCTCAGCAGTCTGAATGACAGGTTCCGCAATAGGCTCTCAGGACCTTAAAGCGCCACACTGTTAAACGAAACAGACACTCAGGTGTAAGAGGGGTCTATGTAAGACTATAGTCTCGAAGAGAAAGTCACCATAAAGTGTCAATGAGATCCATGTATCAAGCCAGTTGAGACATGAGAATTACCAGGTAGCCTTCCAGTTTTATCTTGAAAAGCCGTGTAATGAGTGGGAAGGAATAGAAGGTGCAAGCACACTAGAAGACGTTCCAGGGAATTACAAGGGCATCCACCATGTGGATGATTGGGGAAGGCAATGGCAAACCACCCTGCAAAAAACAGTCTGCCAAGAAACTGTCATGATGCGACGTCACCCTAGGAGTCAGTCATGATTTGGTGCTGCACCCGGGGACTTTACATACCTCTATTATGTGCAGGTGGCCTATAGTATAAAGTACATGCGAATCACTTCTAACTGAATAGTTTGTACATTTCTTCCCACTATCCCTCCAGAGGCATATCATAAAAGGCCTCCCCTAGGTACATTGCTAGATCAGCGATCATCGCTCACTGCCCCAGAACACCAACAGATCCGTAAGTCTGACTTAGCAGAACTCAACAAAAGCTGGTAAGCTTGCTGCATGTGCACTGTGGATGAAGATCTGCACACCTATCCCAAACCTTATTAAATCAAGCTTCTTCATTGGTATAGAGCCAATTGCCTCTCGTTTATCCATCTTGTTGCCATGACCTTGCGAGCCAAGAACAGTCAGAAAAATACGTACATGGTGCTGCCACTGCCCCTATGGCTGCAAATTTACAGGGTGGAAGGGGCAGCTGGAAGCCCACACTATGAGCATCCACAATATACTTAAGATTTCAGGGAACTTGTTAGATGCCACAAGTCAAAAGCAGTCTATGCTGGAAGACACCAATTTCAAGTAAGAGTTGCATACCCACAAACCCATTACTACATACCATCAGCTTCTGCAGATCCTCCTTTGCTTGAGCGGACAGTCCTTCCTGCTTTAGCATCGCATCTACACTGAGAGACACTTGAACGGATACAGTATCTTGAACCGTATTAAAGGATTTGGCCACAGAAGCAGCCGTGGCATTTAAAGCTGAAGAGCTGGCAGAGAGGTGGTCATCTGCAAGAAGAAGGTCTGGCTATCTAGCAAATATCTATATATACAGGTCAAGTCAAAGAAATTGTGCAAAAAACACCAAGCAGATTTCTTCATAAATGAATTGACGTACAACAGCCAGAATGACCTGAAAAGATACAACATTTGTAATGTGCATTAAAAACTTGAAGAGTTGGTGACACGGCAGACGTTAAAGGGGTTGTCTCATGAAATCAAGTGGGGTTATATACTTCTGTATGGCCATATTAATGCACTTTGTAATATACATCGTGCATTAATTATGAGCCATACAGAAGTTATTCACTTACCTGCTCCGTTGCTGGCGTCTTCGTCTCCATGGATCCGTCTAAAATCGCCTCTTCTGGCGATTTTAGACGCGCTTGCGCTGTGCGGTCTTCTCCGTGTTGCATGGGGCCGCTCGTGCCGGAGAGCTGGTCCTCATAGCTTCGCCCCGTCACTTGTGCCGATTCCAGCCAATCAGGAGGCTGGAATCGGCAATGGACCGCACAGAGCCCACGGTGCACCATGGGAGAAGACCCGCGGTGCATCGTGGGTGAAGATCCCGGCGGCCATCTTAGTAAGGTAAGGAAGAAGTCGCCGCAGCGCGGGGATTCGGGTAAGTACTAAACTTTTTTTTATTTTTTTTTAACACACGCATTGGGGTTTGTCTCGCGCCGAACGGGGGGCCTATTGAAAAAAAAAAAAACGTTTCGGCGTGAGACAACCCCTTTAAGTCAGTAGTCTAAGGCTGCCTGTCCACGAGCGTTTTTGAATTGCGTTCCCTGCAGCGATAATCCGGCTGCAGGGAACGCAATGCACGCTTTCCATAGCGTTGCTATAGAAAGCGCAGCTCCCTGTACACAAGCGGAGAATCATTGCGATTCTCCGCTCGCGGACGGCAATCCGCAGCAGGATAGGCTGACCACGGAGACCCGTCTGCAGGCTCCTGCACCCGGGCGGCGGCGATCTGCTGCGGGATACCGCAACGCCCGTGGACAGGCAGCCAAGATGCATCCTAGCATACCTAGCTATAGATTCCACTGCACTATTAACTTGACATTGTCGTGTCACAAATCGTGCCACATTGAACATCTATAAAAGGTGCATTGAAAACTTGAATAGTTCTCATTTCAGGACATTCTGGCGGAAGTATGTCAATTCATGTTTGGTGCAAAAGTAAAGCTGATTCAGTCATTCCTTTTGAATCACCATTATACTAACATTATCCATCCATATCCCTAAATGAAAGGGATGCCATAATGTACAAAACAGGCACTTACTTATTGAGCTGGTATAGACATCCAGTGTCTGCTGCTGCTTTGCGCTGTACTCATCCACAGATCTCTGAATGGTGCTAAACCTTCTATCCATCTCTTCTGCAAAGTTCCCCTGGACCCGGCTATTGTGCTGTTCCACTGCTACCTTACGATCCAGCTTGGCATGGAGACCAGTCACATCGTTTGTAGTATCTTTAACAGTGCTCAATAGCTAAAACCATCAATGGTAAGGATTTTCAAAAAACTTAGACATAAATTTGTTCAATTACAAGAAAACCCTTAAAAGGGATTTTGATCACCCTCTTCTCAGGATTGGATGGAACAGGAAGTGCCGTGGCTGCGCAGCATGCCCATTAATTTCAATGGGAGTGAAGCCTGCACATATTCCCCTGTCCACTTATTACATCTGGTCCACTGCACTTATTTGTGGATGGATGGGGTTCTGCCACATACAATTCCCATCAACTACTGGATACCTATCCAGAGAAGGGGTGATCAGTTAAAAAAAATAAATAAATAAAAAGCAGACCCCTTTTTTAAAAAGGAATCCATCACCTCCTGTGAGCCCCATAAACTAGGTTATGAGGCTCAAAGGTGAGTCTGGGAAGCCATGTTTCATACTTACCAGGCGGTCAATTCCTGCGCTACATCCCCAACAAAGTTGGTACATGGGCTCTCCTATTCATCTCTATGGGAGAATGCATGCACGCAAACTTTGTGGGGACTCAAAAGGTAACGACAGGTACCCTTTAAAACCTGAGAGGAGAACGCCCTTTGACGGTCTGTTTATGTCCATGTAGAGGGAATAAGTTCATAAGTAGAGATGAGCAAACCTACTCGTTTCGAGTAATTACTCGATCGAGTACCGCTATTTTCGAGTACTTCAGTACTCGGGTGAAAAGATTCGGGGGGTGCTGGGGGGGCGGCGTGGCGGCGCGAGGGGTAGCAGCGGGGAACAGGGGGGAGCCCTCTCTCCACCTCTCCCCCCCACTCCCCGCTGCAACCCCCCACTCACCCACGGCGCCCTTCGAATCTCTTCGCCCGAGTACGGAAGTCCTTGAAAAACACAGTACTCGGGCGAAAAAGGGGTGTGGCCGAGTAGGTTCGCTCATCTCTATTCATAAGCCATCACTTCATGTACACAGTTTACACATTGAAGGGGGGGGGGGGGGGGGGCTTATGAGCAACACATCCCATTGCAAGCCTACAGAGTGGACTGCATCACATCCTTAACTTGATGGCATATGGCAGGATGTGAGCAAGACCTGATAGTCTATAGCTATAAGCTCATACCCTTTACCCCAAAGTGGAAGCTGAAGTTTATCTTACTGATTTGGACCTAAAAACATGACAAATACACACTTTAAGAATGTACTGTGTGTACGATGAAGTGTAAGTAGTCGACTGTTACCTTGACAGCTGTTTTGCGAAGTTTCTTCTCTGTGGTCTTTAATGCAGTGGTTATAAACTCCTCCTGAGCCAGATGCAGTTTAGATTCCTGTAGATCCTTCTGGGTTTCCTCCAGTTCTTTCTCCTTGCACTGCAGTACGGTGCTACACTCCTCCAGCTGCTTCGTATTCTCAGAGAACAGTTCTGTGACCTGTGAAAAGTGATTAAATAAATGCTACTACTATGTATGTATATGGATTAAATCACACAAGTATAATATATTGTACATGGTTGTCATTGGCAATAGCACCAATTTTTCTACAGCAAACTATGAACTCACCCGTTTCAGCTCCTCCTCGAGGGCTGCGATTTTATCAGTGTATTCTGTAATCTGTTCTTCTTGGCATACTAGTTTACCTTGTAGCTGCCTGTATATACAAGATAACAGTGAATGTAGGAACTCCTTTAAGGGGGCTGTCCAGAACTTTTACAATTGGGTCATCAATAGTTGGTCAGTGTGGGATGGTGGGGGGGGGGGGGGGGGGGATGTCTACCACTCAGGATCCCAAAGCCAGCCGTCAGTAGTGCTGCAGCCCAGTTCAGTATTGCAAGCATGGCTCCCATTGAATTCCATGGGAGGTGTGCCTGTAGTGGTGCTGGGAATCAGCTGATCCACAGGGATCTTGAGCAGGGGATCAAAATTTTGATCACCTACCCTGTGGATAGGTCATCAATAGAAGGTTCTGGAGAATCTCTTAAATGCATCAATTTTATCTGTTTAACTAAACTTACTCATAGTTTTCACTGGAGAGGAAGACTCCATTCTTCTCTCTGGCTGCGGTGAGGTCCCTCTTCAAGCGCTCAATCTCTTCAGTGTATTCCTAGAGAAATGGGTTACCTTTTGATAAGCTTTGTAAACTCCCTACGCAACTTAATTGAAAAGAAATGTTTTTCCCCAGCCTAATGTAAAAAGTCACTAATGACATTTAATGGAACACTTATAGAAGGTCATAATTAATCTATCATTATCCGACACCAAGGTAATAAAACAAAAACATTTAATTTAGAGTGGGAAGCATCACTTACCTTAATTAGAGCCCGTTTGGTGAGTTTCTGATTCACCTCTGGCTTATTCAGTATATTCTTTGCACGGTTGGCATAGTCCAGCGTGCTTACGGTTTCCTTTTGAGGATAAAAGCAAAACCACAAAAAAAAAAGTTAATAAAAAAGAACAACATCCTAAGTGATAAGCAAAGCTTACAGTTAAACACGGTTAAAAAGCAAAATACTGTGTCATGTTGTTTAACTAGAGCACTAATAGAATGGATGATAATGAGACCTAAACACAAAGGTCTGCTGCAAGCCGACCCAGCTGCACTGCATTGTTGCTTCCTACAGCCTCTATAATAGTGCTGTAAGCGCTATGTAGCCTGTAAATGAGAAGGCAGAAGTGGTTAAACGCTTCTGCCTTCTCCTCTGGGTCCTTGGCTGTATCGCACAGCTGAGAATCCAACCTGCTTCTACCAATTTGCTGGAGCTTTAATCCTGTGCCCTTTAATTACCACCAGCCAGGAATAAAGCCCAGGGCCAAGAGCCGTATATTTACTGCATTTGATCTTTAAATGGGTTAAAACTGTACTTTTCATTTTTGCAACAAATACAATCTTTATTTAAAAAACAAAAGTCTGCAAAGGGGACTTCAACTAGCAAATGTTCAATCACTTTTACTAAATATTGCAATACTTCAGTGTATTGTATTTTTGCAGGGATTCTATCAAGAGGTCTTAATAGGCAGAAAGATATGACCACAATCTCGTAGTGGATGAGCTGTTTGGGACTTAATAGAGGCGTTCAAGTATAATAGTTTGGTGCAGATTTTGATGCAAATCTACAGCAGACTTCATCCCTTCAATTGAAAGGGCGAAATCCGCTGGAGATCCATACCAAACTTCACAATGCAAGTTATGCTGCGGACTTCAATGCACATCCACACCAAATTCCGCCACGTGGGAACATACCCCTAAAGGGGTTTTGTCATTAAAAAAAAAAAATTCTATACTCGCCTATTCCTCCACAGGCAGTCTTAAGGAATCTGCTCCTCCCCGAGCTTCTGCAGTGCCCTGGGTCACGACACCTGGCCGGTTATGAAGCTGGAATTCCTCACATTTCTTCTGGCAGGTCAGATACCCGTGACAGTGTTCACTGTCTAGGAAGGAATGCCGATCTATTGCAGAGACTACACACATGAGCTGTCTCTGCAATAGCTCGGCACTCTCCCTCCTAGGTTGTGAACTGTGACGTAACATACATTGCTGGACAGGAAGGAGACTACCCACAATGTACGTAACCTCACAGGAAGCAGAAGAATCAGCCAGCTGGAGGCAAGGGACCCCCCCCCCCCCCCCACAGGCAAGTTGAAGATCTGGTAAGTAGACTGACGGGAGGAATAGGCAAGGCTAGAATTTTTCTTTAATGACAGAACCCCTGTAAATACAGCTGTCTGAGTTGACAGAAGCAGTTAAATATTTAACAGCCGCGACAAGTTCTCTGACAACGGCTGCTGCAGCCATAGGTCAGCTTTCAAAGCTAGGTGACACGCTGTGTCTAGAGCAGGCTCCGCTTCATAGCCTGAGACACTTAAAATGTTAATTGGGTAGAATATGCCTACAAAAACAGAGGAGCACACCAAATCATTTAATTACCTCTAAATTAATCGAGGCTGGAGAGACTGTGGCAATGATGGATGTTTTTGTCCTTCCTCCTAGCGAGTCCTGCAGGATCCTCGTTAGTTTAGACTCCCTGTATGGGATGTGTGGAGCCCTCTCTACCAGAGCGGTGATAACTCTACCCAACGTCAGAAGAGACTGGTTAATGTTCCCAGCTTCACGGGCTCTCTTGTCTACAGCCCCGGAGCGACCGATATTCTCACTGCCAGCCAAATCCACCTGAGGAGAAATAAAGTTCAGGTCAGCAGATGCTGAAGACAAGAAGCCGAGGACAAAATAAATAAATCCAGCACCTATGAGAACTAAAGGATATATTCTGCATCTAGGTTTATAATATACAGCAGTAAAGGGATCTTTGTAAAGTGCATTACCATACTAGAACATGCTAGACTATATTGCATGGTGATTGGTGGGTGTCTGAAGTCCTAAGGTTCTTAAACCTTTTCACTTCCCAGGTGCCCTCCCATTGGCCCACTGCGCAGGAAAACTGCAACACAGCTCCATTTAAGTTAATGCAGCAGCTTCCTGCAAGTAATACGTTTTAAAGTTGCAATGCTCAACTTCAATTTTCATTACAGAAAATTCGCAACTTGCTGCACTGGGTTATTTCTGCAGCTCACATTGACTTCCATGGAAGCAGTGTACCACAAGATGCTTGGCTGTGCCAATACAACCCAGCCACCTTAAATCTTGGAAGCACAGACAGCAGGAGTGAGGCAGTCAAAGCACAAGCTATGAGGAAATCTTACCAAATTAAGCTTCCCAATTTTCACCAGCTCTTCTCCATCAACTGTAGTTTCTTTCATGTGAATTGTGATGGAAAACACCGAATGAGATCGACTGTGAAGGGAAACATTTTAATTAATTAAAGCTACTGCAAACAAGAAGCATCTTATGGTGGTGATTGGGAAGGATGGGCAGGAGAGTGCATGTTTGAGTTGCCCTATATTTTTCTCCATTGATGGCAGTAAAGTCTGGGGTAATACAGCTCAGACATACACAGATGGCCATATTGTGAGGCGCAATGAAAAATCTGGGTGCAACTTGCATCACACAGCGCATGTAGTATTCTTATTTATGAATGGGAAGGAGAATAGCACATTCTATTTTTTTTCTACATGGGGCTATCGAACAAGTCCGTCACAGTACTTAAAGGGGTTCATGGATTAAAAAAAAAAAAAAAAAAAACACACAAAACAAAGACACACGACTATTGATAACCTATCCTCAGGACAGGTCATAAATAATTGATCAGCTGGGGTCCGCCGCTGTGGACCGTGGCCATTGACTTGATCCAGTGCCTGTCAATGCCACAACAGAAAGGTACATTAACTCTGACCCCTGTGTAATGGCCGAAGCAGCGGTCATTGGTTTTATTGACAGCTGCACCTACAATTACCAGCACCAGCCATTATGCAGGGTTCGGCATTCCCCAGCCTACCAACTATTGATGACCTATCTTGAGAATAGGTCATCAATAGTATTTGACCAGAAACCCCCTTTAAGTAGTCAAAGAAAATGCTGAACATAAAGTTCCGCAAACTCAGATTTTACAGAAGCATAGAAACATTCGAGATACATACCTGGAGTAAGCATTCATTAGAGTGGATGCAGTGGTCCTCTTTGCTGCTCCTCTTTCCAAGATATGATAAACTTCATCCTTGTTGTGTACAGTCACCTCTTCCAGGCCTTTAATAATCACTCCTCTCTGTGGGACAATTACACAGGGCGATGAAACAAATTGTACAGAAGTAAAGCAGATTTCTTCCTACATGAAATGACAAACAGCCAGAACAGAAAAATAAATCTTGTCAAGTTTTGAATGCATCTTACAGATGTTTGATGTGGGCGCCACTAGACCTTAAACAATGCATTTCCACTGCTGTGTAATAGTAACAGAATATATGTTAGGATCAATCTAGGAAGAACTAGACTACGGACCAGATATCTGCCGTTCAATGTGGACGCTGTGGGTGACACATCTGTAAGATGCATTAAAAACATGAGTTCTATCACTGTACATCATTCTGCTGTTGTAAGTCAAGGAATCAGCTTTTCTTCTGCACGATCCTGTAAAACTTCAAATAGAGACAGGAGTGTAAGTTTGTACCATCAATGGGAGACTCACTTTATTGCGGGGATCATCAAACATCTGCAGCCTCTCGCTGACATCAGGAGTCGGACTTAACAGGTCAAAAAGCTCCTCGTTGTAGATTTCCAGCAAAGAAACCTTCACGGAGAACTCTGTACCATTCTCAGAAAGTTTCTCAAATATCTGGTGAAGAGTACGAGGAATTACACCGGCCAGAGGGTCCTGTGCAGAAGACAAAACGAAAAAAAAAGTAGTCATGGGTTTAAGGAAAGTATTGAAATACTGATGAAAAGCAGAAAAAGATTTAAACAATACCTCTTCCCACGTAAACTTCTCATCAGCAGTTCTTTCACCTTCCATAGTGAAGGTTTTCCCTGTGCCGGTCTGACCGTAGCTGTAAGACAGCAGGTAACAAAAGAATTTAAAGCAATGCTGCGGCAGTCCGTGAGATTTCCCATCATCCGGGCAAGAGATTTCCACAAGGAAGCACGAGCCGTATAAAAACCGGTGTGAATCGGCTTTAAAGTCCTATTCACAATTATGAACTCCGATTCAGAATGTGTGCCAAAATTTGCACCAAATCTGACCCTGCCCCCTGGACTCTTGTCGATTGGCTGAATATAAAGATAAAAAGGATGCTTTTTAGCTGCATTAGAGGCCAAGTAGGCATGTTATAGGAGAACAAGGGGCTGCTGAGGGTGAGAAGGTGAACCAGGAGGGCAGAGGAAGAGAGTCTTACATTTTGTAACTTTTTTTCCCCACGAGTGTGCCAATCTAGTTCACAAGTTATTCCCAATTCCTATGTTCTAGTTAGCAGTAAATAATGCCTAGGTCTCCATAGGCAAAAGTTTAACAGCACACTCATTGTTACATTGTTCATTTCTACTTTTGGGTTTTAAATAGTGTAGATTTTGGTAACATCTAGTGCCTTGTATCCGGAATCCTGCGTCACTCTACAATCACTCACAACAGAGAGTGGCTAGACAACCGAGAATGCCATTGTGTCTCTGGTAACAAGAGGGCTTGTGGCAGATACCAAGCAACTAGTATGCTTCAGACCAGTCGGCAGGTGTTACGTTATGAAGTGTCTGATGGGCGCACTGCACAGAAGAGGTGTAGCCAGAATCAAACATGGCCACTCCAGCTTCTCTGACTGTCTGATGCAAAATCTGCATTAGTCTTAGGCCGCCTGCACACGAGCGTTCCGGATTCCACTCGCGGATTTTCACGCGCGTATGGTACCTAAATGTGCTTGCGGATAGGTGCGGATGCGTGAAAAATCACGCGCGGATATACGCGGATGTGTTGCGGAAAAAAACGCGCAGAAAAATCCGGAAGACACCCTTATTGTAAACCCAACCCCTAGAGAACTGCCCATTCCCTGGAAAACAGCTTTAAAACCAACACCCAGACTCCGTTCTGTCCCTCTTGCTTGTGTGAGCACTGTTAAATTATTCTGGCAACATGCTTTCACCCGGTGAGCAGATGTCTTTGTGGGCATGGTTGATCCATGTAACTTTTTTCGGACGTACTGCGGTAACGGAGGAGGAAGAGCCCCCCAGGAAAAAAAGGAGGTACTGGGTGCACCCTGGCTGGTGTCTGCTGGCTGCTCTCTGGTAGATGAGGGGACTGAAAGGACAGATCTGCAGTTGAAATGTGCCTGTGAAGCTCTGCTGTGTGCTGGGACGCCTCCTACCATGCCTACTTCCTGTAGTCATAGCAACCAGTGACTCCATCCGCAGCTGCACTGCGGATGTACTGCGTGAAAAAACGCACCCATTCACTTGTATTGGAGGCTTCACGCGCATGATCCGACCAAAATTAGAACAGGTCGCAGATTTTTTCACTCGCGTGAAAAAACGCGATACACATCCGTCCGTCTGGGGACAACTGCGGATCCTCATAGGAGTATATTGGCTGTGGTCTGGGGCGGATTATGTGCCTAAAATCACGCGCTTGAAATTCTGCTCGTGTGCAGGCAGTATACACCTGTTTCGATTGACCAGGTGAGCAGCACTGGCCAGTCACATCAGGATGCAGTGTCGTCGACTACTGATAAATAATACTACACTGTATGCATCAGATAGTCAGACGTGGTTTGGCCATCCTTGCTTCTTCAGGACGAAGGGTCGCTTTAAACCGGCCATTTAGCAGGTATTTTGATGGTTGTCAAACTAGCCAAATTATGCCATGATAGTCTACTGGCTGATCTCACAAGACCATGATATGACTGGATTTTATGAGTGTACCCTCACTATGAAAGTGCAGATAGTAGTCTACTGAATGGCCATATAAGCTAGTATCAGGTGTGGCCGGAGCAGTTTTGTATGCCGATATCAAGGCTGATGGCTAGCAGTCTACTGGCCGATATGTTAGAACTAGCCGCAGGCCTGGCGTTATTGTGCGCCTAGCTATGGAAAGCGCCGGCCCCGTGTCCACGAGCAGAGAATCATTGCGATTTTCCGCTCGCGGCTGGCAATTCGCAGCATGCTGCAAATTGCCACGATTCTCCGCGGTCAGCCTGTCAGATAGGCTGGCCGTCGGAGATTAGTCTGCCAGCTCCTGCTCCCAGGCGGCGGCTCCCCGCAGCGGGACTTCGCAACGCCCGTGAACAGGGGGCCTTAAGCTGCGTCTTATACTCACCAGGCCCCATGTTCCAATGCTGTGCACACAGTCTGACCTTTCACAAGGCTGTGTGCACTCACACTCATCTCTATGGGAGAACGTGTGCACAAGGCCTTGTGAGAAAAGTTATGCTGTCTGCGCTAGCTGATTTCATGGGGGCATAGTACTGTAACAGGGGACATGGTAAGTATGAGAGGCAGCTACACAGACTACCTCCTCCCCTTTGAGCCCCTTAACAGTTTAAATCTAAGATCAGTGGAGGAAGGAGATTGCGTACACACTGACTGCAGATCTGAGAGCAGGGGAGCCCAGTCTGAAGACAGCCCGTTCCCCCACAGCTGGAAGACAGCAAGTCCTAGTTACTACAGAAGGTGAATGTCTAACAACAAGCAGGGGACTGCACTTCAGCCTTGATTTTACAGTGTTAAAACAAACTTTAATGACAGCATCACATGACTGAGGAGACACAGGATATATGAGTGTACATCAGATACGCTTCAAAGGGTATCTTTACTGTTGTAATACAGTTCTTCACAACAACAACAAAACAACGAAAAGATACTCACGCAAAAACGGTGCAGTTATAGCCCATAATAACCTCATCCAAGATGGGGCATACTACACTTCTGTACACTTCAATTTGTTTAGCCGACGGACCAAATACCTGCAGATAAAGAAAAGGGTATTATAGTATGAAGATCTCATTACAACCTTGCAGCACTTAACCCTCTAAAGGGCCAGGGTGTTTGTCCTAAAAAGACCTGATATTTAAGGTATTCTACCCATGTGGTGGTTTTGCTGATTTATTTTTTTTTCCTTCAGCTACCAAAATTATTTTTGCTGCAGTTTTTCTGTGACATGTAGGGCTACCGAAATTATTTTCAAACTTTCCATTTTAGTTTTATTGGGGGTAAAAAGCTTTAAAATATACATTTTAATTAGTGGGTTCCTCATTTTGAGAATATATATATATATATATATATATATATATATATATATATATATATATATATATATATATATATATATATATAGATATAGAACTACAAGGCGCATATAACGATGGTTTTGGTTGGCGTCGACATCAGATAATTTTTTTATGTATACATTCTTATTTTACTAGATTGACATGCGGGCAAAAAAATAAATAAATACACATACATATAAAAATCCCAGCATGTCCTTTTTTTGCAATATTGCCCATGGTCTTTAGTGGGGCCAGCACCAGCCCTATTGACAACAATGGGAGAACATCGCAATCCACTGCCATCCAGGGGTTTCCCCTGGATTGCGAAGGAGATATCGGGCCATGATTCACAGCCTGATAACACACTAGTCAGTGTGAAGGAGTCCTGACTCTCCCTAGCAGCACTGTTGGCTGAGGCACAACAGCAGCCATAGACTTAACATAGGAACTTTGACCTGGCCTGACAGCTCACTCAATGTATCAAGCTCACATTTTATGATTTTATGGCGGTGGGGAGGATATAAGAAATCTAATGACACCAAGTCATGCAAAGGGGCCAAAGCCAAAGTGTGGTGTCAGAAAAAGCCTGCAGGCTTTTTTTTTATATTTGCTTTCATCTTTGAAAAAAAAAAAAACAAAAACAAAACAAAACAAAAAAACATTAATGGATTAAAGGACTTCAACTTCTCTTCAGGATGGGCCATTAATATCTGATCAGTGGGAGACAATGGGACAAGCCTGTAGTACTTAAAACATCCTCTATAGACACAGAATGCCACTTTTCTGTAATCCCATCTTTCCCGCTTGCATCGCCAAGACAGTTTTTCTGGGAATTCCCCCCTCTTCTCCCCAACTAAGACAATACAAGTGCAACGGCTAGCCTCTCCAGCACCCCTGTGTATATCCGGACCCACAAGGGGATGCATGGTTCACCTATGGTCAGTTGGAGAGTTTCAGATCCCCTACTGGCTCACGCTCCCATTTGTTTCACTGAAATCCTATGGGCTTCATATAAGAAATGAGATGTGACACCAGGTTCTCTTTAAAAGTTGCTGCAGGAGTCCAGAGGACAATTAGTTGCCTGCTCGGAACTGGAAAAGTGAATTGGGCCACTCACTCATTCTCAGAGGGAGATCATGCTTTTTCCTTCCTTACAAAATATCTTTCTGCAGGTTCCAGGAGACACATTTTAAAATGCTGACCCCTCGGTATAGGGTGCCGTGCCTCCTCCACCGCATTTATCCTGAAAGTAAAGATTCAGCGGTACCCAATGAAAACGACCTGCTGTCCCTGTAATGTACAGATGTGCTGGGTCCCCCATAGACACTTGTTGTACCCTCACCAGTGCTGGGGATCCAGAAGTAGGGACCCCACTAACATTCCAAAATGGGTTTTCTACCATTTCTAGTAACTGTACCATGAAGTAGTTATCCTCTATCTGCAGGATAGGAAATACCCATCTGATCATTGGGGATTGGGGGGGGGGGGGGGGGGGGGGGAGGGGTTGTTTAACTGCTGGGACCCCCACCGATCACAAGAACATGGTCGACTGATACAGCAAGAGCTCAAGAATCAGTTCCAAGAATGTAGATTAAAATCCATAGTGTCCGAACCAAAAACAGCTACATTCAGTCACCTACCATATCAAACGCATAGTTTTTCTTCCCCAATTTCTCATTTATTCCACCGGTTCGAACAGAAACCTCTTTACGCTGGGGGTCAAATTCTAGAACGGAATGAGAGTTCGCCTTCCGTTCCATCTGATTGAAGGGTCTGAGGCGGAATTAGAAGAGACAGATTTAATGACACATGTATGGATAATGGCTGATGAACCTCACCCTGCACTCCATTCACTTTCACAGAGACCGCTGAGACACCCCACCAGCCCTCGCTCGGGTATTCCCGTATACTCGGACAGCGCTCCTTCACACTGGCATCACTGTGGGGAAAGAATCGGCCCCAGCAGTGGCAGGAGAACGGGACACGGGTGATGACAACTGTTTATTGGTGACCCCAAAACCCAGAAGTGACAATTAAGATGGACATCAGCAGTCCAGGTGTGATGGTCCAAGTAGAAATCCATGTGTCTGCCCAGCGCTGTTCAGTTCCACCCACATGCAGAATTGTTCAGCCATGGGGATTCCCCCTTCCTGCTCGCCGAACGCAGCGGGAAAGTGGAATCCCCAGCGCAGGTATGACACTACCCCAAGCCCGTCTTGTGAAGGAACCGAACAGTGCAGAATGGACCCCATTGACTATAACTGGATCTGTCTGGTCTCCACCGAGCTGCCCAGCATTTAACCGGAGGAAAGGGCTGCACGCGGCGATTTTTCTTCCGATTTTGTGTCGGATCTGCGATGGAACCTCCCATAGGTGAGAGGAGGGCCCAAGTCATATGGTAGAGCTTAGTATATTACACGCCCGAGACCTGATCGGGCACCTACCTGCATCTTACAACCACCTGGATATTCTTCCCCTTCTCTTCTTTCTTGTTGAACAGGATGGAATTTTGGGACGACATCACTGCGAATAAACCTGTTGGGGACAAACAGACAACCATTACCACACTTGTGTTACACACATTTCTGCATTTCGTATTCTACGACCACCTAGAATAAAGCCCAGGACTGCCCATGTGGCTACAGGGCTGCTGCAGAACTAGTCCCTTCTAGCGCCCTCTTTCCCCAATAACCCCATGTAGCTTCCAAAGTGATCCCACAGCACTGTTAGGGCTAATGCCCATGGACGGATTATCGCTGTAGAATTCGTGGTCAGACACGCGCTGCAAATTCCGCAGCAATGTCCGTCCATAGACATGTTGTGTCTTCCACTCGCGGGGGGAGATTCGCAGAAGGTTCTATTCTATGCGGAAAAACACACGGACGACTTCCATTGCAGTCAATGGAAGCTGTCCGTCCCGCGATGCCTCCTCTGTAAGCGCAGCGGAAGCATCGTGGGAATCCGCGTCATCGCCAATGCGTCATGCGCTACACTGCGCATGCGTGCCGACAAGACACTCGCGACGGATCAGGAGAGGCGAGTATAGGGACTCTCGGGGGCCCTGGGTCTGATTCCACTGCAATATTTCGCAGGAGGGATCCGACCCGGCTGTGGGCAGAAGGCCTTACAGAGGAAACCCTGCCTATCAAGAGATAAGGGGGAAGACCCACTGCTTTAAGGCCCCGTGTCCACGGGACGCACGGTTTCCCAGCGCAGAATCCTTTTACTCATCTGTCCAGACGCGGCGCGGGTCTTAGTCGCAGCCGGATCTTTTCTTCTGCGTGACGGATGCACTTGTGACGTTGTGTCTTTTTTTTTTAAACTCCCGTTTCCCACATATCTGCGGCACGGCCACAGTGTCATCCACTGCTGCGTTGCGGATCGAACAGCTTCCATTAGCTTCAATGGAAGTGGTCGGTGCGGGTAAACCGCAGAAGGTGGAGCAAGGTGCGTTTTCCCACGCGAGCGATCTGCGCAGATTTTTAATTCCATTTTCCTCCTGGAAACAAGGCCTAAAGGGGTTGTCAGCCATGAAGCACGTAAACGAGAGCTGCCGAGCCCAGGGGTTCACCCATTCCCCTTCCTCGATGTGCGCAGAAGTAGTCTGCTGTAACTCATAATGAGGACTAGTCCTGTCATAGCAAACATCCACATAAGTAGTCCGCTGTATACAACGAATGGTGGCCAGGGATGGAACTGGGAGCCCTAGAAACTAAGAGGAGATGTCACAAGAAGGTAATCCCTTTAAGAGTAGTCGTAGCAGCAGTCAGCTGAAGGTCCAGCTTATCTCATCCCCAACACATGAACGGCCTTAGTTTTTAGAGAACCCCCAACATTGGTGGTGGAGGTAACACACACCACACACACTTCCTGGTGACTGGATTCATAAATCCCCATCCAGGAAGCGATGGCTCTGATTGGTTCTTTGAGCACCGTGCTCAGCCAATCAATGCAGCGTTGGATGAACCAATGTGGTGGCTGTGATTGGTTCATCCAACGCTGCATTGATTGGTTCTTTGAGGACCGTGCTCAGCCAATCACAGCCACCACATTGGTTCATCCAACACTGCATTGATTGGTTCTTTGAGCACCGTGCTCAGCCAATCAGAGCCATCGCTTCCTGGAGGGGGGATGATTTATGAATCCCGTCACCAGGAAGTGATGATGTACGAGCAGAGACGACTGCGGGAACCGCGCGGACCTGCATAATAGAAGTGGACTGAGCCTGCTAGGTAAGTAAAATAAGACCCTGTGCCTCTTTTGGGGCACAAGTTAGTATAAGACAGGGTCTTATTTGGGGGGAAACAGTATAATACACAATGAAAAATGCTAGTAACAGCGAAAAGCAATTTATCTGAATCGCTGTAATGTACCGCATATTATACGTGCGCGAAGAAAGCAATGCTGCCCGAGTTCGAAGACTTCCTGCCAGGATGGAGTTTGAACTTGAAGTTATCTCAGAGTTTACAGAAGCAGCGCGCTCGTTAACAGGGCTCTCCGGGAACAAGTTACTGAGGAGCTCTCCGTAGGGCGCCATCACACGAACACAAGAGTTCACCCAACATTAAGTTATGAGAAGGACAGAAAGAGCGCGACTTAATCCGAACGATCAGCGAACGAGCCAACGATGGCTTTTATGCCTGCGTAAAAAGAACGAGTGAAAAGTGAACGCTTCTCATTCGCCATTCACACGTGTTTAGACCGAACGCTAACCATTCCGTCTAAAATCGCCTTCTACTAAAGGCCTCACTCAGAGGAGCGTACACGCCCGAGTATTACGCAACCCTAAAGCAAATGCCACTCATGTAAATACGCTGCGTATTTACACGATTGGACTAGGAGCACGCTTTTTTCACGCGCGTCCTTACACAGCGCTTACGGCAGATTTGATTACAGCGGTTTATTGCGGTCCATAATACAGACCGCTATGGGACAGGCTGCGGAATACTTTCTGGCACATTAAAAAAAAAAACAAAAAAAAAAAAAGTATTTTTGAATACCCCAATGCAAGTGAATGGTGTGTCTGCACTACATATTACACGCAGGACAATTAAAGAGCCCCTTTAAACACCTGCCATGTGTTCGCTGCTACAGCCAATCACCAGCCACCCTGGGGCCAGGAAAAAAAAAAGTTAGAAGTGCAGCAACCATAACTATTTTAGTTTTTTTCGGCCCTCCATGTAAACACTTAGTAACAAAAAAAACCCTGAAAAGTTATATGGGGAAAAAAAGTTACCAAAAATATATAGATTTCTTACTCTGGCAATGCAGGGGTTAAACCGTCCTGTAAACGCAGCTGCCGCCTTCCCGTCCAGCGCTGAACACAGCACCAAGTACACTCCGTATCGTCTAATATAGATATCGCGCTATGCGGTGCCGTTCCTACCTGTCTGCGGCTCCGGTTCACCCCGCTGTCAGCCGCTCGGAAGAAGACGTTACACCGCCACTCCGGCTATACAGGGCGCATTTGAAAATTGCGCTTCCGATAACAGCAGCCAATCAGAGCTCAGTAATGCTGAAGAACCTTATTGGCTGTCGAGCAGCTAGCTAGACGCTGATTGGTCAGAGCCAAACGAGGATACGTAATTGGTCCGCGATGCCACGGCGTTACGGATTGGACGAGCTCTGTACCACGTGACCGTGTTTTAAACTACAAAAGCCTTGTACAGAGGCTTGTTGACGTCACGCGTTAGCTCCGCCCACTGGGCTGCGGCGAGGGCTTCCTGTTTACTAGCAGAGAAGTCATGGTGGGGAGGAGAGTAGGAGCAGTGAGTGTTCTCCTGTCACGGTGTTGGGGAACATTAGGGCGTATATGCATGAGCATATTTGCGCTGTGTAATACAGTGAATAGAGCCCATTGATCTCAGTGGGTTCGGTCATGCACATTTTTTTTCACACCTGTTTCAGTCGTGCAAAAGGATGCCCTATTTTCACGTGTATTGCGCACAAAAATAGCACATAAAAAAGCAATAAGCGCGCTCCCGTGTTTACGCGGGCAAAAACTACAGTGAAATACGCATTTAAACGCTACAGCCATCGTGCAAACACACATGTAAATACGCTTACACCCATGTGAAGCCGTCCCCAGCGTGCATTCACGCGGCATATGAGTATATCGTGTATGAATACGCAGGCTTCCTATGTATTTATGCTCGCCCATGGATTTCCGTGCGTCATACGCACCTAAATAAGACCTGCTGCGCACCTTTTCACGTGATTACACGGTGCAGAAAAATATGCTGAAGTGTACAAACCCACAGAATCACTAGGTTCTAATTACTGCGTAGTACAGCACAAGAGTACCCGCCTCTTACGTGGCGCGAATACACTTGCATGACTCCTTAACCCTTTCCCATCCCGTTCCCCTAACCCCCTCCCCCCCACCCCCATTTCTTCCTGCGCACTCCTCGGCTCTTACTTATTTTGGGTGGGAAAGCCCATTGTAGATTCTTTGGAATTACTCAACACAAACACATAAAAATGATATCAGATGATTTTATTACCAATTTTTGAAAATTAAGTGGGAATTCTAAGTGTTTCGCATCGTTTGTAAGAATCCTGTAAATACACGTAAATTGATATCACACACACACGTTGACTTTTTTCCATTTTGTATTAGGAAAAAAGGAATGTGCCCATTAAGGCTAATCTCACACAAGCGAGTGCGATAGCGAACCATGAAACTCGATATCGCGCTCGTCAACATGCGATTTCCCTGCGGATATGAGGCGTTTTTCTATCAAAAACGTCTCGCATCACTTCGGGGAAGTAGCGATCCTCTGCCGCGGCGGAGAATCGCAGAGTGTCTTCCATCGTGTAAGGCTGTCTGTCCACGGGCGAGTTTTCTTTGCTTTCCCTGCGGTGATAATCCAGCCGCAGGGAACGCAGTGAAAGCTCTCCATAGCATTGGTATTAGAGATGAGTGAGCGTACTCGGAAAAGCACTACTCGCTCGAGTAATTTGCTTTATCCGAGTATCGCTGTGCTCGGGTCTGAAGATTCGGGTGCCGGCACGGAGCGGGGAGCTGCAGGGGAGAGCGGGGAGGAACGGAGGGGAGATCTTTCTCTCCCTCTCTCCCGCCCGCTCTCCCCTGCTCCCCGCTGCGACTCACCTGTCAGCCGCAGCGGCACCCGAATCTTCAGGGACGAGCACGGCGATACTCGGATAAAGCAAATTACTCGAGCGAGTAGTGCTTTTCCGAGTACGCTCGCTCATCTCTAATTGGTATTTATCATCAATACATACAACTTTTTGATTGCTTTTTATTCCATTTTTTCTGGGAGACAGGGTGAGTAAAAAAGCACATTTCTGGTATTCTTTTTTTTTTTCGGACAACATTCACCATGCGTGGTAAATAATGCGCTACTTTCATAGATCGGACTTTTACGGACACGGTGATACCAAATATGTATTTTTGTTTTATGATTTAGATTTTTTTTTATTATAGCTATGGCAAAAAAGGGCGTGATTTAAACTTTTATTGCTTTTTTTGTAACAATTAGTAAAACGTTATTGATCTTTTTATTTCAATTCTTTATAAGTTTTCCATATAAAACTGCAATTCAACATTTACCAAGTACAAAAATATTGACCTTATTTTTATCTCTTTTTTTAGTCCTCACAGGGGACCACAACATGCGACGCTTTGATCACTCCTGCAATATGACGTAATGCCATAGCATTATGTCATACTGCAATCTGACAAGCAGTCTACCCCACGGAGTCGGCTTGATAGGCAGTCTACTAAGGCAGCCCTGTGATCTTTTAGAAGGCCCCTGACTGCCATGACACCTGCACGGCTCCCTGCAGGGGGGGGCATACAGGACCCCAATACATCGTTCATGCCGCTGTCAGAATTGACAGCGGCATTTAAAGGGTTAATAGCGATGCTCAGCCGCGCAGTTGATTGCAGCTATTGCCTGCTGGTGTCAGCTGTAGTAAACAGCTGACGCCTGCGCTGTATGAAGGGGGGTCGCCCCGCGATCTCTCTTCATACATATGTAATAAATAGAAAACTTTTGCCTTTCTGCTGTTATCTCCTATAGTCACATGTCCTTCTACTACCCATCTCTTCATACATAGGCCGTCAAAAGGCGTATCGGCGGTCATTAAGGAGTTAAATTTCTGTTCCTTACACTTACCCGTAAGCTGAGTAACGAGATTTCTCGCTACTCAGCTTGTGGGTAGTGTAAGAAACAAGTGTAAGGCCCCCCTCACACAGGCACTTTTTAGTGTGATTAGCGCGGAGATTTCAGCGGTACGTGCCCATTGTTTTCAATGGGACCGCTCACACAGACAGCCGCGTGATTTTCAAGCGGTGCATGTTCTATTTTGGGGCGTTTCAGCATTTTTAACAACGCTAAAAGCCTCAGCTGCACCATCTGAAAAAAAAAAAAGCAATCCTCACCTAGCAGGCGCTGTCCAGGTCCCTCCTGCTGCTCTCCGGCAGGCTTCTTTACAGTCCTCAGCACCGACAGCATGTCTTGCTGGTAACGGGAATTGAAAACCCCGCCTCCAGCAAGCGATTGCTCTGATTGGTTCTCATGTGCTGGCATTCATTGAATCCCCAGCCAACCTCTGGGGACAACGGTCCGCAAATCAAAACCGCATGCTCAAATTCAGTTGCGGATGCCAATGCTTCCCCATGGGCACTTTGAATTGTATATCTTCCGTGGGTGACCCATGCGGTTTCTGCAATTCAAATCCACCCGTGGACATTGGGCCTAAGCCCTATCCACAAAAAAGCTCTAGCTGCCCAAAAATAAAAAATACATCACCTAAGAGGCGCAGTCCGGCTCATTAGATCCCCGGCCGATTTGCTTGTAGTTTTTTCTTAGCACTTCTTGGTTATGACTTTGAAAAGCCCTGCCTCCAGGAAGCGCGGCCTCTGATTGGACCATTAAATGTCTATAATTGGTTCATCGAGCGCTGGCTCTGATTGGTTCTTGAGCACCGCGGCTCAGCGAATTTGTATCGATTAGTAGCACTGTTTGTTGCCTGTGTGAACCCAGCCTTAGGCTGCATTCACACGAACGTATATCGGCTCAGTTTTCACGCCGAGCCGATATACGTTGTCCTCGGGTGCAGGGGGGGGGGATGAAAGAGCCAGGAGCAGGAACTGAGGCTCCCGCCCCCTCTCTGCCTCCTCTCCGCCCCTCTGCACTATTTGCAATGAGAGGAGCCAGGACAAGGGCGGGGCTAAAGTCTGTGAATTAGCCCCACCCCTGTCCCGCCTCTCCCCATTGCAAATAGTGTAGAGGGGCGGAGAGGAGGCAGAGAGGGGGCGGGAGCCTCAGTTCCTGGCCCTGGCTCTTCTATCCTCCCCCCCCCCCCCCCCTGCACATGAGGACAACGTATATCGGCTCGGCGTGAAAACCGAGCCGATATACGTTCGTGTGAACGCACCCTCATAGGTATATGTTACAAAGCATGCATGTAGTCAACTGGAGCAAGTTCGGAGAAGAGTTACCAAGATGGTGAGTGGTCTGCAAATCATGTCCTATGAGGAACAGTTAAAGGATCTGGGAATGTTTAGCTTGCAAAAAAGAAGGCTGGGAGCAGACTTAATAGCGGTCTACAAATATCTGAAGGGCTGTCACAGTGCAGAGGGATCAGCCCTATTCTCATTTGTACAAGGAAAGACTAGAAGCAATGGGATGAAACTGAAAGGGAGGAGACACAGATTAGATATTAGAAAAAATTTTCTAACAGTGAGGCCGGCTTCAGAATGGCGAGGGCGATATCAGGCCATGATTCACGACGGGATATCGCCCTCGCAATCATTCTGAAAACCCCTGGATGCAAAGCGTTATCACATGGATACAGCCACGCATCCCTGCGGGGTTGAAGGAATCCCCCGGTGTGGCTGTCACAGCCGTGGCGGGGAATTGCAATCTTCTCCCATTGTCTTCATTGGGGTTGGTACTGCTGCCACCAGCCCCGTTAAAAACAATGAGCGATATCGCAAGAAGATAGGACATACTGCAATTTTTTTTTTCCCCACTCAGCATCGCAGGAGTGAAAACATTGCAAATGAGAATGAGAATGAAACCGCTGAAAATCACTGGTTTCATAATTATGCATTTTCACTCACTCTCGCATCGCACAAAGATCATGCAATTTTCTCACCAGTGTAAAGCCGGCCTGAGGGTGATCAATGAATGGAACAGGTTACCACGGGAGGTGGTGAGTTCTCCTTCAATGGAAGTGTTCAAACAAAGGCTGGACAAATATCTGTCTGGGATGATGTAGTGAATCCTGCACTGAGCAGGGGGTTGGACCCGATGACCCTGGAGGTCCCTTCCAACTCTACCAGTCTATGATTCAATATAGAGCATATTTCAACAGCGTTGGTTCAGTGTCAGGGCAGGCTGGAATGCTCTGATGCCTATACAGTGCTTGTCCTATGCATGGTTCCCTTTAAACGTATATGCCCATTGCTTGTGTTGTGCATGCCCAAAAAATAAATGACACAAAAACACGGTCTGTTTTATATGTTTTACTAAAAAAAAAACACAACTTTTTAGAACTCTACCACTTTAAGGCCCAATGTCCACTTGCACGGACGGACCCCACTACTGAATCCCGCAGTGGTATTCGTGCTCCTGCCGACATGGGAAGAAAAAAACTGTTTCTTACCTCTCTGGATCCAGAGCAGATCCCCTCCATCACAGCCGGATCTTCTTCCTTCAGTATGCCGGATGTGTCGGGGTGTGCCAGCTGATTCGCCAGGCACATGCGCAGTGCTTTTTTTTTCTTTCAAATCTCCTGCCTTTCTGCGGCCCATCCACACTGACAGCTGCGGGCGGTCCGCACATCGGACGGCTTCCATTGACTAGTGATCTGCAAATCAAATCCCCCCGTGGACATTGCGCCTAATGCATCCCTATGGGCGGATTGATTTGCGGATCAGATATGAAACCACCCTAAGGACTCCTGCAGACAACCGTGACATCTTAATGCCCGGTAGTACGTGACATAATTGCACACTGAATGGAGCGCTATCACATCCTCTCACGGGCGGGCCCGTACTCCTCACTGAACTTTTTTCTCCTGCTGGGCCCGTTCACATCTGTGCCGGACTAACCCCTGCCATGTTTGAACAGACAGGGCAGCCTACTCAGTCCCAGGTGTAATCATACTAGTGCGCAATTTTGTGCAGATAACGTGCGCATTTGCGTACCCCCATAGACCCCCATAGACTGCTATAGCGCACACAAATATAAAGCATGTTGCATCTTTTTTCACCCGTTAGCCATTCAGCTGCTTTTGCAACGTTAGGGCATCCACTGAGACCCCCAACGATCCTGAGAACAGGGATCCCATGACCCCCGCTTCTTGTCAATGCAGGCTCGCTGCACCAACAGTGATGCAGATTGAATGAAGAGGCGGTTGCACATGCATGGCGCAGCTCCATTCATTTCAATGGGGCTGATGGAAACAGAAGCGCTCCGCTATCCCTGGCAGTCCCACTGAAAATGGAGCGGCACTACACATACTCAACTGCCACGCCATTCAGTCTCCTCACTGTGCGGGGTGCAGTAAGGAGAGGGGGACACAGAAACCCCATTCTAGGAATCAGTGGGGGTCTCAGCAGTGAGACTTCCACAGATCAGACTTTTATCACCTATCCTATGGATAGTTAAACGTGGAGAAAAGTCTGAGGACCAAAAAGGTATCCAAAAATAAAAAGGCGGAGCTTCTTTGAACAAACAAGAGCAGGGCTATTTTAGCGCGGACGACCCACAGTGCATCTGTATAGATCTGCGCGGACTAAGCATCAAATCATGATCGTCCGCAAGAATTTTGAATTCATTTCCGCGATGAATCGCAGGTCCTGCGCGGTGGGCATCTGCTTGCGGAATCTGCCACAGTTGTGTGCAGGAAGCCTTAAAATATTCGTAGGCCCATCCACCACGTCCGGGTACCCAGCTCTACAGACACCGCTCCTTGGGCTAAAAAGCCTCCACGTGAATGGGAAAGCTGGATAGCTAGCTGTGTACCAGTACTGAGCCTGCTGGGAATATGCAGAGCAGCACTCCTGCAGGCAGTCACTCCGATACACATGCATCTCCCAAAAATAAATTGTGAAGGTCAAATTTATCAAATTGTGCGTTAAGAATCCTGCATTTTTATGCAGTTAGTATAAACAACATCTGCAGGTATTAAATGTGCTCAAGCATGTGTTACCGTAGGAGTTAGGTCAGCGACACTGCAGCCTCATGCAAACGGGCAGATTCTTGCTGCAGAATTCGGAGCTGGCGTTCGCCTCCAGATTCTGCAGCATTAACCCTCTGTAGCATACTATCGAAAAATGATTCTCCATACATACGAACGGAAACCAATTGCGGTTTCCGCTTGCGGATGAAAAATCGCAGCATGCTCTACTGTACTGCAGTCCTCGCACAGACGGCTTCCACTGAAGTTAATAGAAACTATTCAACCACCGGTCCATCCACAAGTGACATTGCAGACAGGCTGCGGATTCTGTGGGAAAAGCAGAAGTTTAAAAAAAAATCTGTATTGCGCATATCTGACGGCAAGCGGTGCGGGCCATCCGCAGTACAGGTGAAATGAAAAGTAACCAGAGACGCACAGACGCAGCTGCGGCCAGGGCCGGATTCTGCTGTGGGCTCCAACCCACCCGTGTGCATGCAACCTTTACAACGTGCCTCTCAGCTGGGGAGGGGAGAGGAGGTGCTGTTTTGTGGCCATTTTTTTGTAGTAATGATAAAAGCCCTTTAATACGTGTATATTACAGGGTTGATAATACAGACACGCTGCTAGATGAGCAGAACTTGTCTAAAAAGTTAGTATCCATTTAAATAATTGAGGTAATTGACATTAATGTTTCTTTATTTTGTTAATATATAATACAGGCACGCCCCTTTAAGAGGCAATCAAGTAAATTACCAGTCATGTCTTCTCTATATATTGGATGACATATCCACCCTCAGTCACTGCCCTTATTCCCACAAGGATGGGAGCAAAGCTGAACAAGAGGTAATGGAGCGGTTACACGGAAATCCATGATAATGCTGCAGGACAGAGCTCCGGTAGCAAGAAAATAACACCGGATGCAGAAGCTGGGAAAATGTCCTACGTCCATAAAGTATAATATATTAGGTTTCATGCAATTGTTGGATTTCTTTACAATTGTGAGATCGCAGACATCGCATGACCATGTACCGCACTGTCTGCCTTTGTCGCAATACATCACAAGCGGTTTCATAGACATACATGCCCACTTATAATATGGATCTCAAGGGGGTTGCCCAAGACTATTACTATTGATGCCCTATCATCTGGTTAGGTCATCAACAGTTGATTAGAAGGGGTCCGCTGCTTGGGATCGCTGTCGATCAGCTGATCATAGGGACAGTGCTGGAAGCAGGTCCATTGTGTGGTGACCCAATTTGGTGCCACAGGCACAGCTCTATTGCGATGTGTCTGCAGTACCAAACTAGGTGGCTGCAATATTGACAGTGCTACCTGCTTTCCGCGCTGTCCCCACTGACAGCGGACCTAGTGATCAGCAGGGATCCCTAGTGGCGGACCCCCGCCAATCAACTATTGAACTATCCTGAGAAGAGGTCATCAATAAAAAAAAAATCCCGGACAACCCCTTTAAATTTTGGCTAGATTGCACCTATGTGAAAACGGCCATAGAGCAAATGCAAATCTAAGACTTCATTTGCATATGCACTTGTATTTCCATTATTCGGTTCCGTCACGGGAACCAAACAGGCCTTATTCAGGAGTTTGAGACTGACCACTCAGACCCAATAAAGTGTGTTCACAAGTGTTTTTTTTTTTTTTTTTTTGCAGGTCCAATTCTGGTGCGATTCTTGGAACAGAATCGCCCATTCAAGTCACTGATTGCCCTTGCAAGGCATGCAGGTACGCTCCATTTTACGGCTGCATCAGAATCCTGGCACGGGTCTCCCATGCCAGGGGGAGCCGGTGCTCAACTGTTGGATAACAGCCTGGTACTTGCTCAAACAGTTGGGATCAGAGAAACATCAGATTCCCGCTGTTTAACTCTTTACATGCCGTGGGCAATGCAACTGTAGCATGTAAAAGGCTGACCGAAGAAGGGAGCTTCCTCTGTCGCCCATTGGACCGCCACAATGTAATCGAAGGGTCTTGATGGCATGCTATGGCACCCGGAGGCTTAAATATGGCCTGATGCCCACAGCCGGGTCAGATTCCGCCTGCGAAATCAGACACTGCGCCTCCAAGACCCTATACTCTCCTCTCCGGATCCGCCACGAGTGTCTCGCCCGGCTGTGACGCAGATTCTCGCAGTACTTAACTTTGGAAGTACCGCGGGATGGACGGCTTTCATTGACTGCAATGGAACCCGTCCGCGCAATTTTCTGCACAGAATAGAACCTGCCGCGATTCTCCCCCGCGAGCGGAAAATTGTTGCTTTCCACTCATGGGCGGGGGAGAATCGTTTACCACAGCAAGTCTATGGACTGACGTTACTGAGGAATTTGTGGCGGGTGTCTGACCACGAATTCCGCAGCGATAATCCCTCCGTGGGCCTTCGGCCTTAGAATACTGGAGTATTGCAGTATATTATAAGAATAATAGAAGATTGTGAGATTCAAGTCCTTTAATGGGGGCAAAAGCAAAAATAGACCTGGCATCGGCGCATTCATAATGACCCAGAGGAAAAAAGTTAGTTCATTTAACGCAGGTAGCGCATGTCATGGAGAGAGACTACAAAAAAATAGCTAATTTTGCGTATCGCGCCTTACAAAAAAAAAAACACATAGAAAGCAATCAAAACATCCTACGGATCAACAAATAGTGACATTAAGGCCGGCTGCATGCGGCTGTGACGGGCTCCACCGTGGAATATTCCACGGCGAAGCCCGTCACGGCGCCCCCCAGAGACCCCATACTTACCAGCGGATCCGGCGTCCTACGTCCCGCATGACGCTTTGGCGCGACGTGCTGCAGCGTCATGTGACACGCTGGCCACATCACACGACATGCCCACAGCGTCACATGACGCGGCCGACCGTGTCATATGACGCAGTAGGCGGGGAAGCGGTCTCACGCTATCTTCCACTGTGCTACAGCGGAAGATAGCGTGACGGACAGCTTCCATTGACTGCAATGGAAGCCGGCTGTGCGTACACCCGCGGCAAATAGAGCATACCGCGGGTGAGGACGGGAGATTTCACGGTGCGGAATTCCGCGATGGAATTCCGCACCGTAAGCGTTGTGCTATTAGGTTTAATAGAACCTAATGGCTGCGGGCAACGCGGCGGAAATCCGTCCGTGGGAAGGAGGCCTTAAAAGTACAACGCGCCCCACAAAAAATCCCCCTCATACAACAGTGTTGACAAAAAAAAAGTTAGGGGTGTTTGAATTCAGTGATTAAAAAAAAATAAAGTATGAAAAAATTGCAAAAACATAAAGAAAACTCAAAACCTAAATCTGGTATTGGCGCAATCATAGCGGCCTGCAGAATTAATTTATTTAAAAAAAAACACAACAACAAAAATGCCAGAATTTGCAGATTTTGTTAATCTTGCCTCTAGAAAGAAAATTGACTAAAAACCGATCAAAAAGCAAATTCTTCCCAAAAAGTGGATAAAGTAAGACTAGAGTTCATCCTGTGAAAAAACAACCCTCATCGCGCTCCGTCAACGGACAAATACAAATATTATGGCTCTTGGAACGCGGCGACACGAAAGCGAAAAAAAGGGGGGGGGGTTGTACATGAATGGCAAAGCGTATAAACTTGGAATCGCGCGACATGAGAATAACGCATCACACTGTTTATTTTGGCGCGCCATAAAAATGAAATACAATAAACGTAATTAGCGAATACGCGTCGTCCCGCCATTAACCAGCCCTCATACGGCTGCAAAATTATAAAGGGGGCGCCTCTAGAAATGCAAGAAAAAACATGAAAAATGAGTTGGTCGTCAAGGTGCCAACAAGCCTGCCACTAAGGGGTTAAGGCACAGCTAGAGACATGGCATCTGGCAGCCCGGTGATAACCCTGCTGGCAGCTACATGACTAATCACCCAGACAAGTCCTCCCCCTCCCGCTTCTTATAAGAGACATGGGCGAGGAGGAACCGCCATCCTTGTAGCCTCCCGGGTCTGCCATCTCCCGGTAAGCCGTGGTAGAGCAGGCCGCTGGGTTAGGCCTCAGTCCTCGGGGGTCTCCTGGCGCGCTCCCGTTGGATTACCTCAGCCGCGCGGGCTGAGTGTTACGACAGGCCGGGGCTTCGGGGGGCACGAAGAGGTGGGCCTCCATGTTACACGCTGGAGGCGGCCCTGTGAGGTGTTTGGAGGCGGGTAGTGGCCGGCTCCGTAGTTAGTATTGGGTGCCGGGAGGAGGGAGTTGTGCTCCACAGGCCGCTCCCTCCTCTTGTTGCGGCGCCGGGCCATGTTGCAGGGCTCTCGCCGCTTCCTCCTCGCCAGCTGCCTTTGGGGGTCCCGATCACTCAGCCGGGTAAGAGGGTGGAAGAGCGCCGTCCCGTGCGTCCTGCAGCCGCCATTCTCTGCCCGGTATGTTCTGGATGACGGACACTGGGAAGTAGTGAGTCAGCAGTCATGTTGTATAGAGCTCGCCCCCCGTTATAGGGTGTTATAGAGAGCCTATTATAGGACCCCCCCCCCCCCCATTATGGGGGTGTTATAGACCCCGCTCCTAGCCCCACATTATAGGGGTGGTATAGTGCCCCCTAGCACCCCGTTATAGGGTGTTATAGAATTCCCCCCCCCCCCCCCCCTTCCCCGAGCTCCTCGTAGAACGTATAGCCGCGTGTTATTCTATAGGGTCAGTGCAGGCAGAACACTGTCTCCACTTAGTTTTTCGTAAGCGCGGTTTCTGCCATTGCAACCGTGAGTGGTAACAGAGATGCCCGCCTGTAGGGAGTACCAGGTCCCTCTTCCTACGGCGGAAGCAGTCTGTGCGGACGGGGGTCCTACATTGACTGCTTCGGGAATTCTGAAAAACTGAACAACTTGTTCCTCCGCCTCGTAGAATGACCCCCGATTCTCCTAATGTCTGGGGGTGTTTAAGACGCCGCGGTACGCCTCTAATCACTCCACAGACCACGCCATTGATTAGATGTGCTGACTCTACAGGTGGGCTTACACGGGACCACTGCCCGCTATCGCTCTGTGCTTTCACGCAGGAGCGCTAGCCGTTCAGAGAAGGAGGCGCTGCGGATCTAATCCGTTTGCCAAACTCCGTTCACTGTGAGCCCGTCGTCAGTCGGTAGACGAGCCCGCCGCCGGCCCGGAGACGAACATGTCTTTTACTCGGGCCGATAGCCACTTGGTTTTTAGGTGAGCTCAGTGACTCCGACAGGCGAGCGACTTCTCGCTCCGTGCTTGTGTGTACATGGGCGGCTAGTGCCCTAAATAACGGTTTCCGGAGGTTATTTGGGCATTTTGTAATGGTACCTTGTGTCAAGGAAATGCAAAATTCATTCTAATGGTGATCCGCGCCAGAGTCGCTGTGCGCCACGGATCTTATAATCTGCTTGCTGGAAAAAAAATACTGCATGACGCCAATTCTGTACAGGCCGCGGCTCGCTGACATTGGCCGTTCGGTACAGGCCGCGGCTCGCTGACATTGGCCGTTCGGTACAGGCCGCGGCTCGCTGACATTGGCCGTTCGGTACAGGCCGCGGCTCGCTGACATTGGCCGTTCGGTACAGGCCGCGGCTCGCTGACATTGGCCGTTCGGTACAGGCCGCGGCTCGCTGACATTGGCCGTTCGGTACAGGCCGCGGCTCGCTGACATTGGCCGTTCGGTACAGGCCGCGGCTCGCTGACATTGGCCGTTCGGTACAGGCCGCGGCTCGCTGACATTGGCCGTTCGGTACGGGCCGCGGCTCGCTGACATTGGCGGTTCGGTACGGGCCGCGGCTCGCTGACATTGGCCGTTCGGTACGGGCCGCGGCTCGCTGACATTGGCCGTTCGGTACGGGCCGCGGCTCGCTGACATTGGCCGTTCGGTACGGGCCGCGGCTCGCTGACATTGGCCGTTCGGTACGGGCCGCGGCTCGCTGACATTGGCCGTTCGGTACGGGCCGCGGCTCGGCGACATTGGCCGTTCGGTACAGGCTGCGGCTCGCGCCATTGGCGTTCTTTTTTTATTTCCTTTTAAATGGTATATACGGTAAAACGGAATCTAAATGGAAACAGTATTTTTTTGGCAGATCTGTTACATAAACGGACAGTTTCTACTAGTTTGCCTCTGTTGCATCGGCTTTCGGCACAGCCCCGTTATCTCTCTAACCTTCTGCACACGCACGCTCATTTACAAACAGACCTGTTGACGCCCCTCAGAGGCGCGAGTAGTTCAGTTCCGTCACCCCGTGGACTAGAATCAAAATCGAACTCCTTTTTTAAAAAACAAATGCTTCTTTTTTATTTCTGCTAAAAACTAGAAATCCAACGGAATTAAAGCCCCTAAATTCCTGTTGCAGTGACTGGGCTTCAGGCCGCCTTCACACGAGCTACAAAATCATCACTGCAAAATGCACGTATCTAAAGTGCGACCGTTCTCTTACCATTTTGTAGTTCCTCTGATGGAAATCCGAAACAGTGATGCTAACAACCCCGGGCTTCGCTGATCTAAGGCTTATTCACACAGCCATAAGTCTAATTTATAGACCGAGCCCGTATGCACAAGTCGTGTTTTTGTTTTTTTTTGCCTAACACATCTATTTTCTGTGAACGGGGGGGGGGGGTAATTGGATTTAGCAAATCCGTGCGGGTGTCCCGCATGAGTGATCTGCGCCCATAGGGATGCATTGGACATCTGCAGGTAAGCAAATACCTGCGGATGTCCTTTTTTCCCTGACGCATGGATCGCACATGCGGGAAATCACCTGCAGCGTGCTCCATTTTCTGCGGGTTTCCCGCACGCTTCCATTGACGCCTATGGAAGCCGTCTGTATCCGTGGCGCACCCGCAGCTGAATTTCTGCTTTGCCGCGGGAGAGCAGGAGTTAAAAAAAAAAAAGTGCACGGCGCATGCGCGCAGCACGCTGGCGGGCCGAGCACATCCACCGGGCCGAAGAAAGAAGATCCGCAGCGTCCGGACAGGTGAGTAAATCTTATTTTCAGACCTCATGTCCGCAGGAAAGGAGGGACCTGTTGCGGGATTCTGCATGGAGAATCCGCGTGGGCCTGAATTTCCTAGTGGACATGAGGCCTTAATCCGCAGCAGCACTGATGCAGACTGACTTCAGAAATCGCAACACTAAGGCCTCATGTCCACGGGGAAAATCAGATCCGCTGCAGATTCTCCATGGAGAATCTGCAGCGGGTCCCTCCTGCCCCGCGGACATGAGCGCTGAAAAGGAGAATAAATAAGAATTAACTCCCCTCCCATCCGCTCCGTTTCTTCTCTTCGCCGCGGCGTCATCTTCTCTCGTCGCGGCCGGATCTTCTTTCTTCGGCTCGGCGGATGTGCATGATGACGTCGGTGACGTGCCCCGCGCATGCGCCGGGCCGAAGCAAAATGATCCGGCCGCGACTGAGAGAAGATGGCGCCGCGCCGAAGAGAAGAACCGGAGCGTGTGAGTAAAATATGATTTTTGTCTCCCGCGGATCCGGATGGCTTCCATAGGCTTCAATAGAAGCCCGCGGGAGCCGTCCCCGCAGGAGACCCGCATGAAAATGGAGCATGGTCCAGATTTTTCCATGCTCCATTTTTTTTAAAATCACTTTTATTGACCATCCGCGGGTATTTATCTACCCCGCGGGTGGTCAATGCATCCCTATGGGGTGCGGATCCGCGCGCGGGAGAAGAGTTAAAATCCGCTGCAGATTTTAATTCTTATTTTGCCCGTGGACATGAGCCCTTAAAGTATTTCACAACTGTTGGAATCAAACTTTTAGCAATAGGCTCTCTGTAGCGCTTCTGAGCCAATCCGCTTCCTCCACCGGCCATCATGTGACTCGGCTCTGGCACTTTGCCCCGTTCTGCTGACGCTGCTATCCTCAGCCAGCCTTGTAATGTCTGGCTGGATTATTATTGATCACATTTGCAGATAGGACTGGAAGAAGTGCAAGCACTTAAGCCAGCGCTGAGGGTTGTGGCCACGGCGGGAGGGATGCAGCGATGTGGAAACTAACAGGGAGCTGTGAAAGAAGGCAGGAAGCTTGGGCTGCCTGTCACCAGGAGAAAGATGACAGCACTCAGTAGCTGTTGCAGGGTGACAGCGCGCACTGCACTCCTGGTACTGCAGTGAACGTTCAGTATGTGGAGTTGAGAGGACGCCATTATTTGTAGACTGAAATGACCTGTTGCTCCGCTGCTGAGTCTGAGTCAAAATCCACACCAATGTTGTGTGAATGCACCCTTAACCCTTTCCAGTCCAATGTCGGGCCTGCCCCGACATCATCATTTTCCTCCACAGCTCCGATGTCGGGGCAGGCCCGACACTGCAGTGCAGGAGTGGATCTGCACCCGATCGTCAGGCACATCGGGTGCAGATGCACTCCTTTACTGGTCGTCATCGAGGACCCCCGAGGAGAAGGCAGAAAGGGTTTTTAACCCTTTCTGCCCACTTCTTTATACATTACATAGCGCTCAATTAGCGCTATGCAATGCATAGATTCCGGCCGGCGATCATGTGACCGCCGGTGTTACCTGACCCCCGGCGGTCACATGAACGCCGAGCCGGGAGCCTGCACCGTGCAAGGACCTGCTTACCTGACCAGCGTCTTGTGCATTCTCCTTCTGTCTCCCGACCCGGCGATCATGTGACCGCCAGGTGTCACCTGACCCCAGCGGTCACATGATCGCCGAGTCGGGAGGCAGAAGGAGAATGCACAAGACGCCGGTCAGGTAAGCAGGTCTCTCCCTGCACCCTCCTGAACTCTGTCAGATCAGGAGGGTGCAGGGAAAATGTATTTTTTCTCACCCATTCTCCCAGCTCCAATTTATTTGGAGCTAGGGAGAATGGGTGAGAAAAAATAAATGGATTGGAAAGGGTTAAGGCCTCCTTCACACGGGCGACGCTGCATCGCCGCGAGAAAATCGCAGCCATATCTCATCACTGCACAGTGCGATATCGCTGCGCCTTCTCACGGCAATACCGCAATTTTATAGCGCTACAAAGTTGCATGTGATGCTACAAAGTATAAGCCCTACCCCGAAAATAAGCTGTAACTAAAGGAAAAAAGGTATACATCACCTTAGACGCGCGGTCAGCCTGTCCACCGCTTCCCCCAGGTCCCGGCACTGACCTTCTGGCCAGGGATTGAAAAATCCCCGGCTGCTGGAAGCGCTGGCTGTGATTGGCTGCCGCTTAGTCGTTAGATGCAATATTGCAGTGTGACGCTGTGATCGTCATGGCGTCCAGTAGGTCTGGCCATTGGATCTTATTGCAGGATAGAGGACTACTTCTAGGTTTCACTTAGACAGGTATATGTGCGCTCCGTAATACAGAGAGCTGTAACCCCATGGATTTGCATTTGGGGTATTCAGACATGCGGTTTTCATGCATGTATATACGTGTTTGTGTGGTGGGGGTGGGGGGAGGCATGTCTTATTTTGGGCCTTCTTACAGATTATAGTCCACTAAAGTCAATGGGATGGCATGAATATGTAGGCATAAGCACACACAAAAAGCATAATACACCAGGCATACAGAGTTTAGGTTCATGGACCGAAATGGCATACGCCTGTGGGAATGAGCCCTAAACCCGGTTGGTCCCTGCATGAAGAGAGCAGTTTGGGTATGCGCCCCGCTGCTCCGTTCATTGTATTAGGACTGCTGGAGAGGGCTGAGCTGATTTCGCCACAGACTTTACCCTTTAGGGCTCCTTCACGTGAATGTTTGCACTTTTTCTTGCGCCCCAGTGCTGCGTTTTTGTGGGACAAACTGTTTTGTTTTTTTTCGGTTTGGCTAAAATGCGCGAACAAAATGGAAACTAACCCATTTAAAATCAACGGGTAATCTCTGCGTACTGCACGTGGAAATACGCCCTTGTGAAGGAGCCCTTGGGCCGCTCTCACACCAGCCGCCTTTTATGGCGGCGTCTCAAATGCCGTGCTGATCATGGAACACTCCCATTGATTTCAATGGAGCCTCGCAGACCAGCGCTGTCAAATACTGAACTATCTGTTCAAGAACGGCGCTCGAAATTGCTGTAAAAACAGCATTTAACTGAACGCATGTGTGAGAGCGGCCAACATCTGAAGGAGTGACAATCTGCAGCGTGAATAAATAAAATCCTGTTCGTGACGCTTTTACTGTACATGCTGCAGATTTTCCAACCTGTGTGAACATAATCCTACAATTGTCACCACAAGCCTCGAGTGTCACGGAAGCAGCTGGCATCTCTGTAACGGGTCACATTGTTGTAGATTTGTCAAGGGACATAGCGGGGACCGATAATTAGCTGTAGGACAAGTAATCCCAACATGCAGATCCAGTGGAGCGCACGCTCGGAGCTGCATCGCTGACCTTCGGGAGATTAGGTGACACGTTCCAGCAGCTTGTGTGGCTTCATTTACACTTCCCAGGATGGCCGTTCACTTGGCAATAGAATCTTAGTCATTCTAGCTGGAGAGTGTCGTGCCAACGGCTGCCCACTACTGGGTACCGGTAACAGGAAGACCTGCCTGCTAATATTTCCATTCTAAAGGGGTTTTCACTCAAAAACGCGTTGCATCACTTCTGTGAAAATGCTGTCCTCAGCCACGCGTTTCATGCGCATCAGAGGATCACAAGCGTTTCCCATTGCTTTCAATGGGAAACATCACATCCCACGGCATGAAATGTATTTAAAGGTCTCATTAAAAACGAGCGAGGCGTTCCAACTGAACGCCAAAAGATAGAACAGGCCCTTTTTATTCTGTGCCCTTCCCCTCATGTGAAAGAGTCCATTCACAATAGAGTTCATATTGGTGTGAGTTTTGTATGTCTTGCAATGCGCAAAACTTGCGTGAGATTCTCGCCTAAGACAGAGATCTGTGTTGTAACAAGCCGCGCTCCTGTAGCCCCTGTATACGGGCATCTCTGCTCTGAGACCCCCCTGATGTATACTCTGCTGTAGGACTGTGCCCCCCTTTCCCTGCGGACAATCCTCACGGAAGATCTGTAGCAAAGTGGATGAAATTCTCAAAATTTTGTCCATGCACTGCGGAAAAAAATCCGTACGAAGGGCCCTATTTACACGGGACGATAAGTCTATGCGTGCCGCGATTGAACGGCGAATGAGAATTCGTTGGCTCTTGCTTCGGCCTGTGTGAACAGGCAGTCGTTTATTTAGGGCTCCTGCATACGGGTGGATTTAATGTGCGGAATCCAGGGCCGGCGGCTGCCCTCGCGTTACGCAGCAAATACTGCCCATGGCCTCCTATGGAGAACCGCTGCTTCCTGCACACGAGTGGAAGTCATCGCAGCATGCTCCATTTCTGTGTGGTTTCCGCCTGCACGGCTTCAGTTGAAGTCAATGGAAGCAGCCCTTCTGCAATCATCGCCTAGCGACGATACGGCGTGATCGGTAGTGTGCATGCACGCTGGCCGGTACTCACCGGCCGGGTGCAGGGTTGGATTCCACTGCGGGATCCCACCCGGTCGTGTGCAGGAGGCCTTGATCTTGAGCAGCTATGTAATTTTCTCCATCTTTGGGCCTGCTGACGTACGACTCGCTAGATGGCATCAGACACCTCCCGGGGCACATGATGTATCTTCTCTACACATTTACATAACTGTTGTCAGATCCTGCGGCGTCTCTTCACTTTCACAATCTGGTTGACACTTCTTACAGACAGATGGTAAAGTGCTTTCATGCTCAACCAAGGTGGAGCGATGTCTGTGTACATCAGGTAATGGTGGTGGCGGTGGGGACTTCCTGCGCTGCGGAGGGTTTGATTTGTGGTCTTCCCGTGTAAATGCTTTGATACGTCTGTATTATGTATTAGAAGTTGCTAACTACGATTGGTGCCGGGATTGCAGTCGTCTGTAATGTCAGTCTGTAATGTCAGTCTGTCAAGAGTTATTCTCTTACAGTATGGAGGTGTTCAGAAGTGTTTAACCAATTCCTCTACCTCCTGACCGCCCTCCCCGTACACACTCTCGGCTGAAAGCCCCTTTACACGGGCCGATAAATCGTTCAGATTCCCGCAGAGAATCTAAACTGTCGCTCAGTCCGCATGCTTGCACCGACTGAACGACGAATGATGATGCATTCTCTTATAGTTCGGCATTCAATCGGCCCATGTAAACAGGCAGCTCACGTATGAGCGACTGCCTGTTTACTGTGAATGGATGCGGGCAGTCAGGACTATCCCTGACGAGTTGTCCTGTGTAAATGGGGCCAATTTGGTTATCCACACAGGCGCTCTGGTCAGTGAGGGAGAGAAAAAAAATCACAGTATGTCGTAATTTTGGCCCGCATCAAAACAGGACTTGCTGTGTCCTCTTGTCTGCAGGTATCTGTGTGCCGTTCAAGAACCTTGGCCATGAGGCACATACATTAAAGGGCTTGTACCAAGTTTATAAGTTATCTCCTAACTTGTTGGCTGTCTTTGAGGGACTGGCTTTTTTATTTATTTTTAATTTGTTTACTCCTTTTCAGGATTTTTTTTTTGTATTATCAGGCCATTGATTAGTAAATAAAGGGTCGAAGAACGGCTATTTCTGCAATGTTTTTTCCCTGGTGGGCTAGTGCTGGTTTCTCATTACATCATGGCTTCTGATGCAACTGTTGAACCACAGTAACCCTCTGGAATAAATATTTTTGCAGCAAGCTGATGCTATCATGACCCACGACGAATTCTCCCTGCCTGTCGGCGAGGGCTCGCGGCGTGTTTGTTTTGGGCTCATGATATTATCATGTGATACTTTGGCGCCGTCTCTGATATTGCAGTTAGAGATGAACTATGTTTCTGGCTCACAATCCACGTTCTGCGAAGGATTTCCCTCAAGTCGGAAATAACAGAGAAATGGCCTTAAAAGAACTATCTGTAACCTGATACCTCAGTAAGCTGATCTATCTTGCCTTTCATGGGATGGAGTTGAGCAGTGAAATGAATGATCGGTGCTGGAGGGGAGTCTTAGAGAAAGGGGCACTTTTCTTTAGTAAGATATAGCTGTATTACATAATGTTTTTTGAGCGTCGCTTGTATTGATTTCTGCAGAGCTTGCTGTAACGACTGAGCGCTTTAACATCCTGTATTTGTGTCTGACGTTGTGCACTTCCTTTCTCTGCAGATTTCGGTGTAAAACCTACAGCAACATGAATTCTCTTGCGGTCAAACGAGTTGTCAATGACATCATCAAGTCCCCAGAAGATAAGAGGGAATACCGGGGCGTTGAGCTGGCCAATGGAATAAAAGCAGTACTTATAAGTGACCCCACAACCGACAAGTCCTCCGCAGCTCTGGATGTCTTCATCGGTATTTTTGCATTGCTAATGTTCCATGTCCTACATTGTTCAGAGCCTGGCTTCAGTCTTATGCCTCACCAAACCTGTTGGAGCACAGGACATGCATCTGGGTTGTGATACAAGATATATTACAATCTTATTCGTTAATTTTTGTCTCAAACCTTAGTCCTAAGAACCGTGACTACAGTATTTGTTTACATGGGAGAATGTGGGATGAGGAATGGATACGTTGATCCTTTGGTATGCATTCCTACATGTACTCAAATACTGCATTATAGCCACAGTAAGGCCGCCAGTCCATAGGCGTTGGGTTTTAGTGCCAGCTGATTTCCGCAATGTGAGAACACTTAGTCACCGCGACTTTCCAATTTCCGTGATTTTTATATGCGAGTGGAAAATTGTGGCGATTTCTGCTCATGTACATCGGGCTGAGCTTACCTTAGTTATCCTATGGAAAATGCGTCATGCGTTATCCACCTGCGGATTATTGTTCACGGTGTCATCCGCAGCAATCACCCGTGGACAAGAGGCCTAACGCAATTCTGAACATACAGAGACCTAACTGTTTACATTTGGGTGCATGCAGATCCAAGTAAAATTTTGAAGCTTCATTTGCGTTGCAGATTTTGGTGTGGACCCGCACCATTTGGTGCCGAATTCAACTAATTGGACTTGAATTTTGGTGTGGATTTTCTGTTGAAGAAAAAACACACCAACTCTGCTATATGTGAACATGCCCTTTAAGTGGCCTCACAGGGCTAAAAAAAATTAAAGCCTTTAGGGCTCCTTCACACTGGAAAGGACGATATCTGTCCGTGATTTATGGCCAGATGTCGTTCTCGCCATCCATGTGAAACCCGTAGATGCAAGGCTTTTTCACGTGGAAACAGCATCGCATCACTGCGGGGTGAAGGAATACCCTGCACATAACTTGCATGAGATTCTCTCCCATGTGAATATAGCCTTAAGGTGGCTTTACACGGGACGACTGTTAGGACAGTCTTCCCAATAACTGTTGCTTCTCCCTTTCACACAGGAGCGATAGCCGTTCAGTGAATGGAGGTCTCTTCTGGCCGCCTGCCACCATTTACTGTGAACAAGCAATCATTCATAGACGGATGACTGCCTGTTTACACGGAGCAAGAACTTGCTCATGGCTTTGTTTCAGCAAGCTGAAGCAGCACCTCTGTGTCATCACTAAAGATCTGATCTAGTATTTAACATTATTACTCCAGATGTCTGAAGCGATCTCCTATTGAAACAGACCCAAGTTGCAGACAATCGGTTCTACTTATGAAAAGCTAGGCTGGTTTGCTTTGCTCTTAAAACTATAAAGTGGGACACGTTCCCCCCCACTCCCTAATCACAAAACATTGTAATGCATGTGGGTCCAGGCTTTAAAGGGTTATTCCAAAACTTAAATGCATAGGAGATAAGAGTTTGATCAGTGGGTGTCTGACTGCTGGGACCCCCACCAGTCACCCATTCATCCCACCTGCATGAATGGAATGGAGGTCAGGCATATGTGCTACTACTCCATTCGCCTCTGTGGGATTGTTGCAGTTAGCTGAGAACTTTTACTCAGGTTCTCGTCTCCAATCCCATATAGATGAATACTGCTCCATATGTGTTTGGTTTTGGCTCCATTCACACAGGGGGGATACAGAACCCCATTGACTGACGGGGATTCTATTTGTCGTATCTGCACCGATCAGACACTTATTCCCTACCCTATAAATAAAACCTAAGACAACCCCTTTAATCTGTGCATACTGTGCCCTATACTAAACTCTGCATTCTGTTTCCTGGCAGGGTCCCTCTCTGATCCAGACAACATTTCAGGACTCGCTCACTTCTGTGAGCACATGATGTTTCTGGGCACGAAAAAATACCCTAAAGAGAACGAGTACAGCCAGTTTCTAAGTGAACATGCAGGGAGCTCAAACGCCTTCACCAGCGGAGAACATACAAACTACTACTTCGATGTATCCCATGAACACCTGGAGGGAGCGTTGGACAGGTAAAGCAAATAGGATGTAGTTGTTCTCCCAGAAATCTGCTGGTAGAATGCCGCTGGCAGAAACCGAATCAAACATAATATGCTGGGATTTGTTTTCACTTACTGTCATACTTGTAGTTCACTTGCAGAACAAACCCGATAAATCATGAATTGAAAGAAATAATTAATTTTATGCTCTCATTTGGACATCGTAGACAATCGGGCTCTTACTTTGAGCCAGATTGGAAAGTATCTGAAGAAGCGGCTCCTCTTTGGCTGAGCATTGCCTATACGTACATGACATATTAGCCATTTATTTGCCTAGCTGTTATGCAATGCTCAGTTACCTCAAGTATAAATAGACAAGGCTTTGCTGGGGGTAATAGAAGCAGAGCCTGCTAGAATCAAGTTAGACAGGTCTTCATTTTGTATACAAATGTGCTGCTTTAAATGTCATTCATCACTTTGCATTTTCTCCGCTGGCAGACATGATGAGTATCTCAGCGGCAGTCATATCTCCCACATCACAAAAAATATTAAAGTGACCCTCTGGGCCTGGAGAAATAAAGATGGCCAAACCGCTTCTCTGACTACCTGACGCACAGTAATCTAGAATGTTTTCAGCACATTTCTTCAGTGTCATCACAAGTTCACAAAGCGATAGCAATGAAGAAAAAAATGCATTTTATGAGTTCATAAAAGTCTTTGTATCTGTAATTATGCCTCCCAGATATTTTGGCATCATTCCTACGTTATGTAATGTCCAAGTCTTCAAGTCCTTGCAGTAGAACTTCTTGTAAGAGTTCTCTATTTATGCAGCTACAGATACAGGAAAGTGCATGAGCCATAACCTCAACATGATTTGCTATGCAGTGCTTATTGTGTTATGATTGGAAGCTAGGGGGTGAGGTGAGCTCGTGATCAGCTCCTACTAGACCAAAGTTTGCCATATAAGATGTAATTCTTAATAAATGTGTTTCAGAGGAAGAGGAGCTTAAAGCGTCATCTTGTCTATTGCATATGTATTTTTCTCTGATGCAGTGGATGTACAATTAGGCATACTTAATTGATAGATTAAGTGATTACTCCTCCATACGTATCGGTGGCGTGACACTACATGGCACTCTGACTTGCTCCCACTAATCATGTGGGCAGCACAGGTTAATCAAAACAGGTGTAGTGCCTTTGACTAATGATGCATAGTACATAGAGCACAGTGTACATCAGGCAGTCAGAGAAGCTAGTTTGCCCACTTCTGTGTCTCCAGGCCCGGATGGTTGCTCAAAAGAGAACCTTTTACGTTGGAACAGCACCAGAAGCTAAGTTAGGACTCTTTTACGTAGGCGTTTTTATGTGCACCTGCTAGCGCCGTAAAAAAGCAGGTAAACAGGCGAACAAATCTAACGTTCAGACGACACGGACCCCGGCGCATACAAGCCGAACCCGCAATGCCAATGGGCCTCCCCCTCGCCAGCTTACCTCCTGTCTTCCCGCCTGGCTGTGTGCAATGGGAGGGGCTGGAGCTAAACCACAATACATCACCTAGCAGCCACTGTCTGGTCAGCCGTACTACTCCTTGCAGGTCCCCAGCACACTTGCTTGTAGTTTTCCCCCAGCGCTTCCTGGTCAGGGCTTCAGAAATCCCGCCTCCCAGGAACTATGGCTCTGACTGGTTCTCGAGCACTGCAGGGATTGGCTAAGCCACAGCGCTCGAGAACCAATCAAAGCCAGCGCTTCCTACAGGCACAGGGTTTTTGAATCCCTGACCAAAAAGCACTGGGGGAAAACAAATCCAAGTGTGTCGGGAACCTGCGAGGAGAAATGCGGCTAAGCAGACAGAAAGCGCCTGTTAAATTATTTGTATTTTTTTTAATTAACAAAAAAAAAAGGCAGCGGTTTTTCTCGCTACAATATCTGTCGCCTGTGTGAAACTAGCCTTAGGCTGATGTCGCCCTCTATGAAAATGAGTTTGACCACTTTGCTTTCAGCACTTATGAAGGAGACTTTGATTGCATATCGCCTTCATATATCCTTTTGATTATATAAGCTTATTACTCATGACTTTCTACATTCTTTTCCCTCAGGTTTGCCCAGTTTTTCTTGGGTCCCCTCTTTGATGAAAGCTGTAAGGATCGGGAAGTCAATGCAGTGGATTCTGAGCATGAGAAGAACCTGATGAATGATGCCTGGAGACTTTTCCAGCTAGAGAAAGCTACAGGAGACCCTAAACACCCCTTTCATAAATTTGGAACAGGTGTGCAATATATAACTTTCCTACACAGTCCTGCATATGATGCGTCACAACATTGTCCTTTTTTTTTCTTCTTCTAAAAACCAAATGCATTTGTGTGGTGCTGGAAGATGGTTTCCCTCTACCAGTTCACCGTGGTACATCATTGCAACCAGTTTAGCAAAGGCTTGAGATTCAAACTACTTTCATTCAGAGTTGAAGAGACACGAAAGGGAACCAGGGTTCTGGCGCAATCTTATAGTAGAAGTTGCATGAAAGAGAAGTGATGTTGGTCTTTATAGAAATATACTTTTATCACGAAGCGTTAGGTCATGCATTTTGAGATTTGCAGACCTCTTCAATCGGCATGCCATGTAGTTAGCATCAAAGCCTTGTCAACTCTCAGAGGTATACCCTCTGAGAATCAACAAGACACAAAAAATGCCCTTTGTTTTTGTCGTACATCTAGTGACAATTCCAGTAGTTGCTAACATCACACAACCCCTTCTGCATCTCTGAAGGTTATCAACTTTTTGCCTCTTGTTCAATGTGTTCTGGCAAGGGGAAATGTAGTATTACATGGCGGTCAATCAGATGAATGGCTGTTCTTGTACTCTACAGTTGGCTCAAGTCTGTCAGTCCTGTCACTAAAAGTAGGACTTTCCGCTCCATCTAAGAATTTAAAGGCGGCAGTCAGTATTGGGGTTAAATGGTCCGGATTGGAGTTCTTTGATCCCGGCCTGTAATACAGCTGGTACCTGCTGCATATGGATGGTACTCGGCTCCACACACTTTGCACGTATCAATCATTAAAATATGGCAGATGACACTCGTGGGGTTAAATCTTACAAGTGTAAATTCTGCTAGCTTTTGGGTAAGATGACTTTCCACAGCAACTCTTCTAAAAATGTGACTTTTGTCTTATCTCCAGTGGTGATCGGCGCTCCAGGACTTTCCATGCTTGTGACTGTTACGCTGATGACTGCTACCTTGTGCTTATGTGCATTGTTGGTGCTCTGGTGATCTCACATTTGCACTTGGTGTCGTGATGCCTCGAGAGTGCGCCTCAGAAGTACTTCTGTCTGGTGCTAGTCTAGAATTACACAGTAGCTTCCATAAACTTTTTAATGAGGATTATTCAGCTTTTGATCTGCCGTGACAGGCGGGGATAGTCTCAGGGATCTTTAAATTTTATAACTCCATCTATAAAGTCCCTAATTATACTATTACTGTAGATGCTCACTGAGCACACTTGGCATGCAGGTTTCCTGTTAGACTGTTGTCTGAGTATTCACTTGAAATAGTTGCTAAAGTGGATAAATGACTTTGCTTTTCCATAGCGATGATTGTTTACATGTTCAACTTGGCAGTCACTGACTGCATTGTTGGAATCATTTACACGAGGTGAAATATCAGTCTATTAGTCAGGCCATTCTCGCACATGGGTTCAGTTAAACACTGCTCTGCATTTTACCACAATTTCGAACTGGGTTTTTGATGCATGTCGCAGCGTTTGACAGCACTTTAACGCACCCAATCACTGTGGTTGGTGATGAGGTGCATTAAAAGCATAAACGTAGGAAATAGGATGGACCGTGTTCAAATTTGCTGTGTTAGAAATTCTGCATTCGAGCGCAGGTCTGCGGGGCCTCATTAGAATGAATGGGAGCACTGTATTATGATTAGCGCACCGCTCGGGACGCTGCACTAATCATGGTAGAAAACGGTGGGGGTGAGGTGCTTTGGCAGGTGCGTATTTGAAACTTCTCCCCCAAATGTACACTATGTTGCTGAATCCCCTGATCACTCAGACCGCCTGTACATATTTGTGCACCAACACTTTGTTGCTGCAGTCTCTAGCTGGTACGACTGAACAGTGGCCTGCGAGGCCAAACCAGCCGGAGGCCGTAGTACAGGGTGGTCATTTGAAGACCAACAAGGATAGTTCAGTTGAGGATCACTCGCATGTATTTGTGTTGACTTGGGAATCAATGAGCTTTAAGTGGGAGGACAAAATGGCCAAGAAAAAGTGGGAGCCAATTAGCATTCAGTGGGAGGTACATACCGAACAACCGCGCATCTCCCTGCAAGGTTGTTGGCTAGTTGTCGAAATCAGTGATTACCTGTTTACACCAAATAATCAACTAGCAACTTTTTTTTTCCTTTTTAGATAAAGCTAATGCCCCATTTACACGGGACTATTGTCACGCAAGATTCGTTTGAATGAAAATGTACAATAAATTGTCCCATTTCAATGCAAGCCATCGTTTACTAACCGTTTACTGTTTTTGTCGCTCACTTTCAACTATTATAAAAACCATCGCTGGTTGTCTCTTCTCGCTGTGACTAAGCGCTCCCCGCTCATAGAATGTTAAGCACTGGGAGAGGATTTAGCTGTAAGCGAGCGACTCTGCATGTTTAAATGTTCTGCGCGCACAGCTAGCGCAATATCACCTGCTCGTGTAGATCGGTAAGACTGGGAGGGTACTGAATGGAGTGGAGTGCTGGTAGCGCAGATGTGTTGTCACGTCATTAACTTTCACTAGGACTGCTGGAGATTGGCGAGCAGCAAGCGGTGGGGTATTTCTCTCAGACCTACTGAAACGAATGGAGTGGCAACTGCATGCTCGGCCAGCGCTCCATTCGTTCTGATCTCCTTTTCGGGGAAAGAAGCGCCCCTCCCACCTTACGCTGCAGTAATAGTCAGAGGGGGACATCGGGAGCCCTGTTCTTGATTAGTGGGGGTCTCAGCTGTGAGACCACCACCGATCAGCAAGTTATTTCTTGTCCTGTGGATAGGGGATAGCTTGGGGTCTTGATAGAACGCCTTTAAGGAGGGCGCTCCTGTAACAAGCTCCTATGCAACTGACTTTAATACATTCCCTAATTCTTTCTTACTTTTTGGTAATTGCTTCAGTTTTCATTTTCAATGTATTGTAAAAAAAATAAGTGTAAATTCCCTTTTTAATTATCCTATTTAGTGTATATAATTTGGGAGCAGTGTCGGATCAGGATATGCGACCGCTGAAATATTCAAAGCCGTCTCCTGTACATCCTGCGGTTATCTGGTGCTTATGTGGCAAGCTCTATGGATGATACTGGGTGTAGCTGATCAGGAATAATATTTGTTTGAGCCTCCCACAGGATCTATTGTTATAGAGCTGTTCACATTGATAGACTGCCTTCAGATTGCAGTATGATGTAAAGAGCCCCTAATCCAGAAAGGCTCGACATGGAGCCGAAACACGTTGCATTGCATCACTATCTGATGAAATTAAAGTATTTTACAAGGCAAGGAGGATCAATAAGATCAGTAGCCGATTGAGATATTCTCCTGGTGGGGAAGCTATTGCCTTTCTAGATTAGGGGTGCACTCAGCTGAGGCACCCCTGTGAAGTAAGTGTATTTCTTACACTCAACATTGCAGTATCTGTAGTGCTGGGGCTTTTTTTTTTTTTTTTTTGGTGGTACCACCTTTTATACTTCAACCTATGGTTTCTGGTTTTATTCCTCTATACTTTGATCCCCAGTGATGCTCTCCACTATTGGATGTCTGTAGGACCAGTACGTGCCATTCCACATCCCTTTGCAGACCATACCGATGTCCTAGGGGTACCCCGGTGCGTCATATCTGGTTTTTTTTTTTTTGAAGCTTTGCCTTTTTCTGACCACAGTATGTTGTAATGCTATAGCATTACATCATACTGCAGGAGTGATCAAAGCATCGCAACTTTTTTTTTATTTTTTACAATTGGTAAGAAGTTTAAATCCTCCCCCCTCCTGCCATATCTATAATTAAAAAAAAAAAAAAAAAAATTAAGAACGCCAGAAATGCCCTTTTTTGTTACTGTCTCACAGAAAAATGCAGTAAAAATCAAACAAAAAGTCGTATGTATTCTGAAATTGTACCCACGTAAACTGCAGAATGTTCACAAAAAATGAGCCCCCTAAGAACTACATAGAGAGAAAAATAAAGTTATGGCACACAGAAGATGGCGGCAGAAAAACATTTTGAAAAATTAAATGTCTTTGAAAAAAAAATAAGTAGTACAGAAAAAAAAACCTAGTAAGAATTGTAGTAATCGAAGTGACCCATAGAATAAAGTTAGCATGTCATTTTTTTATTTATTTTTTTTTCAGTACCATATATGGTACATGAAATGGCACCATTGAAAAATACAACTCATCCCGCAAAAAAAAAACAAGCCCTCATACAGCGACTTCGTAGGATAAATAAAGGAGTTACAAAGGGGGTAGGGGGGGGTTGCGTCGTCATGGGGTTAATCACACGTCCAGCTGTGCAAGCAGCTGCATTGTTCTTCGTGGCTGCAGGCAGGTTACAATGATAATAGCATGTGGTCTGTGGAGATAGTTTATCTCTCACTAGCTGAAGGATGGCTTTTAAGTTCCCCCTAAGATATACCTTTCAAACAAAAAGTGCACGATACCCTCATTCACATGTAACAATTATCGCTCATTTTCATCCATTTGAACGAACTTTGAGCGTTAATCGTTACGTGTAAATGGGCCTTTAGTCTGTGCCCTGAATACCCCCCCTTTAAAGGGTACCTGGCACCTGTCACCATATACATTCTGCCCAAGATACAGGCAGCATAAACCCAGGACAGGTATACACGGTGTCCCTGTAAGTGCAGCGTTTTTGAATAAGCACCCTTTACAGTTTTGACTTGGAAGGTTGCTTTTGAATCAGAAGTGTCCCGCTGGCTTCTTCCCTCCCCAATCTTGCAGACTGACAGATCTCTCCCTGCTTTTGTGCAGAAAAAGAGGATTCAATAGGATTTGGGCGGGAGGAAGCAAGCATTAGCCACTTCATTGACTCTCTTTTCAGAGTCCAACTTTAAAGTGCATTTACTGAAATGTCCTGGCCATTTTCAGAATAAGGGTGTATTCACACGAGCATTTGTGCACAAAATCGCGCACCCACATACATGCACAACTCGTAAATGCAGGTCCTTGCCCATTGGCTTCAATAGGGCTGTGTCTGAAAGGGCTGTATCTGATTGGCTGAGCGCTCAGCCAATCACAGGCAGCACTCGGCCATTCATTGAATTCAATAAATGGCCAAGCACTGCCTGTGATTGGCTGAGTGCTCAGCCAATCAGATACAGCCCTTTCAGCAGGTGGGAATTTTAAATCCTGCCTGCTGAAACGGATTCAGAGCAGTCAGGGAGAAAAGAGGCTGGATGCGCATGTTCCCTGGCAGCTGAGGAGGTGTGTGTGTGTGTGTGTGTGTTAACACATTCTAGGGATGATTTTTCAGGGAAGGGCTTATATTTAAAGCCCTTCCCCGAAAATCCCTGCAGGGCTTGCTGGCAGACCATTGCTTTCAATGGGACCGCAGAAGCGTCGGTCCCATTGAAAGCAATGGGAGAACATCAGATTTCTTTACTCGCCGCGGGGTTTAAGAAATTCTCTTACACAGTTGTGACAGGGGATTTTTTACTCCCTGCTGGGGAATATTTGCACGCATGTCCTATGTCTTGCAGGTATGTGCGTTCGCACGCCTGTAAAACGCAGACATGTGACTACACTATAGAGAACCAATGGTTCTAATAAGCGTGCGTTTTTGTGCGCACAATTGTACGCACATAAATGCGCTAATCTGAATCCACCCTAGTTACGCAGGGAAGTATATTGGTATATACCCAAGAAACTTGTACTGACTTATTGCATTTGTAAATCTGAGTGCGATGCGTTTAGCAAGGAAAGCGCAGCACATGTTTTAATAGTAAAAAAAAAAAGTCATATGGCCTGTGGCTTCAGTTGCTATGGATACAGCAGTACTCAGTCTGGCAATTGGTAGGTGGTTGGGAGACATCTGGACACCTGTGTGGAGACTCCAATAAATGACACCTCACAAATGTCCACATACATAGCTGGCGGTGCATATTGACCAATAACACTGAAGCATAGTCCTTCACCACTATCTTCACATCTCCAAAACGTGATCTCATGTCATCTCAAGTGCTAATGCTGCCAACAGCAGTCCAGCCTTCATCCACTCATCAACCGTTGTCTAGTGTTGGAACAAACACTGTCGTGCAAACATGTCACCACCGAGGGTTCAACACCAGCGTGAATACAAGCCATGAAATAGCCAGGAGATGTAGGCATTGAGCTTAAATCGATGCTGATTGGTCAGTTTTTAGCATTACTTTCTATACGATGTTCAGGCATGCATGCTAACAAATGGCAGAGTGTCTTCTATCTTGACTCTCCTGTTTACCAGGGCACAGGTGAGCTTGCTGCGGAGGCCGGGCTGTTGTTCTGCGTCACTCTGGATGTCCGTGTACAGTTTTAGTGATTATTTCTGGCATCCTGCCCCGTGTACTCTTTGGCAGCATGTAGGAGATGGAATAAATACCACCTATTGTGTATGTAACTCCCTGCCCAACGGGTTACTCATCAGGTGTTTCCACTAGTTTCAGTTCAGCCCAATCATTTCTTTCCAATGTCTCTAGATAAAGGAATTGGCAGCAGTTTTGCACTAATTTCACCCACATTAGTTATTACTGGTTTCTTCTAGTGCTCAGGGACTTGGCTGCAGTAGACTTTTTTTTTTTTTTCTCTTCTCATTTTCCCACCGCGTGACCAATGATTACAATTGTTGCTGCAGAATAGTAAGTTGTCATGTTGGCCAAGTATTGATCTCAGATGTTACAAGAACTCTTTTCACATCTACCCTTCCCATCCAATGGGTACTGGATTATATGTGAAAGGCCTCATGCACATGAGAAATCCTTTCCATAGAGCTTGTCGGGGGTCCGGTGTCCCCCCGTCCTTACTACAGTGCGAAAGGACACTGATGCACTATTCACTTTCGGTGGGACCGCTGAGTTGGCAGTGGCAAGCACTCGGGTATTTCCATCACACCTATTGAAGTGAATGGAATGCCATCTGCTCTTGCCCGGCCAGCACTCCATTCATTCTGATGTCACTGCAGAGGGGGCACAGTTAATAAGTTCGGTGGGGCAAAACTGCTATTTGCTTAAAGGGGTTGTCCCGCGCCGAAACGGTTTTTGTTTTTTTTTGAAAAATCACAGCCTCCTGGAAGCGCTGCCGCTGATTTACCTGATGCACAGTCAATCACAGCCAGCACTGGGTAAACCAATCACAGCCACTCATCGAGTGCTGGCTCTGATTAGCTAAGCGTCAGCCAATCACAGCCAGTGCAGATTAGATTCATTGGCCTTTTGCAAACAGCTGAAAGTTTGTTTGGTCAATCAAACAAGAACCATATAATTGGCTCAGCACAACCTCTGCCCTATTCACATCTGTGCCAGACGTTCTGTTTGGAGCCTTTGGCATAGATTGGGCAGAAAACTCTGGACGAAACGTGCAGCATGGAGAGTTGTTTCTTGCGATGGAATGCCAAGAGCCGTATGGACCCAATTGTAATCAATGGGGTCATTCAGCTACGGCATGTACTGTTCTGGCATTTTTCTTTGAATGGAAATAACCCCTAGCCACATCTGCATCTTGGGCTGCAGCATAAGTCAATTATACATGTACTGTTAACATTTGTTTAATGGCACTAATTGCTAAGCTGCTCACTTGGAAAACATGAGTGCTAGAGACAGCCACTTGTAATAGCAGCCTAATAGAGCAAGTGGTTTCTGCTAGGTAACAGGTGTGTGGACAGTGCAAACTATTGAGGTGAGGGTGAGCACGGTTGCTACTAAAATCTGCAGATTTTGACACGGTTTTTGATGTCGAATTTTCCGCTTCTTGTGAACGTACCTGAGGCTGCATTCCCACGAACGTATATCGGCTCAGTTTTCAGGCCGAGCCGATATACGTTGTCCTCGTGTGCAGGGGGGAGGATGGAAGAGCCAGGAGCAGGAACTGAGCTCCCGCTCCCTCTCTGCCTCCTCTCCGCCCCTCTGCACTATGTGCAATGAAAGGAGATAAGGCGGGGCTAAGTGGGAGAATTAGCCCCGCCCCCACCCCGCCTCTCTCCATTGCAAATAGTGCAGAGGAGCAGAGAGGGGGCGGGAGCTCAGTTCCTGCTCCTGGCTCTTCCATCCTCTTCCCTGCACAGGAGGACAATGTATATCGGCTCGGCGTGAAAACCGTGGGAATGCACCCTGAAGAACACAAATTTGCAAATCTGGTGTTATCTCAAGCACTATTAAGCCTGGTTTAGACACAACGATTATCGCTCAATAAATCGTTTGAGCGATAATCATTGTGTTCTTTTAAGCGCAAGGTGATCTCTCAAACGTTGAGCGATCACCTTGCGCTCAGAGCGGAGGATGCAAAAGACAAGCGGGGGTTTCCCCGCTTATCTTCTGCATCCAGCTGTTTCCCGCTTGCAGAGCCCGGCTGTTATACAGCCAAGTGCTCCGACCAGAGTATGGAGAACAGAGCTGGACCGCTCTGCTCTTCATACCCCGCCTGTTAGGGAGCGGGATGCAGCTGAAACAATAGTATCAGCTGTATCCCGCTGTAAATTCCTCATAACTGATCGCTGATCCTTCAGCACGCTGAAAGATCAGCGACAGCTTAACGAAAACTGCACAATGTCAGTGCAGTTACACACAATGATTATCGCTCAAAAGACGGCTTTAAGCTATTTTGGAGCGAAAATCGTTGTCTAAAAGGGCCTTTAGTACAACTAATCAAAGGCTTCATCAGTTGCATCAGGTGTGCTTGACAACACACCTCAAATACCTGGACTGGCTGGGGTGTTGCAGACTGACTTTTGATTGCATGTTAGAAATATGTCTGAGGGTCCTTTTACACGAAACTATCATTCAAATAGTCATTAACCAGTGCAAAACTGAATGAATCAGCTGTGTAAATGGACAGTGGTTAGTCTGTCAACGACTGCCTGTTTACTCTGGGGAGCAAGCAACCAGGTGAGTTCTGTGGGGTGCTCTGCTTCTATTCAGTGAGTGATTATCACTTATAAGGCCCAATGTCCACAGGTGGGAATGAATTGTGGAATCTTTGTGGGCGCCCCCCCCCCCTTCCTGCATACAGAATCCAACCAACCCCTGGACATGAGTCCTTTGAGCCTGTTAACTATTTTTCCAGCTGCATCTCTAAGTTACAGGAACACGGGTTAAACAACCTGGATGTGGCAGAAAGGGCAAGCTATCGCCGCATTCCTGAGGGGGCGGTTGGTCAAAAACCCTCCAGTGACTGTTTCCACCAAATCTCGCTGCAGATCTTTTGCAGACACTGAACTTTCCATTTGTGCACTAAGGCACACAGTAAATGCTGACGTCCTTCATCCAGGCACTCAAATACACCTTCTGTTTGAAAAGCACAAAAAGCCGGCTCTAAAATGCTCAAAATCATAGAAATGAGCCACGGACGTTTTGGGGTTCTGTTCTTGTAGAGCGATGAAACAAAACTTCATGAAGTGACTTTTGTGTAATTTGGAGAAACCCCCTTGTTGTATTTGTTGCGTTGAGCCACTTAAAAATCAGCTGTTTGCAAAAGAAGAACAAAGTATGTAAGTCTAGCAAATAAACCGAATTTACAATGGGGGTTGAATAATTTTGATTACGACTAGAGATGAGCGAGCGTACTCGGAAAAGCACTACTCGCTCGAGTAATGTGCTTTATCCGAGTATCGCTGTGCTCGTCCCTGAAGATTCGGGTGCCGCTGCGGCTGACAGGTGAGTCGCTGGGGAGAGCGGGCGGGAGAGAGGGAGAGAAAGATCTCCCCTCCGTTCCTCCCCGCTCTCCCCTGCAGCTCCCCGCTCCGTGCCGGCACCCGAATCTTCAGGGACGAGCACAGCGATACTCGGATAAAGCAAATTACTCGAGCGAGTAGTGCTTTTCCGAGTACGCTCGCTCATCTCTAATTACGACCCTATGTATACTGAAACACTGTAAGCAAACAGTAAGCTGTGAAGTAATGACCTGCAGAGACTACACAGTAGGATAGCAAGAAGTCTGGGCCAGATGTGTAGTCTCTGCAGAGACTACCTGTAATAAGGGAATGTCTCCTGGACGCTCTTATCAGTCCTGCTCACACAGTTTCAGTCTTCAGGGTTCTCTGCATGTTCTTGGAACCAAGGCTCTGGCCGAGCATATAAAGCATGGCTGTGCGGGTTTCTCAGTTCTATTTGTAATATGAGACAAAATGGGATCAACCCAAAGAAGAATTTTTGGGATGCGTATTGGTTTTCTGTGCGTTTTATCGTGTTCCTTTTCTGAACATGAACACCTATAGGTCTGCGCAGGAGAGGTAGGTGTAAGTAGTAGAAGTCATTATGCTTTTTAAAGGTTTTTAAACAGATTACTGAAGACTTGATTTCTGGTCTTTCTTTCAGGTAATAAGCTCACTCTGGAAACAAGACCCACGCAAGAAGGGATCTGTGTGCGACAAGAGTTGCTGAAGTTTCACTCCACATATTATTCTTCGAATCTCATGTGTATCTGTGTGCTTGGAAGAGGTAATAACCGTTGCACTAAAATCGTAATTTTTTTTTTTTCTTTTGTGGTTACACAAAAAATATCAAATTCACAAAATGTAGGCGCAATGCTTCTGAACTGACTTTATAGTGCAGCACGAGTCTGTCACAGCCGGCTAGCTAAGACCGGGCCAGGCATAAGTTATCAATTCAGACTTAGGAATGGATATCTCCATGGATTTGGAGCGAGCCTGAGCAGCTGTCAAGCACTTCACTAGAAGAGAAAGGAGAAGGACTGCTGACGGCACAACGGTTGTCTGCACAACAGCAGGGGTCTCATCGTGCATGTCTGACGCCACATGTCCATGCTGTAGACTGCTATAAATTCTGCATGCGTTTTGCGTGGATTTCAGTGCTTTTTTTTTTTTCTTCTTTGCAGTGGATTTGGTGCCAAAAACCTCTGGATTTCTATCATAGACTTCAGCTGAAATTCACAGCAAATCCATAATAGCTTCAGATTTCTGCAGTGGGCTTTCCATGCAGATAATTATAATCTGCAACAGTAGCCATGAATTTCCCCATGGAAGCACTGCAGATTTTCTGCTTGGGGGAAACCCCCCTGCAAATCCGCCCTGTGTGAACGTGGTCTACATGTGGCCATGGTAATGTATTAGCATAGAGAGGTATTCTGATAACTTATAAGTTTGAAATAACCATATAAGTAATAAATTTAATGAGCTTAAAAGCTGTAATAAAAATGTAACTTTAAAGTCTGCAAAATAAAAAAAAATTAGCCAGAAAATTAAAATAAAGGCCACAATAACATGAACAATTTTAATTGGTTCTCTGAGTTATAGAGCCTGTGTAAAATGCATTGATCCTGCACTGGCATGACAAATAGGCTCATGTCGGCCTCTCGCGGCAGCGCTCCCCTCTGACACCACGTTTACAGGCTGCTCCATCCTCTTTATGGGACGTTGCAGGCACTGCAGCCAATAACAGAGCTCCGCGATAGATTGTTGAGCTGTTATTGGTTGCCGTGCCTGTGACGTCACTTCTACTAGGCGAGACTGCAGACCGTAAGCAAACTCCGAAAGCGGAGGACTGAGAGGCGCTATGAGAAACGGCCAGGGAAGGGAGTGTAGGCCTATTTTGTCAGTGATTGTATTTTATATGGGATCTGTAGTTCGGAGAACCCCTTTAAGTTACTCGGGTGACTCTTAAATTGTAAGGAAAAATATGCTGAAAATCTTTTCTTCTCCCTTCTATATTTGCACAGGTTGACAGTCCTGTGGCTATAGTGTCCACATGCTTCCCAGTAAGGCTGGGTTCACACAGGGCGGATTTGTTGCAGTTTTGCTGCGTTTTTTCCGTTGCGGTTTTACCGCAGAAGAACTGCTTCTGCGGCAAAACCGCTTCAAGTCTGGGTTCACACAGCGCGGATTTGCTGCGGTTCTGCCGCTGTTTGCCGTTACATATCTGCACTGCTGCACAAGTAAAGCGCTGCGGGAAAAAAAACTCTTGTTGATTTTCCGCACAGAAAATACACAAGACAAAAATTAACCTTTGAAGCGGTTTTGACGCAGAAGCAGTTCTGCGGAAAAACCAAAGCAAAACCGCAACAAATCCGCCCTGAGTGAACCCAGCCCAAAGGTTATCTTTGTCTTGTGGATTTTCCACGTGGAAAATCTGCAAGCGTTTTTTTCCGCGGCGCTTTTTTACTTTTGCAGCATATTTAGGGTGTGGATTTTGCTCCGTCGATAGGGGTCTATGGACAAAAAAGCGCTGCGGAAAAGTCAAAAGAATCGACATGCTTGAAAAACCGCACCGCAGCTGCATTTCTGCACTGCGGCAAAGCGGAAAAAAATCCGCCTTGTGAGAACAGCTTTTTGCCCAAACACATTTGTACTGCATTGCACTGCAAACGTAGCGGTTTTGCCGCAGTGCAGATATGCAACGGCAAACTGCGGCAGAACCGCAGCAAATCCGCGCTCTGTGAACCCAGGCTGAACGCTGCTGGTTTAGACATCCATTAGTAGAGCGGCTCATATAGTTGTTACTTATAGCTTCCTGTAGTAATTGTAAAGCATTTGATGCGGTTTATGATTCTAAATGTAAGTTAATATGAGAGAAGTGTTGAAGCCGACATGTGAACGTGTAAAGCCTCTTCTGTTACAGCAGTGCTTGTGAGGCTGAACCCGAGTGCCCGCACATGCTGGTGCTATGCCAACTGTAATGGGATCTGGACTAGTGATACAACCGCAGTCTATAAAAAGTGTTTGTTGCTGGGATACCTTCAGTATTGTAGGAAACAAGTAGCGCTGGAGGAAAAACCCACAAAGAATTTTTATATCTAAGGCCCGGTTCACACAGCTGTAAGCCAAAGCCAGGAAGGCGTGCGGATCTCTTCATTATACCTTCTCTGTATGCTCCGTTCCTGGTTTTTGCTTGCAAATACTACTGTCTGAACGGGGTTCACATCTGAAACTTGGAGGCTGTCCATTGGTTGCGTCCAGTATTGCAGCTGGGCTCTGTTAAAGGGAATGAGATCGAGTTGCAATACCACATATCACCTGTGAACAGGTGTAGCACTGTTTATCCTGAAGTCCTTCAAAGTACATGGGGAGAGGGAAGCCTACAGTAGTGGAGGAAATAACTTGAAGCATTGGACACAGCTCTGTTTTTGAGCAGCAGAAGCATGTGCGCTCACTCCAGCTCGATACCAGAGACCAATATTGTGGTGGAGACCTGGTGCTGTTCAGTTAAAGAGAACCTTTCCTCAGAATCAGCGGGGCTGGATACACGGCCCCGCTGATTTATCCCATTCTTGTTATGGCCCATTTACACAATGATTGTCGCTCAGACTTCGTTTAAACGAAAGTGAGCGATAATGGTTAAATCTAAACCCAAACCGTTGTGCACTTTTCGCTCACTACTTCTCATTGCATCTAAACACTCCCTGCTCAGTGCTTCACTCTTATCAATGATCTGCTGGTCAACATTCTGCACGAGCGCGAACAAGCAGTAACTTCACTCGCTCGTGCTCTCACTTAAACAAGAATTGGCCCATGTAAAAGGGGCATTACTCCCTTGCCTTTGCCCAGACAGACTCTTCCTAAACCAGGCTGTGCCAGGTGACTGGTCTCCACTACTCACTCTAGGGGACATCAGACTTGATCAGTAGTCCAATGTCACTCATTGAGAGCGCTGTGGGGAGCATCTATATGGCAGATTGAGGGAGCCGGAGCTATGAAGAGCCCATCCAGGCGAACAAAGTGGGAGTCAGTGGAGACGTAGCTACAGTGTCATGTATCCAGCCCCGCTGATTCCATCTCAGAAGTCCAAGTAGATACAACTGTATCCACTCCATGAACCCCAGCCCATTATGGATCACCTGCACTGATACAAAACCATCAGAACAGATAGTATTTGTGCTGCTAATGTATACAGCTCAGAGGATTATCTACATTGCATACAACTCAATCCACCTCTCAGCTCTGAAAGCTATTGGGTTTCTATAGGTTTTCAGCCTTGTTCACTGACTATAGACTGCAGTCTTGAAAATAACTATTCTATACAGGCTATTTGATGTTTCTGTGTTTAATCCAAATGATGTGAGTTTGTACACGCATTCTATACTCCCAGTGTTGGTGTGTTAACATCATTTATAAAAACTATTACAAATTCTATGCACAGAAACCCTGGATGAGTTGACAGAGTTGCTGGTGAAACTGTTTGCAGAAGTAGAGAATAAAAATGTTCCTGTCCCAGAATTTCCTGAAAATCCTTTTATGGAGCAATATCTGCAGGTAAGCGCTTGTCTCATTATATGCTTCCCCACCCCCCTTCCTTCTCCAGAGTCAGGCGAGTGGTCCTCCTCATCAGTGTCTAGGATTTGAGGTTACCTTGGACATTCTGCTGTGGAGACCGCCTGCCTGACAATTTACTAGTATCGGGCTCCAAAGCGAATGCCAAATGCACATGGGCACGCACGGATTCTGCATGAAGACTCCTGCATGGAGTGTGCCTGTGGCCGGTGACCCTGTGTAGCTGTCCGTGTCTTCTCTCTTCTGTACTGCGAATGGTCCACACAGCTCACCATCGGACATGCGCAGTACAGATTTTTTATTTTATTTTTTTTTAAACACTGCAGTCCCCCCCATTTGTTTTATTTTTTTTTATTTTTTAACCATTCTGTCTGCTTATAACTGAAGCTCAGAAAATCTAATTAAAAGGCAATAAAATGGTACTTTTTTCCCCCCTTTCGAAGCCCCTCTGAAGGGACAGCATAACAGAAAACAAAATGCTGACAATTAACAAGCCCTTGATCATGAAGAAAGACACGACTTTATGTTTTCTCATTTTTGTTTTACTTTTAGAAAATGTACAAAATAGTGCCTGTAAAGGATATAAGGAATCTGTATGTCACATTCCCAATTCCTGACCTTCAGAAGTATTACAAGTCTAACCCAGGTCACTATCTTGGACATCTCATTGGACATGAAGGTCCTGGCAGTCTACTCTCTGAACTGAAGTCTAAAGGTAAGTTGAGGTGTACCAACAGGATGCCAAAAGATTTTAGAATATTCCTAATACTACATATGACCTTTACAGTTGTGGCCTGTGTTTTAACACTACGAATCATGATGCAAATGGAGCAAACTGCAGGAGCACCGATCGGATAGAACATTAATTCCACTGATGGCTGAAGTGAATAACTTCAATCGTCTTGTTACAGTGCCGTCTGTCAGGAGGTGGGATATATAAAGCAGAAAGTAAGCAGTCGGTTATTAAAAAATGTGTTGCAAGCGGGTAAAATGGGCAAACGTAAGGCTCTGAGCAACTGTGCCAAGGGCCAAATTGTGATGGCTAGACTGGGTCAGGGTCTCTCCAAAACAGCAGGCATTGTGGGGTGTTCCAGTATGCAGCAGTTAGTAGATTATTAGAGCAAAGGGGTTTTGTTGATCCATGCACACTGGCGTACAGACGCTGCGTATCGATGCGCAAGAGAAATCAATCGCAGCATGCTTTGTTACTGTGTGCATACGGAGCGCGAGCCCTATACATTGCGTATATGAAGCCTTGGGGCAGAGTTTTCATACTCCTTCCCACTCTGACAAAGAACGGGGAATTTAACATAGTCACAATGCACGTGTACGTGTGACATGTGGGCATGCACAGTGCCATACGCGGCCTGCCAGCAGAGCGTATGGTTGTAAAATGGGTAGAACTGTGGGGAGACGCAGCGGCTTGCACATATGCCGGTTGGCATGAGCCTTGAGACTGGTAAATTTCAACGTTATGGCTTACTTGTGCATTTTGGCTTGTTTGTTTTTGTTATGGTACTAGTTATTGTATTATATAATGTATTGAAACTTTAAAAAAAAAAATTCTAAATGGAATAAAATGAAACTATTTTAGAAGGGCAATCAACTTTAACCATGATGCCTACACATTTAACTGTCGTGATCAGAGCTATCCACAACAGCTGATACCCACAGAGTGTAGAGTGGCCTCGGCTCCCAAGCCCGCTCCTTACACGCTTCAGGACGTTTATAGTCATTCAGTGCTCCTGGACTGGTTAATATACATTTATTCCCCCCCACCAGCAATCCATCGATGGGTCGAAACATTCCCTTAACTGTTGAAGCTAAATGTTTCTACCTCAGTGCATACCCAAGTGTCCACCAGAACACAAGTCTTATAGATGTGATGGTGATCAGGTGATGGCAAATCTGTCAATCAACTTTTTGATTCTGTTGTGTTTCCTTCCATAGGCTGGGTAAATACTCTGGTCGGAGGCCAGAAAGAGGGCGCCAAAGGCTTCATGTTCTTCATCATTAATGTAGATCTGACTGAAGAAGGCCTGTGTAAGTCATGTAAAGGCCCGTTGGAAGGACATAGGTGTTGGGTTGGGGATTTCTGAAACATGGGTTTTTGTCAGATTTATTTTTTCCCAATTTAAAAAAAAAATTAAAGGTTTTCCAGAGGAATATACAATAACTGTTCCACTTATGATTGCTTCGGCATACATTATTTTCACTAGTGAACCAAATCAGCTGAACTTTGCTAAAAGTTCAGCTTGCGGGGAAACCTGAATGGCTGAGGTGGAATTCTCCTGTTGCTCAGTGGTCAGCACTGTTGTCTTGTAGTGCTGGGGTCCTAGCTTCAAATCTGACAGTATTTGCATGGAGTTTGTCTTTCTCCCAGTGTCTCATAATCGCCTTTTTTATATAGCACATACCTATTACAACGTTTTACATCACTTGATATTTGCTGTCCCCATGGAGGCTCACAATCTGTATTACATACCAGTGTGTTTTTGGAGTGTGGGAAGAAACCCATACAAACATACAAACTCTATACAGATGTTGTTCTTGGTATGATTTGAACCTCGGACCCCAGTGCTGCAAGCCAACAGTGCTAACCGCTGAGACGTTGAAACTCTAAACCAGACTGCAAACAATAATGTCACATGCAGTTCAGATCTGCGGTACGTGCACTTAGCAGAAAGATCCAACTAATCGCATGGGCATTTCAGTGGTATTACTGAAGTGCATGCATGGACTGGCTGCCTAGTAGCGACTTGCTACAGTACAGTGCAATACTACATGTTCTATACTGTTTGCCTCTGCCCGGATGAGCTGATCCTTCTAGACACCAGATGAAGACGGCTCCATGTTTTTCTGTTATGCAATGAGGCTTCTTTACAAATGCTGTCTCTAAGTCACAGTGCAAACTTGGACTAGATAGTCTTAAAATGTGCCAGATTTAGCACCGCAGTACTGTTAAATGGCAAGTCTGTTGAAATTGTAACTGTGAAACGAAGCCAAACTTAAGAGTATTGTAAATTTAGGTCGAACTGCACCAAGACTTTAAAGCAATTTAGGCCTCACCCTTTAAAAAAAAAAAAAAAAAATCCCCTTTGTCAGACACAGGAGAAATGGCAAATGTGGCACAGAGCATGTTTGACAGTCTTCTGGTGCAACTTACCCCAGAAAACTGTCACATTTTTCAATAGTAAATAAGCCTTTTCCATGCACTAGGCAGGGTCTTGAAGGTGGTACTGGCGTATCTTGACGCCACCGGAAGCTAGCAGTTTGACAGGGCTTGCATGTAGCAACGCCCCTGTCACACCCCTAGCTCCCGATAGGGTGAAGAATGGAAGGTCCTAGCACTGTGTTTATTGCTTTAGTGCCTGGTCTGGATGGCTAGTTTTCCTATTAAGCTTACTTATGTAAGCCTAATGTGAAAATAAACCATCACCCTAACCCTCCAGACAGGCACTAAAGCAATAGGCACGCAGCAGTGCTCCCTGCGCTCCCTCAGGTGTCCGTGGCAGCAGTTTGTTGTGGCTGTCTGCTCCGTTTGGCCCCACTAATGCCCAGGCACTCACTGTTAAGCAACGCTGTCACTGTGCCTGAGCTGCCAATGCCGCCACTGCTCACACTGTTAGTGCTGTCCTCCTGGCGTCGGGGATTGAACTGAATGCCGCTCCCAGCCTCGCCGCATTGCAGTGCTCTGCCGCTGCTCCATGCCTCAGCGCTGTCCTCACACGCCTGTGCCTCTGCCAGCGCCACCGCTCCCAGCCTGAAAACGGCAGTACCTGCTATGCTCCGGCGCTGTGACTCCCTGCATCGCTGCTGTGCCCTACCAGGTCTGAACGGCACTTGGGGCATTAAGCACGCCCCCAGTCAATCAGAAGCTGGGGGCCTGAAAAACTTTAACAGCTGTATTATGTCGCCACCCCTTACTTCCGGTGGCGACATAATACACCAGTACCCTTGAAGGTCTGGTCATTGTATACCTAATATTGCCATATGCCTCTTTATTTGCTATTGTAACGAGTTCTTTCTCTCTTTATTTAGTGCACGTGGATGATATCATTTTTCACATGTTTCAATACATCCAAAAACTCCGAACAGAGGGCCCTCAAGAATGGGTGTTTCAAGAATGCAAGGTCAGCCCTGTCTAATGACACTAGCCATTAAAGATAAATGTTCTCGGTGGATTCAATTAGTTTTTTTAAAACAGTGTAACATCCAACGAAAGTCAAACTAGCTTTTCGACTTATTCCTAATGAAGTAAATTCCTGAATGTGGGGGGTGTAGGACTACATAAGCAGGGTGATTGATTCCGATGATGTGTAGTGGTAATTGTCACAAGTTGTACAAAACCATTTTGTTCAATTGAAGATGATCGCTGGCATTTTAATTGAAAATGGACTGGAGTCCCTGCACATTCTGCGGGCCAACCACCCATGGGGTGCTATTACATGAGCAGTGTTCTCCTGAATTGCCTGGTAGCACCTTTGCTAACAGATGTCGCTCAGCATTTGTCCGTCAAGCGCTAGTACTCGTGTAACGACATTGTGGTCACCAACACCTGGACTTGCCTTGAAGGACTCATTCATGTCCGTGTTTTTGGACTGTGTGCGGTCTGTTTATTCCATGGACAACATACAACCCCATTATAGCCTATGAGATTATGCTTAGGAGCAGTTTTTCACACAGACCAATTGTCCATAAATGTTTTGTGGGTTAGTGTGGCCTCAGTATTTTGACAGGTGACAACACTATTGCCCACAAGGGGTAGACGCAGGTGCTAGATGCTAGTTTATCTCATGACTCTCTCTACAAACCTACAGTTTGCACGGACCCTTGTGTGCCTATCCGCAAGCAATGATTGAACTATTTCTGAGCCAAACATTGTTTTGCTTTGCCTCTGATTTTATAGATTTCACTGACTGCTTGATTTTGATTGGATAATTTGATTTATTTTGGGATTACTGATATATATCCTCTAGACTCCTGGATTGATAAATTATGGTAACCACTGTCTGGACAACCTTGAATATCCATCCCAACTCCACAAAGGTTGGGACGCCGTGTAAAATCTAAATAAATCTTCAAGAGTACAATTATTTGGAAACTTTATATACAATGATGCATTCACGATGGCACTCATCAGAAGTTAAATGTGCGGCACGTTTACATTACATTTTAAGAAAATTACTCCTTTAGAAATTGGCAGCAACACATCTGACAAGTTGGGCCAGAGTTAACAAAAGGGCTGGAAAAGTGGGACTAATGCAAAACAGCTGGTGGGTCACATTGCTGTGTATAAAGAGTATGTTAGAGAGGCAGAGTCTCTCAAAAGCAAAGATGGCCAGAGGTTCACCAATCTGAAAAAATTGTATCTACAAAATTGTGGAGCAATTTTCAGAACGTTCTTCGATGTGAAATTGAGAAGCTTGAATATCCCACCATCTGCAGTACATATCTAAATTAATGTGTATTAGGGACAAGGTCTATATTCGATATATGAAGATTTACAGACCTGCAGGTGTTACTGCATTAACGCCTTCCTGCCACAGGGTGTAACTGTACATCCTGGCAGAGGTGTACTTGGCACAACAGGATGTACAGTTACGCCCTAAGGATAGAAAGATTATAAGGGATCTCGCGCTATCCGGAAGCGGGAGCCGTCTGTCGCTGATAGCCGCCCTTCCCCCTGCAATAGCAGGGGTGCAACAGGGACAGTTACCCACGCTGTTAATCCCTTCCCTCCTGTGATCTATGTAGATCGCAGCATGTAAAGAGTTCACAGAAGGAGTGCACTCCTGTGACGTCATCGGATTCTCGTGATGTAATCGCGGAGAGCCTGACCGGCGCCATGGCAGCAGGACACCAGATGCAGGCGTCCTGCATATCCAGTGCCTATGATCATTAGAACAATCAATAAGTCTGCAATGCTTTATCATGGGTGCTATGGTGCAGGTCCCCCACAGGGACACAAATGGTGTGAAAAAGAGAAGACAAAAAACACTGTGCTTTTTCCCATATTGGCATAAAAAATTTTTGACAATTAAAATCTCACATTTGGTATTGTCTTATTTGTAACAATGTGTACAATAAATTGAAAATTTTTTTTTTTTTATCCTGCACAGCAAAAAGCATTGAAACCAACCCCCCCCCCCCTCCAACCCCCTCAAAAACGGAGGCAGTAGCTCATTTTCATTTTGCCTCCCAAAAAGCACAATAAAAGTGATCAAAGCTGTCTATACCCCAATATGGTACCAACTAAAGCTCGTCTCGCAAAAAATAAGCCCCTACAAAAACAAGAATTTTGGTATCGTTGTTGTTGTACCGGTCCGCAGAAAAAATGTATTGTCATTTTATTCTGCATGATTAACGCTGTAAAAAAAAATCTATGGCAGAATTGATGTGTTTTCGCTCTGTCATAAAAAATGTATTAAAGTTTTACAATATAGTCTATGTACCCAAAAATCGCACCAATCAAAACTACAGTAAGGCACGCAAAAAAAAAGCCCTTATAAGTCCACGTCGATGGAAAGTTGTGGCTTTTGAAAAATGAAAATGAGAATTTGCCAAAATCATTGCGGCCTCAGCTCCAAAATAGGCCATGCCGATAAGGGGTTAATAAGGGCATGATTCCGCACTGCAGCATAATGCATGGGCTCAGGAATACTTCCCGAAATTGCTGTCTGTGAACACAGTTCGCTGTGCAATCTGCAAATGCAAATTAAAGTTGTATCCTGCAGAGAAGATGTCAAATATCAACACAACCTAGAAACATCGTAGTCTTCTCTGGGCCAAAGCTCCTTTAAAATGGACTGAGGCAAAATGGGGAGAACTGTCCTGTGGTCAGATGAATTAAAGTATCCTGTATAGAAGAGCGAGCATCCAGCATGTTATCGGCGCACACTTCAGAAGCCGCCTTTTTGGTTTGTTTTTTCTTTGAGGGCTCATGTAGAACAGACTTCTGTAGGGCCCTCTTGGACCTTTAATTTTCTATAATAAGGTTAGATTTGTGTCCTACACATCAGCCCATTAGGAGACAGAACTGCAGGGAAAGGAGAGCAGCCTGAGCTGCTAATGCAGGGGGCGTGGCTCAGACCCCCTGTGTGCTCTAGCTAAGCAGCAGGTAATGTAGGTTCTGACTTGCACCTCATTTTTGAACTCCTGACTAGAGAGTTGCTTTAATAAACTTCTGTATACTTTTAGTGGGACTTTATTGACCTTCCAGTCCAGTTGCACATGTACCATAATGACTTGTCTTGTCATTCTGTCTGCAACGCCTGACTCTTGGACTTTTTTTCACTTTTAGGACTTGAATGCAGTCGCCTTTCGATTTAAAGACAAGGAGCGTCCACGTGGCTACACATCCAAACTGGCTGGACTACAACATGTAAGTTGCCAAAGGATGTTTTTATACAGTATCATGACCACAGAGCTCTTCATTATGGTAAAATTATGGGGATAAGCTGTCCTTGAGTGATTGGTGGGGGTCTGACTCTCAAAATGAAGGGTCCGAAACACTTGAAATGGTGGCACAGCCATCAATACATGCTGCTTTGCCTGATAATACAGCTGGCCATATTTAATGATGGGGAATTTCATTGATATTCCTGGAAAACCATTGAACCCCTCCCACTGTTTAGGACTAGCTCTGTTCATTCTGCTGGAGAAGGACTTTGCGCTTTTGAACAAAAAGAGCTTGTTGTACTTCAAATGGCTGTAGCTCCAATTCAGTCAATGCTATCAACATTTTACAATGACCCCAAAAGCACGTTCATAGCGTTTTTCAAAACTGGAGCTACAGTCATTGAAATGACAGCTATAACCTCAGTATTTCAAGTTCAGTCTGAGTGCAAAATAAAGGGGAGGATCTGGCAGCAAAGAGTATTTCATTCTCTTGCACTCTTGAACCTAAGGATAGGTCATCAATGGTATTCTCCCTGGAAAACCGCTTTTAAAAATTTATTAGTCGTCCTTTAATGCTTTTAATCAATCCATAACCCTGAAGTGTTGGCCATGTGTTAGCTGGTGGAAACTGAAGTGGCTGACCCACTTGTCAAACGGCAGTGGCATTGAAGGGTGTTGTGCAGCATGGAGCCCGAATGGCACCCTCCATGGTCAACACTAGGTGCCGTACATCACAGGTTTGTGACTGTCAGACCCGTAAACCCTGTATCATATCTACAAGGTTACTGCTTTCTCTTACTGAGAACAATCACATTTTGCTCCACTGGCTAACACTGTACCAAACTTTTCTTGTAACTTCATATCTCGCCCCTTTTTTCTGCAGCTTGTAAGCAGATAGAATGGGAGCGATATATGAAAAGTGAGGGGAAGGAAGGGTTGTCTATATTAAGCAGCCAGGACACGACAGAATATTTCAGAGATGGGATATGGCTACTAATATCAACTCCTTCACCTTTCAGCCACTGAGTAGATTCAGTCTGACTCCTTCACTAGACTCCTTAATGGCTAGTAGGTTTTTCTGTGTCCCGCTTCTGACACATAATGCAGACAGAGCAAAGAAAATGCACAGTTGTGATCGAGCCTTTGCAGGTCACTGAATGTTTTTTCTCTTTGGAAAGTCAGACACTATGTAATTGTTATAACTAATGCATTTCATGTTCTTCTTAGTATTACCCACTGGAGGAAGTCTTGGCGGCTGAGTATTTACTGGAAGAATTCAGGCCAGATTTAATAGAAATGGTACTCGATAAGCTAAGGCCAGAGAATGTCAGGTAAGTGAGATTTTGCAGTCAGCAATAAAAACTGCTTATGGCACCCGTAACCTTATGAGCCTATTCTCCTTTCTGTATACAACCTGCCATGGGGCTTTTCCTGCAAGAATTGAAGTGACCATCCTGGGGGCAAAATTTTGTCTCTGGACTGGAGGGAGTACTGGTATTACCTGATGCGTGTCTTTCTCCGTTGTGCCACCAATCCGCTTGTTCCTGGGGATCCTCTTCATATTACAGTTTTTGTAATCTGTGCATTTGTTCAGTAAACTTCTTTTTTTTTTTTTTTTTCTTTAGTTTACATATTTCTAATTCTGTTGAAGAAAAGGCACTAGTATATTGAGCAGCACTTTACATTTAAGAGGGTACATTTGTAAAGAAATGGACATTAAGGGCTCAGTCAAACAAGCGTGGTTTATAGCTCTGCCATGCCTTATAACAGCGATCATAGGCACAGTGTTGTAAGTCCCTCAGAGGGACTCAAATAGTATAAAAAAAAGAAAAGAAAAGTGTAAAAAAAAAAAAGAAAAATGTTAAAAAAAAGTTTTAAAAAACCCCTTTTTTTATGCTTTTTCTAATATTAGCATAAAAAAGGGGGAAAAAAATTAAAACCCCCACATATTTGGTATTGACACGTCCGTAACGAAGTGTACAAAAAGTTGAACACACTTTTTATTTTGTACGATAAAAAGCGTAAAAAACAACGCTAAAAAACAGAGGCAAAATGCTAATTTTTAGCATTTTTGCCTCCCAAAAAATGCAATAAAAGGGATCAAAAAAGCCGTACATTCCCCAAAATGGTACCAATAAAAACTACAGCTCGTCTCGTAAAAAATAAGCCTTCATAGAGCTCCATACATAGAAAAATAAAAAAGTTACAGGACTTTGAATGCAGCTATAGAGGAAAAAAAAGATTTCCAAAAAAAGGGGTTTTATTTCAAAAAAGTGTAAAAACCTAAAAAAAATATAACAATTTTGGTATCGTTGTTACCGTACCGACCCGCAGAAAAAATTTAGTGTGTCATTTACGCTGCATGATTAATGCTGTAAAAAAAAGAAAAAGAAATCTATGGCAGAATTGACGCGTTTTCTCTCCCTGTTATCATAAAAAAAAAAATAATAAAAGTTTTACGATATTGTCTATATACCCAAAAGTGGCACCGATAAAAACTACAGCTCGCCACGCAAAAAACAAGCCCTTATACGGCTGCATCGACGGAAAAATAAAAAAGTTATGGCTTTTGAAAAATGGAGATGGAAAAATACCAAAAAAATCGCTTGGTCCTCAACGCCAAAATAGGCCATGTCATTAAGGGGTTAAGCATAGGCCTTCATAGGCATCCTGTAGGGTAAATCTCCTGCCTCACGAGCAAGAACACCTTTAGAAAAAAGTATCTGCTGGTCACATCACATTTTCTGCCATTACTCAAAATGCATCCCCTAACCACAGGATGGGTGATAATTGTATGATCGCTGGGGTTCAGGGACTTACAAGTATAGCGGTCCCCAGTGTTAAAGGGTTGGTAGTGCGCATGTGTGACCATATACCATACAAACCCGCTATGTCTTTATAGCCATCTGTATACCCATACATGTGTAATCCATCTGGACGCCACATTCCATGTCCTAGAAGAACCTCAACTTAGTTTTTTTTATGCTTAGTGGATGTGACACGCTGGAGTTTTGGCTTTTTTTAATCATTTTTAACTAGAGAAAAACAAGGATTTTCTAAAAGAAACAAGTGTCCGGATAGCTAAGGGGTTCCTTTAATACCTTCCTGATAGACCGTGCACATCTGCCGCAGTCTCCTTTTTTAGATCCTGCAGGGTTTCCCTAGATTGCGCTGCTTAAGATGCAGAAGGACATTGCTGTCTATAATCTGTTTCCTTTGCCTACGATCACACTCTTAGGTTTAGAGTCTGTCTTGTCTTATGAAACTTCTTATTTTTCATTCACTATAAAATAAGGACACTTGTATTTAAAAAAAAAATAAAAAAAATTTTTTTTTTCCCATTTAACAGAAGGGCTGTGTGGAGATTAGATAGGGATGTTCTCCTCCGCCAACCTTTTTCTACCCTTTCTGTAGATTTGTGTTTAGTAAGCAGAGAACATGAGCTGAAAAGGCAGTACTAAGTGCCCATATGCTCCGCTATTTCCATCCTGCGCCATAAAATTGAGGTTTACGTGCTTCCCTCTGCTGCGAGCAAGCGCAAGCTTGTTTACTATTGCAGAAAAGCAGCCCTGGAGACAGAAGGAACACTATTATCTGTAAAGTAATTTTGGATTGGATTCTGCCCGCCATCTGTAGTGGCACCGGCTGCATGCTGATGAGACGCACTGCAGACCGTGCTGGGAAACTGCTCTCGCACACTCTTCTGCATTTCCCATCTCCTCCCGCGCCTTTAACCTTGTTGCTTCTTGATGAAGAAAGGACCTGTAGCTTCCAAGATTTATACTGACCCCCGCACTGCTTTCTTGGAGGCAGAACTGCAAGTCTGTCGCACATTTGGGTATTGCTGTAAATAGACTTTCTGCTTGGCCAAATATGACAAAGTAATGTGACTGGTAGCAGAATGGCTGCAAGAAACATGCCAGCTTTCCTCCTTGTACGATGCAGCTTGTACGTCTATTAAAAGATGTCACCCTGCTTGCTGTTATCAGTAGTCGGATGTCATAATGTTTGGAGGAAAGATTGTGATAAAGCGGTTAATGTGTAGCTGGAGGCAGATAATGGAGAATGCATCATTTACTATAGGTAATGGACACAGCTCACCCCCTCCGCTAACCTTTGTACATGTCACCGAGCATGCCCACAGTTCTTGTACGACTCGATAGGTCCATTTCTGACGGAGGTCCAGGCAGTTGCTGTAAAACTAATTTCATAGCTCAGAGTAGCTTTTACAGACCATTTAGAGAAAAATAGAATAAACTGAAACGCCAAAAAAATGATGGTAAATAAAGATGCCAGCAGTTTATTAGTGTTTTAGAGTTTTGTTTTTTTTTATTGGTTATGAGTTCTGACCTTTTTTTCTGCTAATGGAGATTCGACTATAAAAGTGCCGGTATGAATTGTGGAGTTCATTAAAATTAACGACTTGACTTTTTCCTAGATCATAAGACTGTTCCGAGTCTCGTTTATGTTGTCCACTTTATGATTTGGTCGTATTCTGTGTGTTGGGTTTCTTTTTGTTTCCCCCCCCCCCCCCCCCCCCCCCTGCGTACTGGGAAGGCCATGCTGCAAAAAGAAATAAGAAATTGACTTAATTTTAGTTTTAGGAATGTAAACTTTCAATGCACATGTATGAGCAGAACTGCGTCTGCATCTTTTTACAACTGTATTCACTTCATCTTTCTCGTGCACGAAGAAGCAAGATGGTCCAAGTGATGCCAGTCTTGTCACAACCCACAGAAAACTGGGTGCGCAAAAAAAAATATGGCTGCTATTGGACTAAATACAAACAGAAAATATATTCAAGTGAATAGGATCACAAAGCTGTCACTTGTGGCGCATCTTCTAATACAATTAGCTTACACTGCTAAACACAAGTGGACGATGACCTTTTTATGTTTTTTATCCGATGCTCCAGTGCCAAAATATCCGGCTTCTTGCGCAGTATGTGAGTGACAGTGGTCACCAACCTTTTTTTCCTCCCAGGGATCAGCCTCAAGCAAGATGATTCTTCCATGGCCCGGTGGGGTGGGGCTTTGGTCCTATGGGGGTGGGGTTATGCAGCACTATATACCAGACAGCGCTGTAGACCGCGGGGGGGGGGGGGGGGTGATGGGGGTGCTGCTGGGACCACTCTGCTGCCCTGCTACACTCCCTGGCATCCTTAGATATGCGCTCACCGGATCCGAAGCACTGTCCGTGTGGCCATGTCCCCCCTGTGCTGCAAGAACTCTAGGGACCCCGTCAGTTCTGATGGCGTGGTTCCTTAGGTCCCTGCTATGCTCTCCGCTCTCGCACGCTCACTGCTATGCCGCCACCGGTAGCAGACAGCAGCACACGATGGAGCGTGTCCTCCCTGCCGAAGTACTAGCCAATCGGAAGCTAGGGGGCGTTCACTCCAAAGTCCGCTCAGCCCCTAGCTTCCAGTGACGTGACATCAAGGTACAACAGTACTGTGCTGGTCTGCGGCGCCGCAGACCGGCAAAGAAACCCTAACGGCCCGGTCCTGGTCCGCGCACCAGTAGTTGGGGACCCCTGCACTAGGAAATTCGGGCCACGCGGATTCTCCATGCAGAATCCCGCAGCGGGTCCCTCCTTTCCCGGGGACATGAGTCCTGAAAATTTAATTTAACTCACCTGTCCGGACGCTGCGGGTTCCCGTTCGTCGCGGCCGGATCTTCTTTCCCTCTGCCCGGCGGATGTGCACGTTCCGGAGAGCAGAAATTCAGCTGCGAGTGTACCGTGGATCCGGACGGCTTCCATAGGCTTCATTATGATAGGTTCATCGCAGATTTCCGCTCAAGTACATTGGACTGCGCTTTCCATAGTTATTCTATGGAAAGCGTTACCCACCTGTGGATTATCGACGCAGATAACACCATGAAGAATTGCCTGTGGACAGAGGGCCCCAACATGCATTCCCTGCTTTTTCACTGAACTATTACAGAGGGTATATGACTGTGCCAGGAGATGGTGGAGAAGACAGTAGAAAAAGCTACTATAACAGAGGGTTGTAATCAACAGCCATGAGGAGTAGAACAGCTGCTATTCAGAGAAAAGATAAGATAGATGGAGAGAGAGCTGTGTAGTATTGTGTGGGCATGGCTATGCTACACGGCCTCAGAGGGAGGAGCTGAGCTTGTGCATGTACATGAAAGACCAGTTGATCAGTCCTACACATAGTTGGTCAGTCACACCTGGCATATTTCCTAAAAATTCCCAACCTGTGATCTATATTAGAATGGGTTTTCAACCCCATCTGGTAGATTGCTACCTTTACATAGGCTGGCTTCACAGATTTGGAGGCAATCTAAAATCAATGAGTAATTTCACTGATATAGTGGTGGATACACCTTTTATGGTGTAACCCAGAACTTTTGGAACTGTAGTCTAAGAAGGACGCTCGTGTGTGTTTGGAAACCATGTGGTATACGGACCCTGGGAAATGCATATATTTAATGCTTTAGCCTCTTTCGGCCAATTTCAAGCAAAGTACGAACTATTCTGTACCCGTTTTTCTAGCTTCCTACAAGTTACACACATTACATACACAATTCCTAGCCTCCCAGACCCTATATATCCCACTACCCCTTAATTGGCATTCTATGTTCTCAAGGCCTAATATCCACATTCTATTCCCAACTGATAGCCTCTAGAATCAAATGTCTCTTTATTAAAGTGCGACAATACCAACATTAACAGACGACCGGTTCCAAGAGTTATTAACCCATTCCCGCTGCATGGTGTAAGTTTACGTCCTGGGAGCTGGGTACTTCCCGCAACAGGGCGTAAACTTACGTCCTGGGGTTAGCGCGGGATCACATATGATCTCGTACTATCCCGTAGCGGGAGTCGGCTGTCAGTCACAGCCGGCGTCCCGCTGCAACAGCGGGGGGCATCGGAGATGCGCCCCCCGCTGTTAACCCCTTCCCTGCCGCGATCTAAGTAGATTGCAGCAGGGAAAGAGTTCACAGAGGGAGTGGACTCCCTCTGTCTCCGGACGGCTCTCGCGATAACATCGCGAGAGCCCGGCCTGTCACCATGTGTTACCAGTGCCTGAGATCGCTGTATAAGCGATAAGGCATGGCAGAGCAGTAGCCCTGCCATGCCTTATCACAGCGATCATCAGGGCTGTGGTCAAAGTCCCTCAGAGGGACACAAATGTTGTAAAAAAAAAAACAAAGATGAAAAAAAATGTGAAAAGAGTTTAAAAAATTTTTTTTATGCTTTTTCTCAGATTAGCCTAAAAAAAGGTAAAAAAAAAACACAAAACACATATTTGGTATTGTCGCGTCCGTAACGACGCGTACAATAAGTTGCACATGCTTTTGACTGTGCACAAAAAAAGCTAAAAAAACTGAAGCACAATGCTAATTTTTAGCATTTTGCCTCAGTTAAAACGCAATAAAAGTGATCAAAAAAGCCGTATGTACCCCAAAATGGTACCAGTAAAAACTACAGCTCGTCTCGCAAAAAATAAGCCCTCACAGAGCTCCGTCCATAAAAAATTTAAAAGTTACAGGACTTTGAATGCAGCGATTTAGAAAAGAAAAAATTTCCGAAAAAAAGGGTTTTTATTGCAGAAAAGTGGGAAAACCTAAAAAAATGTAAGAATTTTGGTATCGTTGTAACCGTATTGGCCTGCAGAAAAAATGGAATATCTCATTTATGCTGCATGATTAACGGTGTAAAAAAAAAAAATCTATGGCAGAATTGATGCGTTTACTCTCCCTGCTATCATAAAAAAAAAATATAAAAGTTTTACAATATAGTTAATGTACCCAAAAATGACGCCGATAAAAACTACAGTTCGCCACGCAAAAAACAAGCCCTCATACGGCCGCGTCGACGGAAAAATAAAGTTTTGGCTTTTGATAAACGGAGAAGAAAATCCGCCAAAAATTGTTGCGTCCTTAAGCCCAAAATAGGCCATGTCCTTAAGGGGTTAAAATCGCCTTTTATTTGCTTCTCCAGCAACTAAACAACTGATGGCTTTTATATTCTACATCAGTGTTCTCTAAATCCAGGGAAGCTACAATAAATGGGAAGTGTATCATCAGCAAATTCTATTAGTTGTTTGTGTTGGCTCTGACTGTTTGCATAGGATCTGGGAATACCCGGTTATTTGGGACTTTTGTGAGGAGGCCACAGCTCTCCTTTATGAGACCCTCGGAGTTTCTATACCCACATGCCCTGAAATCGGTTTGTTTGGAATACTTTGAGGAGCCTTGGCAACATCTCATCATAATATTCTTGAGAGAAACCTTATTTTTAGCCAGGAAAACTATTGGCTTGCGATTGGATGAATCTGTAAAAAACCCCAAAAAGGCCTATATAGATAAATGGCACAACTAAATTGACCAATATCCTCCACATAAAGGATGCAGGTTAGGGTGGCCCATAGACATAAAAGATTAAAAAAAACACACACTTTACTCTAATTTATATATATTAATGCTGAAGCTTGTGGAACTGGAAGTCTTAAGCGCCACTTCTCATAATATACATCAGTTTTGAGCACCATCTTGCAGTTGGAATTTGAAGCTTAAAAATATAATTTTATATATATTCCACAAGCTACAGCATCAATAATTTGTTTTTGCAAAACGGCCCCTATACTTTAAAACGTTAAGTATTGACGATGGCATCTGTCATGTCCTTATAACATTTGTCCTGACGATCTACACATTTGTGCTGTTCCAACAAAAATGCCTCCAAGTATGACTTCCCTAGGTCTCCCTACTTTGGCGTGTCGATGCCATACTGAATGGAATAGGTCCAGAAATAAAATATAACCTGCAGGTCATGACATAAGTAAATATTAGAGATGAGCGAACGTGCTCGTTTAGAGCAATTACTGGAAAGAGCATCGCTTTTTTTCGAGTAACTGCCTACTCAGGCGAAAAGATGCAGGGGGGGGGGGACTCTCTTTCCTCCCTGCTCTCCCCCGACGCCCCCCCGAATCTTTTCACCCAATTTAGGCAATTACTCGATAAAAGCGATACTCTTTCGAGTAATTGCTGTAAACGAGTACATTCGCTCATCTCTAGTAAATATGCATAATGAGACATACCTGAATAGACCATTTTTGGTGACAGTCTGAAAATTCATGGTCTTTGAGCACAACCTTGTCGTAGACATACGAACCCGAAACTGCCCTAAATAAAGGTTTGTTAAAAGGAAAAAAACAGAGGGTTTCTTGCTTTGTAGTTTAAAGTTGAGTTTTTATTGGGCCACCCTAATGTAGGTGCCCTGATAAGTTTACAAGGATTGTGTAACTCTCTTCTATCTTATAGACGAGGAGAGCAAGCTTGGTGGGTAAAGCCAATACTCCAGAGAGGTCCCCACTTACTGATATGGTCAGGTGGTCACGAGTCCCTCTTGGGATGGGATTTGTGGCCACCTGAACATCATGTCTTGGGGCTTATTCCGACGTGCGTATAGCGGCCGGGTTTTCATGCCCGGACGATTAACGCTGTCCCGCTCTGCAGGGCAAGGAGGCAGGCCGGGAGCAGTGCACTGAGCTCCCGTCCCCTCTCTGCCCCTCGCCACTGTTTGCAATCGGAGGAGCGGGACTGGGCGGCACCAAGTTTTTTGTTTTGTGCATATAAAAATAAATAAAATACACACACTAAGATTTACAAAGCCTTTAAAGGAGAAGTCCCGCTGCCCCTCTGTCTGCACTAGGCATAACAATAAACTGGCTTTTATCTGGGGTGTTCCTTTAAAAAAAAAAAAAGTACTGGGGACAATGCATGTAGGGATTTCAGTCGCGTGTGTGCGTGTGCATGTGTGTGTGTGTGTGTGTTATAGCTCTCTGCTGAGCTGGAGACCGAACATTAATTACTAATCTGTTACGTCCTACAGAGTAGCCATTGTTTCCAAGTCTTTTGAGGGCACAACTGACCAGACAGAAGAGTGGTACGGCACCCAGTACAAGCAAGAAGACATCCAAGCAGAAGCCGTGGAGGTACGGAGATGACAAGGTTTTAATGTCTCCCAGAGCCAGACAGAGAATCTATTTTGTCTTTTAAAAATCAACTATTGTGAACCTTCCAAAATGTAGTCGCCTGGAAGACATTTATGTCCAGTCCTTGGGATGCATGAGCAGCAGTCAAACGGCACATGTTATGCGCATCCAATAACTGAATGGCTGTACTTTTAAGTAAAGCCCAAGTTTGGTGCTTCCCAAATTTTGCTGAAAATTGCACTAGAAGTGACTTTTTTTTAATAGACTTTCTTATTTATAGCAGCCTGTATGGAAGCATTTTTCAGGGGTCCATTACTTATTCACATACTGCATCTTGTATTTCTAACACAAAGGCTGGGAACGGAGTTTTCAAGCTATTCTTTTGACCTCTTCAAAGAATCTGTTTAACCCTTCCAGGACCTTAATTGATTCAATCGCATTTGAAACAGTTTAAAACTATGGCACAGACATGTCCCTTGGTTCTCAAAGGGTTAAAAGGAATTTATCCTCTCAAACTTGCTGTCTGAACTGCAGGCAGCATGTGGTAGGACAGGAAGAGCTGAGCAGATTGCCATATATAGTCTTATACAGAAATCTTTCCTCCTAACTTGTATGTTTATATCTCTGCCTATTCTGAGCTGAACAGTCCAATGGGCGGAGCTATCTGTGATTGACAGCTAGATTCGTGATAGCTGTATATGACTGTACAATCACTGGCTCCGCCCACTGGACTGTTCAGCTCAGACTGTACAGAGGTTTACATAATATACAAGTTATACTGAATCTTTCCCCATAAACTAGTTATCCATCTGCTCAGCTCCCCCGGCTCTATCATCATGCCTGCAGTTTGCACAGCAACTCTGAGCTGACAGACTCCCTTTAACCCCTTGAGTGGCGGGTTTCCTACCACCCTGTCGTGGCCACCAGGGCAGGTTTTTTAAAATGGTCTAATCATTGAATTTCAACTAATTTTGCAGTTGCGTCTCAAGAGCCATAACTTTTTCATTTTTCCATTGACATGGCCATATAAGGGCTTGTTTTTTGCGGGACAAGTTGTGATTTTTTAAACGGGGGAGGAAAAAAAGAAATGGGGGGAAAAAAGAAAAAAAGGGGCCATGTTATTAAGGGGTTAAATGTATTAACTTCCTTCTCTGGGTCATTACGACGCACACGGATACCACATGTGTGATTGTATTTTTGATTTTTTACAAAGTAAAGGGAGACAAGTGTTTGTTTTTATTTTTTTACTTTTTTTTTTTTTAATTTTTTTTTTTTTTTTTTGTCCCTTTAGGGGACTTCCACAGGGACCCATCAGGACCCCCGGATCACATTCCGGGGGTCCGATGGTGACAGCCCTTTACATGCTGCAGTGACAACCCTTTACATGCTGCAGTCACATAGACTGCAGCATGTAGAGGGTTAACACAGCAGAGATCGGAGGTTTTCTCTGATCTCTGCTGTAAGAGCTGGTACCTAGCTGTCCTCTGACAGCTAACAACCAGCTCTCCCTGCCACAGAGACCATCGGCTTGCTTCTGACAAGCCGATGGTCTCTATGGCAACTTGTAAACAAAGCAGGACATTGCCGACATGTCGGCAATATCTTCTGGTTTTTCAAAGCCCTTGCACTGCTCTGTGTGGGTCTGTGCAGGCAGAGCACACTGTCACAGCTTGTGGCATTGTGCTCTGCAGCTCCCATAGTGATACATAGCCCGGAAATCTTCCGGGCTATGTTGCTATGAGCAGTGGAGCTCGTCCCCGGAAATTTTCCGGGCGTGCCACTCAAGGGGTTAAGGCCATATTTACACAGCCAATGGCAAGTTGCACCAGCGATTGTCCATCCATGTTCTGTGCAAGGCACCACACACTGCAAGTTATGTTCTCAAAGAGAATTGCATGATAATAGTGCGAGATGGAAAAACTGAAGCAGGTCCTATCTGTGCAAGAGGAAAAACACCCATTAAAAGCAATGGGTTATTACAACGTGCAAGTACTGTGCGTCTCAGAACCTGTGTGCTTTTTCCTTGGTCATGTAAATACAGCTTGGGCGACTTTCAGACAACCATATTATAGGCACATTTTTGCTTTAAAGCGCCCCTCCAGGCCTGGACAAACAAAGATGGCTGCACATTGCATATCAGTATGTATCAATAGCACTTGGCCTAACCCCAGGTCTGCTGACCCGAACTCTGAGCATTGTAGTATGGTGCTGCTAGTTTGGATCAGTAGGCCCGACATCGGGCTGGGAACTCACCCATCATATAAGTGCAAAGATATGCCTGTAATGCGCTCCTCTAAAATATTACAGTACCGCGTGCAAATTGGCTCCTTCCCGTCACTTCACATATCGGTCATCTTGAGTGGTTTGTGGCCGGCACAGTTTAAAAGTAGTGTGCACATTTTATAAGTTTAGAACGGGTATCGCTCCTCATTGTCCATGTATAGTTTGGCGTTTCTTTAAAGTCGCCGTATAGTAAGTGGTTTGTGAAATTGCACAATTAATATATAATATAAAAATGTCTTTTTAGAAGTGGCAGAAAGCTGATTTAAATGGAAAGTTTCATCTTCCGACGAGGAACGAGTTTATTCCCACAAACTTTGAGATTGTTCCTTTAGAAAAGGATGCAACGCCCTATCCTGCGCTGCTAAAGGTAAGAAGGCACTTGTAATTTTGTCACATAATGTAAAATGTCACGTCTATATAATGACCTGCAGAATTAGTATGTTTGTGCAGGCTGACTAAAGGTGTTATCTGGGTTTATTACTATTGCTGATCTATCCTCAGAATCAGTAGTTGATCTGAGGGGGTCTGCCACTTGGGATTCCCACCAATTAGCTGATCTTTGGGCCAGCCATCGGTGCGGATAGCGCTGTTCATATTGCAGTGGCCCAGTTTGGTACTGCAAACACAGCTCCCATTGAGTTCCATCTCTATCCACACTGACAGCGGACAAGACAATCAGTTGATTGGTGGGGATCCTGAGCTGTGGACATCTGCTAATCAAATGTTTACTTATTCTCAGGATAGGTCATCAATGGTAAAAGTTCCGGACAATCCCTTTAATTCAATTATTCACGCTACATGAATCAACAGGTGTAAATTAGAGATTATATACAGCTTGTTGAAGGGAACCTAACCACTATTATGGGCACGCGCCAAATTTTGTGGACGCTTCATAAAGTTTTCAACTTATTTTATTTTTTTAACTTTTATTTCTATATCTCACCACTACCCCACCTTCCTTGTGTTGATTAACAGGTTGCTTTTTTCTGAGTTCTTGTTTGTTGCTACCAAATCCTACATCTATGGAGCCAAAAGACTGCTATCCCCATGAGTAGGATCATGCATAGTAGCTGTATGAACCAGGTTGGAGTACTCCTTTACGCTGCATGAGATTTCGATGAGTGTGTTCTGGGGGCAGCAGTCTCTAGCAACTTCAGGGAGTCTCATGAATACACTGAATTTTTCCAAAAGCTGGAAAGCCCCGCTGACTCCTTGCATCTAATTTACATGCCATGCAAGAACACTTTGCAATCAATTCCTGAAGGTAGCTGGCATCCTTTTTAGAGTACTATTAATAGGAAACGATCATCTTTACTACAGTGTATGTATGGCGATGATCAGGTGCAGAAGAGGGGTGACCTCTCTGCATACAGCGAGGGCGTCAGCTGTTTACTACAACGGACACCGCGGGCAATAGCTGCAATCTGCAGTTCGGCCGATCGCGGCTATTAACCCTTTAAATGCCGCTGTCAATTCTGAGAGCAGCATTTAAATCCCCCGAACAGTCCCATACAGTTCACCCGCGGTGAGATCAGGGAGCCATGCAGGTGTCATGGCAGCCGGGGGCCTTCTGAAAGGCCCCAGGGCTGCCTTGGGAGTCTGCCTATCAAGCCATCCCAGTGGGGTGGTGCCTTCACCTGCTCTTATGTATCAGCTTCATGCCTGGACTAATGTCTCTTAATACAGTTTGAGGGTTGTATTTCGCCCTTGTTCTGATAGATGCCCAGGAGCGGGATGGGATTTGTGTTTTTTTTTTTTCTGCACAGTGATAGTCAAATGACTTATTAAATAAGCTAGAGGACTGGAGCTTGGTATTGCCTGGATAACTTGTACAAAATACTGCAGTATTTCAGTAGGCTGTATAGGCTGAAATTATGGCAAGCCTGGGGGTGTCCGCTTATCCCCGAGGTGCCATGGCAACCAATGGGCACCCCTCCATCGTGTCACGGGGTGATGATGGGATGCCAGCTGCTTTGCTACAGTTGAAGCAGTTAAGTTAGAAACAGCTTATAGTTGCCTGGTAAGAAACGAGCTCTGCTCCTGAGCGCTCCACAACTCGTATTGTCGTGGGTTGTGAAAGCATTAATAATATTTTTGTAAGAACTTGCTGTAAAATCTCGTCATGTTCACTGGGGAAGACTGCTTTGACCTTGGGTATATAGCAGCTGCTGATTGGAGGCATTGAGGTTGATCGGGCAGCAATGTCTGGCTGTTCGCCCTCCTGCGTAGGGGTAGATCGGAGAGTAATACTGCTCTGTTGACCAGCCGTGGTGCCTAGGAATGGGGCACATAGCCATTGGGGGTGGGCGGAGAACGGGCAGGCCTTCCAGCCACAGTTCCTGCCATACAGGACCTGCCGCCTCGGTGCAACGGCAGGCTTGTCATGCGGTCCGGCAGGCGGCCAACAAACAACGTGCAGCGGCCAATACATACATGCCCATGGTGGCATAAACCGTGTGACACCCACCCCCATGCAGAACATGCACAGCTACACATAAATACAGCGCAGCGACTGCTACAGAAATGCCGCACCGCGGCTCCACATTAAAGCCGCACGGTGGCAATTCGGTTCTCTTGGATACATCAGACACCAGAGGAATGACGCAGTTCACACAGAACCGAACCACCAGACATGCAGGAAGATTGATGGATAGATGTGAAGTTCAGCTGCTAAGAAATATGCAGAACAGATCCCAGCAGCAAGTTCTAACGTGGCCCCAAGGTGGCCAGTGTAGGCATAACACAAGCCGCATGGCAACTGTAAAAGACGCCGCTAGGTGGCAACAGACCCAGCATGGTGCTACACACTGCATGGTAGTGAATACACCCCCGCATGTTTAAACTACACAGCCTGTCAGGCAGCATGACACAGGAGGGGGACTCCTGTACAGGGGCAAGGTAACAAGAGAAGCCCTATTTACTTACCTGCCCCTTCTAACGCGCCTATTTTTTTTCTTCCCTGCTTCCAGCAGGGTCCCCTGACGAGCTTCCCATACCCTGCAGGGAGGGAAGAGGCATCTTCCCTGGGATACCTATGGCTGGTGGGCAACGAACTGGACTCCAGCTGTGCCACGTTTTCTTAGCCAGGTAGGGCAGACAACGGACAGCAATGTATGGCCGTTTGCCCTCCTTCATAGGGGGAGATCGGAGAGTAATACTGCTCTGTCGACCTGCAATTGCTTCTTGGAGGCGGACAGACACTTGACGTCTGACCTCCTTGTGGGTAACAGGCAGTGAGCTGGCCTGGCCTGTCCCCACATCCCTGTAGTCCTGAGGACCTTGATTGAAGAGGTCTGCCTCCTACAGACACTAAGCAAAAACTGATTAGCGGAGTACCTGCAGAGGGTATATAGCAAGTGGGAGGAGTCAACTTGTTTGTCTGCTTAGTGTCCGCCTCCAATAGGCAGTTGTTATATACCGTAACCATGTCAAAGCTGTGTGCCCCAATGATGCAGCTTTTTTTTTCTTTTTAGCAGTAATGAATTTAGGATGTCTATAATTGTATTGACATGCAGAATACACTTGTCATTTTTTTTACCACTGCCACACAGTGAATGTTGAAAACCAAAGCTGAGGAAACGGTGGTGACATTTATTTTTTCCCTATTCTACTGTAGAAAAGAGTTCAGATTTTAAAAAACCAACTGGGTGCTTAAAAGGGTTTGTGGAGTTTATTTTTTAATGGGCTACCTCTGATTAAGAAAAGCAAAAAACTCCATAAAAGATCCTATATGCCCTTGTCCAGGATCCATTCACACCGCCGGGTCTGTTTACAGGCTGCAGTGGAAGTCTTTAAATGGAATGCCACAGGCTGCTGCAGCCAATTGCAGACCTCAGCAGTCAACCACATAGCTTTGTGATAGGCTGCAGCAGCCTGGGGCGACCTGTGAACCAGCTGACTGCAGCCTGCAATCATAATGTTGGCAGATTGAATGGATCTTCAAGGATTCAGGACAGGTGATTATAGGACCTTTTTTATAACCACCGGTAGCGTATTTGAAAAAGAATGGGGGGGGGGGGGACGACTTGAAAATCCTTTTTTAAATATCTGGTTTAGTAAGTGTCTTTTACTGTCTCATTTCAATAGGACACAGCAATGAGCAAACTATGGTTCAAGCAGGATGACAAATTCTTTCTTCCCAAAGCCTGCCTCAACTTCGAGTTCTTCAGGTAGGTCTGCACCCATTACAGCACCGATCTAGTATGATAAGCTATTATCTTTCCACACAAACTCCGCTGTCAGCATCTGTATACTAATTAGGAGAGACTGTGTGTTTTCCAAGCATGGATAATAAGTTCTCACTAATATTTATGTGGCGGGCTATAATCGCAGGAATCATCCAATGTGCTGACACTGAACACTCTACGTTCATATTTTTTATTGCTTGAACTTCAATAAAACTGTCATAATCCCCTGCTCTGGCAATAACTGCCGATCGTTTATCTTCTGTTTATGGCTAATGATAAATTCCACCACGTCTGAAATACTTGGCCATAACCCATTAAGCAGTTAATGCTGCAGTTGCTCCATTTCTGTCTTCCTGCATGATTGAGTGGAGCCAAGAAACAAAATGCAAAGTTACTTTAATGTAAAGAAACTTTTTAACGTTTGTTTTTGCAAGTGCACAAGGATAAGAATCCCTCTAGCAAATGAATTTGGATTTTCTTTAACCACTTCATGACTGCTCAGAGAAAATTTATGTCACTGCTGCCTAGGCTCTGTGCAGCGGTGACATGAATTGTAAGTTCTTCTGTCAGCGTGCGATCGCGGACACCCCCCCACCCCCCCTCCCACAGCAAAGAAAACACCCTAGCAGTCTGTGGTTCAGGTGCCATCGTTGGGAGCTGATTGACTGACTGCCATTAGCTGTTACCGGGACCTGATCCAGTCAGATATGGAGGGGGGTGGGGGAGTGAAGAGACACAGCTGGTACAGCTCTGTTAGTGTTAGGAAAAATAAGGAGAGCATACGGTGTAAAACACACATTATGTCCTCCTTTTACTTTTGATTAGAGATGAGCGAGTATACTCGCTAAGACACATTACTCGAGCGAGTAGTGCCTTAGCCGAGTATCTCCCCGCTCGTCTCTAAAGATTCGGGGGCCGGCGCGAGTGACAGGTGAGTTGGGGGGGGGGGGGGGGGAGGAGAGGGGGAGAGAGAGATCTCCCCTCCGTTCCTCCCCGCTCTCCCCCGCCGGCCCCTGAATCTTTTTAGAGACGAGCGGGGAGACACTCGGCTAAGGCACTACTTGCTCGAGTAATGTGTCTTAGCGAGTATACTCGCTCATCTCTACTTTTGATATATCTCCCGTGTAGAAACGGGACAGAAATGACTTTAATATTTTTAAACAGGGAATTACAAGCTACGGTGGCCTACGTTACGCTTGTATCCCTTGCTACACTGCAGCTACTACATATCTAAAACATGCAGAGGCTGCTGTAATCACAGGACTTTGGATCTATAATGGTAACTAGCTAGTTAAAGGCGTATTCCATTTTGTAAAGTTGTGGCATATTTCTAGGACATGCCATCCCTCTTTATAACCTTTGGGGTCAGACTTCTTTGATGCCCACAGAGTTTGACAATAAAGCGGTTACAGCACTTAGCATTGCATCACATAACTTTTTCCTGCACAGTGGCGTTCCCTACCACCCTGAGATTGGCCCTCCTCTAATCCTAAAGTAATGGCATGTCCTAGCAATATGACTTTATTTTACAAGATGGTAATATCCTTTTTAACGAACTAGTTTTCACTATAGATATAAAACCCTGTGATCTGGCTCCTAACGTCTTCAGTAATTTCGGCCTCCGTGGTCCTGACCTATGTTGTATACGGTTCGCAGCATTACCCTATGGTGTATTGGAATTCAGCCACAATCATCAAAGCAACTGTCGTTGCCGGGGTCTGGAGATTATAGCAGCCTTAACCCCTCAAATCGTATGTTTTGTGCAAACACAGCAGTTATTGGAAGTCTGTTTTAATTATAAAGCTTAAGGCCAAGATTGCCAGGGATTATCAACCTCCATGTTTTGAGACCTTCTTGCTTTAACTCCCATTCTAATTATAATTAAACATCTGTGAACTATGGTATTTGTGTTAAGAAGTAAATTATTTCAGGTCGTCGGGTGGGTAGTGATAACAACACTGCGTATTATATGACCTGCTGATATTGTGTGTTTTTATTCGTTACTATGTTGTCTTGGAGCACTTTTTTGTTGCATATAAAACTGCATGTTTTGAGAGTTGTTGTTTTTTTTTTTTGTTTGTTTTCTCACGAAAACTTAAGGCCTCCTTCCCACGAGCGTGACGGGCTCCGCAGCGTAATATTCCGCTGTGAAGCCCGTCACGGCGCCCCCCAGAGCCCCTATACTTACCTGCGGGAGATAGCGTGAAATCGCTTCCCCGCCCACCACCGCCGCATCACCGCTCGTCACCGCTCATCACCGCCCACCACTCTCGCGTCACCAGCCGTGTCACGTGACGCGGCCGGCCGCGTCATTTGGCGTCATATGACGCGCGGCGGTGGGCGGGAAAGCGTTTTTTCACGCTATCTCCCGCTGGTTACAGCGGGAGATAGCGTGAACGGACGGCTTCCATTGACTGCAATGGAAGCCGTCAGTGCGTACAGCCCGTCCTCACCCGCAGAAAATAGAGCATGCTGCGGGTGAGGACGGGAGAAATCGCGGTGCGTAATTCCGCGGTGGAATTACGCATCGTGAGCATTGAGCTATTAGGTTCAATAGAACCTAATAGCTGCGTGCAACGCAGCGGATTTTCGCCGCGAATTACGCGGCGGAAATCCGTTCGTGGGAAGGAGGCCTAAATGAGTATACTGGGATTTTATATACCCTCAGGCTGGGTTCACAGTGGGCGGAATTGCCACGGAATTTCCATGCAGACTTTCGGCAATTTTTATTCCGGGATAAAGCAGCAAAGTGGATGAGATTTGCCAAAAGCTTGTCCACATGCTGCCGAGAAGCCGTTGCGGCCAATCCGTGCTGAAACTGGCCCGCCGCACGGAATTTAAAGCCGCTGCATGTCAATTTTATCGCAGTCTCCGCTGCGGCCGTCTCTCCTCTCTTGTGAGAAGAGATGGCTGCAGTGGAATGCAGGCGCCGAAGACTCTTCAAAACCAGCGCCAAACGGTTCGCATTTTGAATCTGCATTTCTGCGGCGGAAATCTCATGGTATTTCCGTGCGCTCCCACTCCGGTCATTCTGCGAGATTTCTTCTGGATTTACGCCCCGTGTGACCGCAGCCTTAGCTTTTTGGCCATCGGTGTATAAACACATGCAGTTTTTGAGGCAGGCTTTTCTAAAGGGGGTGTACAAAACACAAATTTTATTTTTCTTGCTGCCATGGAGTGGTATAAAGAAAGGCCTACTCTCTTCCTTCAGTGGCTTCCCGACCCACGATGGAGTTTCTATCTCCTCTATTACGAACACTAAAGAAGGCGACTGCAGTCACATGTCGTTCCTTATGTATGTGACCACTTAATTGCAGACTTCAGTGATCATGGCAGAAGCCCCACTGAAGCGCCGGTGACTGGCCTGGCTGTCACATGCACAATGAGTGACGCGTGACTACAGCCACCGCCTTCAGGGTTTGAAGTGGTGGAGTGGAGCTCCAGCACTAGATGGAAAGCCTCTGAAGGAGGTAGAACGCTTTACATCATTCATGACCATGAAAAAAAATTGACCCCCCCAAAAGCTGCTTTTAGACAATGTGGGTGTTTTTTAAATTTTGTTTTTGTAGTCTACTTTTGGCTTTGGGTCAAAAAACTGCATCCAAAACTGCATGTGTGATTCCAGACTTATAGTTTCAGGGCTGTCCTTTTATAGACCATCCCTAATCCTCTTGTTTAGAACCAATATTGCTGTTGGTACAGTTCTTACAAGGATTCTCTTGCATCCTCCAAAAAAGTCAAGAATCTATATTCCTAGAGATGCTTGTGGCCGCCAGACTTTAATCTCAATATTCTCTTTCAGCCCATTTGCTTATGTGGATCCTTTGCATTGTAACATGGCCTATTTGTACCTTGAACTGCTTAAAAATTCTCTCAACGAGTATGCATATGCAGCAGAACTAGCCGGCCTGAACTATGACCTCCAAAATACCATCTATGGGATGTATGTAAGTACCTGAAACCCAAGGCGGACAATAACAATCTCTCCTCCATTTCTTCCCTGGTCCTTATCATGGGTGGAAGAAGTTTGTAGAACCTTTTAGATATCCTTTATGGGGAACCAACCTTCTCATTACCTCTCTGAAAACCAAAACCACAAACCTGATCGGTTTCGCTGTGTAGTCCAGATACCATCCCATCTCAAAGACCATGTGATTGTGAAGCTGCATATCCATACTCTTTTTGTCAAGGTGACGTCCTCACACGTTCATCTCATTGCTTGAGTTATCACATCTGTTCTGGTTTTTAGTTTTATTTTTTTTTCTACTTTATTTTTTTGTTTCCTTTTTTTTCCCATTTTTTTTTTCTTTGTTAGTCGTTACCTTTATGCTGACCCCCTCCATTGCAACATGACATACCTGTTTCTAAGGTTATTGAAGGATGATTTAAAAGAGTATACATATGCAGCCCGCCTCGCAGGTGTCAACTATGGCATTGCATCAGGAATGAATGCAATTCTTGTAAGTAGATATCTCAAGGAAGCCGTGACTTCCCATCAAGGCATGAAAAGGCATATATATATAACTGTGTGGGGTGCTTTATTCTGGCTTTTATATATATATTTTTTTTATTTTGGTGGAAATTGAAAGTGTTACTCCCAGAAGGAATATATTCTGGGTATGACACTACATATATGTTTAGAAAACTGTAATGAATCAGACAAAAGATTAATCTAGAGACTGCATGGGCAAACCCATGGTCATGACACCTTGCATGGCATGTCTTGTGATGTTTGCAATATGAGGACGGGTATTCTCCTTTTGGAAGATCCTATTTTGGATGGTGGTCATGTAGGGTATGACAACTGGGTGCACTACTCTGTCCGCATACTGATGATAGACCTTGTGCCTTCAACAACCACCAACTCATAACAGATTGCCCATGGATTGGACTTGTGTGACTCTGAAATCACAGCAGGGTGGTCCGTTTCTCCAAAACATTGACTGATACATTAACAATTATCACTTTGCCCCAAATAGAATCGTGACTTGTCCATAAACACAACCTCTCTCCATTCATGCATCCAGTTACGTCTAGCATTACACCAAGCTGTTTATAAGGTTTCAAGGGGTAACTGACTCCACAGCACTGATCCGAGCAGGGGTTGGTCACCTGCCTATCGGCAATGCCATCTACACAATCTGGCAGTCTACACGTGGCATTGTCCTTCTGCGTGGACCTCTGCCAAGCCTGCAAGCACTGGAGCTTTCCTGTGTCCACCACTTAGTAAACCCTTTGTACTGACGTTCTACTACAGCCAGTCCTTCAGGAAGCTCCACGATATGATGCCCCCATTTCAATCATGTCCATTTTCATAAGACATTTGGGTGCACAAAGTTCGAACTCTACGATTTGGTATACATGGTCACCGGCCGTCTGTGGACCTTCTTACATAACACCCTTTGACTTGTAAACTAAAGCAATGTAACATTTTGCTTTACCAAGGTTCCCATAATTTGCATTCTAATACACGTACTTCATCCAATTTTTCTGCAACTTTGGGTGTAACACTTTTTTTCAATTTCCACCAGCATATTTGGACTTGGGTTTTGCCTTTTTTCATTTAAGGATACATTTGTCAGTAATGTAATGCAGCGTTGGAAGATCAAAGTAGTTTGCAGATGGGATGATCTTCACGGCACCCATGCAGTTGATCGACCCCTTTTTTTTTTACATGTTAGAAAGCAATAAATTGATTAAATCGCCAACTCCTGAGTCGGGACTCGGATCTACTTTATAAAGTAAGGGTTAAAGGTCCGTATACAAGGGCAACATTCCTGCTGGAAATAAGTGTAGATGGGTGGTTGCTTGGGGCAATCATCACCACGTATGTGACCATTTGGTACAAACAGTTGGTCAGCAGCACATCTCTGTATACACGGGGTGATCTGCTGCCGACAGATAACTTTTAATGTTTCCATAAAGGATACTTGTATGCCCTTTGATCAGCGGACGGTTTTCCTGGGACACTTGTGGGGATGAGTGTTAATACGAACACTCTACCACCCAATAATTGGCCCGTGTAAAAGCACAATTGCATGGTTGGTACAATCTGGTGACTTGGTTTTGAGTTTTCAACAGCTAATAGATTAATTTTACTAATCCTCGGATCGATGAATATTTGCTCCTTTGTCTTTTATAATTTAGGATTGCTTCAATCTAAAGTGTTTTTTCAGCAGTGGAGAATGAGATGTGCCCGTTTTGTGTGTTGAAGTGACACTTTGATTTCGGAACAAAATTTTGTAATGGGACAGGAGGGAGAGAGGGTATCTTACCTGCAGTTCTTGCCTACAGTCCTTCCTCTTTGCCAGTTTTGGACCCCGTTTTCAGCCTTCCAAGATGGCAACTTTCTAACTACCTCATGCACCCTGTGTACTGCTCTGATTGGCCAGTGTTGGTCATGTGGGCAGCTCTGGCCAATCATAGGAGGTACAGTGCATCTCTAGCCTAACACTATCAATGCACCACCGTGGTTTAGGTTTAGGCGGTCTGAGGACTGTCTGACGTCTTGGATGCCTGAAAAATGGGACCTGGAACTGGCAGAAGAGGGCAGAAAAGTACTGCAGATAATGTATCTCTGTTCCCCCCCTTCCCTTCGGTCCTGGAAGAGAATTTGGTCCATAAATTGGACTGTTGCTTTGAATATTCTTGGCGAAAGTCCAACTTTATTCACAGGGGTTATTTCTATCTCCTGTCGTGTGAACTATGTGCATGGGATTCTAACTACTGCATGCCTCTTCCTCACAATGGGACGTGGTACCGTGCTTGATGCTGGTTGGGGAGCACCTGATTTTCATTTCTTCTTAGTGACTTCACAAGTAATTGGGCTCCTTAAGTTCTAGCAGTTGTCCGCTCTGGACAATTTCCAATTAATAGAGCTGTCCCTCATCAGATTGCATAGTGTTCTGCTGATGGGTCCCCCGGGAACCAGTTCTAGTGTGTGACAGACCCGACAGTAAGTGAAACCAGCATCACTTTGGTGTTAATTTTACAGGGGGTCCGTTTGTTTCCATTATGTCTGGAGTATAGAATGGTGTAGTCGGCTAGATTTTATGCTCTAAATTTAATGGAAACAAATGTAACCTTTTGTAAAACTCCCCAACTCCACCCCTCCGGTGTGACTCTGCATAGTACTGGCAGGGGAACACAACCGTGTGTGGGGTGCTCTTCTTATAACTAGTTCTGGGGATGCACTGACCTCTGCCTTGTTTTCCAGCTGTCGGTGAAGGGTTACAATGACAAGCAGCATATTTTGCTTAAGAAGATCATTGAGAAAATGGTCACTTTTGAAATAGATGAGAAACGTTTTGAGATCATTAAGGAAGCGGTAAGTCTCCAGCTGCATCTTATCTTATCTGCTTTATGTTCTCTTTCAGAACACTTGACTTTTTTTTATTACTTTTTTACAATTTTAGAAGCTTGGGTACATTCTAGAATAAGAAGCTGCATATCAGGAATTCCAGAATCTAATGAATGTTCTTATTGGAGTGGATCACTTTAACCCCTTAGTGACGGAGCGTTTTTAATTTTTTCCATTTTCATTTCTTCCTCCCCCTTTTTTGCTGTACTTCTATATAAATATATAATATGGAAAAAAAATTATTCATATTCCATTTTGGAATACATACTGCTTTTTGAGCTTTTTTTTTTTTTTATTGCATTTTGTCTTGGAGACACGGTGACCAAAAAAAAAATCGCATTTCTGGTGTTTATTTTTTCTGACATTTCATCATGTAGGGTACAAAAATGTTTTACTTTGACAGATCGGACTTTAACGGACGGACCAATGCCAAATATGTATTTTTGTTTCATTATTTAGATTTTTATTATAAATATAGCAAAGGGCTTTTTTTTTATTAGTAAACCTTTATTACTAGAGATGAGCGAGCACACTTGTTTAAGGCAGATGCTCAAGCGAGCATCGCTCTTCTCGAATAACTGATTACTTGTCCGAGCAAATGCGGGGGAGAGAGATCTCTTCCCCACCCCCACCCCCACCCCCTGCATTTGCTCGGATGGGTAATCAGTTATTTGCTTGAATATCTGCCTTAAACTAGCTGCTCGCTTATCTCTATTTTATAACTTTTTTTTTTTTTGTCAACTTTCGTTGCTTTGATCACTCCTGCAGTGTGATGTACTGAATTAGCATTACATCACACTGCTATCAGGCAGGCAGTCTATCAAGCCACCCCACAGGGATGGCCTGATAGGCAGTCTGCCATGACAGCCCTGGGGCCTTTCAGAAGGCCCCCAGCTCATATGACACCCGCACGGTTCCCTGTAATCTCATCACGGGGGGCCATACGCGACCCCCGAACATCTGGGGGATTTAAATGCCGCTGTCAGAATTGACTGTGGCATTTAAAGGGTTAACAGCTCCGATGAGCGGCTGCCTAACAGCTGACACGATGCATGAAGAGATCTCCCTGCGCGCTCTCTTCATACATAGACCGCCGATACAGGCTGTCAAAAGGCGTATCAGCGGTCACCATGGGGGTTAAAGTTGAAAGTGAGGTTATTGGTGAGTTATTACCCCGGCCTGGAGCTTTCCTTAGCCCATACAAATACACTCCTGAGGAGTCTGCTGGAGTCTTAGTAACAAGGCTACACCGATGCGTTGTGGATGCACGCTTCCATTACAAGTGCACTTTAAACAGACTTCTGCAGGTTCCATGTTCTGGCATGTCTATTAGTCCTATTCATATTAGATGAAACCTTTAGTTTTGAAGCTTAACGAGTCTCCTAGTATATAGTCGTTACAATGTTAGATCTTCCTTTTTTGCAGTACATGCGTTCCCTGAACAACTTCCGTGCGGAACAGCCTCACCAGCATGCAATGTATTACCTAAGGCTGCTGATGACTGAAGTGGCCTGGACCAAAGACGAGCTCCGGGAAGCGCTAGAAGGTCAGCAATTGTCCAAAATTGTTTTCTAGCTATACAATTAATGGCTTTACTAATCCCTTGTGGATGAAGCCCAAACCCTCTTAAAGGGGAAGTATCATCTGAAATGTACTTAATGTTTACGTATGTTAAATGCTTTAAATGAAGTTTATATGTTCATTTAAAACCTGCTGTTTTCCCTCTGACCACTGAGTCCAATAATAGTATAGTACTTCCTGTTCTGTAGAGATCCCTTCTTAGCATTCATCTCACTAACCTCATAGGCAGGATTACAATGAAAACTAACATCTATATATAGATAAGTCACAGCTCACCTCCTCCCCTCCCTGCACAACTTTCCGTTCCTAGTCATCTAGGTCAAATGCAGAACTGACGGACGTTGTAAGTAGTTTTGCTGTAGTTTCTGGCCACAACAACTCCAGTCTCCTACATGATTGAAGCGATTGCAGTCCCAGCAGGGATGGATTGTGAATATGGGCTCTTCTATTTCTGGATTTCTATAGGCCTTTTTCTTTCCTTCATCTTGTGCACAGACAGACATATGTTTTCGCGTATTTTTCTAAAACCTCCTATTTCTATCTGGCTGAATTTCCTCTGCTTGCACTCCTTTGTGCTGTGGGTGATATTTGCCGCTGTTCTAATAGACCATTTTCCAGTTGTATAGTACTTCATTTGCCTTCCCAGCAGCCCTATAAATCATGTTCTCTGCTCTGCGGAGAGCGCCGCTTTATCTGCTCGCACCACCTGAACGAGCGAAGCTATTTGCTCTGGAGCGTAAACGCATGTGCCGCAAGATTGCAATGAAACTGGGTCAGACAGCGAGCGGATTAGAAGCAGCGGCTCCGCTCATGTAATGTAATATAAATGGGAACATTACTTGTTTTTATATTTGTGTGCGGCCTCCATACATCACAGAATTACTGGCAATGTTCTTACCCAGCAGCACTTCTGGCATTACTAAGACTGGGGTATCAAATAGGATTACTGCTGCCGTCGCCCTTGGACTTCGTAGGAAGAATGTATAGTGAAAATGAGACCGCCAATCAAAATGTGAAGGGGCTCTTTGGGCTTTAACCTTTTGTGACCGAGGGTTATTGATGCTTCTGTGTCCAGGTTACGTTCTACAGTTCTGGTATCCCCACTTTGAAAAAAAAGTTTTGTTTTTTTTTTGTTTTTTTTTTTTTGAAAGGCATAGCTACATAAAGGATTGTTTTATCCAGTATGGCCTGTAGTTTTTTATTGCTACAGATTTGAGGTACATATTGCGTTTTTTTTTGTTTGTTTGTTTTTTTTGTCCCCATAGGGGATTTGAACTTGCAGTTGTATAATTGCTTATATTGTTTAAGAGGCATCTTAAGGCGTGCCTGTAGCCTGACCTAATAGGCATACAATCATGGCAGCCCTGGGGGACTTCAGAAGGCCACAACCTGCGATCACATCCAGCAATCTCTTGGGGTGGGTAGGGGCTGCATTAGTGGTAATGAAATGTCCCGAATGGGAGTTAAATGCCCCAATCAGATTATTGTTAAATAAAACCAGGTTTAAAAATAAGTTTCAGCTCAAGTCCGATATGAAGCATATTGAAAAGATGAATAGAACAGAAGTTTGGTTCTTGCGGCTGAAAACAATTGAGACAGTGGAATTGGTACAATCAGTCAGTATAGAATGGAAAAGAGGAAATATTAAACAAGAACTAATTTGTTTGGCATACATCTGGTCTTGGGTCTCCTTAAAATGGAAGGGGGGAGGTTAGTTGATCAGTCAATGTGCAGCATCGAATGCAATTTAAGCCAAGGACCCCTTCGTGAAACTTGTGTTGGCATGAGTTTTTGGTAAGCTATTACCACTTGAACCAGTCTTGTCCAACCCCACAAGGAGGGTGGCACGACAGACATTCATGTCCTGGCACTTACTTGTCGGGCAAGAAAAGCTTCTTTAAGAAATTTGTGTGGTGTGACCAAAGTTCTTCATCAATGGGCTAAATATGGTCATTTTGGGATCTAAATGGAGAGGAGAGGTGAAGAGTGGGAATAGTAAGGTAAACGGATCCGACCCAAATTTCATGATATAAGGGCATTCCCATAGTAAATGCCAAAAACCAGCATTGAGCTGATGACCTCTGACAGGCTGTTGGTATTTTACCCATTTTTGGTAGTCCTTCATCAGTCCCAGCTTACCCCTGTTAAATATAAAACTGTATTAATCTGTTATTAGCAGGGGATACAATCAAATGAGATTCCACTACATGTAGCCACTCTTCGGCTGACAACGTGGGAATGAGGGATTTCCATCTATCCTGGATAAAAAGCAGCTCAGAACTAACCTTTTCTGAGAAGTGTGTATAGAGTATTGATATTAATCCTCTAGGCCCATTTACACGAGCCGATGATCGCTAAAAAAGTTGCTAAAAGGCAATCGTTTTAGCAATAATCGTTGCATCTAAACGTGCGTTCATCGTGCGCTGCCAGCTGATCGTTAAATTCAGTCCAACCTAAAAATCGTCGGTCAGCCTTATCAGCTTGGCTCCCACGCCTGCTCCGTACACGGCACATACAGCGGACAGGGTCTATAGATGTCCTTAATGCACAGGGGAGAAGAAGTTAGCTGGATATATCCATATGTATATCAGGAAGAGGTTCACATTGATGGCTTAACACAGCTCAGTCTTCATTCACTTGGGATACTAGACACAACCAGTCCTAAGCACAAGCGGAGGCCGCATCCACACAGGTGATTTTTCTTGCGCGATTTTGTAGCTATGCGACAACGCTACAAATCTCATGTATATGGAGCCCATGCTTTACTATGGGTTCTTCTACATGAGCAATGCTTGGTAGGCTGATACATTGTGAGACTACAAAATCGCGGCATGCTCTATACAATGGCGACTTGCTATGTTTTGTAGCCCATGTTTCTCTAACGAGCCTCTTTGTTTATCGCAACGCATAGCACGAACTTGTTAAAATCGCATGAAAATTCATTAGAAAGTTGTATTAACTTTTTTGCTACAAAGTCGCGCAATTTTATCGCGTGTAGCAGCGACGCTACATTTTTAACTGGAAAAAAAAGCATCACTGGCGCTATAAAATCGCGTGTACGTAGCGGAGATAAATCGCTGTTGTCCGTGTGGAAGAGGCCTGAAGGCGAGGAAAACCCTTAAAGGGGTTGTCCCGCGAAAGCAAGTGGGGGTGTACACTTCTGTATGGCCATATTAATGCACTTTGTAATGTACACTGTGCATTAATTATGAGCCATACAGAAGTTATTCACTTGCCTGTTCCGTTGCTAGCGTCCCCGTCTCCATGGTGCCGTCTAATCTTCAGCGTCTAATCGCCCGATTAGACGCGCTTGCGCATTCCTGTCTTCTGTTTTCTGAATGGGGCCGCTCGTGCCAGAGAGCGGCTCCTCGTAGCTCCGCCCCGTCACGTGTGCCGATTCCAGCCAATCAGGAGGCTGGAATCGGCAATGGACCGCACAGAAGACCTGCGGTCCACCGAGGGTGAAGATCCCGGCGGACATCTTCACATGGTAAGTAAGAAGTCACCGGAGCGCGGGGATTCAGGTAAGTACTACCCAGTTTGTTTTTTTTTTTAATCCCTGCATCGGGTTTGTCTCGTGCCGAACGGGGGGGCTATTGGAAAAAAAAAAAAACGTTTCGGCGCGGGACAACCCCTTTAACGATGTCTCCCTTTGCAATCTAATTTTTACTTTGCAAAGCATTTAAGATGCACTGGGAATAAACTGTCTTAGGGCTGATGCCCACAGACGGATTTCTACTGCGTTTCCCGTGGCGGAAATCTGTGTGTGAATTCCGTAGCTATTGGGTTCTGTTGAACCTAATAGCTTTCTGCCTGCCAATGCTCACTTGCAGAATTCTGCCGCGGATTTACTCAGCGGGAAATAAATCGTGGCCTGTTCCATTTCTCCGGATTTACGCTGCAGGGGGTCTCCATTAATGTAGCATATTATTGGAGACAGCGGAAATCCACACAATTCTGCAATCACTCACAGGCACGATCACGTTTTTAATCACGGTACTCCCGCGGCGTGAATCTGCGTGCGTACTCTGCAACATTCGTGGGCATGAGCGCTTAAGGAGAAATGTCTACCGCTTTGTATTTACAGCTTCTATGCAGACCTATGCGTCTCCATGGTAACTCATCAGGATTGGATTATGCATGGCTTTTGTAGTCCCACTGTATTCCATCTGCCCCGCTACGTCTTGACATATTTCCTTCCATCTGAGCTAGCCTACTGAATGTAACAGCTAGATCGTTTGTTGCCAGGAGTTTCCTTGTTTCCTTTTGGAATCGGCAATTTGTGTGAGGAGGCAACATAATAGCATGGAACAGATAAAGTTCCATCCTTTTTTAGTAGTCGCCATAGTGAATAGATTAAAAGGGTTGTCAGAGCTTAATATAAATGTATGGTTGTATGCATTTATAATATAATCCGAGTAGAGCAACAGCTGATCTATAAAAACTATTGTTTCTTCCAGATGTTACCCTCCCTCGTCTCAAGGCCTTCATTCCTCAGCTGCTGTCCCGGTTGCATGTGGAAGCCCTTCTCCATGGCAATATAACAAAGCAGGTTGGTTATTTGCACGGGCACATGTATGGTGGTCACTGATCCCTTGTAGCTGGAATGACTTGATATGTTGCATATACAATGATATGGCTTATGTTATAGGTTGTCTTTTTGTAGCGACTTTATTTTGCATGTTGCGGTATGTATTCACCACTAGTGATGAGCAAACTTTTCAAAAGTTCGGTTTGTCTGATTTGCCAAACTTGCGCGAAAAGTTTAGCTCTGTCTGTATTAACTTCACCAACAGCGCTAAACCTGGTGTATAACACAGTCTAAGAGGAGGAAATAGTAGTCTTTCGCTTCCTTTCCTCCTCCTTCCTGAGATGAACCGCCTGAGGTTTAAGTTCACGCTGAACATTTAATAAAGTTTGACCCTAAACAAGATTTGGCTTTTTCGGTTCGCTCAGCGCTATTCACCTCTGTTGTACAGATGCATGATCCCCATATCTTCAAGTCACTTTTCTTCTTCTCCAGACGGCATTGGGCATCATGCAGATGGTTGAGGACACTCTCATAGAGCACGCTCACACAAAACCCCTGCTCCCGAGCCAGCTGGTCAGATATAGAGAAGTACAATTGCCTGACAGTAAGTCCTGGTTTCTCCACCACTTGATGAGTATTACATGTAACTGTTGGCCATTTGTGACGCCCTGACTTCTTTGCAACTTACAGGGGGCTGGTTTGTGTATCAGCAACGGAATGAAGTACACAATAACTGCGGTATCGAGATCTATTATCAGACAGACATGCAGAATACATCTGAGAACATGCTTCTGGAGCTGTTCTGTCAGATCATTGCAGAGCCCTGCTTCAACACGCTACGTACCAAGGAACAGCTAGGTGAGCTATTTCACATCCATGACCACCAGTAGCCAATGTACATTGGACCCCCGTTCAGTACTTTTTCTGCGGTTTTCGACTTTTTGGAATGCTACTCCAATTATTACTGGGGAATTGTGGTGGGCCATTGTCGTGATCCCTGGGGGTACCCAGTGGTTTAAACAATAACTATCATAAGTTTATCACCTATTTAGCCAATGGTTTCTGTACTACTTGCTGCTTCGCTCCCCTCCAAAGTATTTTTCTTTTTCTATTTTGCAGGTTATATTGTGTTCAGCGGCCCCCGCAGAGCAAATGGAATCCAAGGACTGCGATTTATAATTCAGTCAGAGAAGCAACCTCATTATTTAGAGAGTCGGGTGGAGGCCTTTTTGAAGACTATGGAGAAGTCATTAGAGGAGATGACTGAGGAGGCCTTCCAGAAACACATCCAAGCCCTAGCGCTCCAGCGTCTGGACAAGCCAAAAAAGCTCTCTGCTGAATGTGCAAAATACTGGGGGGAGATCATCTCTCAACAGTATCACTTTGAAAGAGGTAAGGTTTAGTCTTGGCTCCTTGTGACGTTAGTGAATTCTCTCAAAGAAAATGCATTGGCCCAGCAACGGACATTTGCAGGGTGGATGGAGGGAAATAACAGCTGAAGTGTATCAGACGTTAGTAGAAAGTATGGCACGGAGAGTATCCGATGTTAGAAGGGCCAAAGGAGCCCCACTAAGTATGGAAATTTAAAAAAAATACTACTTTTGATTCTTGCTCAGATGTCAAATTACGTCTGCTAGGGTAGTCTATTCCTGTGTCATGACGTAAACCTGACTATTAAGAAAAACAATCCCTTCTATTCCTTTCGTGTACATGTATACCAGATATAGTCTGCATTGTGAATAGCGGTCTACAGTGAAATGCTTTTTGCCTTGTGTCTGCAGATAATGTTGAAGTGGCGTATCTGAAAACCCTGGACAAGGATAATATCATCAAATTTTACAAGGTAGGCTAGGATTGATCTTGTGCCTCGTGTATTGATTCTGATGTGGAGGGGGAAGGTGGGGTTCTCTAGTCTCATTAATTATTAAATACTGCAGTCAAGAGCAAGCTGTGCGCTTCAAGCCGGAGCGCTTTCTCTCAGTGTGAAATCTGGGTAATGAAAATTATAATGTACGTGTCTTGTGTGCATGTCAGATGTTTCTGAGCTGCTCCAGTAGCATAATGCAGTCTGAGCGGTGCGAAACCTTTCATAGAACACAGCCCATACATCTTGGAGAAGTTTGGGGTAGCTTTTTTTTTCTCCTCTTCTCTTGTTTTTCAGTACCTTGTGCGTCTGAGTTTGACAGACAGCGCTAGGCAGAAAATCAAGAAAACAATGTGCTTCTGCATAACTTTCAGCACCAAAATTACATCCTTGTATTGGCTTTTTTCGAAAGAATTAAAAATGTAATTCCTTTCTGTATTCGTTCTGGGAAATTTTATATAGACGCCATAGCAATCTCCGAACAGCCAGTCTATCCAGTCGCACAGAAATACTTCCATCGCAGCATAACGAGATGTCGCTGTTATCCCAGAAAAGCTATAACTAAAAAAAAGCGGATTATATCTTTGAAGGATGACTTCAAGACGTAAATTAGCTGCGGTTTGTCTTGCTTGCCGCCTCTCCAATCTGCCAGTTTCTGGCCCAGTTTTCAACTCACCAAGATGACTGCTGGAATTTTCTAACTACCGAATAGACACTATGCACTGCTCTGAATGGTCAGCACTAATCACTTCTGCAGCTCTGACCAATCAGAGCAGGTACAGTGAATTAGTAGTTGCGTTGCTTGAATTAATGGCCAAAATCTCCAGAAGCAATATTTATCATAGAGGTGATACTGATAAATGTCTAATGGGACTTCGCCCATCATGGGAACACAGGTTCCCTACCTCCCTTTTCCTGTTCAGCTCCCTTCACTATGAGAAGCTGGAATGGAGTAGCAGCGTATCATGCACACTGCTGATCCATTCAACTCTGTGGGACTGCAGATGACAAGCTGCGTACAATGCATGGCTATCTGTCGCGTTCATTGAAATAAAGCATGCGCACCGTTGCTCCATTCATTTGCCAGTCTCGGGTGGAGACGAGACTCGCGTTCTGGTAAAATTGGTGAGGGTTCCAGTAGTTGGACCCCACCAATCAGCTAGTTTATCCTGTGTCATGTGGATGGGGGCAGTAACTTTATATTACCAGAATACCCTTTACAGGTTCCTGTCATTTGTTTTTTGTTTACTTGCCCCTGTGTGTCCCCATAGTAACAGACTACGAAGACATTTTGTAGTCTGATTCTGTAGTACGACAAAAGGAAAATTGTTTCCAAGTCGGACTTTAGGTTAGTAATGCACATCGTTGGAGTCGTAAGAGTGACTCCTCTCTGATTTTAGAGCTATTGGTGCCAGGCAGCGGGTGTCTAAAAGTACGTTTTTAGGCTTCTGGTTTTCTACAACTTTTTTTCCTAGAGTTCTTTACTTGACTCTAAACAGTATTGTGGGGTGTGACCTGCCAACTGTATCATGGTTCCTTATACTGTGGCCGGTGTGCTACTGATGGACGAGTCGGCCGGTCCTCGACCTCCGTCATGGCTTTAAGGGATAACATCAATGTGTTTTATTAGATGTTCTATTTTTACACCCCAATCTTTGTCTTATAAAGTGCTGGTTAGCGGTTGCTGTGAGAATAGTTTCCTGGCAACCTGATTTGCATCGGACTCACGCTAGGGAATTAATTTTGTGACTAATCTTAGCTACCAGCGCTACATGTCATTGTCTACAAACCCCCACCATCACCGTTCAAGGTCGCAGAAGTAAATGAATTAAGTACGCCTTCTTCTGCTTTGTGTAAAGTTTTGAGATCCGATAAGGTTTCAGTGCTGTTAACGTGACAATACCGCAGGGATTGCAGTCTACCTTACTTCTATTTTTCAGGAATTATTAGCTGTAGAAGCTCCAAGAAGGCATAAAGTGTCCGTACATGTGCTCGCCAGAGAAATGGATTCATGTGAGTACTTGGTTAACATCACAAGGGTTACATAGAAGTCCCCCAAGTATTTGTTTCCATCGTATGTGCTGCCATCCCAAGTATGGCTCGAAAAAGTGAGAATCTAGCGCTGCATGGGGCGAGTATGCCCCTACTTGGGAATGCAATAGAGATCATATCTCACCTGATTTTGGTTATGCTGTAGGTAAACCCCTAGGAACCGCTGCTGTGGTAAATTATACCCCTGGGCAGGTTGCCAGATTCCTCTCACACGGGTCAAGTGGCAATGAAAAATACTTTGACCGCTCATAAAGTGCAGAAGGCTATGGGGTTTAGAAAATGATTTATTGCAACCTCACAGGGATGGAGCAACGTGTTCTTTCTCAAGCCTACATGACCTACTACAAGACATCTCTTCTAAATCTTAAATATGACACTTGTATCGGCAAGGTCTGATCGAAGACCTTGTACTTTGTAATGAAGGAGACGTATACAAGACATACAGGCAATTGTATGAGAGGTCTTGAGAAAGGGGGCTTCGGTTCCCGAAACGTGTTGCTCTATACATTTGGTTGTGTACAACTGGACTGGCAAGTAGTGTAGAAAGGCCTGGAGCTAAGGGGACACCAGGTTTTGACAAGGTAGGTCACTCTCCAGATCTGAAAGGGGACTGGTCTCGCTGGCTCTCATGGGCCTCAGACCCACCATAGCTTGGAACTGCTGTACAAAAGGGCATCGACAGGGTTCTCCCACCACATGTCCTTGTCACTTTGAATCTAGCAGGAAAAGCGGCTCTTATTTTTCGGTGCAGGCAAAAGACAAAGAACTTTTATTACAATCCATGGAGCTTTCCTTCTCTCAGGAACGGTGCTGGTTAGCATTTTTAGGGCTTTTTTTTTTTTTCCCCTCCCCATACTGGTTCCTGCACCAGAATCTGCTGTGACCCTGCCCGGTGACCCCGCGTACCTTTTTCTTCCTGTACTGCAGATGACTGCAGACGCACAGTCCCCTCCGCTTGTAGAAATCGCAATTCGTTTCTGTGCGTGTGAAGGAAAGTGAATTTACATACCTTTCAGTGCATGCCATTTGCTGTGGATGCCGACTGCCCAAATCCACCCGTGTGAGACCGGCCTAAGACGTAGCTACAATGCAAGCCTGCAGAACAGAGGACTGTCAGAACCCGCTTCTTTCTCTTTTCCTACTGCTTCACGCTTGAACTTCTCACTTTTTATACAGCAACATCGATCTTGGCTCTTCCGTTCGCAGAGTCATAAAGCCAATCCATCCTCCCTCCTGAGGGCACAGAAACACGAGTAACACCATAACATTACATAACAAGACCGGTCCCCTTGCAATTCAATATTATCGAACTACAGCTCGACAGCTTGTGATATCTTTTATTTTATGCAGTTAAGATAAGGGAAGTCTCCACACCCTCGACATCTGGATCTGGCCACCAAAAGTGGTCAAAACTGCTGGAAACCAAGAAGAATAGCCACGCCTTAATCCTTAACCTATTGTAGTAGCTGCTAACACTAGATGTATACCAGGTTATCCTGATGAAGCCCTGTCGATGCAGTCATGTGATCACACGGGTGTTGCCCCTAGTGGTCCTTCACAATGCTACCAGTTGTACAAAATGACATTAATATATGCAGTCTCTGTTTTCATTCTTGTTCCCGGTGGCAGATCTGCAGTTTCTTCCATTGTATGATCCTGGTGGGCCGCTGACTTGGCTCTGTGCATTTTGAAATGTTTGAAGGAGCTTTATAAATTGCTATCTTAGGCCGGGCTCACACGTCCCTAAGTGCAAAATGCTGCAGAAGGTCTTGCAGAGTTTTTACAGCTCTGGGGTCAGCGATGAAACTGCATGCTGCCACGTATGGCGGAGAAATCGTACTGTGCATGCTGTTATGCGCAGTCAACCGTTTAGTTTTTTTTTGGGGGGGGGGGGGTGTTAAATTTCCTGCAGAGTATGGAAGTGTATATATGTCCATATAGAACAGTGGGCCCTATCTTGCGTATATACGCTGCAAAATTGAACATGATGTGTTGCTTTTTTGCACTTGAATGTTACGCTAACGTGATTTGGAACCGCATACGGCAATGTAATTGCCTGTAAATTACCTGTATCACATGGGCGTACAGCACCCATGTAATATGCAGTGACTGTACACCTGTGTGAACCTGGCCTTGGGCCACCTTCTTGAATATTGGGAGATGGGGGCAAAATATGTCCATTGCCCTAATACTTAATGCTAGATTGATCTCATCAAAGCCAGGATCATATTCGTGGGGGTTCCTAACCTTTTATTCTCAATATCCCGACCGTAGCTTCATATCGTTACCATTTACTGTAGATTTTATGCCTAGTGTTTCAAGATACAGGTGAGAAAAATAACACCATTCTAAAATTGAATGTCCCTTGTTTCTCCCCAGGTCCTGTCGTAGGGGAGTTCCCTAGTGAAAACTATGCTAATCTTGCTCCTGCACCAGCTCTTCCACAGGTATTGTCACCATGTATTACATTGACACTACTTCAGTTGGGTTCGCTAAAAGTAAGGCTTTCTGAGATGGACTAATCCGAGACAGGTATTCAAGTATAGACCACCGTGAATGGTTACAATGGTAAATAACTGGGTGCACGGGCCATCTATTTATTTTTTGCCTGCCTGATGGGCCTTAAGCACCCAGTGTACCTGGGAGACTCTGTCTGGCCAGTAGAAATCTGTAAAGGTGAACCCATTTGTCATCATTCTTATAATGGGTTTAGGGGATTGCTTTTTATTAGAAGGGTGTCATGACTGATCTTTCAACACTGCTGTGCTTTTACCTACATGTGAACCTGGCTGCAAGTTTAAGATTTCCTTGCAGTGCCACCGCAGGACAAATAAGGTATTACAGCATTCCTAGCCGGGAGGGACTTATGATGATACCCCTCCTGACTCACATCATAGGCCTCTCACTAGCCAAGCCAGAATCTGACTACACCCTCGCTTGGTTTTCAATTCCCAGTCATGGTTTCAAAGACCTGTATAAAGGGTCGACATTGATTTGCAGGAATGCTGCCATCCAATAGGTGGCGCTGCAGAGGTATTTTTCCATCTTCCTCACCTAGCACTTCTAATGAAATACATGGACACTATCCTGGCAAAAGTCATTGGACACATGAGCAAGAATCAAAAGTAACCTAGTATGTGACGCTGGAAAAAAAAGCCACATGTCCAGTTCAGCCTATACCCCCACCCAATGTTGATCCAAAGAAAAGCAAAAAAAAACAATGAGGTAGAAGCCAATTTTCCCCATTTTAAGGGGAAAAAATTTCTTCCTGATTTCAATCTGGCAATCGGAATAATCCCGGGATCACCAACCATGCTGAAGTCTATTAATTTACATATGTACTAAACGTGTCTGGGGAGAACTGGAAATATGCACAGCGTTCATCTTTGTAAGAACTCTAGACGTTGGCTGGAAGAATCAAGGGAAGTGTCAGCTGAAGTGTATCGGCCGTTAACAGAAACTCTCCATAGTATACGTTCTAGTGTCATTAGGGCCAATGGAGCCCCACTAAGTATTCCTGCCCAGCCCTCCTATTGCTATTGGTAGGATAATGTACATGTTGGATCCTCCAGAGGCAGAGACCTTCTTTGTAGCCACTCCAGGGTGAAGGAGCTGCTCCAACTTCTAGTAAAGGGGGTTTCCACGAAAGCAGGGTTGCACGGTACCTGGCGGAGTTGCGCCCAATTTCTAAGAGTGTTTCAGATGCTTGCCAACATTGCGCGTCGGCAAATGGAACCTTCTATATAATCTGCGTCATGGAATGATCATTGTGGATCTTTTCTCCCCACAGCCCGACGTCATCGAGAACATTACAGAGTTTAAGAGGAGCCTACCTCTCTTCCCACTGGTGAAGCCACATGTCAACTTCATGGCTGCCAAACTATGATGCAAGCAAGAAGCAGGAAGACCTGGAAAAAGCATCAGAAGCATGGAGTTCCCTATTGGGTTTCAGAATGTGTACACCTTGTGATGACAATAGTAGGATTTTATCAATATACCTTCAATAGGATAAACAAATTATCTAGTCAAAATTTAATAGGTTATTTTTTAATTGTGGCGTGTCGGAAACCATCTGGATTGCAGCGCTGCGTCCTGTTGGAAAAGAAGCGTTATGATGGTTTTTTTTATCATTGTGTGTGAATGTGTATATATAATATAATATACCATTGATTTGCGGTGGATGGAAGGGATTCTTATGAAGGGGTCTCCGTGGTGGCTACTGGACACGATGGGTGAGGCTTTTTGGCAATGGATAGACTGCACTTGCGTCCAGCCATGGGTTTTAACATCCAGAGTTGATTATATCACCCGGTCTGTTACTCTATCTGGCAGGTAATTCTCCTTTGCATGGTCCCTACATAGTATTCTTATCCAGTTTCTGATTACATGATGCACATATTTATAGCTGGGATGTTAGAGGCTGCCATTGAACAATCCATCACTTCCCATTCACAGCCTAGTAAGGGCTGTATAAAAGATGCTGCTGCATGTAGCAACCAATGGGCTATAGAATTGTGGTACTGTTGCTCCTAAAATCCCTTTTTTTTGCCCCTATTTATCTGATTTGGTCATACGTTCTACTAAGACCTCACTTTACAGATACCACACAGTCCCAGTAAGGAACCCTTCATATAGGACAGGATTTGTCTGCGCGGAAAACTCTACAGCCCCGCGTTGTCCTATGGCTGGGTGCACATTTCCTGTGTGTGAGCTGCGCCAGACAGACTTGGACACAACTCGCATCGGCCAGCACATGGACATCTTGACTGTGTGCTGTCAATCTATACAGACAGACATGCATTAGCCTGTCCCATTTCCTGTCCGTGATGCAGAGAGGATTAGGACATGCAATGTGTTTCTGATGTGGGACCATAGGTTAACATGAGAAAATCGCCAATCTGCTTAATCACGATGGGACCGTGTGCTACCTGTGAATTAGCACATGGCTCCAAATACACAAGTGTGCCGCAAGCGTTTGGGTCTGGAAATCCCCATGTCTTAAATTCAAATCTGTACGTTTTTGGGTTTTTTCTGCAGCGGAAAAGGTTTCTGCTGTTGCATTAACAACGTCTTGCAGAAATGTCGTAACGGATTTCTTAACCTAGAAAAAACGCATCTCATGCATGGACTTTAATTACAAAACTGCATGAAATTCTTCAACGCATTCCACAGTTAAAAAAACAACAAAACCCCACAATTCGCATTATTTGACCCTATCCGCACCGCATCCCGTCCTGCCTGTGGCGCAGAAGGGGTATCTGGTCTAAAGTTAACGAACTGCTTCTATTTTTTTTTTTTCTCTTATGCACTTTGGATAAACGACCTGTTTGGTTGTTACAGGAAACTCCGCTACTCTTTTACATTTTTATCATGTGTCCAATTTAAAGAAGTATAAAATTTTTTAAAAGCCCCATTAACGTGTTAAAAAAAATAAATAATCCTATTCCTGTGCCGAGGTGTCCGCGATTACCACCTGTGAAAATAACGTCTGCATCCCCAAGACAACTTCCCACCCGCGTTCTCTGCCGTGAGACTCGGCTCGCTCTATAGACAACCGGTCAGATTCTAGACCTCACATTCGGTGATTGCTGGAGCCCATGGACAGGAGCGTTTAAAACCTACTACAGGGGTTTACCTGGGGGGAAGATTTCTTTTCAGAATCGACATCCTTCACCCACATTAATCTTTCATGGTAATTCCTGCCCATTCTGTTCTAATTAAGCAATTTTATAACCTAAATATACAGAGAAATCACCACTGTTTGTAAAAGGCTGGTAATATTTCTGCAGGAAACGAAATTTGACCATTTGTGGGAGCGAAGGGGGGAGGGGACACTGTAACTCCTCTTTGAGGAGGATATACTTTTGGGCTCAATATGCAAATCTTCGCTATGATTTTAGTCATCCATTATATATCAAATCCAGCTTTTGTTTTCTTGGCGTTTTCTTAGAATCCAACAAGTGATGAGAGGCTGAACTTTGTATTCAACAGTTAATTTATTTTACTTTTTTCCTCTATTTTATTTTGATTCCTTTGCATCCTCTGCGCTCAGGGTTTCTGGTTTGTTGCCCACATAGACTTTATAAATAAAACCGTTTTTAACTTAAAATGGCTTAATTCTCAGCTCATTTCTGAAGTCACAGTACAGTCATTTCTTAACTTATCGTTGTTTTTTTTCTTCTTCTTCCTTATCTTGATTGTTTTGTTTCTTTAAGGTCAATCCAAAAACAAAAAATTGGCATGTAACCTCCTGAATTGCCTGCACCAACACTGGGTATAAAGGCTGATTTACACGCAATGATTATCTCTCAAAATTCGTCCAAACGTCTGCTTTTGAGTGATAGCCGTTGCATGTAAATGTGTGCCCATCATGCACTTACCATGCACTCTTTGTCCATCACTGACTTCAGCTCAGCATAAAAGCCGCAATCCCTGATGAGAGGGACCGCATGCTGTGTTCTTTGTGGGTAGCGCTGATAGCATTTTATGCAGCCTGCAGCAGAACAAAAGTGATGTATTTAGTGAACAGACCACTGCTGTTCTCTAAATACATGCACATGGAGCTAGTTAGCTACTAATGTGCTGATTAGCCCATTAGTACCTAATGCAAAATGATGAGAGATGAGCGAGCATACTCGTCCGAGCTTGATACTCGTTCGAGTATTAGGGTGCTCGAGATGCTCGTTACTCGAGACGAGCACCACGCGATGTTCGAGTTACTTTCACTTCTCTGAGAAATTTGTGCGCTTTTCTGGCCAATAGAAAGACAGGGAAGGCGTTACAACTTCCTCCTGCGACGTTCCAGCCCTATACCACCCCCCTGCAGTGAGTGGCTGGGGATATCAGGTGTCACCCGAGTATAAAAATCGGCCCCTCCCACGGCTCGCCACAGATGCACTCTGAGAGAGATCAGGGACAGTGATGCTGCTGCTGCTGCTATAGGGAGAGTGTTAGGTGTTATTTTAGTCTTCAAGAACCCCAACGGTCCTTCTTAGGGCCACATCTGACCGTGTGCAGTACTGTTGAGGCTGCTTTTAGCAGTGTTTGCACAATTTTTTTTTTTGTATATCGGGCGGGCAGACCATAGCGTGCTCAGTCTGCAGTCATTTTACTCAGTATAGGGGCAGGGACAGTGGGAAAGGTGAAAGAGATATTCTGGCTATATAGGCAGTGGGCTTTTTCCCAAAAAGTTCAAAAAAATACTGTATTTGGCCTGCCTGTCACTGCCTTCCGTTTACTGCGTCTCTGGGTGTAGTAGTTGGTGAATTAATACCCAGCCTTGCGCATAATTGTTGCCTGTCTCTGCAGTGCTTTACGTACGTGAAGTCAGCCTCCAACAGGGCAATCAAAATACAGTGCACATCACAGGCAGTGTGGTTGTTCATACCTTTGCATTGGTCCGTCTGGTGGCAGTCCAAGAATTTCACCTTTACCGACACAACAAGAGCCCCCCCACCATCCCCCCGCCACGGCCCACTTAATCCTGGCCACATTCCGAAAACCAACTAAATAAAACCGCACTACTAGGTCCGCAGTCACCACCACATTACCACCAACGCAGCTACTGTTAAGGTACATATTACCAGTCTGACTGGGGCATGCACTGTGGGCCGAAGCACACCTGTATTGTATGTGACGTTAGCTCTGCTGAGCAGGGCACTGCAATGGGATACATTTATGTACCGCCGATGGGTTCCAGGGAGCCACCCATGCTATGGGTCCACAGGGACTTCACATTAGTGAGTTGTACCTGCTAGTGTCTATGTATTAAAAACCCCGGTCAGACTGGGGCATGCAGTGTCGGCCGAAGCCCACCTGCATTTAATCGGACGTTACCTCAGCTGTGCTGGGCAATGCAATGGGATATATTTATGTACCGCCGGTGGCTTCCTGGGACCCACCTATGCTGTCGGTCCACACGGAGTTATACCTGCCTGTGTCTACTTATAAAGAACCCCAGTCAGACTGGGGCATGCAGTGTGGGCCGAAGCCCACCTGTATCTAATCTGACGTTAGCTCTACTATCCGGGGCACTGCATTGGGACAAACTAGAGGAGCAATACAGCGCTAATGAGACGTGCACAGCTACGCTAGCATTAGAGTCCGCTGTAGGCCCGCGATTGCTGAGGGTTTGTGCAGAGGCCTATGTCCTGGGTGCAGTGAAAGTCCGCTTCCTGCCTAGGATTGCTGAAGCTGTGGGCCGAGGCCTATGTCGTGGGCGCGGTGCAAGTCTGCCATGTTTGGCCGCTCAGATCAATTTTTTGTTCATGTATTGGGCTTCCTAGGACCCACCTATGCTGTTGGTGCAAACTTAGTTCCCATCGCGGTGTTTGACCTGTCTGGCACAAAGGCACTGACTGACTTGGGTAGGGGGTAGAGCGCTGACGGCTTTCCCCTTGCAGTGTGGATTGAGCTATGCGACACCTTGACAGAATGAATACTGTGTGGCACATGGATTCCCCATTGCTATGCCCACGTTTGCAGCTCCTGATGGCGGTGGCACAGGATTGGAGTTCTCATTGCTTCTGTACAGCATTGTGGGCTATCGCCCCGCCCTTTTTAAAGAGGGTCGCTGCCTGGCCCTGCCAACCCTCTGCAGTGTGTGCCTCTGGTTCCTCCTCATGACAGACGCACTTATAAATAGACATGAGGGTGGTGTGGCATGAGGGCAGCTGAAGGCTGCGCAGGGACACTTTGGAGTGCGCTGTGGACACTGGGTCGTGCGGGGGGGGGGGGGGGGGGGTTGGGCAGCATGTAACCCAGGAGAAGTGGCAGTGATTGTGCTTTGTTGGAGGTAGTGTGGTGCTTAGCTAAGGTATGCATTGCTAATGAGGGTTTTTCAGATGTAAAAATTGTTGGGAGGGGGGGCCCACTCTTGCTGCTATTGTGGCTTAATAGTGGGACCTGGGAACTTGAGATGCAGCCCAGCATGTAGCCCCTCGCCTGCCCTATCCGTTGCTGTGTCGTTCCCATCACTTTCTTGAATTGCCCAGATTTTCACACATGAAAACCTTAGTGAGCATCGGCGAAATACAAAAATGCTCGGGTCGCCCATTGACTTCAATGGGGTTCGTTACTCGAAACGAACCCTCGAGCATCGCGACAAGTTCGACTCGAGTAACGAGCACCCGAGCATTTTGGTGCTCGCTCATCTCTAAAAATGATCGCTCAAAACTGTCAGTTTCTGACAAATTTTGAGCGATCATCTTTGCATGTAAATTGACCTTAAAAGATGGGTTGCTGCATCAGAAACCTTCCTCCACTGATGTATCTGTTTTGGAGACTGGCAGTGATCGATCACTGAGCCCTGTTGGCTAAGGCCCCTGTGATGTCCCGTAAACTGGACGGGACTGCAGCTGTCAACAGAAACCGAAGAAGGAAACCGAGGGCCATCGTGAGACACAGCGGCAGTGGCGAGTACATGGCAACTTATTAGGGAAGGGGTTGTCCAGAGTACTTACAACTCCGACAACCCCTTTAAGAAACTGTTTCATCTCCTGGTTCTTGTTTCAAGAGCTTCTAGAAAACCTCAGATTTGGGTATGTTTTTTATTTTTATTTTTTCCTCTTAGTAGATGGCAATACGCCTTTAAAGAATGATGGGGGGCAACTTGCTGATTAATGGGGGTCCCACTGCTGAGATCCTACTGATCCACAGAAATTGCCCCTGGCACATCCCTCAATTTTTACTGCAGTGGTTGCCGAAGATTGCCGAGCACTTGGGCCCGAGCTCTACTCTTCAATGGGTTCACAAGAGATGAGCACATGTTAGACCTCCACTGTTAGAAATCACGCCCAAAGTGTCCTGAAAGTTTATTAATCAGTGGGGGTCCCAGCAGTTGGCTCCCGACTGATCAGAAGTGACTGAGATAGAAAGTTTAGCTGTTAATAGTGAAATCTATATTTATTAAGCCAGTTTAAATGAATATTCCTAAGCCCACAAAGTGACTGCCTACTGTCCGGGCCCTTTTGTTTCAAGAAATGATATGGGACAACCCATTTAATACTGGTGCCTGTGAAGAACACCCCCTTTTCACATGCCCTATTAGATCCTATAGACCTCACTTTGAGGGGGGGGGGTACCCATCCCAGGACTCCACCCTACTAGAAGCCAAAATAGGGAGCCACTTTCTAGGACTGGCTCTTGCTGCCCAACCACCCATGTATTAGATGGTCAGCAGGTTCTGATGCTACATTTAGCCTGCAGTGGCCTCTTCCAGGCTTTGGTCCAGTTTTGTGGGATTACAGGGCTCTTGGGGGGGGGGGGGGGATTTGTGGTTATCTGGCTCCTTGCATCCATATCTCATCCCCGTTTTTTACATCTCATGACCTTACAGATCTCTAACATCCCAGTTTACATCTTGTAATCCAGTTTCTAGTGGTGTATCCGCTGCACCAGAAGGAACCGCAGGCTACAGTGTGGACTTTGTGGCACGACCAAACGGTGCCCGACCTATGCACAGTTCTGGAACGGACTGAACTCCATAATTCTACACCTACTCTTACTGGAGCCTTACGAGATATTGGTGCTGCCTTACTCTATCATCTGACATCTCCTAATGCACCACTTGTTTGGTGGTTAAGATTTGTTAAGTGCTATGCAAATTAAAGTCTTACTAGTCGGTGACTAATCTTGTTCTTTAAAAAATGGCTATTGGTGGAGAGGGGGATAAAGTGTTTTGTCCTCTATACGTTTTTATGTTTCTTCTAGGTACTTGGACTTCTACGTAAGGGTATAGAAGTAGTTGGGGAAACTTCTCAAAGTTGATGTTTACCAACCAATGAGATTCCAGCTCTCACTTCTCAGAGTATCATGAAGTTGGTTTCTAGGGCCAGGGACTCCATTTTCCTCTCTGCACGGCGTTAGTCTCCCTCTACACTGGGGTGAATGGTTTAAAGTTCGTTATAACCAAGAATAGGAGCAACCATAAAAAAAAAACCTAGTTGCATTGTTTTAGCGCCACGTCTAGATGTTATGCGGCGGGAACTGGCCATGTGTGCCCGCCATTACAGAGGCGGTGATCAGTCTGTGGACCGGATTAAACTGTACTTCAGCTTAATTATCATCCTGATTTACAATGGAAGTTCTCCGTCTAAATCAGAGTGTTCAGTGGTCTGCAGCAAATCCGTTTTTACTGCGTTCTGCCCCCTAGTTGATGTACGGGGTGGGGTTGGGTACTAATAGTACCAAATGCTGCCACCGGGGAAATATGTCCTGCTGTATATGAATGGTTTATATAATGCGGCTGATGAAATAATACATGCTATATGATACAGGATGACTGCAGCGCTAGGACTCTAAGATTCCCTGATTGTGCCATGGTGGTAACAAGCTGGTTGAACCCTCTACAAGCAGCGCACACTGTACCATATCTATAGGTTGTTCCAACATGACCTACTACTGAGCCATCATACAGTAGATATAATGTCCCAAACCACCATGCATGGTTCTCGGCCATTAATTGTTAACAGCGCCACATATTCCCCTGGTGGCAAAGTTTTTGGTCTTATTTATTTATTGTTTTTCTGAGAAATCTAAACCCCATCCCAATCCCCCACACAAATGTTTATTGCCCCCCCCCCCCCCCCCAATAGTGTGTTTTGTTTTGTTTTTGCTAGAGCCCTTCGAACTCCTAGTTTTAATCATGGTCACCATGTACATGGGACTGTGTGGCAGCACTTGGCATTCTGGGTGTCAGTGTACAATGCTTCATTGTGTGTTGCATGCTGGGAAAAATGGCTCCAGAATATGGTAATAAAGTGACCCTCCAGACCCGCGCCAACAAAGATGGCCACAGCTATCGGACTACCTCATGTGCATTAGTATGTATCAGTCTTAAGACTCTGCACCTGCTTTGATTAACATGAGTAGCACTGGCCGGTTAGAGCAGCTTGTAGTGTCTTGGACTACCAAATAAGGAAGATGGACCAATACCTTTGCAGCGCCACCTATTTGATTTGCAGGAATGCTGCCATCCATGTCTGACCCTTTATCCAGGTCTTTGTGTATGGATTCTGGTTTGGTCTTAAATTCCCAAAGACCTGGATAAAGGGTCAGACGTTGATTAGCAGGAATGCTGCCATCCAATAGGTGGCGCTGCAAAGGTATTGTTACACCCCTCATTTACACACTTGGACTACCAATACATACTAAGCACAGTGTGTACGTCGGGTAGTCAGAAGCGGTGCGACCATTTTTGTTCGATACTAGAGGGTCACCTTAATTAGGTGCCCCCCCTTTTTTCCCTTCCCCCCCCCCCCCCCCTACTGTTCCTGTAGTCCAACTTGTGCAGCCTGACTTGTCTATATGTTAACATGACCCGCCACTACATTGTGTGCTCCCATAAGACCATGTATTGCAGACACTGAGAATTGGTTCCGTACCTTCTGACTGGAGTCGTTCTTTCAGCATACGCATTGATTTCTGCACACCCCATTAGATGAATGCCTTGCACACATTTACAGTCAGGGATGGAACAGTTGCAGCCCTCCACCTTTTATTAGAAGAAAAAACTTTGGCGCCGAAGGACGAGAGGATCTTCTTTAACGTCTGATCTATGTAGCACTTTGTCCTTGCTGCCTGATGTGTGGTGGTGATGGGCCATCTCTTCCTCGTATGAGAAGCATGTAGGACGCTAGCTCGTGAATGCATGACCGATACGGCTGCCGGATGCTGTATCTAGTTCTAGATGTGATGTCATACAGTCAGATAACGCAGCTGTAGTCTATATGCAATTTCTACAATTTTTTTAATTTTTTTCCCCAACCATGTACAAGACTGAGTGATCTCAGGCATTTAATGGGTTTCTTGGAGGAAATCCATAGCTGCAGTCTTTGAAAAAGCAATACCTGACTACCTAGAGCACTTACCGATGGCAGCAACATTTGTAGATGGTCTTTTAGTGTTTTCTGTTGATGTAACCCTGAGGCTGGTGGTGTGGATTGTATGTCCTGTTGGTGCAATTAACAGTTGTTTACAATTAATAAAATGACATTTAACATTTGTGTGCTTGTTGTGTTTTTATAACATGTCAAGTAATGTACGCTACCAGATACATAAATGCTGTACGCTAAAAAAAACAACACAAACCTTACATCTGGCTGCAGTCTACTTTCTGGCCAATGCTTTATAGGGGGGATATCATACAGACAGACCGCAATTACAGAATCTGCACAAAGGATCAGCAGCAAAATGGTGGGAGTTGAAAGGCATGAACTTTAAAAAAGAAACTAACTTATTTTTCTTTCTTCTTCACACAATTCCGTATTCTGCAAGCAGAGGAATGTTTGCAGCATGCTCTATTTTGCCACGGACGGCCCCCATTGAAGTCAGTGGTGCAGGAAATAAAAACATTAGGGCCTCATGTCCACGGGCAAAAGAATTAAAATCTGCAGCAGATTTTAACTCTTCTCCTGCCCGCGGATCCGCACCCCATAGGGATGCATTGACCACCCGCGGGTAGATAAATACCCGCGGATGGTCAATAAAAGTGATTTTAAAAAAAATGGAGCATGAAAAAATCTGGACCATGCTCCATTTTTGTGCGGGTCTCCCGCAGGGACGGCTCCCGCGGGCTTCTATTGAAGCCTATGGAAGCCGTCCGGATCTGCGGGAGACAAAAATCAGATTTTACTCACCCGCTCCGTTTCTTCGCCGCCGCGGCGCCATCTTCTCTCAGTCGCGGCCGAATCATTTTGCTTCGGGCCGGCGCATGCGCGGGGCACGTCACCGACGTCATCCTGCGCATCCGCCGGGCCGAAGAAAAGATCCGGCCGCGCCGCAGCGAAGGAAGGATCCGGAGCAGGCGGGAGGTAAGTTTATTCTGATTTATTCTTATTTTCAGCGCTCATGTCCGCGGGGCAGAAGGGACCCGCTGCAGATTCTCCATGGAGAATCCGTAGCGGGCCTGATTTTCCCCGTGGACATGAGGCCTAAAGGAAAAAAAACTGTACTGCGCATGACTGCAGTCATCCGCGTTTACAAACAATTCAGGCACGCAGGGTGACCGTCCGGCATCTGCTGCAGAGCTCCTGCATCTGGAATCCGGCGTGTGAGCCTGGCCTGACAGTAACCCCATCTGCTGTGCACTCACTCCATTTACTAACTACTTAAAAAAAAAAACACAAAAAAAAAAACCTAATTACTGGCACCAGCCGTGTCTATCATCTCCCCTACATCACCACTGGAGGGACGTGGAAGTTTGAAATACTTGTCACCATAAATTAGTGCCATTGACGAACACCTGTCAGGGCTGCATGCATCAATTTAGATGTGACTTTAGATCATTTGCCCTACCCCCCCAAAAAAAAACAAGGGAGTCAAACGATCCACACTCCAGTTATATTACAACTTCAGTTGGCCGCACTGTCTTATCAGTGCTTTCTGTTGTAGAGCGTCATCTTCCCAGTCACTGCCGTGCAGGTTTGAATGTGTTGCGTCAATTTGTAACTGCAGTGCAAGAAAAAAAATGGCTTGTGATTTGCAAAAAAGAGCAGCATGCTGCGTGAGTGAGTGTGTTTGTGTTTTGTTTTTTTTTGTGGTCAGATGGTGTTGCTGGAGCCAACATTTATCAAAGAATTTGCACCAAAACACTTTCCCCATAAAATGTGTGTATAAATGGGTGGAGAAGTTCAAGGAAGGTCGCAGAAATGTTGGCCAAGAAGGAGGAGCTGGAGCATTATCGGGAAAAAGGTTCAACAATCAACAGTGCTGGTTACAGTGAGGATGCTCACACAAGAGCCGGAATCTAAAGTTCAGACAAAACATCCCCCCCTTATTAAAAAATAAAAATAAATACATTTTTGGGTAGTGGTCCTCTGCGGTTTAACACTGCACTGGTTCTGATCTTGATCCATCAGTCTATCACCTGTTTGGTCCCCTAAAAGAAGCCCTAAGAGGAAGAAGATGCATGTCTGCTGAAGAGGTGAAAACAGCAGCGTGTTCCTGGCTCACAGCTCAACCCCAAAACACTTTATTGAGGTAATATGAAAGCTTTTTGTCAGATGGACAAAGTATATTAAAAAGCCGGGAGAGTGATATTGGTCTTTTCTGAATTATCTACATAAAGTGGATTAAAATTAAATTCTACAGTCAGAGTGCCGATAAGGTTTGACTCGCCCTTGTATATTCCTAAAAATAGGAGAGGCACAAGATGGCTCCCTTATCTCCTTCAGTAAAGATAAACCGCAGTACCTGCTCCGGTAATGCAGTGTTGGATGGGATTTTCTTAGGCTGGTGTCTGCAGTAAACACCCCTGTCTAATGAAACCAGTGATGGAGAGAGGGGAACATCATATCGTTTGCCTGTACCATTCTGGAAGGGAAGCTGGTCATTCTGCCCTGAGATCACCTCCATCAAATTAAAAGGCACAGAGGGAATGGGTGTGTGCAGGACTAAAGGTCAGAGCCTGTAAGAATGTGGTTAATGGCCATATACTACACACAGCGATTTTTCACATGGGCAGTCTGTCCTTTAAATGTCCTATTGTCATGTTTTCACTGATGAGAATAGCAAGTGCAGTATGTGGTGTCTGTGTACTGTCCAGTGTGAATTGTGGTTTTGAGTTTTCCAGGTACGACTCTCATAGCGCTGTAGAAAAGCTTAAACAGGTTGTCCTACTTGCAGCAGAAACAGCTCCGTACATTGCGCAGTGGCCCAGGTTGGTGCTGCAGCCTGTCTATTAAAGGGATTGAAATTTGGCCTGTGTATCAATCCAGGCTACTGCACAATGTATGGAGCCGTCTGCTTCCTGCAGCAAAACAGCTAGAAGTGACACAATTCAACTGGTGTGCAATAACATAGTTAATTGTGCCATTAAAGACTATTGTTCTCAACATAACAAAGGATATTGTACAATAAGGGTAAAGAAAGGGGTACAGAAAGTGATCATAACCCATTAACCTCTGCTACATCTGTACAGACACTCCAGTATGGCCTAGATGGCAGAAAGTGACCTGACTGCAACAGGTGAATACACCCTTGGGGTACGTTCACACGGAGCCTCAAAAACTGCACCATAGGTGCAGATTTCACCCCCTCAAGTGAAAGGGTGAAGCAATGGTGCAGGGTTTGGCACGGTTTAGCAGACTTTCTGCCCCATTTCTGCTGTGTGTGAATGGACCCGCATTCATTTAATTGCAATACCATTAATTACACACATCAGTAATTGTAAACCAAAACCAGGAGTGGAACCTGCAGAAAGTATAACGGGAAGATTTGCATTTCTTCCGTCTTTTGGATCCACACTGATGAAAAATACGTGAATGCACCCTCAAGGTAATGTTAGCCTGGTCGGGTGCTTAAGGCTATGTACGTCTTTTGTCTATTTTCTGTCTCATTTTAATCAAAGTGTTTTTGGAAGTGAAGACTTGTAATTTTATTTTATTTTTTTGATTTCTGATTGTTTGGTTTCTATGCCTCTATGGATCTCTAGGGCTGCCGCCGGGAAGACTGAAATCTGAGCAAATTCTGTCAGAGTAATCTAGTGGCTGTTTCTCAGCTGCTCCCCTAATCTACTTCCCTGTTGTGAAGGTGCATTCACTGCCTTACCACTGAGCTGTTACAGAGGGCTGCATGGAGAAGATCATGAGGACAGAGAGCAGAGCTGAGAAAGCTACTAGGACAGAGGGCTGTAATTCACTCTAGGCCAGTGATGGCGAACCTTTTAGAGACCGAGTGCCCAAACTGCAACCCAAGACCTACTTATTTATACCAAAGTGCTAACACTTCAGGGGGCGGGGCTTATCACAATGTATGATTTTACCTCTGTCATTATAAAAAAGGACAGGGCCGCTTCAAAAGAGACAGAGGAGCGCTCTGTGTTTATTTTCTAGCTGGAGCACTGGAGTACCATTGGTGCGGATTTTGACTGGAAATCAACTGCGTACCCACAGCTGATTTCATACTATTCGGCACACCCCCTCACCTCCTACGACAACTTCCTGCTGTCAGCGCTCCCGACTTCTGGTCCTCAGCGGCTTGAACAGGCCGCTAGGAACCAGAAGCCTATAAAGGAGGTGAGGGGAGCGCCGCATAATATCAAATCAGCTGCGGATACACGGTTGATTTACGCTCAAAATTTGCACCAATGATATGGATTTTGCAACAGAAATTTCCGCTGCGGACATTCTGCAGCATTTCCGCCACATGTAAACATAACCTAAGTCAGCTTGAGGTATGCTGCCACGTGCAGAGTGGCCTCAGTAGTAATAGTGTCCCCCATATTGACCTCAATAGTAGTATTGGCCCTCAGTAGTAGTAATAATAATCTTTATTTGTATAGCGCCAACATATTCCGCAGCGCTTACAAAGACGGGGAATACAGAGAGACAAAAGTACAAAAATTACAGAACCATGGTTACATAGTAATCATGTGATGGAAACAATAGGGGTGAGGGTCCTGCTCCAACGAGCTTACATACTACAAGTAGTGGAGTGACCCAGAAGATAAAGGGGCTGGAGATGTGCACGGTATGGCGAGGTGGAGAGTGAGGGATGCTATACACACAGACGATGGTCAGATATTTGGCCGTGTGATGGCAGAATTGGTATGACTGCAGGGGCAGTTGATGGTGGCTGGCAAGGATTGCAGTCAGTAGGTCAGGGAGCATGTTATCAGGCGGAGTACAGAGGGGTTTGTTTAGGGAATGCGGTATGCATGCCTGAAGAGGTGCGTTTTTAGAGCACGCCTGAAGTTCTATGAGTCCTGGATTGCTCGGGTAGCCTTTGGAGTAGTAATGGTGTTCTCCACAGTGGCCTCCATAGTAATAGTGACCCCTGTAATAATATTAACCCCACACTAGCTCCAGTAGTAATAGCCCCCAACCCATACACTTACCTCCTCCTTGTAGTCAGCGACACTCCTCTTCTCTGCGCTGATCCTGGGTGCACACAGACTGCATTGTGTGAGCCCGCAACATTTCCTCCCTTCGCTTCTCCTGCGGAACCAAGGAGGGAAGGATGATCTCGGGTGCACACATTGATGTCAGAGTGTGCATCAGGATCAGCAGCGCTGAGTGATTACCAGCTGAAGAGCCACGGCACCTCTGCTGGTAATTAGAACTGTGAGCAGCCATCAGCGCATGTGTCAGCAGAGAGGGCTCTGCATGCCCCCTCTGGCATGCATGCTATAGATTCGCCACCACAGGTCAGACAGCTGTGTAGTGTTGAGTGAGCAGAAAAGGTGAGGGGGAGTTGAACTTGTACAGGTTCATGAGCAAGACCAGCTATTCAGTGCTGGGGGGGGGGGGGGGGGGGGGGAACCCCGTCAGAAACATGAATGTAGGAAATACTGCAAACCAAGTATGAGACTTTCTAAATGCATGAAAAGGAAGACTCAATGCAAAAAAAAGATAGGTACATCATTTTATTTTTCCTGCAGGGTCTGGTAAGATCTGAAATGATTTTTCATGCACAAGAGTTTTCATAGCCTTTAAGTACCCGATAGTCATTGGGAATGGAGGCACAGCACGCCAGAGATCTCTTCCAACCACCCGCCTCCATTCAGTTTGAACAGGCAGTCGTCCAATGATGAACGACTGCCTGTTTATATTAGGCAAGAAGTTGCTCACTAGTCACCTAGATTCAGTGAGCTGAACCAAAGTGACTGAGTTATTTCTCACTCCATATGCTGAAGGTTTTCCACTGTCAATGCAGGACACATCGGTCAAAATAGCTCATTTCAGCAATTCTTCTACCCTCCTCGTTGGCCTGTGTAAAAGTACCCTTCGTCAGCATCAATAAACCTGAAGCCATCTTTTGTTTTGGTATGAATCATGCAGACAAACTTGTGGCCACAGAGCTGTAGACTTTTATTGTACCGCCATATAGTGTTTCTGTACAATGATGCTAACGCAGAAAACTTCTATAATACATCATAGCTTTTATTCTATTAGGTTTGTAGGAAACCTGAGACAGATGAAAGTACATCTCCAGCCACGGGGGCCGTATCTCAACCTCTACCTCAAGTTGATCATTTTAAAAATGTGCACGATTCAAGGCTGCTTTACTTTCAGATGAATCTTTGAGCCCATTTAACTTTTCTGCAATCTCGCCGTGTCCTCCAGGATAAACAGAACAGGTTGATTACAGCTGAAGAGGCACAGGAGCCAAACATTAGAGAAATGCTGCCAGTAGTTCTTTTCTGAAAAGCTGAATATATCTATTTTCAGCTCCAGAACGGAGGAGCCGCCGCTGCCGGACAGCTTTTTTTTTTTACCTTGATATATTTTTGTATGTGGTTCCTGTTTTGAAATTGTAACCAATCAGTTCATGGAAACGTTCTCAGCCCCGTCTCGTCTTAACCTGTCTATGTTCTCTGTAAATAAGCATTTCAACAAATCTTTCCTAAAAACCATTGCTTTAGACATAACGTATCACAACATTTTTAAATTGAGTTTTTCTTAATTTTTTTTCTTTATATGTTTGGTGTCTTATTTTCTGTAACGGTATGGGAAGATGGACCAATGCCTCTACAGCACCAACTATTGGAAGGCAATATTCCTACCTGTCCATAGAATCATAGAATGGTAGAATTGGAAGGGACCTCCAGGGTCATCGGGTCCAACCTCCTGCCCAGTGCAGGATCACTAAATCATCCCAGACAGATATTTGTCCAGCCTCTGTTTGAAGGAGAACTCACCACCTCCTGTGGTAACCTGTCCCACTCATTGATCACCCTCACCGTCAAAGTTTTTTCTAATATCTAATCTGTCTCCTCCCTTTCAGTTTCATCCCATTGCTTCTAGTCTTTCCTTGTGCAAATGAGAATAGGGCTGATCCCTCTGCACTGTGACAGCCCTTCAGATATTTGTAGACAGCTATTAAGTCTCCTCTCAGCCTTTTTTGCAAGCTAAACATTCCCAGATCCTTTAACCGTTCTTCATAGGACATGATTTGCAGACCGTTCACCATCTTGGTAACTCTTCTCTGAACTTGCTCCAGTTTGTCTATGTCTTGTGGGGTGCCCAGAACTGGACACAGTATTCCATATGAGGTCTGACTAAGGAAGACTAAAGGGGGATAATTACCTCACGTGATCTAGACTCTATGCTTCTCTTAATACATCCCAGAATTGTGTTTGCCTTTTTGGCTGCTGCATCACATTGTTGATTCATGTTCAGTCTATGATCTATTAGTATACCCAAGTCTTTTTCACATGTGCTGCTGCTTAGCTCAATTCCTCCCATTCTGTATGTGCTTTTTTCATTTTTCTTGCCCAGATGTAGGACTTTGCATTTCTCCTTGTTAAATACCATTCTGTTCCATCTCAGACTTTTTAACAAGCCTTGTAAAAAAAAAAAAAAAGGACTGGAAATATAAGCCAAAGCTAGAGTCTTCCGCATAAGGAAAGGATAAACCATACACATACAGCTGTTTCAGGATAGTTGCCCCTCATCAGTCTGAGGTAGGTTTGTTGGCATTGGTTAGGTGAGAGGTATGTTTAAAAGTCTGGCATTGACTTGCAGGAATGTTTCTGTCCTATAGGTGGTGCTGTAGAGGCATCGTTCCATCTTTCCATTTGATACATTTCCCAGAGGAGCCTGGGTGGCCTTTTAAGTCTCCTTAGTAGGTGCTCACCCTAAGGAGAAAACCATATCCTTTCTGATCTAAGGGTATGTTCACGCAGCAGATTCTACCATGGTATCCACCAGTAAAACCACGACAGCAATCTAGTTATTCTGCTGCAGGTCTTCACGTGGATTTAACCCTTTAATTGTCATCTGCTTGAAGAACCTCCAATGCATTTTTACGCAGATCCACAAAAAAGTGACGTCCTTCTTTCCGCAGAGATCACCTGCATGAATTTTGCCCACTGACAGAACTAAATTTGTGTGCGAGTCCACGCCAGAATAGCTGTGGATTTTTACTGCAGCGACAATCTTATGGTACAATCACACATCGAAGAGAAAATCAGAGTGCAGACTTGGACCACAGAACGCACTCGCTGTGCAAACGCTATTGTAAAAATTACAGCATGCTGTGAATTGCCGCGATTCTCCGCGGTCAGCTGTCAGATAGGCTGACCGCCGAGATCTGTCCTTTGGCTCCTACTCCCCAGCAGCGGCTCCTGCAGTGGAGATCTGCCACGGGATACCGCAACGCCCGTGGACTGGCAGCCTTAAGTGAACGGGGTATGTTAATACATTCACTTACAGTGTATACTGTACCTTGCTCTGGAGTGAAATTTTGCTCTACAGCCAAAACCCTGTGGTGTGAACTGATCCTAAATTTAAACATCTTGAACTATTCTGTTCTCACAGACCACATAATCTAACACTTTCTATTTCCTGCAGCTCACGTTGTCTGCTTTGCTGTATAGATTGGGACAGAATTACCAGTTCTCTCCTTAGCAGCAGCTGCACTATCATTCCCTGGCCGCTGGGGATGACAACTGCCCTGTTGCTGATATTTGTGACATCTTTTTGTTCATTAGTTCCCATTCAACATAGCTGCCATTATGGCGCACACACTCTACTGTTCTTATATAGGACTAATGAGTGCCTCCAATATGGCAGAAAAGTTTTAAAAGTTTTTTTAGTTTTTTTTTTAAATCACTCTTCCACAGGCGTCTAGTTACACATCTCTGCACAAAATATTCCCATCTAATGCAAGTTCCTTGTGCCTATAAACAGAATGTTCAATGTATCCATTGTTCTAATTCTATTATGTGCTACTCGTCAGGTTACCCATAGCAATCAGAGGCTAGCTGCCATTCACTTGAACTGGTCTCATTGCCCACAGCAACTAGTTTCTGTTCTCCTTTATAAATGAGGCCCACTATTATTTTGGCACGCATGCCAGACCAGTATTTAGTTTGGTGAAGTTCAGACCGCTTCAGTTCCTCATCGTTCTGGCGGATATTCTTGATCACAATTGTACAAGTTTTAAGGGCTTCTCGAATGCTTTCACAAAGACTCATGTCCAATTGTTAACAGAGATATAGAATTGAGCGTTACTGTTCATATCTCATAGATAAATCAATGTCTTTTATGCCATTCACAGTTGCCATGGCAACTAGTCTTTTATAGCAATTCCGCTATAGTTCCCCCTGAGATTCAGGTTAACCGCAGCAGTTTACGGAGGAGCATCTTCCAAGCAAAATGGAGAAATCAGATGGCATTCTGGCTCTAAAGACTTCAATGGAGTCTATAATTTAAGGCCAAAGCTAAAATCTCCCAGCAAGAGCCAAATCCATTGTATGGCACAAAGGGCATTTTGGGGCGCCGTCACCCACATTCTCCTTTGTTGTTGTAAGCTGCATTTCAGCATGCTGGTATGTGCAGCTGCCACAGGGGAAAAAAGGGCTTGTTCACACAGTGCGACCAATGGCAGTTTTGTTACAAAAAAAACCCAAAACACCACCATAACCGCATCATATGACCCATACATGCCGACCATTCAACGCAGTGGCCAAATAGACCTAGGCGATCTGTGTTATACCACCTAGTTGGCAAATATGACCCTTTAACCAAAGTGCAAATTTTCCAAAGCTCATGAATGTGCTAAGTGTCTCCATCTGTTAAGGAGGGGAGGGGGGGTCTCGAAAATACGTGATAAAAATCTCATTGGGTGGGGGGCGGTCCCATCACCGATGACCTATCATTCCTAAGTAAAGAGTCCCAACAACTCCAACGTGATGAGACTGAATGGAGCAGCAGTTGTACATGTGCAGAGCTACTCCAGTCATTTCAACGGGGCTCAACTGCAATATCCAACTATAAGTGCTCGGCTATCTCCCGCACTCACAGTGAAGATGGATGGAGCAGCACCGCTCATGTTTAACTGCAGCTCCATTCAATCTCCTCCTGACGTCAGGGGGTGCAGTAGACCCACAGGACCCCCATTCTCAGGATTGATGGGGATCTTCAATGGTGAGGACCCTACCAGTCAGACTTATCACCTATCCTTTGGATTAAGCCCTATTTATACAGTACGAGCTGTTGGGCAAACTATGTCCGACAGCGCGTCCCAGTGAAGCTCGCGCCTATGCTGGTACACGAGAGAGGGTATCACTGGCATCACTCTCCCCCCACCCGCTTCCACTCACAGTAAGCGGACAGTTGTTTAGAAGTGACCGACTGCTGTTTTTATACTGAACGGCTCGTTGTTTAGGTTTTAACATACAGAAACTGAATGACTGAACAACCAGGTCTCAGTCTCTGCATGCATTTACATGGGATGACTAGTGTTCAAACTCCCGCAGGGATTTGAACGATAATCGTCCCGTGTAAATGGGCCTTTAGTCTTTTTTGATACAACCCATTTAAAAGGGGACTCCAAACAAATTTTTGCCACACCCACTGTCTCACAGATGCCGGCAAAGACCCTTTATTTAGCATAAACCAGCTTTATCTAGCGGATGAAACATCGGATATCACTCACTGCTTCTCTCAACATCCCACAGCTGAGGCAGCATTCAAAGCCGAAGAGCATCTGCATGTATAGAATAGCAGCCGTGAGTAGGAGGGTTTGATCTCGGGTATTACTTATTGGGTTTGGGCTGAGAGTTTTGTTCTCTGGATTAAAGGGGTTAGCAGAGCTTTATTACAGGAAAGCAAAAAGCAAAACCAAAAAAAAAACAAAGTAATTTTAACTGCAAATAGCATCCCCTCCCTCTGCATTGTCCTCCCTCGAAGCCTGGCTTCACACGGGCGTAGGCGTATTGCTGTTATACTTTTTGCACATGTGCGTATGCTACTGTATTTTTTGCATGCGCATGCCCTGCTTATTTGCAATGCAAAAAAAATGAAATCATGCTCTCATTGATTTCAATGGGCAATCAAGTTTAATACCATATGTGCTATTTTTGTGCGCAATTCACCCAAAAATAGAACATACTGCATATTATTTTTTTTACACTAATGAAATAGAGGCACAAAATATGCTCATGTGAAATTAATGGGTTCTATTCACTACGCATGCAAATATTGCACGCTTAATACACAGCACAAATGTGTTTGTGTGAATAAGCCCTAAGGCTATTTGCTCACAGACGCAGTGCACCTCAGACAGCACTCGGACAGCCCTTGTGTGTGCTGAACACCTCATATTGACGTGCTCTTGTATTCCAAAAATCGTCCAAGAATAGGACTTGCTACATTTTTTTCCCTTTCACTCGAACCATCAGTCCATTTTTGAGAAAAAAAAAACCTGTGTACATTTATTTCTTGGAAGTGCCGATTTGTGTAGCATGTGCATTTGTGTAGGAGTGGCTGCCCTCAATTCTGTCATGTACTCCATTTGCTCATTTGCGCCAATGGTTCAGTGACAGTATACAGCCAAGTATCCAGCTTTCCCAATCATGGGAAAACTTTTTTGCCCAAAGAAGAGTGTCCATGGAGTTAAGAATCCATCCAATAAGGTTCACCTGGCCGTGGCGGATGGGCCAACATGTTTTGAACAAATTGTGCATCAAGAACGTTGCATTTTTTTATGCAGTTAGTATGAACCGTTGTGCAATTTTATGCCATTATTAAGTGTTGAAGCTAATGTTTCTGAGGTCCTTACAGTAAAGGCAATACACTGAGGAAAACTCAATTTTCTAGAATATTCCCTAACCTTTCAAAGCTGAAGCTTTGATGGAAAGAATTCTTCAGCCGTTACCAAGAATGCTCTATGTCGTCTCCACGAAGGCCTCTGCACAGGGGGTTGGTTCTTTTCTTAAGAGACAGTACAGCAACCTCACATAAGAGGATGTAGAAAACTACAGAGGGCCAACATTGCTGTTCATGCTGCAGCCCACACAGCGCTTTCACCTGCCGCTGAACCCATTTCATGGCTACTTCCCAGCTCCGTCGTCATCACATAAACCCAACAATACTTCAACAGTCTTAAATTCTGAACATCCACGTTTATTTGGAAATATATATTTTTATTAATATTTAACATCAAAAGGAAAATCATGTTTACAGCAGAACAGGTGACAAAACGGTAGCCAAAATTCTGCAAAAGCCAATTAAACAAGGTTTAATGAGGGCTCTTGGCTCGTGTGCACAGCGAATCAAGATGGAAAACATAGAACACTCAGTAAAAGGTAATGGGGGTCTCGTAACACCACCACAGAACGGCTACTAAATGAAGGTGACCAGGGACAGGGCGTACCAATGACACCATCTCATTAGAGTCCATGCCAGTCGTTTGATGGAGAAATCACAAGAATTACTAAACAACCCAAAATAGCAAGAAAACCAGGGACAGGTAGAGAATTTCTAAGCTAACGAACCTTATTGAGGAATTTAAAACAACCTCAAGAAGTCCCCCAATCACAACACTTCCCCGATAGCTTTTTTTCTGGGAGGAAGGGGGGGGGGGGGCACAGTCCTGTTTGGTTCTATCATAAGATGGATCCAGAGGATTTCCCTGTCTTGCTCCATGAATGGAGTAGGAAACCGGAATCCCGGACACATGTGAAAGCAGCCTTATTCTCTGTGCAGCTCCTTGGATCTCATTCATGGAAGATCTGCTGGGGGTTACAATGTAAATGTCAGACTGCAAATCTGAAGCAATTCTTCAGTATAATGTAGGTAGATCGTGTTTAACCCTTTCCAATCCAATTTTGGATTCTGGGTTTCCTAAAAGGCTTTCTCTTCTTCCTGTTATACAACAGTGCCATCTGCTGGCTAAAGCCAGTGTGTGTGCCCCAGAGAGGCTCCGACAGTAGAGTGGCTGGCAATAGACGGTAAGAATACCCTGTTGGACGTCTTCTGACATTGGAGCTGTACAAGCTTCAAATCAGAGTGTAGGAAGACGTCAGCCAGTAGATTGGAAAGGGTTAACAAGGGAAAATAAATGTGATATTTGGTGCGCAAATAGCAAGACTTCTGGCAAAGTTTTTCGACCATTTGTGAATGTACCTTTAGGGAACCTTGAAACATGATTCAGAGGCTTGTATTGCTGCAAGGAGGATCAAAGTCTTTTGAAGTTCTGTCACTTGGCATCTCCAACAGCCAACTGCAACCCTATTCTGTGCTAAGGAGGAGTAACAAACGTCACACTAGGCTGCGTACCTACAAGTGGCTCTAGTTTGTGTGATAGATCAAGTGCTGTTTATGGGACCCTTCACACATGTGGAATATTTCTGCATGATGCACCTAAAAATGCAGAAAATTCCGCCTGTGTAAAAGCACCCTAAAGGGCCGACCATCTTGGAGAACCCACTTGTTCCTTCCAAATAGCAAATCTGAAATTTAATCCATCCGGAACGTAGATTCGCCAAGTCAGTCTGGTAGCAACGAGTCAATGTAGTGAAAGGAGTCGAAGCAGGAAACCTCACAGACAACAAACTTAAGTACCATGTAAAATTATTGCAAAACCAAAAACTATTCAAATGGGAGCGGCTGTCGTTATCAGTGTATACAGAACATCTGCAGGTATTTACATGGTTTTGGCGTTTCACTGTTGTAGATACAGGCTAGACCTCCTACCTGCCAGTTTCAGCAGCAAAATGATTAAAACATGAAAGGAGTGACCAGGCAGGAAAAAAAAATTCCATGTTTTTTAACTGAAACAGTGCCACTCTTATCCCTGGCCGTGTCTGGTATTGCAACAGACCTTTATTCACTTGAATGGTATCCTTTAAATACCGATTCATTAGTGTCTTGAGAAATGAAACCTTTAGTGACGTCACAGTATTCTTAGTGGGTTATATTTGTAGGTTCCACCCTGAAAACCATTTACATTGTAATCTGTACACCTGATCAACAGTAAGCGAGGCAGGATGGAGGAGATCTGAGGTTTTCCTTGGAAACACTACTGATGAGGATAGGTCATCAATAGTAGATCAGCGGGGGTCCCCCACTCGGGACCCGGAACGATCAGCTGTGTAGTGGCCGGCGCTTGCAATTGCAGGAACAGCTGCCATTGCTTTTAATGAGCCTGCAGTTACAAGTGCCGGCCACTACACAAAGGTCAGAATAGTAGTGTCCGCTTGATCAGATGATTGACAGGGATTACACAAAAGGCAATCCTCAGCCGAACTACCACTGATCACCTATCCTGGGAATAGGTCATCAATAGTATTTCCCTGGAAAACCCCTTTAAAAAAAATTAGAATAAATGGGGCTTCCGTTTCTAAATTTCCCCCTAAAACAGCGCCACTTCTGTCTATAGATCATATCTGGTATTGCAGCTCAGCTTCAGTGTACACAGAATGATAATTAGCTGCAATACAAGAAGCAGCAAATAGATAAGAGTGGCGTTGTTTTCTCTTTTTGGGAGGGGGTGGGACCTTTCAAAAAAAGGGGTTGTCTGCATGATGGGTAAAACTAGTCAAACACCCTAGTCGCAGCTCGGCCCGCAGTAGAAAGTGTCAAATGGCTATGCATGCACACCACCACGCCATTTACTTCTTTGAGACGGCTGGAGGCAGCCGACTCTGCCATCTCCACCAATCCCACTGAAGAGTATGGAATGGTTGTGCACACGTGACTAGCTGCTGCCAGTATGTCTGCCCGACGGGTACATCCCGTAGGGAGACAAACCCTTTAAGGGAACTTAGTCCTTTCCTATGAGAATTATGCGTCCTGAATACGGAAGTGCGTCCCGGCCTGACCGCGGGTCTCCTGCCATGAACTCCAACCATCATACATTCCAGGCCGGGGTGCGTTTCTACACAAAACACAGGCAGTTGTCACCGGCCTTAGAAGGTAGACATCACAAAGGAGAACCAGCAGCTGGAATTACGTAAATGCCCCATTCTCCCAAACTGCCATTGTAGTAATATTAGGTGAGGAAAGTAAAAAGCTGCAAATTACGATCTTCAGCTGAGATGTTCAATGGAGCTTCCATTGTTGTACCGTACCCAGCAGCATGGGGCTCGACCGAAGTAAGCGATCAATGCTAATGGTGTGGAAAAGCAGCAGACAACCAAGCAAGCAATACAGCCATTCCTCGTTACATCCATCCTTGTCCCGCCATCTCCCGAGTCCAACAGGCCAAATGGGACTGGCAACCGAACTTACCAAGGCGGTGGTCTTCAACTTTTGGCCCTCCAACTCCCAAAGAGCTACAACACCTGAAATGCCATAACAGCTGTAGTGTTCCGGGAGCTGTAGTATTCCAATAGCTGGGAAGGATGAAGGGGGGGGGGGGGGCGGCACAGTACAAAAGGCAATTTGTCCATAGTTCTAGATTACAAAAAGTTGAGGTTCACATTATAATTATTATTGCGCTCTTCACATTTGTCTCCTTGTATCCTGCATCACTAAAACAATCTAAAAAAGCAGCACAAATCTTAACGATTATGTTGAAAATTAAAACCTCTAACAGAAGTGTAAGGCGGCTCGTACAGAAGCGCTAGTGGCTGCTGCTAGCACTCCTTTCAATTAGCGCTATTGTACAAACGTTAACGGCACTCGTGCAATAATAGCCTTAAAGGGGTTTTCCCACTACTTAAAATTGCTCCACAATCACTCTGTACTTCCTGGTTGCTGCTAACCTGGACATGTGACTGCTGCAGCCAATCACTGTCCACTGCAGCGACCTTATATAGCCAGTGATTGGCTGCAGCAGTCATATGACCTGGTCAGCAGCAACCAGGAAGGACAGAATGTCTGTGGAGTCATTTTAAGTAATGGAAAAACCCCTTTAAAAGTAGTTTTGGTTGATTGACGGATTTCACTAGGGCTACATGCTTTATGTAATGCCTGGCGGCACATGTGGTGAGGTCATGGAGACTTGTACTGTCATGGCCCGAATGACACGCGTGTTGCTGCACTGGCCTAAAAGCTAAAAATGTTACTTTCCATGATCCTTAACACTGGAAAAGTCCAGCCATAGGCTTAAAGGGATTTTCCAAGGAAATACTATTGACGACCTATCCTCAGGATGTGGTCTGTCGCTCACAACCCCAGCTGCTCAGTGGCCCGCTGTCAGCGCCGCCACACACAGGGGTACGGAGCGGAAGCTGCTGCTCTGACCAGTGTAGTGACTGATGACTAACTGCTGGCAGGAGTCTCATTAAAATCAATGAGAGCTGCGTGTGTAGCTACAAGCCCCGGCCACTATACAGGGGTTAGAGGAGTAGCTTCCACTTCGTATCCCTGTGTATAAGGGATCCCTGCCGGTCAACTATTGATGCATTTCCTTGGAACAGCCCTTTTAAAGATATGTTGCAGGTTACATAATCTACACAACAAATGTGTAACTTTCCAAGTGCTTGAATTGTAATGATTCGGAGTTCCATCCAGTATTATACCTCAGAGCTGCATTCAGGGTTCTGCAGGATTCAAAGCTGAAATCTTCCGACCGCTCAGTGTCTGGTGACTTGCATGCTGGGACATGTAGTCTTTATACCAGACACAGTAAAGGTAAACCAATATAGGAAAACAACCGTCCTACAGCATTATAAGAGCTCAACGGAGCTGCTAGGGGGATGTCGGGCGACAAGCTTCCGGTTTACTACCGCTACCAGAAGATCTATGAAAGCAGCTCTAGACTCTAATATAGGTGGTAGCTCCGCATCAGTACACCACAAGTGCAACTATATATTTAAGGGGTGTTCTAGTTGTTTTCAGCAACTGGATGAGTGAATACTGATAGATTGGTGGGGGTCCAACCTCCTCTGGGACCCCTAGCAATTCCGAAAACAAAGGACCGGTGCCCCCCTGCTTCGCAATGCTGGATTCCCATCTCCATGTTTCTGTAATGTAGCAGTGAATGGGTCAGTGATCTCGCACGTGCGCTGCCGCTCCATTCATTTCAATGGGGGCCGACGAAAATAGTCAAGCACTGCACTCTGGTATCGGGTTGTCCCATTGAAATGAATGGAGGCACGGCTGCACATGCAAGACCACCAACCCATTCACTGCTACATTACAGAAATATGGAGAAGGGATCCAGCCTTACAGTATGGGGAGGACACAGGTCCATTGGTTTTAGGAGCTACGGGGGTTTCCAGCGATCAAACCCCCACTGATCTATCAGTTTTCACCTATCCAGTGGGTGAAAACTTGTCATTTTCTCCATTAACCAGAATAACCCTTTAACGGACATCTGTCAATGCATTTTAGACTACTAAACCACCAGCAAATCGATATATTAATAAAAAGGCTAAATGCACCTTCCTCATGGCTTATACTCGAGTAGTAGCCCAAAAATCAACGTTTTGTTCTACCATATGCAAATTAGATGCAAACCATCCAATAGGCAATCCATTATAAGTGAGTGGTCCTGGGCTTTCTTCATTTAGAGTTTCTCAACCCCCCCTCCCCTTGACTCGTAGCTCAAGTATGACACTAGAGAACACTTGAACCATCAATCAAGAGTCAAAGATAGTGATTGAGGAATGCTTAAAATGACCCCTGGTTTCAGGACAGAAATTCAGTCCTGGGACCGGAGGTGGAAGGGGGTTTACATTACCTGCAGTTGTTGCTCTCCAGCGACTTGCCGGTTCCTTGTCCCATTACTGGACGTACAAAATGGCCAAAACAATCTTCAGACTGCACTGGTGATGTTAGACCACCGATGTACAATACTATCTCTCTTGAGTGACCAATTACTGCTCATGTGATCAGCACTGGCCAACCAAAGAGCAGCGAATGGTGTGTATTAGTTAGAAAACTGCATAGGCAATCATAGACAGCCAATAAAGAGACTGGGAAACGGTGGACTTGAGAGACGACACTCCCTCCCCACCGCCGGTCCAAAGAGAGACGTTTGTCCTGAAACTAGAGGGTTGCTGTAATGAAGGAGGCCCTGGACCATTCACTAGTAATGGGACGCCCATCAGACCATTCTCATCTAATCTGCATATGGAACACTGAAGAATAAAATGCAGATTTCTGGGTTGCTACTCCAATATGAGGGAGGTGTGCTTAGCCTTTCTTCCATGTCAACTTTCTTGACTTTCCACTTGTTTAGTAGCCCAAAATGTGCTGACGGGGGTCCTTTAAGAAAGATACTCAATGCTTTATTATAAATAAATGATAACGGGATGTCCAATAACCAGAACACCACATTACATTTACAAGTAACGTCTATTTTTAAAGACCTGAACATAAATGATCAGATCCGACAATGCTCATTATGTAGTGCGACAACATGTGAAATGGTTCATACATGTGACAACTTGTTAGGTGCAACCAGAAATCTTAAAAGGAGTTGTCTGAAACTTTTACTATTTATGACCTATCCTCAGGATAGGTCATCAATAGCGGATTGGTTGGAGTCTGCCATTCAGAATCCCCGCTGCCAGTGTGGACAGTACTGGAAGCAGATAGCAATGTCCCTATTGCAGCATCCAAGGTAGGTATAACAGACACAACTCCCAATGAATTCATCGGGAACTGTGCCTGCAGTACCAAACCAGGCCACTGCAGTGCTATCTGCTTCCAACGCTGTCCGCACTAACAGCGGGCTTGGCGATCAGTGGGGATCCTGAGCGGCAGACGCCGCTAATAAACTATCCTCGGCTTAGCCCATCCAAAGTAAAACTCCCAGACAAGCCCTTAAGGAGTACGTACTGTCTGAACTCTAAAATGGACGCCATGAGAGTGGGCGGCCCCGTATGCTAGACAGCTGTATGACACTGGGAGCATCCCCAGCAAAGTTCCTATTAATTATAATGGGAAACTAGCATGAGATGATTTAGGGGTTATATAACGGTCTAGGCTACAAGACTGTCCGCTTTTAGATGGAGCCATATCTCTAAAGTAAACTGAAGCTAAGTGCTAGAAAAAGTTTTTTGTGTTCCTATTTTTCTCCAATTCAGTGTTCCAAAATGAATCCAATGAAAAGCAGGGTCTGCCGAGTACAAAAGTCATTCTCTTGTATCATTGGCAGCCACAGCACTATGGGAAGTCCCAAACTAGCCATAGAAAATAGGCAAGAGAGATCAAGAGGCCGACCGAGCACACAAACGTTTGATGAATCTTTAGTGGGCCAAGGCCAAAAAATGGACTTGGTAATACTTGGATAGAAGTATTCATTGGAGGACCAGTCTAACCGGAATAGCCTGTTGTCTCTTGGAAGGATATACCTAGTACGGGAAGAGCCTCCCATCGGTAGAACTATAACCTTGGTACCATGTCCACCAAAAATACTAATGAGATGAGACGCCCTATGCCTAACATATAAATACAACTTATGGATGATACTAATAAGTTATAGGAAGTAAAACGGTCCCTTTTGAATGATCCATGCCCAGAAAAACCCAGCTTAAGCCTGCCCCCCCAAAAAAGCGCATGCAGCATAATGACGGAGGTACTAGCAATCTCACACAGTACATAACGTAACAGAGCCCATTCCCATGGACAGCAAGACATCGCCAGCATCCGGACAATTCTACTTTTGGTTGCAGTGTTGAATGAAATAAACGGCAAGTCCGTACGAGTGTAATAAGAGCTTTAGGAACGCTGCGGCACGCCACCGGGATTACTGTACCAGTGCAAATGTCCATCACGGTCAAGGATCGGAAACATCGTCATTTGGCCACAAAATTAAATAAAATCACTCTTTTTATTATTCCCCATGGTTAAGCCACTGTTCAAGTGCTGAAAATATAAAAATGGCATTGACAAACCTCGGCTTATTCTTCTGTGTAGAGGACATCCTACGGCTCTGCATACAATATACTACGGGCTTTATAACCAGCATGTGAGACGCTAAATTAAATGGTTCAACCGACACGATAAGAGGATGGCCAGGAGCGTACGGGGGTCCCCCGCTGGCCGACCGCTCTTCAGAAGTACTTCTCCTGCTATACAAAAGTGCTTTATCGTGTATCGTAGAAAAGGGGAAAAAAAACGTAAGGGTCGTAGCAGCAGCAGCTTGTTGCAAAATCCCAGGACTGTGCGATGGCAAAGAGTCACTATGACACAGCAGAACTTTGCGGATGACATTTTATGACACACAAATGTTTAAACGCTTTATACTTCCTCTGGTTCGGGGTTGTTAAGGATCTTCCGATGGGCCTGACGCAGGTACTGCTGCTGTTTGAAATACACCTTGAAGGCCCCTTTAATGGCAACAAACGCGATCCCACCCTAAAAATAATAAGACATATTGATGAATACTGTCAGAAAATCACAAGGCTTAAAGGGGCTGTTCAGGCATTAAACAAAGCAGCTGATACTGGTGCCAAAACATACTAAAAAATAAAAAAAAAGTTCCATACTTGCCTCACCCAATGCACCTCTACTTCTGTTCTGATGGTGCCCGATGCCTCGCTGCTCACTACCTCCTGCTGCAGTGCTGACATCACTGACAGGAGGAACAGGTGACCACTGCAGCCAATCACTGGCTGACTTCAGCCAGTGATCAGCTCAGTGGTTGCTTATCCCGTTGTTGGGGTGTTATCGTTGCTGCAGCAGGAAGTGGGAAGCATTAGGGCACCGGCAGAACAGGAGAAACAGGGTCCTGGGTGAGGAGAGTATAGATTTTGTGTTTTTTGCCACCATTTTGAGCTGCTTTGGCAAATATTTGTGCCCACATAACCCCCTTTGGACTAGCGCTATAAGGGTTTCCGCTATTGGGCTCTGGCCTAAGAGGTGAACAAGGATAATAATCAGAAGCCTCAGATCCAGCATATGCTGAAACCAAACGGGGCCAGATGGACCTCATTCACTATAACTGAGTCCCTCTGGTTTCCGCCATGTTGTCAGAAACCTAACTGATTTGACACTTTCCCATCAGTCATGACTCAAAAACCTTCTGCAAATAAAATACATAACTAGGAATACCTATTTAAAAAAGTATCATTATCAGTTGGTCTCCTGGCTGCTTTAAAAGAAAACTTGCCACTTCCTATCCTCCTTCCCCCACCGATTAGGAGGAGCTTGTTCAGTCAACTAGAAAAGGACAACATAGCTTTAAACCAACACAATTCATCCTGCAGTGTGGCATGGGGCCTACCTCTAGTGGCCTTCGCTCCTCTTAACTTACGGCTACAGTCAAGGTTCGGGTCTTGTTTTAAATAAGATAGGTGGTTACAACAGGAATTTCACCTATATTCCCATTACTTATTAGCAAACTTTCATGTAGAAGATCCTTACCAATATTGTCCTTTGCAGGTTGGAATTAACACTGCTGAACATCAGTTTGCCAACTATTGTAGCAATCGTGGGAAAGACTAGTGCTCCACAGAGTATGCGGGTAGCAGAGACGTGATCTGCTAGAGGATTCGCTTCAGCGGGCACCCGAGGCACTGGACATCCAATTCCTGTGGAGATTCAAAACAATGCAAGGAAAGTCATTGAATGCAATGTCAATATGCACAGGTCATCATTAGGTAAATACTATACAGCGATGGTGGCCAAACAATAGATAGCAATCTAGGTAGATTTCACAGCGTAGGCCAACAAATCGTCCAAGAAGTTGTTGTGCAAGAATAGTAAACCCGCCTCCGTTCAGTTTGCTTAAAAACCCTTAAATCAAGTGCTTAATGGGAAGTCATATAAGGATGTGTTACGGTGCCCAAACAACTTCAATAGCTGTCTGCCAAACACTACTGTGGCCAACAGCCATGCTTTCGCCTTATCAATACATATGAGTAGAGATGAGCGAACATACTCGCTAAGGACAATTACTCGATCGAGCATTGTCCTTATTGAGTACCTGCCCGCTCGATCGAGTAATTGCCCTTAGCGCGTATGCTCGCTCATCTCTACATATGAGCATTCAGATCGGCCAACAGCCATTCTCCCGAATCCTCAATATACATGAACATTCAGTTCGGCCAAGCGTACATGCGGTTTCAAAAAAGAGTGGAGAAAACCACCGCCAAACAGCTAAGGAGGTGCCTTATAACGGTGAGCAAAACAATTGGGTGTTGAAATTCGCACACCTAATACTTCTTTATTCGTGGAGACAATGTTGCGATGCCCCAATATGCATGAAATAGTCGCCCAATCCCAACAAAATCAGGATGACTTTTCCATAATATGTATGGGGGGCTTTTAGTCTTCACCAGTACAGTTAGTTAAGTCCCACACTGATGACCAATATGTACAAAGCCATTTAGGAAGACGTCTATAGAGCTAGTGCAACATCTGTGACCACCATTGCTATTATTGGGGCACTATGATAAAGTACATGCCCCTGGACCCCTAGTAGATCCCATATTGAAAAAGTTTGGCCACTTCTACTATACAACTATTAATACTTATATAAAACCTAGAGGATAAGCAGCCACAACAGGAGCCTATGCCAATTCGGATTGGAAACGGCCTTCATTTATGAACACTTTACCTGGAAATATGCTGTTAAGTATCTGCAACTTGTTGGAGTATTTACGCCACAATCTGAGCACGTAATCTTCCCATCGGATCATTTTGCCCAGGATCAGCATAACAGGGATGGTGGGAAGGCCAATCAGTAGGAACAAGGGATCGGCGCGCTCCATCACATCTAGGCCTTCCTTGTGGCCAACAACCTGATGAGCAAAAGACCAAAACGTAGAAATCTATGGTCAGAAACTGACAAATGATGCCGACTTGTATAAAGGCGGCTAACATACTCATACTAGTAAAGATGGTCTAGAGCATCAGCAAACTGTGCAGTCATCTATGAAGTATGCCTGGAGCTACCATCATATAAAACAGACACTTCCCCCTTCACACCTAGAGCTCCCCTGTATGAAAATAATGCCGATGCAGCATGAAATCAAGTGAGCAAGTTTCAGCGTGAATCCATGAAGAAGGGGGGGGAAAAAAAAAACTACAAGAACTTTGAACAACTTCCAACGAGGCCTGGTCATTAGTCCTAGCCGGGCCAGTATTTTGCTGCCAACCTTGTGGGGCTGGACTTTAACAGTGTTGAGGGTATACCGAGAATGGTGTAAATCGAGAAAAAACAAAAAAAAAAATCCAACAAAAGAAAGTTTTATAGACGTAGCACAACTTGTCGACAAATGGAGGATGTCGAGAATCGTTCTAGTGAACAGGCGGTGCACGGTCAAGCAAATTGTGTCAAGAGTACAATGTTGGTGTGCCAACTAACGTGTCCAAGCGCACAACGCGTTGTTCGACAGATGGGCTATAACCAAAGATGATCAGTGCCAGAGTCACTGCTAAGAGAATCAGTAAGGGGAGACTACAGGGGGAAAACACAAAAATTAGATTACTAAGCAGTGGAAAACGTCACAAGGTCAGATGAATCCAGATTTCTGTTGCACCGTGCCGATGGGAGGTCAGAATGTGGTGCGAGCAGCATGAATCTATGAACCCTTCCTGTCAGTTGTTGAGGGTATGTCAGCACCTCCAGCTAATTTACGGTAACTACAAGCAGCTATTTTGGAACCTAGACCACCGCAAATCGCTGCGGTTCTGAAGGTCGAAGAAGGTCTGATGCAATCTTAGATGGAGGTCTCTAATAATGAATGCCATCCTAGTTTGTTACTTTTCAGGGAACCTTTTGGGTGGTCCAAGAAGCTAATAAATCCTAATAAATTAAAGGGTAAATGGCGCATTATACGCGCTTACTGAGATGAACAGGACAAGGTCTACCGGAGAATTCCAGTCTGGAAGACAAAGCGTGGCAGATAGAGCGTTTATTGAACATCCAACGATCCACAAAATGCATTGCAGAAGACATTGATGGAACATGCAAGGGTACACAGATTACTGGAGACTTTAGATGTTGGAGGGAGTAAGAACTTCCGAAGATATTAAGATAAACCAACCCAAATTCTCAGGTACCAGCAACAAACTTCTAGGTGCAATGGCAGCTTGGATCCACTGCAGTCTAGTATTGCAGTCCCTCGGATAAAGCAAGAATCAGGCATAATAGCCGCACATCTCACCTAAAGACCTGCAGAGATTAGTCAGTAATGCTTGCAATATATCAACGCACCCGTAACCGCCAACCTGCTGAAGAACCAGAGGCGTGCCGCAGAGCGAGTGAGGATTCATTGCATCGCAACTAGATATTTAGTGCCGAGGGGGGGGGGGGGGGGGGGGAACAAAACAAAAAGGCCCCTTTGGGGATGGTTTTCCTGCACTCTCCTTCATAAAGAGAAGGGACCCATACTTGTTATTGCAGCGATCTACAAATCTTGCACACTGAGCTGTAATACGCACATGTGAGTAAAGCCTAAAGCATCGTATTCATTACGCTCTGAACCACAGACAGCTATTATCCAACTCGGTCAAGGTCGAAAAACAGCTTTTGGAGAAGTCAATACTAAAAGCAGATCAGTTGCACCAATGAGCCAGAAAACCACCTTGTATTTCTCCCTCCTAACGCGAAAAGAGCTCTCATCAGTCGCAGAGTGGATGCCGCAAGACCGCTGACCGTCTCCTGGGGTATCCGGCACCGAGGGGGCATCAGCAGATTCTCTAATAGCCCTTTTACGTTGGAACAAGCGAGTGATGTCACCACTAACTTGTTGGCAGTTGTTCGTGCGGCCTGCTAAAACATCCATCGCTCACTTCCCGTTCTATGATAGAAGCGGCGCCGGTAGTGTTTAACCATAACGAGAAGTGAGCGAGGCGAGGATTTATATGCCAGCTGAAACTGATCGACTGACAAGAAGTGCAAGATTCTCGTTAGTCATTCAGTCGTTAGCTCGCGTTTAGACGCAACGATAATCGCTCGCTTTCGTTCGTTTAAGCGACAATCGTTCCATGTAATGGGTCATTAGTCCTAAGGTGCAGCCTCAATGGATCGCACTACTTTCCAGCACAGAGATCTGGGGAACCTGGAAGCCAATTAACACCTTGATTTCTGTTCTATTTCTCCAAGCATTAATGAAGACCCTTTGCAGCGTGGCCAAGTACATTACCCCACTGATAGCGGTCGTTGCCCTCAGGGAATACTGCTGCCTGAAGGGAGGTTCTGCAACAAGGTTTAGGTAGACTGAACATGTTAAAAACACCCTCATGAATGTCAGGAATCAAGAACATGGCCCAGAGCCTCACGCTGTCCCTACAGCCGGCTTGTCAGCCCCCCCCACCCCCCACCCCCCCCATAGGGCATCATGGTGCCAACTCTTCCTTAATTGACACACAGACCCAGCTGACCATAAGATGTAAGCATGATACATCAGACCAGACCACCTTCTTCCATTACTCCGTGCTCCAGTTCTAATACTCATCTGCCCATGTGTAGGTGCTTCGGACAGTGGATATGGTCATTCTGACTCATCTGTGGCTATACAGCTCTCTAGACAGTAAGTTGTGGTGTCCTGTGTGTTCTGACAACTTTATATATCATAGGTAGGGTTACATTTTTAAAGGGTTTTTCTTGGCAAAAGCTATTGAAGGCCTATCTTCAGGATAGGCCATTGAATAGTTAATCAATAGGTAGTCGCCACTTGGGTTCCCCAGCGATCAGCTGATCGTCCGGTCCGCTGTCAGTGCAGTGAAGCCAGATGTCGTCATGGGGGATGGAATAGAAGGAGGCTTCTACTCCCACTGATTTCAATAGGAGTGAAGTCGGCTTTAGCACTTTAGTTCCCGATGACGACGTCCAGCTTTGCTGAACGGACAGCGGGCCGGGCGATCAGCTGATCACCAGGGATCCTGAGTGGCAGATCCCTGACGATTAACTATTGATGATCTAACCTCAGGATAGCTCACCAATATATTTTGCCCAGAGAAACCCTTAAATCGAGGTCAGTCATTTCTCCCCTTTTAAAAAATCTGTGTATATTCAAACCAAATAAATTTCACCCGTCAAAATTAGTATTTTTGCTTCCGGTTCCTCGCGGTCCAGGCGCATCCATCCGATAACGTGGTGGTAAACGCCCTACAAGGAGCCGCATGAACTGGGAAAAGTTGTGAAGCCTCTCGAATGTTACAGAACTTGGAGGGCAAAGCATTTGACACCCTAAGCAGTTTAATAGCAAACGGCCTGAAGCCGCGTTCCTCGTCATCCTCTTACTGTCGGAGCGCTTTGTTTCATCACCATGGTGACTGCAGCCGCAGCTTCGCCTGACATAAAGGGTATTGCAGCTGGTTGCAAGGGCTTGATATTGAGCCGGATTTACATTCAAAAAGCAAGAAAAAATGATTATGGCTTAGTGCTGAGGCTATAATTATATCGCTGGCCTCGTCCCCCGGCTTGTGTGCATTATCTTATACAGCTATATTGATTGCAGAAAATGCTGTGGTTCTCAGGAAGGCAAAAACTAGAACGTACGCACTTCCTTCCTGCGCCAAAGCTAGCGGCATCCCTTGCTTCATCTCCTTTTTCTTGGTCCCCCTGCTTCTAACTGGATAGGAAGAAAGATCAAAAAGAAGAAGTTTTGCAGCAGCTGCAACGGTGCACAGTAAGATGTATTGCCCAATTTCCTGCAAAATGCCTTTATGCAAGGGGAGAGAAAACTTAAAGGGCATGTCCCATCATCTACATCTCTTACCCTGCTCAAGACCACCTCTATGAGCAAGAGCTGTGGACAACCAGTGGCTCCTGCTGACCCCATCTACCCATGTATTGGCATCCGGTTGATCAAATACATGGTCAATCATTTATTCGATCGCCCAATCGATTTTCCCTCTAGTGGCTGTTGGCGGCAATTACCCAACAACATGGTGTCACACAGCTCATAAGGTAGAGAAATACAAATTCTCCAATATTTCCATTTCTAATGGCCGATTTTTAATGCAGAAGTTTTTCAGTAGGAATATCATATATTTGCACACTGGCACATATGGCGCATTCGTCAGGACATCTAACGAAGCACCGGAGGGCTTTAAATACTAATGCGCTGCCAGAACGTAACAAAGCATCAGGAAAACAACCATTCTGCCCCGTCTCTCCTGGATGGGGTCTTTGTGAGTAATCACTTATATGTTTGGTATGCAAATACACACTACAGGAGCTCAAAGGAACTGGCAGAAAATCAAAGTCAACATTGACATAATTAGCACAGATGTTAATTAACAATGATAATCGTGCATAACATTTTCTTTTCAGATTTTGATTACTTATTAGAGAGAAGAAGGTGGATTTTTTTTTTTTATAGGAAGGAAATTTATGGCTTTATGGATCACTGGTTAATTCAATGCTGGAGGTATAGACAGGAGCAGAGGGGTTCTCGGCGGTCCGGAGACCTCGGAGTCAAGAGATGCGCCACCTAGATCTGCAGTGCCGAGGGGGATCATCCGGTTCATTCAGTGCAGTAAAGGATGGAGACTGCTGCAAGGGGCAACGGTTTGCACATTTTTGGGCAGACTAGTATTTATGAAGGTTACCAATATAATGTAGAAGGTTGTTCTAACTGGATGGCTTTTCCATGTGCTCTATTACTGCATAGTTGCATCAGAGGAGGGTCAACTATATGGGTTCCCCTCAATTAAAAGGAAATCTGTCATCAAGATGTAACACCCTAAACCAATCCTAATCATAGCTGGGCAATATTAAGACAAGTATAAAATATACAATGCTCTCTCTTTCCCTCTTCAAAAGGCTGCAATGCCCCAAAATTGAAATTTACCAACCTCCCTCCCAGTATGCAAAATCAGCTGCAAACCTGATGGGCTGTCCGTTCACTCCGACAGGCCCGGCTCAAACCCCTCGTTCTTCCTGAACTCCACATCTCCAGCTCTGTAAATTGGTGGCACTGTGTGTTCAAGCTCTTGTGCGTAGGGCAGACATCTAGGCACAAGCTCAGTGACTTGCGCTGCTTTCATGTCACGTGCATGCACCCAGTCCCAGATTGAAGGAGCTGCAGACAGCAGTCATTTGGCTTCCCAAAAATAACAGCTTTTTTGTTTTATTTACCCCTAGGCTCTCTTTATATATATATGTGCATTGGCTCCAAGTGCTGTATGGGCAGTCTGCTCACTCAGATCAGTCGGGGTTCTGCATCATGTTCCTCCAAAATCCCAGACCAGATAAGGTCTGCAGCATCTTGGAGCTAGTGACAAAGGGCATTCCAACTCCTGGTTTGTACTGATCTTCATATATCTCACCTATGGTCAGGATAGGCTTATGGTATAAAATCTTCATGACTTCCTTTAAGCTAGAGGAGAGAGCCACTGGAAGGTCTCCGGTAGATTCAGTCCTTTTACCGTATGTTTGGCGGTTTTATTTTTTTTTTACATTTTGGCCTATATTGAAAATTGAAATGTGTGCAATATGCCTTATACAATAACTATTGTTATTTGTCCAAATAGCCATGGTCAAAGTACATCTGGGGAAGGTATGTTCAGGCTTCACTTCATTGTTCGCAGGCTCCATATATACATACATACATCAGAACTGGGTACCTCAGAGAAATCTAGAGCGGCTAATATAGCCATAATGTAATAAATCTGCAATAACTCACAACAGTTAGCGCAAAAATTACCATTTTATGACAGCTTGTTTATATCAAATGAACGCAGGAGAAAGTAGGAAAACCTCCTTTGGTTGTGGTATTGGCTCCTTCCCGCCGCTGCTTGTCTGGCCACTCTCCATGACTCGGGCGGCTGTCTACACATCTGTGATTATACCCTTAGAGAACTAACATCTGTAGCTAATACTATGTGGATATAGACGCTGAATACATCTGCCAGCAATAACCCTCCATCATCATGGACAACTTCAGGCTGCTAATTAAAATGCATCTTATGTAAAAATGCTCCCTGGTGGGAAATTCAGTAGCAGGCCGACCCGCCATATCCTCCGGGGGGCACATCAGACTACACATTGTCAAAAACAATCCCTCCCCTAGAAGGAGTTCTTGGAAAAGAGTAAAACTTTCTCTGCGTGATTGTAACGCTGATATAAGCGATTACCAGATCAGAGCAAAAGGATCATTGATTGGGGAAAACTGCCCAACCCCCCCCCCCTCAAGGGAGGCTCTAGTACCCCGTTGCACCACCTCTAGCTTGGATACAAGTTGTGATACAGTCTGGTATGGAGGATCTAGGACCCTTTGTACCGCCTCTACCTTGGATACAAGATGTGAAACGGGCAGTCATGGAGCCTCTAGTATCCTGTTGTATCACCTCTAGCTTGGATACAAGATGTGATACAGGCAGCATGGAGGCTTTAGTACCCGAGGGGAAAGACTGTTGTATGCAATGGCCCCTGGACCATCACACCAGCAGTGGGGGGCAGTGTGCCACTCCACAGCAAAGGCAGGATTGAGGCCCTCATGACTAGGTCTCCAGAAAGGAACACGGCCGTCATCAGTGCCCAAACAAACTGGATTGGTCGCTGAAGACAATCCAGTTCCACTGCACAGCCGTCCAGTGTCATCATTTACGACACAACTGCAAACAGAGGTAACGATTGGTGGGTGTCATAGGCAGTACAAGAATTGGGCACCATGAGACCAAATATCCAAATGATTCCAACAGACACAAGTGTCTATAACGATGGTGCTACCTATCTATGGATGGTGGACAACAAAACAGACGGAGCTGCTCGTGCTTCTTGGACGATCTGTCTACTAATGGTCTGTCGAGGGCGTCCTGAGCAGGTCGTCTTGTTTGTGTGCCCCCCTCACACATCCACCCATCTCAACATTACCCAACAGTCTGGTCGGAACGGACCAAGTGGAGGGCAATTTGTTGAAACGACCATCCAGCTTCTCGCATTCCAATAATGTGCCCCTCAGACTCTGGTAACTGGGCGAAATCTCTTGGATTGCATCATAGAGGCGTCTAGTGGGCAACAAGCTCTACACAAGCAGACAGAGGTGACTACACACAAGGAGCCTCCGAGAGCCTTTTTATAGGCCAAGGGTGTTCTCACTTTTAGGGCCTCCGGTGACAAGGCCGTTCATCTAATCACCCCACAACTCTTATTTGTATATCTGCTGAGATGTAACTGCATGCCGAGTTTTGCAGCAAAACGACAACTTCTTCTAGAGGCGGGATTTTGTTTTGACAAATAGTGTATGCTCTACTGCGAATAGAAAAAAAATGATACAAAAGAAAACCATAGTAATCAGGAGATCTAGTACTCCAGAGCTATTAGATGTTGACACAGCTATAAAGTACATAATGATTCAGAAATCCTATTCTTGATGAATAGATATCAGGTGGATTTGCACCTGACGACCAATCGAGTAAGGCATCTTCTCTTATTTTAGGTCATTTTATGAATAGGATAAGACTGGTTGAGGTCTAACATGGCAAACTAAATAATAAATCAATCTTGCTATTTGTATGGTGCCAACTTACTCAGCAGCGCTTTCAGGTAACTTGTTTATTACCCACCACCCACCCGCCACCACCAAGTTGGGTACTCATTTTACCGACCTCGGAAGGATGGAGTCAACCTTGAGCCGACTCTGAACCATGCGGGGATTGAACTCGCAACCATCAGGTTGTGAGTGAGAGTTTAGGACTGCATTACTGCTGCCTTAACAATCCGCACCATATACTATTACATATCAATAAATAGTAAATCAACTAGAACAGTGTTCCCCAACTCCAGTCCTCAGGGACCACCAACAGGTCATGTTTTCAGGATTTCCTCAGTGTTGCACAGGTGATGTAATTATTGTCAGTCCTCAGACATTGCCACAGGTGTTCTTACTATAGGATATCCTGAAAACATGACCTGTTGGTGGTCCTTGAGGACTGGAGTTGGGGACCCCTGAACTAGAAGATCAAAAGACTGGCTACGGCTCTGATCACACTCGCTCCATGGCTCTGTTGCACTAGCATGTTGCGTTGACAGTGAAAGACTACTATGTAAGACGCTGTGCACACCACAGCTATACTTGGAAGATACATGTAGGAAGTATACAGCTGCACAACTTAGCTACAATGGTAAATAGGTAAAAAATGAAAAAAAATATTCCACACGATGGGGGAAATTTATTAAGATCGACATTTCAAAAGCCTAGAAGTTGCTAGTTTTTGCGCAAATTTCTGCATTATTATATTACATGGACTCCACCACACAAGCCCTTCATGAATGGGAGAGACAAACTCCTATATCACAGTTACGGCTGATGATTAAAGGCTGCTGTCACACAGTTATAATGAAGACGATCACAGTTCATCCTCTTGACTGTATAATTATGGACTGCAGCTTATTTAGGTGAATATAGAATGCAAAAATGTAATGGCAGTGTCCTCCCAGCAGGCAGAGATGGTACTGGCTCTAGCTAGTCATGCGATGTTGTGCTGATACATCATTGGACTGTTAGAGCATAGGGGAAAAAAAGCACAGGGAGAAGTGTCAACATGAACATGGTGACAGATAAGTATCAGATAGGAGGCTGCACCGCATGGAAGTGATTGCAATATACATAGGAGACATCCAGAGTGCAATAGGCAATCAGGTGAGGAGGGCAAGGGATGGAAATGTGTTTTAACTGAAGTGGTCCTTTAACCCCTTAGTGACGAAGCCTGTTTGCGCCTTAGTGACGGAGCCAAATTTTGGAAATCTGACATGCGTCGTTCAACGTGGCATAACTCCGTAAAGGCTTTACATATCCCAGTGATTCTGACATTGTTTTTTCGCCACATGTTGTACTTCATTTAGATTGTAAAAAGAGACCGATATAATTTGTGTATATTTATTAAAAGTACCAATATTGGAAAAATTTTGAAAAAATTGTCATTTTTTCACATTTTCAACCGTAATATCTCAAATATGTCCAAACATACTGTACAAATTTTTGATAGGATATGTATTTCCATCTGTTTACTTTATTCTGAATGCACACTTGAAAAACTTTTGTGTTTTTTTTAACCATTTAGAGGACGTACAAATTTAACATTACTTTTCAGCATTTTGAGGAGCACTTTGTTTTCCTGCACCAAGCCAAGTTTGCAGAGGCTCATAAGTGCAGAATAATAGATACACCTACAAATGACCCCATTTTAAAAACTACACCCCTTAGTGTATTCACTGAGGGGTGTCATGAGTATTTTGACCCCACCAGTTCTTTTCAGGAATTAGTTCAATTTAGGGGACAAAAAATAAAATTTCATATTTTTGCAAATATGTCATTTTAAAGACATATTTTTTTCCTATAGAGCCCATGAAAATGAGGATTTACACACCAAAATGGATACCCCCGTTTCTCCCGTGTTCAGAAACATACCCATTGTGGCCCTAATCTTATGTCTGGATGCATAACGGGAGCCAAAATGAAAGGAGTAGTCGGTGTCTTTCAGAACATAAATTTTGCTTGAAGGCGCTTTAGGCCCCATAGCACTTTTGTAGAGCTCTTGAGTGGCCAAAACCAAAGAGAACCCCCACAAGTGACCCCATTTTGAAAACTAGACCCCTTAACGAATTTATCTAGGGGTGTACTGACAATTTTGACCCCACAGTTTTTGAATGAATTCAAGCCAAGCAAAAGGAAAAAATTGTGATTTTCATTTTTTTGTCAATTCTGTCATTTTAAAAACAGCTTTTTTTGTACAGCACACGCATGAATGAAGCCTTTCATCCCAAAATGGATACCCCTGTTTCTCCCGTGTTCAGAGACATACCCATTGTGGCCCTAATCTTATGTCTGGATGCACAATGGGGCCCAAAACAAAAGGAGTAGTCGGTGGCTTTAAGAACATAGATTTTCCTTGAAGGAGTTTTAGGCCCCATAGCACATTTGTAGAGCTCTTGAGCGGCCAAAATCAAAGAGAACCCCCACAAGTGACCCAATTTTGAAAACTAGACCCCTTAATGAATTTATCTAGGGGTGTACTGCCCATTTTGAGCCCACAGTTTTTGAATGAATTGAAGCAAAGCAAAAGGAAAAAATTGTGATTTTCGTTTTTTTGGCAATTCTGTCGTTTTAAAAACTGCTTTTTTGGTACAGCACACACATGAATGAAGACTTGCACCCCAAAGTGGATACCCCTGTTTGTCCCGTGTTCAGAGACATACCCATTGTGGCCCTAATCTTTTGTCTGGATGCACAACGGGGCCCAAAATGAAAGGAGTAGTCGGTGGCTTTCAGAACAGAAATTTAGCATGAAGGTGATTTAGACCCCATTGCACACTTGTAGAGCCCTTGAGCGGCCAAAACGACAGAGAACCCCCACAAATGATCCCATTTTGAAAACTAGACCCCCTAACGAATTTATCTAGGGGTGTACTGTGTATTTTTACCCTACAATTTTTGAATAAATTTAAGCAAAGCAGTAGAAAAAAAATTACAATTTTCATTTTTTTGGCAGTTGTATCAATTTAAAAACTGTTTTTTTTTGTACAGCACACATAGAAATGAAGACTTTCACCCCAAAATGGATACCCCTGTTTGTCCTGTGTTCAGAACCATACCCCTTGTGGCCCTAATCTACTTAAAGGACGCATGGCTAGGCCTATAATGGAAGGAGCACCCGTTGGATTTTAGGGTACAACGGAATAAATTCCAGGCCCCATTGCCCACTTATAGAGCCATTGAGCGTCCAAAACTATAAAGACCCCCACAAATGACCCCATTTTAAAAACTAGACCCCTTAACGAATTCATCTAGGGGTGTACTGCGTATTTTGACCACACAGTATTTGAATAAATTTCAGCAAAGCAGAAGAAAAAAATTACAATTTTCATTTTTTTGGCAATTTTGTCAATTTAAAAACTTTTTTTTTGTACAGTTTACATAGGAATGAAGACGTTCACCCCAAACTGGATCGCCCCGTTTGTCCCGTGTTCAAAAACATACCCATTGTGGCCCTAATCTACTTACAGGAAACATGGCAAGGCCTGTAATGGAGGGAACACCAGTTGGATTGCAGGGCACAGCTGAATAAATTCCAGGACCCATTGCTCATTTGTACGGAATAAAAATTGACTACCTAAAATCCCCCCCCCCCCCCTCCACGCCCTTTTCGGCGTTCCCAAAATCTTAAATAAAAGTAATAATGTGAACTGTGTAGTATTTCCAAAGACGGGTAATTATGGAGGCTGGTTGAGATGGGCACATGGGGCAATAAAACCGGGTATCCCCCCTCCTCTCATGCTTTTTGGGAGTCATTTTTTGACCTCAGTGGCGGGGATGGGGTGTAAAAAGTGGCGCTCTGTGAGTCTCTGTAAGCTTGACGAGGTGCGGCGGTCTCACACAGAAGGCGCTCAACAAGCTGCTCCTGGAACTGCAGGAAGGCGAGCGTTCCCGGGGCTTCTTGTAAATTGCGTATTACAGGTAGCGCTCTGGATAACGCCGGGCTCAGGCAGCCGTAGGTGGAATCCGCTTGTGGAGGCCCGCAGCGGAACCCAGCTGTGAGACGGCCGTGACCCTGCGTACGGCCACGTAATGTACTGCGCATAATTGCCTACTCACACAGGCGGTCATGCGCAGTACACTTTTTTTTGTTGTTGTTTGTATTTCCCGCACCGTCGCTTAGCGATGACACGGGTACCCACAGCCCGTATACAAGGTATACGGGTGTATGGGTTGCGGGTATATCCACGACCATGGAGCACAATGGGCTCTATGTTGCGGATATCCGCGGTAAAATAGAACCTGCTGCGTTCTCTTTTCTGTGAGTGGATTACGCAATTCCAACCCGCTAATGTGAGCGGAATTGTGTAATCCAATGCGCTTCATCTGCGTATTACCGCGGATCAGACGCATGCGGAATCCGTAATTCCTATCCGGTCATGTGAGACCGGCCAAAGGTAGATCGCTACCATTTTTTCACGTGACCGGGGACCGCTCAACGAGGCCACCCGTCACTGCTCCAGGCTCTCGGGGACCGTTGGTCGCTGGGAGCAAGGAGATATTACGTTTCCTGGGCTCCCCGACTCCTGCGCATGTGTCCGGTGTTTTGCCAGCGGTCGCATGCGCAGAATACGGGAAAGTTCACGGAAGAAGATTGCGTCGGGGTGCAAATATGGAGGCCTCCGGTAAAAATTTTTATCTCCTCTCACCGATCGCATCAGTGAGGGGAGATGAAGCTTCACAGTTTTTTAACTTTTACGTGATCGCCATTATTCTTTGGATAACGGCGAACACGTGATCAGGAACCGCTCACCGCGGCCCTCCGTGAATTCTCCAGGCTCTCGGCTAAGTTTTGTAGCCAGGAGCAGGGAGATTTTAAAAAACCACAGCTTTTGCGCATGCGCCTGCCACATTGGTGACGGGCGCGTGCGCAGAAGCTGGGTTGAGGTCCGCGGATAAATCCGCAGGCCTTAGGTACGTCATTTCATCCTCCCTCACGGATATGATCTGTGGGGGGAGATGAAACACAAGCTTTTTTTTACTTTTTAAAACTTTTTTTTTTACTTTTTGCACTTTTTTTTTTTTACCTTTTACCCCTTTTTTATTATTTTTTTTTTACTTTTTGCACTTTTTTTTTTACTTTACATGATCACTGTCATCCATTGGATGACAGTGATCATGTCCCTGGTGACATCCCTCTGCTCTTGGCTACACATGGCAGCCAGGAGCAGAGCAATTTTGAATTTCCCGGGGCTCGAGCCCCTCTGTGCACGCGCCCGATGTCAATCATCGGGCGCGCATGCGCAGACGGGGATTTCGGGTCCCGGGACATCGGGACATCGCAGAGGACCGGGGGTGAGTATCTTCACCTCCCCTCATGGATCCGATCCATGAGGGGAGGTGAAACTTTACTTTTGTTTTACTTTTTAAACTTTTTCGCGATCACCGCTATCGCAATGGATAGCGGTGATCGCGGGCCCGGGGACCGCTCACAGTGGTCCCCGGTAACACCTCCTGGTTCCCGGCTACCTTCAGGAGCCGGGAGCCAGGAGATTTTAAATTTGCCGGGGACACCCGGGCTTCTGCGCGTGCGCGTGACGTCATCGTCAGGCGCGCATGCGCAGAAGGCCGCCGGCGGGTCCGGGAGGACCAGATCTCCGGGGGACACCGCCGACAAGCCGTGTGAGTATTTTCAGCTGCCGTGATGGATCCGATCCATCATAGCAGCTGAATTACTACTTTTTTTCACTGTTTTATTTACTTTTTTGCGATCGGCGCTATTCATTTTATAGCGCCGATCGCAATGCCGGGGGGGACTGCTCGCATCCTGGGATTACAGCTCCATGCTGTCGGCTACCTGCGGGCACCGACAGCATGGAGCTGTCACGTCCTCAGGCCAGTGGGCATCAATCCAAAGAGGATGCATAAAACTACGTCCTCTAGGATTAAGGCCCACTTTCTGAGGACGTAGTTTCCCGATGGGGCCGTCGTTAAGGGGTTAAGTTAAAAAGGGGTCAGGAAAAATGGATCCTCAAAACACATCAAAATGTGCGCATCATATTTAGGTCATGAATCCTTTAAAAACAAATGCCAGGACACCAATGTGAGCGGAGCGTAAAACAAAAGCCTGAAGATACAAGACACTTAGTAAAGGGATTGCAAACACGTTGGATTTTATTTATTTGTTGCCGAGACGGCCGATTAGGCCAGGAATACTTTAACTTGCCTGCATGACAGTCACGGCTCCATATGTGACAGCGGTCCAATAGATGGAACCCACCATTATTCCAGCAGCAGCAAATGGACAGGCTTTGGATATGAGTCTGTCTGCGAGGTCCAACATATATACCACTGGACCTGGAAGAGAAGAAGTCAAAACTACGGGTTAAACATCTTGTTTCGCGATTCTATCAAAAGTTTTCTTTTAAAACTTTTTAACAACTGTTGCAAAATGTATCTCCTTTGTCTGCATCGGTAAGAGAACAACAGTAAAGGGGGTGTAAATACATGGTCACATTCATAATGGCTTGATTCCCTTAGAGGTTTCAGGGAAGCAGCGCTAACATGTATACAAGCAGCATAGGTCATTGTGTCCAGGACGGCTCAGCACCTCTATTGTCGGGAACCTTCCCAGCAGGGCTGACCCAAACTAAACAAAGTGACCGGGCGGACAGAAAGCTCATGGCTGGATGCCGACACACAATGACCCCAGGCCTCCTGAGATTTCTAGATTTAGTCCCTGTTCAATACAAAGAAGAAAGTTTTAGAATTATTATTATTTCGGCAAACTTCATAGAATGTAGGATCACAGCAGGAACTTCTAGTACAAGCAATCATGAGGGGGGGGGGGCAGGAGCATGGGTCTTATGGCCTACAACATGAGGGAAATGATAGCAAATAACTATACTAAAAGGGTTATCCCATGCAAATCCTGTATCTATCCACAGGATAGCTGTATATGAATGATCATGGGGTAGGACAACTAGAACCCCAAGCGATCACGAGAATAATGCACCCAGAGTGTCGGGGAATGGAGAGTTGGTGCGCACAGACGCCCACGCTTCCATTCAGTGTCTGTGGAGATACCAAGCGTAGCGCTCAGCCATCACCATCAGCCCCATAGGAGGCACACATGTGCACCACTGCTCCAGTCACCCTGCGGACTTGGTCCATCATGCTTATGATAGTTGAAAGTCCCAGCGTTCGTCAATTTAGAACCTTTCCTGTGGTAAGGCAATAAATGTATTTTCATGGGCTAACCTCTTTATAAAAGGGGTTTCCTGAGAAAGGTCATTGATAGCCTATCCTCAGGATGGGTGATTAATTGTTGATCAGCAGGGGTCCGCCAATTGGGACCCTGGATGATCAGTTGAACGAGCCCCCGCTATCAGTGCTGCTAAACACAGGCGTTTGGAGCAGAAGCTACTACTTCGACCCGTGTAGTGGTCAATGCTTTGAACCCGTATTTAATTTTAATGAAAGTTGTGCCTGCAGTTCCCAGCACCAGCCACTAGACAGGTCGGAGAAGCAGTTTCCACTCTGTACCCAACATTGGATGCCCCATCAAGTAGCGGACCCCAGGCAATTAGCTACTGCTTACCAAACATGAGGATAGCTCATCAATAGCATTTTCCTGGAAAATCGTGTTAAAACAGTAAAATCTACTATTTTTGAGAATAAAAAAAAAAAAAAAATGCTATGACAGATTTTTATGGCATAGTCTTTTGATAGCCGATGAAAGATTGATTGATCTCTGCCTACTGTTGGAACCCATCTTAGGAACGGGGACCTGGTCCCCAGCAAATTGGAGCCACAAGCATGGTGACTCTCCAGTAAAGTCTACAGGAAATCTGCTTACTCCGGGACTATATACTATAAGGGCCTTTTTAACTTGGGCTGATAAATCGTTGAGATTCCCACATCCAGCAAGAATCTGAACGATCATCGATCAGTGTAAATGCATGCCCCGACAAAACCACTAACGTGAATACATTTGCTTCTCATTTGTCTTCAGTTTGTTTATGCGTAAAACCGAGTGACGGATCGGTCGGTGTAAACAGGCAGTTTATCTATGGACCACTGCCTGTTTATGGTGAATGGAGGTGGGCGGGCTAGAACGATCCCAGCCCGCTCCGCCTACTTTCACTAGCAATGATCGTTCCCATGTAAAAGCACATGAACGATTATCGCTGCACCGACCTATCCGCTAACGATAGGTCGGCCCAAGCAAAAAGGCCCTTAACTTTGCTTGAATTATAAAAACCCAATGGGGGACTTTGAAATTGCCGCTCACTTTGTTGTTTCTGTATCTCCAAAGCAGCAGTGTTCCTGCCCCAAAAAAGGTACTGTGCCCACCTGTTCTTGGGACTGGCGAAGGCCTCACCAATTACTGTTCTAGCACATGCAGTGACGTTTCCATAGAAGTCCTTGGTGAGAAAAACCTTTGAAGTGTAAGACTAACGGATCATTAAAAGATTATAAAACATAGACAAGCTACAAAATTGCAGCCAAACGTATGTGCATTCAGCTATTCCGTCCACACCCATGGCTAACAAGTGTATAAAACCAAGTGTACAGCCATGCACATAAGCCGTGGAACTGGTTGTACTCAACAACTCAATAACCAGTGATGTGACGGTGCCAGCGCATTCCATCTTTACAACAAGTCACTGTCCACTTTCTGCCCTGATGAACAGTAAAGGTGCCCTTACACATCAGATGAACTTCAACTGAACTTGACGATTTTGGCTGGACTGTATGGACCCCCAACTGTGAAGGAGCACGCCCCGATTCGGTCTAGATAGCATATGCCCAGGGAAAGAAGAATTGGACATATTGGATTTCTACATACACAACCCTTTGTTGTCACAGTAAGATAAGGCTCTGCATACATATACATTCGTCACAGATCCAGTCCAAAGTGTCAGACAAAATAATACAGCCCACTGCACTATCTTGTCCAGTAGAATGAAGGGACCCCACTGTAGTTAGTGGGATTCATTGAGCACCATTCATATCAATGATGAACCAGATCCAGCACTTCTTTGATTTTTGTTTCTGCTCCTATGACAGAAATCAATAGTGTAATGTAGCACCGGATGTTAGGGCAAAGAAGTTCAGGACAGTGAACTACTGGCAGAATGCTATGCTTACTACGCCCCCCTGCCTTATAATAAACAGAGCCTAAGCAGACACCACAAGCATCTTGCAGTAACTTATTCCCATTTTCAAACACAAGCAGAGTTTGGCAGAGCCAAGCAAGCATGTGTACAAGATTAAGGAAGAAAAACCTTCGGCTAGACGGGTGTTAAGATGCATCACCCCCTAAAAGGGGATTTCCAGAGAATTACTATCGATGATCAATCCTCAGAAAAGGTGGTCAGTCGATTAGCTGGGGCCAGCAGCTCAGCTGATCGGATGGCTGCTGTCAGTGCCACAACACAGGAGTACGGAGCAGAACCTGCTGCTCCGACCCCTCTGTAGTGCCTGCCGCTTGTAACCGCAGCTCCCATTGATTTGCGCCTGCAATTACAAGTGCTGGTCACTATACAACGGTCAGCGCTATCCGTTTCCACTATGTACCCTGCATTTCACTGGTGACAGCAAGCGCTGGAACAGCTGATCAGTCGGGTCCTGAGCGGCAGATCCCATCCAATCAACTATTGATGACCGATCCCAAGGATAGGTCATTAGCATTTCTTTCCTGGAATACCCCTTTAAAACTAATCATGTGTGTTCTAATTACACAGCTTAATGAGACATGGGGATAGATACTTGCCTTCTTAGAAATTAGAAGTGCTCGATTATCATGAGCCACACATCATTATAACAATTACATTGCAGAAATGGCTCGAACACACCAAAACCCACCCATGTGAGGTACCGATGACAAGTCATTAGGATCTGGCATTCACATCCACTCTACCCGCCATGATGCCCTTGAATTGTACGGATGTCAAATCGTGCGTAGTTAAATGCGAATTATATCAGACACTCCCTGGTTTGCTCAGCATAAATTGTTTGCAGTAGAACATTCCTGTTGCTCTTTGGAGCGCTGTTCACATAAATAATACATGAAATAAAACCGAACTGCTGCGGGGCGGACTCACAACTGTGCCTGTGAACAGAGCTGCAAGAAGAGGGAAAATATATACAATTTTATCATTGACCTTTAGAAAGGCCCATATTGCCATCTTCTAAATGTTATGGCATATGGCTACGGTATAGAATAACATTATGGCAGGTGTCCAAGCTCTGGAACCCCCACTGATGCGGAGAATGAAGGGACCAAAGAGCTGCCTGCTTTATTACATGCAGGGAAGAGTAATATAGCGCTGTGCAGAGAAAAGCCTTGCGGCACCGTGTGATTGGCGTTTCTTCAGAATGTGTTGGGAATATTAAAGGGGCACTAACTTTTCAGATAACTCATACTGAGCTTGTGTTAGTCTCATCATTTCTGTACTATACCTGCATTAAAAATGTACCCGCTATACATTTGAAGAGACGGCCACTAGGAGTCTCCCTTTCAGCTCCTCTGCAATCCACGGTGTCCGTAGTACAGACCTTTTGTAGTAACTAGGACACAGAGAGGTTTGCTTAACAATGAGGGGATGAGCTATCTTCACATGGGTGCAACTCTGCAATCAGAGGCTGCAGACTGACAGACCTGCAAACACTGTAACCTCAACAGTATCTGTCTCTCATGGGGGTATGTGCATCTATAAGTGTGCAGGCGTACACACATATCTGGTTTATTCACCATTATGCCAGAATAGTCATAGGAAAGCAGAGGAGTGGGTATTCAGATACTGCCTCCCTGCTGATTGGATCAAAGACAGCACAATGCAGCATGAGAAGTTAAGGCAAAGAAGTTCAGGACAGTGAACTACTGGCAGAATGCTATGCTTCCTACACCCCCAGACAGATAATAAATAGCAAACAGCGGGGCAATAGAAAAAGAAAATAAAGGAAGACCACCTAAAAATCTGAACTTACAGATATGAAACAGGGTGCAAACCACAGCAAATGAGCGAGTAAGGAGTAGTGGTTATACTTTAGAAAACTTGTTGAAAACTCTGGTACACTTTAGGGTTTCTCAGTGACATAATAATGATTTCCGCTTGTTGATCCTCTACACAAACCTCAAAATTCAGAGGCATCAGTACTTATTATATAGATTTCAGAAAGACCCACGTAAAACGCCATAACCCAGAAAACGGTGATCGCTCTTTCTATAGGTGCATAGTTACTTCTAAAGAGCTTTTCTAGGTCTTTCATCTTTGGTTCTACCAAGTTCCAGTTCTGTATGTTCCTCATTAGCAAGAATAGATCTAAGAAAGCAAAAGCTCTATAATACTTCTGTGTCATCAACTCTAGAGCGCTTGGTCTTACTCATTATCTTTACTGAGCTGTAGGCAGAAACTTAAAGCTTTGGTCCCTTTCCCACCACCGTACTTAACTGCAGTCTCCCTTTGCTGAGGTCTCTAGTGTTTTACGACTCACCGCTCCGAGGCGGCCGAGGAACACTCGATAGCCCAAGCAAAATGTCTTTTTCTAAGTTCATGCTTTAATTGGGTTTTCTGGGATTTTAGATTTAAGGTTTTGTCCAGCTCTAACACCTTAAGAATCGGCCTAGTTTGGTACTTAAGGACACAATGATTTTTTTTAATTTTCATCTGCACTTTTCAAAAACCGTAACTTTATTTTTCCACGGACAGAGCGGTGTAAGGGCTAATTCTTTACGTAACTAGCTGTAGTTTGTATTGGAAGCATTTCGGGGGTACATCTAATGTATTGCATAACTTTAATATTGAGCACGTACGCACGCACGCACTATTTTTTCAGGTTTTTTCACTTTTGCACAACAAAAACCCTAGTTCAGAAAATAATTATTTTGATCGCTGCATTCAAAGTCCCATGACTTGTATAAATTTCCATCGACAGAGCTCTGAGGGCTTGTTATTTCATCACTAGCTGCAGTTTTTATTGGTACATATGACTTTTTTGCACATCTTTGTTGTGTGGTTTTTTTTTCTGGAAGGCAAAATGAAAAGAAAAAAGCATTTTGGCTCAATTTTTTTGCTCAGTTTTTTTTAAAGGTTAGCTGTGCCTTTTTAAACATTTTTTAAATGTGGATTTTTAGAAAATCTTTTTCACCTCTGTTCCTGTAGGGGGATTTGAACTTGCAATCTTACGATCACTCAGATAATGCATCTCAATACTTTTGTACTGCAGTGTATTATCTGTATTCTTTCACATTAGGTGTCACAGCAGATCCCGAGGCCATTGACTAGCGGTCAGTAGTTATGGCAACCCATCGGCCCTCCACAACTGGATGGCAGAGGAATGCCGACATCATAGAGGGAGCTCCCTCCTTCGGTTAACCTTGTACATACCAGTACAATGACCACAGCACTTCAGTGGGAACTTGGCTTGTAATACCAAGCCAGACCACTGCAGTGGTAACAGAGCTGCATGCTTCCTGCAGAAATCAGCTGCATGCATAAGCACACCCGCCCTGCTGATCTACTATCGATGACCTGAGTCTAGACCATTAGAGCAACCCTCTGTTCCTGGAAAAAGAAAGATGGCTGAACCGCTTTTCAGACTATCAATGCATACTATGCATCAGGTAGTCAAAGACACTACATGCTTCTCCTGATGGCCAGAGCTGCTCACCTCGACAGCACTGGTTAACGCAAGCAGGTGTAGGGCCTTATGATGCATGCTAGTAGTGTACAGTGTGTATCAGGTAGTCAGAGAAGTGGTTTGGCCATACTGGTTTGTCAAGGGCCAGAAGTTTTCATAAATTAAAGTTGGGAGACCCCTTTAATAGCCCATCTTTAGAATAAGCCATTAAAGTGGTTTCAGAGAATTCAGTATTGATAGGCAATCAATATCAGATCGGTGGGCGTCTGAATCCCAGTATCTCTGCCGATCAGCTAACTGAAGGGGCCACTGTATCCATTTTACTACAACGCAATGTAGGTGTAATTACCACCGCCTGCAGGTCCTTACTTGAAAATGATGTAGGCAGAGATGGTACTGCCTCACAGTCTCTGCCTGTAAATGATGAATATGCAGATAGACCACTAGTTTACTACATATAAGAACAAGAGATAATACATCAACCACTTAACTGTTAACCGGCCAGATCATCGAGAGCAAATGGAGCAATACAGTAAAAGTCGCCCATGGAAGTGCTACCATACTGTCAATCAGCTGCACTCACCAAGGTTTGGGAACTCTATTAGATATTCGGCATTACACTGAGGGCAGGCGACTCTGGCAGTGCTGTTCCCTCTCTGTTTCTCATCGACCCACCGCTGGAGACATGACTGATGGACCCACTTCGTGGACCCTCTGCATCGGCATGGTCTGACCCACTCCGCAGTTCTGTCATCTTCATCTGTAGCGAAACACACCCAGCAACTTCTGAAAAACAGGCACAAACACGATTGTCAATGAAAAGTAGCTATCTTATGGCACTTATTAAGAAGGTCTGACACCCCAAGAGCCATAAAGCCCCATATATATTACCATATTCTGTATATAGGATGTATATGTATGTCCTCTAGTGCATAGTTAGTGTGGCACGGGCTCAGAAGCGGGGCCTGCTCTACACGGCCGGCGTTGGCTGTCTTTGACAGTTGACGCTAGGACGCAACAACCGCCGTTGGAAGTCACGCCGATCGTGGCAGCTAACCCTTTAAATGCGGCTGTCAATTCTCACAGCAGCATTTAAGTGGGAAAGATGGGAAAATAAAGTGTTAGGATTGTTTAAAAGAGGGGGAAAGAAAAAAAAGAAGTTGGCCACACCCCAAGAGCAGTCACGACTCCTGATAGGTCCATTCCAGTAAAGTGTATTCTCCATGCAATACCATTCCTCTTCTATTCCTCCAGGAAATGTATGAACAAATTGGTTTGTGGGCGTTACCAGCGTGGGGTGTGTCCCTGCACAATCTGACATCGTCCAATCAGTGCTGAGTCTAGTGACACACCCCTTAAACAAGAGGAATAGTAACACCCAGTTGTCTGAATATTCAAAAAAATTACCAGGAGGAATTACAGAGGATCGGCACAGCACAAAGCTCTAAGAAAAGATGATCGAGAATTGGTGTTTTATGGAAAAATATAAGTATTTACTAAAACAGCCATTTCAGAAGAAGTGACGGCTCCTCTTCAAACCTCTTGGTTCTGTGGAGATATATGGCTCTGCCCATTTCATCATACAAATATTCTTTTCCTAGCAGGACCAGTGTGTGAATCGTTATGGCCTGTAGGTGTCACTGTTCCTCTTGCTGCCTATTATTAAGGTTCATCTTGTCAGGGTTCACACTAATCGAAAATGATTGTCCTTTTAAGTAGAGGGCAGCGTCCAATGTCACAAGGAACAGCATTGTCGGGCTAATTGTTTCCAACGCTGGAGCCCTGGCATTCAGAGCCAACGGTGCCTAGCCAATGCACAACAGGAGGATCGCTCCTGCAACCTGAACACGATAGAGGTCTTCGAGCTCCCATGAATAAAGGCACCCCCTCCTCGCTAAACACCATATTTCCAAGGCAAAGGATTTAAATGCATGCCCAATCCGTGCAGAATAGAAAGCAATGGCGGAACGAATGACTAGAGGTGCGGTTATGTTAGTGTGAGCAAAACTACCCAATTACTGTCAAGCGAACGACATACGAGCGCTACATCAAAGGTTGTACGTTCTAATTAATCTTGCAGCATAATGTTAATTAATCCCTCAATTGCAGTGCTTGCAGACTACCCCATATACGCAGTGGTGCCACACTTCAGATATTCCAGACTGCATTGGGCATGAACAGTGCCAACACACAACAGCCTATAGGCATATGCCCACTAAAGAATTATCCATAAAATGATGCCCTCGGAGTGATATCACATAAAAACGACCACAGAGTAATTACTACCATATCAGTCCCTATATAAATGTGTCGGATGAAAAGCCAAAGTAGTTTATCATGGAAGTCCGAAGCCGCAGGTCCGTCTGGTAATACATAGTTGCTGCAAGTGTAGCACAACATGACACTGGCGTAACTATAGGGGATGCGTTTGCACCCGGGCCCAGGAGCCTTAGGGGGCCCATAAGGCCTCTCTTCTCTATATAGGGAGCCTAGTACTATAACTAAACCATTATAGTTAGGAGCCCTGTTACAGATTTTGCATTGGGGCCCAGAAGCTTCAAGTTACGCCCCTGCGTTGAGAAGTTGGGGGCCCTAAGATAAACTTTTGCACCCGGGCCCATGAGCCTTTAGCTACACCCCAGGACATGATCTATTCTTTGCTGTAGGATGAAACGTTTTGCAACTTTCTTACATACCTAGTGTTCAGATTCTTCTGTTCTCAAGATCTCTGCTTCCTGTCACTGAATGACAGCAGATCACGCAGCTGTGAGCTGAACATAGCAAAACTGAACTTTCAGTCCCTGGTTTTAAACAAAGATGCTTCCATTTACCGATGTCACGCAGGAACTTGAACATGCGGAGGAACGGATATGCGAAATATAACAGATACAGAACTTCATTTCTACCATAACTTAGCTGTAATTACATGGAGCTGGAATAACTTGTTGATGTCGGTCTAGTTTAGAGGGTCAAAGGCTGATCTATGAGGTGATCTCGTGGTATTATTGTATCTTGACGCCACCAGGAAGTCCTGGTGGAGCCAAGATTGACAGGGGTGGAAGGGTGACACCACCTGATGCTGATTGGCTGCACAGTTGGCTGGGCTGCAGGTCCTGCCAGCACACTAAGGAAAGCTTATTTGGAGCAGCATAGAGCGATCCCAGCTGCAGCCACGCAGGCCGAGCTTCAAGGCCGTTTCCCGGCGGTGTGACAGCAACATCCCCACCCCCAACCCCAACAATGTAATTTTAAGTTTGCTTCCGGCAGCAGAGGCAAGGTCAACCATCACTGCAGTTCTCTGGGCTTTATGGCAGAGCTACCAGAAAGAAGCCTCTCCTAAGTAAGAGACAGATGAAAGCTCGACTGGAGTTTACCAAAAAGCAACTAAAGGACTCTCAGACTGTGAGAAACATGATTCTCTGCTCTGGTGGAACCAAGACTGAACTTTATGGACTCAATTCTAAGTGCTATATTTGCAGTAAACCAGGCACTGCTCATCACCTGCCCAATATCATTCCTACGGTGAATCATGGTGGTGGTAGCATCAGGCTGTGGGGGTGCTTTTCAATGGCTGGGACAGGGAAAACGGTCAGAGTTGATGGAAACCTGAATGGAGCAAAGTACAGAGATATTCCTAATGAAAATCTGATCCACAGTGCAAGGGAACCCGGAATGGGCAGAAGATTCCTCTTCTAACAAGACAATGATTCTATGCATACAGCCAAGTCAATGACTTAGGGACAGTTCTGTGAATGTCCTTGTGTGGCCCAGCCAAAATCCTGACTTGTACCCAATCGAACATCTCTGGAGAGACCTGAAAATGGCTTCCACGGATGGCTCCCCATAGGACCTGACAGAGCTAGAGAGGATCAGTAGAGAAGAATGGCAGAAAGTCACCAAATCCAGGTGTTCAAACCTGGTGGCATCATACCCAAGAAGACTGGAGGCAAGAATCGCTGCCAAAAGGTGCTTCAACTAAAAACTGAGTACAGGGTGTAAATACTTTTTTTTAATGCAAATTTTGCTCCTTTTCGAAGTGACAAATGAACAATAGTTGCTCAGTTTAACGTCCCGTTCACATGGGCATATACAATTTTCGACTTTCATGGGCAACTTTGCTCTGTAATATGGACTGAATTAGGATGTCCTGCCATTGTTTTTGGCATGTACAGTACCCATGTCCAAATACAGCAATTTAATTCAATGAGTCCTTCAAAAAAAAAAAAAATCAGACTGCAAACGGACGGAAAACACACCCGTGTGAATGGGCCCTTACAGTATACATCAGATTTACGGATCTACTAAATTCTCGGATGTGTCCTGCCGTGACAAGACTGAATCATTCATTTTTCAGAAAATTAAGCACATAAAACAGTGATCTGGACTACAAATCACAAAAAAAAGGGTACAAACTAGATGCTGTAACTACAAGGAAAATCTCCTTTAGTTTAACTTCTCAGAGTTGGAGCTTGTGCGTTCCTTAATTGGTATCTGCAGCAAGACATTTCCCTCCAGGAATTTAACTGAATTAGCGGTAATTACCCAGTACGCAATTTTTAATTCTCCATTTCCTTCGCTGATCCTCGCTAGGTGACAATGCCGACTCAGCAAAAAAAAAAAAAAAAAAAGGGGGGACACAGTTCTGTAAATAAACCAAACGGGAGGGCAAGGGGATTCAATACACCGCATTCAGTAATCTAGAGAACTCTATATACTAAGAAATCATCCAAGACCGAGCGCAGCAATGTTTCGTCAAATTAAAAATTCAAGGTCGACCTCCTTTTAAACCCCCAGAACAAAATCGAATCACATGATAACCCTTTGTATAATTAAAGCTTTAGAAAGCGATAAATAATGGATTGAGATTCCCTTGTATTCTCTCGTCGGCTTCGTCTCTTTCTATTGTTGCGCGGTGAGCTAAATAAAAACTGTTTCAACACAAGGATCCTGGTGCTTGCCAGATTTTCCATTTTCTTGTGCTGAATAAAACATGACCTGGGTCCTAGGACTGAATCAGGTCAGCACTCAAATAACAACCTGAATTAGAAAAGTCTGGCTAGCCGAAACAGCGGCGTTATTGTTGGAGAGAGTTGGGCCGCGTCCTCGGATGATGACTGCACAAAACAAACATGCAAATCTGTGTGCTAACACTTTGCTTACAGCAAAACAAGCTACATTTCCACTAGTGTATAAAAGCACAAAAGAAAGAAAAAAAACGGCTCTGGTGCGTAAATGGGCAACACAATGCAAACACTACATGCTTTCTATTTTAAAGAGGACCAGTCAGCTCTCCAAATATTCATTAATCCCCATGAAACAACATCTCTGCTGCATCTTTTGCATCATGTTGTTCCTCTGCTACTTCTCCTGGAAATGTACAACTGGGTGTTATCAATTGGGGATAAGCCCCGACACAGTCTTACATTGTCTGTCTCTAAACTCTAAAAATGTAGAGTTTAGAGACATGCCCCTTTGAATGGTTACCCCCTTTTGTTAAAGTTTATATACACTACTGTGAAAAAGTTTCAGACAGGTGTGGAAAAAGAAAAACCGCGGCCAAGTAAGGATGATTTCAAAAACGTACGGGTTAATAGTTTATATTTGTCAATTAAAAAATGGATTTTAGATTTCTCTTTTGTTCATTCACTGTCCAAACCAATATTTGGTGTGAGTCCATTCATTGTCTTCAGCGACTTCTTCAATTCTTCTATATACACTTGCACAAAGTCAGGGATTTTGAAAGATTATAGTCTTACAGGGTGATAATGATCATCATTTTCATATGTAGTTTAAAATACGGTCAATGACTGAAAACAGAAATGGCTTTGTAGAGGCTGAGAAACAGCCAAATTCTGCTACAAAAGGTGAGGTTGTGGAAGACAGTTTTAAGTCATATACCATGGTAAAACAGAGCATAGCAACAAGATAGAAGGTAGTTTTACTCCATCAGCTGGGTCTTTCCCAGGCAGAGATTCCAAAGCAGACAGCGTTTTCAAGATGCGCTGTTCATAGAAGCACAAGGAAACGGGCAATGTTGAGGACTGTAGGCAGCGGCCGACCAAGGAAACTTTCTGTAGCAGATGAGACACATCATGATTACTTCCCTTTCAAAATCGGAAGATTTCCGACGGGGTCATCAGCTCAGAACTGGCAGAAACCAGTGAGACTCAGGTACACCCATCTACTGTTCGGAGACGTCTAGCCAAAAATTGTCTTCATGGAAGAGTTATGAGCAAATAGAACTATACCTTTGAGGTAGAAACGAGGCCAAACAACTCGACTACGCACAAAAACATAGGAACTGGGATGCAGAAAAATGGCACCAGTTGCTCTGGAATGAGGAGTTAAAATTTAAGATATTTGGCTGTAACAGAAGGTAGTTTGTTTGCTAAAGGGCTAGAGAGCCATACAATAATGAGTGTCTGCATGCAAGAGTGAAGCATGGAGGAGAGCCGTATAATAGTGAGTGTCTGCAGACAACAGTGAAGCATGGAGGAGGGTCCTTGCAAGTTTGGGGTTGCATTTCAGCAAATGGAGTTGTGGATTTGGTCAGGATTCATAGAGTCCTCAATACAGAGAAATACAGGCAGATACTTATCTATCATGTAATACAATAAGTGAGGTGTCTGGTTGTCTCCAAATTTATTCTTCAGCAGGACAACAACCCGAAACATACAGCCAATGAACTATATTCTGAGCTATATTCAGTGTAAAGAAGAACAAGGAGTCCTGGAAGGGATATGATTCCCATAGAGCCCTGATCCCAACATGAGCAAGTCTGTCTTGGATTACATGAAGAGACAGAAGGATTTGAGCAAGCTTACACTCACAGAAGATCTGTGGTTAGCTCTCCAAGACATCTGGAACAACTTTGCTGCGCAATTCCTTCAAAAACTGTGTTTAAGCATACCTAGAAGAATTCATGCGGTTTTGAAGGCAAAGGGTGTTGTGAAAGTATATCATCCCTGTTACATTTATTATTCAAGAGTTAATACAGCTTAGTCCAAAACTCCTAGAAGCAGTGTGTCTTTGTAGTGGACCTTGAGTGTTTCCTGGAGACCATATTTAGTCGTTTAATAAGAATGCCAAAATTCATATATAAGTAGCTAATGTATTCATATGCCATATTACCTATTATCAAACTTAATTATTTTACTACTGCAAAACGTTTATAACGTAGGGTGTTGTCCACTGTGATTGGACTATGATAGCTCTCTTTGTTCTACTTTTTTCAATAAAAACCCGAGTGAGCTACTTCCTTTAGAAGGACTTCATTACAGCATCTAATTGCTCTTTTTTTTTTTTTTTTTTCGGATGCGCCGTACAGTTAAATTGGGCATACTTGGTTGATGACGCTTTGATACCCTTTGAATATCACCTACTGTAAATTAAGGGATTACTCCAGCATATCCTGGTGGAAAAATGCAGGCAAGTGGAATGTTTTAATGACTGTCAAGGTCTCCAGACGGTGGACACCAGGCAAACACAAGTCTGTGTGGTAGGGTAAGGCCACTATGTCTTACATGTTATTTACCTTCCAAAAACAGCAAACAGAAGCAAAGTTTTCATTTCTATTTCACTTGCCATATTATTAACCGGTGTATTTTGTGTGTATAAATTAGCTGTGTCCACAGGGTGTTTGCTGTGTGAGGCTGCTATGCAAAGACAATGACTTAAGCTGCAATGTAGTGGCTGTTCTCACTGACCCTGTGTGCCCTGACAGACAGACTGCTAGATTAGGGATAAATCTCTTTTGTCTGGTGGATCTGCGTGCTTGCTGTCCCTCTGTTCTCTACTCAATGGATAGATTTTGATTGGGTCATATGAAATAGAGCATATGCTTCAGCTTTGATAACTAGACCTATTTGTAACCATATAGCAGTGCACGTGAATAACCTATACAAATGAATGTAATGTACATTGTGAGATTGATCTGCGCTGGATAAATGTGCAACATATTGAAAGTTTCAGTCTCTCACTAATAGTTTTGTGTTTATTCAGTGTTTGTGCTTGTCATAGAGTTATTGTAGATTAGTGAAGGCTACCTTAACTGCCAGATTGTTGTAATTAGGAGTCAGGGACTCTGACTAACGGATTAAAAGACTTCAGGGAAGCTTTCATAGAGGCGCTGCAGCACAGCCCATCTGGGATTGGCACTCAAAGTAGTAAATGTCTAAGGGACAAAGATGACCGTGGTGCAGGTCATGCTCAATCATTCTGCCAAATGGGTGCCAGGAGTGCCAAAAGATATTCCAGAAAGCGGATGTGACAAAGATGGGATGTCTGGATGAGGTAAGGTAGGGAAAGTTTGAGAGAGAAAGTAAAGGTTGAATAGCAGATCCTGATGTAACGAAAGAAGTGGACTAAAGTGTCTCAGAAAGTGTGAGCTGGAGGTTACAAAGAAGTTAAATGAAAGGATGTACAGTGGCTTGAAGGAGACAAAAAGGTAGGCATGGAGGTAGGGGCAACTCTCTCCATGGGGCCTTGGCCTCACCTTTATGTCTTCCATCGATTACTCCTCACAATGTGACAATGCAGCAGAGCTGGACTTGTACTAACTGTGGCCAACAGAACACTCCTACTGCTAACTATTGTATTAACTGTCATAGACCCCGACCAGGGGGGTCTAGAGTAGTAAAAACAGAGGCAGGGACAGGCGGACAAAGGCCACAGATAGTTTTAAGCTACATTGTTAACAAACCCTGGACGCCAACAGACCAAATGAGGGATTGCCTGATTCCAGCACTAGCCCTATGGGATTTGCTAGACAATTGCAGACAAAATGCACTGCTACCATGGGTGACTTGACTTTACTGGTTTTTGATTACAGAAGTGACGGGTCATTGTTGTCACAAATAAGAGCTACATTGGGCTAAATGTTTTGTGGGGAAGCCAGAGAATGAAAGAACTGTGCAATCAGGAAGGGATTTTGTGCAGTAAGTTGGACTAAGACGCAGCTGGATATGAGTCCTATGACTCTTGACCACATCACACAAAAGAAAGGAGAAACTGACGGGCTTTTACACCAGATTACAGAATGCATGGCTGCACATTTAGATGACCAAATATCTGCAGTATTTGGATTAGTCAATCAAACCAATGTGGTACAAACTCAGTTGATTGCGGTAACTAATCAACATACCATAGTAATGAATTACCTTACAGCTGCCCAATGTGCCAAAGGGGACCAACTTGTTGCCATTATGTGGATCCAGAGTCCTCATGTCCACGGGGAAATTATATTTAGCAAATCCGCATCCCATAGGAAAGCAATGACCATCCGCGGTTAATTAAATAGCCGAGGATGGTATTTTAAGTGATTTGCAGATTGCACGTGCGTGAAAAAAAAAACAAAGAAAACCGCGACATGCTCCATTTTAGTGCGGATCACGCCTGGGAGCTCATAGAGCTCCTATCTCAATTGATCTCCCGCATTAAAAAAAAAAAAAGGCCAGTTATAGTGCATCCGCAGCAGAAATCCGCGCGGGCCAGATTTTCCCCGTTGACATGAGGCCTAAAAGTAATGTGCAAATTAAACCTAGTGTGCAGGCAGTGGCTAAGAGGAGAGATAAATGGCTAGAAGGAACATGAACAAAGCAGAATACGTGGTGGAGTGACACATTTGCAGTATCCAACCCTAGTAATTGGTTAGATCCATCGGAGGAGAAGGGATTATGGGTGCGGTTCAAGCTTTATTCCAAATATTATTGCTAGGTTTAGTAGTTTATGTTGCATTTAAAGCCGTAATGGTTTGTGTACTTCATTTGCTTAAAACGCGCAAGAAACAAACCAAACAAGTTACTTAAGTTGTGCATCCTAGGGAACGCCAATGTCAAAATGCTCACCCCGTTACAACTATAATCTGAGCCATCCATCGTTCAGATTTTCTCCAACCCAGTGGGGTTCGCAAACTGGAAAACGGAGGCTAGTTCTAGGGAGGTGAAGCACCAAAGTCTCCTTTTGATTTAGTTTTCTCATTTGTTTATTCACTTTTTGTGTGATAATTGACAAAAACAAACCATTAACAATTACACTTTACAGCATTACTTTACTGCATTTTTTCCACAACAACTTTAAACCTTTGCCCAGTACTGTATGGTGATTAACTAGTAATTATTAAGAAATTATAGTATCAGTGTTTCTGGTGGCGCAATGTGCCACACAGCTCTGCTACATGCATGTCACACACACAGCGCTCTGTTACATACTTTGTTCATTCCATACAACAGGGATCATAAGCAGCACAGCACTGGAGATGAAGGACCAGTGATGACGTCACTATGATGCTCCACCACTGATCACATGACTGTGACTCATCGCGAGTGAATGACTTAAATGCTCCGTCCCTGGTCACATGACTGTGACGTCATCAAAGGGTCTGCATCTTTATGCAGATTATGGATGGACTACAAACCCCCCCTGTGGCCTCAGTTGATATGGAATACAAAAACACCTAGCCGGACAGCAGCCATGTGCGTATGTGATGATGTCACAGTCATGTGATCAGGGGCGGAGTAGCTCATTCCCTCACTGGGGATGAAGGACCTTTGATGACGTCACTGTTATGTGATCAGGGGTGGGGCATGCAAGTCACTCACAAACCCACTCACTCACGGACAGGTCGTCGTTAGTAGTTTGATCGGCTTGCTATGGTACTTTTGATACAGGTTAATTACGCCGAGAGCCATACAGGACACAGTGACTTCTATAAAGGAGGTGATAAATGTTGACCATGCTGCCCTAGAGAAATGATTTCTCATGTATAGACTATTAGCATTAGATACTGTATAATATGTAATATTGATACTGGCAGTCATGTCACTGCTATTTAAGGAAATGCTATATAATACTGTTCTCCCGGCGACCGCCGCTAAACTATAGACTACACGGAGCATTCTCAATGGATTTTCTTCTATTTAGTTTGTACTCCCTGTGTCAGCTACTTCAAAGCCAGAAAACAGGAAAACAGCTCTAGAACATTACAAACTATGGAGACAGCAAAGCGGCGGCCGACACTCCCCTGTGACGATCGCTGAGGCTTTGCACATTTGCAGAATTAAAATTAAAAAAAAAAAAAATGATGTTGATTAAGCAAAATGATATCACATCTAAAATTAAATTTACATAGCTGAAGATTAAATGGCTAATGAAGGATAAAATCAGCATATGTGCATTAATGAAATGCCATCTAGCACAGGGATGAGGGAAATATTGGTATGCAGGCCTAAATGGGAATTAAAACTTCCAACAGGATGTGTGAAAAACAGAACGCAGAATTTCATTAACAGAAAGATTGAAAATACTAAGAGGGATGCGGCACATTAGTTCATTAGGCCAAGTTCACATTGGTGCCGATTTCCATTGTTTGGCTCATTCCCGAGAGCCGAACAATGGAACTGGTATATTCGCCGAGTGGACCTCGCTGACTAGAATGGGGTAGACTTACATGGCTGATCACCCAGGAAGCATTTACAATTAGAACACTCCTAAATTGTAGGTCAGAGTACGTAATTTATGTGTCTCTATAAATCGCGTTGTGAGAGAACTATATATTCCTTGTGTAGCTAGATCAATAAGCATCGCTCAAATACTTCAAAAAGCTACATGTAAGGGAGCGTTCCCATAGCGCTATTGTACAGGCTATGTAACTCCACTTGGGGGTGGATATTCTCAACAGCGGTTGAAAAAGCATGGTGACGGAATCCGCAAAGGGAAACAAATGGGGCCATTCACCTCTTTGGTGCACTATGTAAGGAGTCTGCACGTAGCGTGATTGTACAGGCCATGTGACTCTGGGATGAGGCACAAAACAAAATCTTGAACATATTTAACCTATAGACGAATCTCGATTTTCCTATTTTTGCTAACCCCTCCCCCCCCCCCACGAACTGTACAAAAAAATACTGAGACAATTTAACCCTTTCCAATCCACTTTGTATTCTGTTTTTTCTAGGGGGCTTCCTCTTTTTCTGCCATTATACAACGGCACTATCTGCTGGCTAAAGCCAGTACTGCATGAGGTGACATGCTGGATAGGCTCCGACAGCAGAGAGGCTGGCAATATACAGTAAGAGAACCCCGACGGACGCCTTCCAACATCGCTGCTGTACAGCCTTAAATCATAATGTCTTCAGGAGGTCAGACAGTGGATTGGAAAGGGTTAATCAAGTGTTTTCTTAGTATATCCCAAATAGCTATTAGTGACAAAAAATTACTATAAAAGAGAAGGATTTGTTGTGTGGGTGTAGGGCTCTCCACTATTGAAACCGTGTCCATCACCATGGTGATATTGCGCTGCCACGTGGCAGCGATGTGGCTTTTTGTGGTGCCAGTAATAGATATTACAGAATCATTAATATGGCAGCACAAGTACATATACCGTAATACAGGTGCGGATATGCCAGTGCAGAGAAATAACACTATTAATTGTGACATTTTCTTTTTCTCTCCCTGCTTCTGAGACCCAACATTTAGTTTTCCATCGATGTAGCTGTATGGTGACTTGTTTTCTGTGGGTCAAATTTTTTTTTTCACTGGCACCATTTTGGGGTACATATTTTTTTTTGGAGTGGGTGTAGAAGAAAAGCACTGCAATTTCACAAATTTTTCCTTCTATTTTTTATTGTTCAATGTTTGGATTAAATCATATGCCAGAGATCGCTTCTCGTGCGATCAGTTTTTGCACGCAGAAAACCGAACAATGTATCGGCCCGTGTAAAAATGCCGGAAAGATCCGCGGCCAGCTCCGCCTCCCTTCACTGAGCAATGCTTGTTCCTGTCTGGAGTCTGCACCCAACATGTCGTCCTGTGTAAAAAGGGCCCTAACACAGAAGTAGTAATGTTAACCCCTTACGCCCCCTTAGCATAAAATCGATCATTCGCCAGAGAGATAGCAGGGACCGCACGGTGTTCTCCACGTGAGTAGCCGATTACATTGTATTCAGCTGACAGCCCGTGACCGCCCATGCGAAGACAATGCAGCTGAGTGTAAAGTCCAGACCACATGCCTGAATTTCCAAACAGCCGCTGGAGGCTCATTTACATGCAAATAAAGCTGATAAAGTGCTAATGGGCATTAGTGCCCATTAGTACTTTATGCAAAGTGATCGCTACAACTGTCAATCTTTCAATCGTTTGAAAGATTGTCTTTGCGTGTAAAAGAGCCTTAAGGGTACTTAATTACACACTCATTAGCACACTTAGCTTTCCGCCAGAGACAACAACTCAGGCCACGAAACTTGTCATATAAATAAAGCCTCCGGACACACTTCCAGAGTGCCCGAGTTGCGCCCAAGAGACTTGGGTATAACTCGCATTGCAAACCACCGGTCTATGCGCTCTCCAATACACCGTCGGGCAGCACATTGACATGCCTTTGCATGTCCTAATTCTCATCTGCGATATGTTCAAGAATAGGAGACGTGCTAAGTTTTTTCCCGCAGTCCGTTTTGTGTAAAAAAAAAAACAAAAAAACAAAAACCTCTGTAGTGTCTTCTGCTTCATTGATTATGGGTCCGTATGAGGTCCGTGTGTCATCCATATTATTCACATCCAACACACAGATTGGAAAAAAAAAAAAAAAACTCAAGTTGCCACAACCCAACAATCTAAACCTGTGTCGTGCCAAAAATCACCATGTAGCCACCTTCTGTCAACAGCCTGGTGGGCTATTAAAGGGATTCCCCCAATTAACACAACTCCTGCCCGGATGTCTTATTTAAGAAACCCTCTGGTTTTACGACAAAATTTTGGCCCACGACCAAAGGAAGGTGGGTGGGGCATATGATCAGCAGTTCTACTTTGCCAGATCCCATTTTGGTCCATCCAAGTTGGCCAACGTTTTTTGCCGTCTAACTACTCCCCACAGTCCATTGGCAGAGTTAGACTAACAGTGCGCTATACTTGCTCTTTGACTGGCCAGGACTGTTCATGTGATCAATACTGACCAACCAGAGAGCAGTGCACAGTGTGCATTAATTAGAAAATTGCAGCCACCATCTTGGATGCCCAAAAATAGGACCTGGAATTGGCAAGACAGCAGAGAAGAACAACTATAGGTAAACCCCAACCCCTTCAGAATTTTGTCCTGAAACTGAAGGGTTTCTTTCAGACACATGGACATCATAGAGGGGGGTTTCCTACTCGAGAACACCATCTATGAGCCAGAGCAGAGAGTGGCAGTGTATAAGCACTCATTCACCTTTCCAATCCACTATCTGATGTCTAAAGACATCCTGATTGAAGGCTGTACAGCCCTGATGTCGAAAGACATCTGACAGAATATTCTTACTGTAGATTACTGGCCGCTCTGTTGTCGGGGGCCTCTCCAGCATGTCACATACCGCAATACTGGCTCTAGCCAGCAGATGGCGCCATTGCATAATGGCAGAAAGAGAAAGCGCCCTAGGAAACCCTGAATCCAAAATTGGATTGCAAAGGGTTCAGGGAAACTTGAGCAGTCATGGAGCATTACATAGACAACCATCCATCTGACAATACTTCCTCTGGCAGAATCAACTGTTGGCTCGGAGTTCAGGGGGCAGGATCGGGGGCGATCAGCTGATCGCCCTGGCGAATGGATATTGAAATAGGTTGTATTTGAGGCGTCAGCCCTTTAAATTATTCCTAGCAACAAGTAAAATGGCAAAGTTTTTCTATACGAACTATCTGTAACAAACGTCTAACCCTTCTAATGTGATTTAATGGTCCGATGATGGGAATATTAAGAGACGACGATTGCAGATGTGCAGAAAATGAAGTTCCGAAATTAAATTTAAATTGACGCGGTATAATAAATGTAAAGTTCCTTCCCAAGCTCTGCGATATTGTTCCTCGCCCCAAGTTCTAGGCCTGGTTCAATAATGACTTTCTAGCAGCGCAGTCACGCCAAGCAAGAAGGCAGATGAAATATTACATTAGGAGTTTGCTAAGTGCTGAGATTTGCACCTTCAGTGCTGATAATTGAAGTTTCTTTCTACCAGCTCAACACTTCTGATACGTGGAGACACTTCAGGCGGCTTTATAGAACCGGGCGAAACACATTTTATTGCCAATAAAACGCATCTGGCATATGAGATTGGGAAACAAGACTGGCAAAATAATGAAAGCGAAAGCCGAGAGAAAACACTTGATTACAGGCAGTTCTCCTCCACGCCTCGCCGCTGACATATGCTGACAGCGCGCTTTTAAAGGGGAACGCCGCGCTTTACAAAGGCTGAAGGCAGATTTTCTTGGCAGTAAATGTTTATTCAGTTTATCATAACGCCTGGAGAGAAGGAAGCCTCATCTGATCACATTTGGGTCCTATAGTTATAGTTAGGCCACCCCATTGGCAGTGCCTTGGGGCGCTTTTACACGGAACGAAAATGGCTGCATCATTCGAATTTGAACAATAATCAGTATAATCGTTCATTGTAAACACGGCCAGTGATTGAATGATAATTTATTGGGAACCCATGAAAAATAAGTGAACACAAGTCAAGTTACTTGTAAGCCAAATCCTGGCCCAGGGCTTAGTGCAGTAGCATCGCAGTACTGGAAGCAGAGGTCAAATCTGGGCAATATCTGCATGGGGTTTGTACGTTCTTCTGACATTTGCCGGGTTTCGTCCTATACGTATAAAAAAAAAAAAATGTAGCCACCAAATATATAATGTTAACAGAAAAAACACTTACTGTACTAGAATTTACATTTCCCATCCAGAGTGCCATCATAGCCGCAGAATAAAGGTCCATTTACACGCAACGATCATCTCTCAAAATTTGTTAAAACGATGGCATTTGAGTGATAATCGGTGCGTGTAAATGCTCACATCATTCACTCTTCGGCTGAACAATGATTTTAAGGAGAGCTTAAAATCCATTGTACAGGGGAAGAATAGATAACACAGACCACACGCTGTGTTTTCTACGGGAGCGGCTGATTGCATTGTATTCGTGCCGGCAGCCCATGACAGCCAGTGCGAGAACAAAGGAGCTGTTTGCAGAGCTCAGACCACCTGCTGAATTCTGCAAGCAGCTCCTGGGGGTTCATTTACACACAAATAAAGCTGATAAAGTGCTAATGGGCATTAGTGCCCATTAGTACTTTATGCAAAGTGATTGCTAAAACTGTCAATCTTTCAATCGTTTGAAGGATTGTCTCTGCGTGCAAATGAGCCTTACTCTACATAGATCTTAAACTCTCATCCCAGTAACCAACTACACATCAGACCAACACGTACGGTAGTAGAATAGCCCCAACTGATGCACCTCACTACAACTTAAAAATCCCGTATAGTGCTCCCACACACACCAAGTAAAAATCCCATCTGGCACCACACCCACATCCTCACCAGCCTCACAGAATGCCATCCGTCGTCCCTCATGTAGTACAATTATCCTAACCTGCACTTTCTCCCACTTTATACAATAATCCCGTGCAGCATACCTCTACCCACCATACATACCACCATGCTGTGCTCTTTACCCCACATGCAATAATCCCATGCTCTTAGTTTTACCCCGCCATAAAATAAATCCATGCTGCCCTCTTTACCCCCACCATAGAGGGGGGGGGGGGTGTCTCACACGAGTGGATTTGAATTGTGGATTAACGATTGTCATCTGCGTGTACAATGCGGGCATTGAAATGCATTGACTTTTGCCGGTTCGCTCACACTTGCGGGTAGCAATTGTGGATTCTGCAAGTGGAATAAAAATGGCAGCATGCTCCATCTTACTGCAAATTCAGGGAGTATGAGCTCTAATGATCTCTATGGATGCATGCGATTTGCAGTGCATGCGCAATTAATAAATAATAATTAATAATAATCTTTATTTGTATAGCGCCAACTTATTCCGCAGCGCTTAATTAAGATTGTGTATGGGCATGGATTTGCACCCTAGTTGCTATGAGACCAGATATAAATTGTATAAAGAAAGCAGAAATTAGTGGGCAGACAATGTAGGACAGAGTCTGGGGAGCAACAGTATCTAGACTGTCTACAACCTCCACTAATTCTTCTGGGCTCTTCCTCCACAAGTAGAAGTGTTTTTTTTTTTAATGGTTTATACTACTTTCAAAATAAGTAGTATAAACCAGCCAAGCACAAGAGAATGTCGCCTGAGTGATAGAAGGGTGTTTCAAGAAGGTCGGGCTACTTTTGGATTTCATTCCCTGCTCGCGATCTTTCTTCAACGTGGACCATATGCTGTTGATATACGTAAAAAACCCCATGCATATGCGGACTGTTGCAATTTGTTTCTGTGATCATCCTCAGGTCTTCCAATGTAGATAGTAGCACGCAGAATCTGACCCATTTGTGTGAGCCCGGCTTTGTATGTTGAACTCTCCCCCAACAAGGTAATAATCCTATCCAGCACAACACCTCATCGCAAAATAATCTCATTCAGGGTTTCCCCCACAGTGCAATTATCCCACCCGGCACTTACTCGCTTTCCACTTTTCCCCATGTGCAAAAATCCTATCCAGAGAGATCTGGTGGGCTGAAGGACCTGTGGTGATGTCCTGAATCAGGATGCATGTAGTAGAGCCGTGTGTGTAATGTGTGGGAATCAGGATGGATGTAGTAATGATGTGTGGGCATCATAATGGATGTACCATGTAGCACAGCTGTGTGCCAAAAACACTGGTACTATAATTTCCCTAATAATTAGTAGTCCTTCCTACAAAGCTGTCCACCACGCGGCACCTTTCCAACATCTGTTCTCTTATCTCTATTTTCTTCCTGCTCTCCTAACGATTTGCTCTCATGTCCCTCCCATAACCAGGTGCCATCCATATTCCATGTCTCATTTCACACTGTATTTCCCTACAATCAGGTGTATAAAACCTTCAAAATACACATCAGGTATAAATTTTGATATTGAATGTGAGGTTTGACATATTAAGGTCTTGAAAGCTCATTTAAACCCGCTTTCATACATTCAAATTCTTCCATCAGAAAACAAGTTCATTTATCCGCTGCCGCCATCCGACCGTTCACCGCGGTACAGTCAATCTACGAGGAGAAGGCAAAAATGACAATTTCAGTAAAGAATAATGAAGCTCTGACCTCCGAAACGGAAAAGGTCAAAAAATCTATTTTCAAAACTTGGGCAGCTATGTGGCAACTTAATTGGAATCCATGGAAACTATTTTATTGCTGGAAATATTGATTGCACATTTCTCTGCATCAGTAAACATGTCAGCGGAGCGCCTTCACACGGCCTCACAGGAGAGACGCGGATGCCGGTGTCAGGAGACTGCGCTCTTACCGGAAATATTGTACACAGGTTAAAGGATAACCAGTTATAAAGAGTTTGTATAAAAGTTGGGTCCAAGTCACGTGTGGCCGTATCCCGGGCCCGGACACAAGTTCATTTATAAGTCACTAGTTACATGTTGTGTTCCTGGTCATTTCCTACAGGCACGGAAAAGTTAGTAAAAACTGGAGTTCCCCATTGGAGAGTTAAGACCTGTGGGAAAAGGCTTCTAAAGGGCCACGAATTCTGTGCCAGTATGACAAGTAATCTAATAATTTGCTGATCAGTGGGGATCTCACCGCTGAGACCCCGCCAGTCTCAAGAGCAGGACTCCAGTGTCTGGCTCTGCCTGTCACTGTAGGGGTTCCTTCTCTCTCCACAGGGACATCAGTGGCATGCTTGGCTAGCGCTCCATTCATTTCAATGGCTAACAGAAACGGTCGAGCGGCTGCCACATGGCTATCCCTGCAACCCCACTGAAAGGGAGTTGAGTGCCAATGCAGCCAGCATTCTATTCAGTCCCTTCTCACGGGGTGGGGTGCAAAAAAAACCCCAGTGTGGACAACGGGGGAGACGGGATCCCCGTTCTTGACATCAGTGTGGGTCTCATTGGTGAGACCCCCACCCCCCCCAACCATTCAGCAAGTTATCCCTATTCTGTGGAGATAACTTCTAATTTGGTAGAACCCTTACAAGGGTACAACCAGTTGGGGGAGTAATAAGTAAATTACCTGAAAGCACTGCAGAATAAGTTGGCGCTCTGCAACTAACAAGTCCCTCCCCCTTTTATCTGAATTTGGGTGTATGACTACACGCAGGTGACTACGATATCTGGCCCAATATCACACTTGGTGATGCGTTTTACCTGCGGATTCAAGGAGATTTTCAGGCAAAAGCGCCTCGCATCGCTTCTGTGATTTTCCGTTCCTCTTGCGCAAGTTTCACACACAAAAGAGGATCGAAAGTGTTCCCCATTGATATCAATGGGAAACCTTGCATCGCACCAGCATGCATATCGCACGCCATACAAGAGCCATCCGATGTATACCAGGTCCCTTTGAAATCAATGGGCGATGCCTTCCGAGGAGAAAAAAAAAAAAAAAACCACGCCACAATTTTTCTTCCCTCACAGCCTCTCATATGTATGACTCCATTCGAAATAACGGCGTTCATACTCACTCGAGTCACAAATCTCGCAACGCATATAAACCCGTGCGATATTAGAGCTCGTGTCAAACCGGCCTAACAGTCCGCACCTTATGGACCACTGCTCTCCTTAGCCTTCTCTATGTGTCACGCTGCGCAGATCACCAGGCTGGGAGTCTTTGTAAAATTGAAATGAAATTAATTAAAATTTAGAATTAAATTAATTAAAACAGCAATGGAAACGATGGATGCAAGATAAGAATTTATTTTTGTGACTCTAGATGCAGCACTTTAGGCTGGGTGCACACAGGGCGGATTTCCCTGCGGAATTTCGCTGCGCAAATCTACCTGCGGCTGCTAATCCCGGGGGTTAGCCAGCCATGTGAATGAGATTTGTCAATAATCTCGTCAACAAGGGGCGGACAATCATCGCAGCAAAGCCGGAGTTAGCCGGCGCTGCGGCACGGATTCTCGGGATGAAGCAGGTCATTTTTTTTTTTTCCATTGCGGCCTCGCTCCTCTATGCAGTGAAGCCACTCCAAGCCGCGGGTTTTGAAGCAGCGCTTATCCCGCGGAAATCTCATGGTTTTTCGCTGCGGCAAAACCGCGAGATTTCCGAGTGAAAGCGTCCCGTGGGAACCCAGCATCAGTGTTCCGTATATTATTTATATATCTATCTTATTCATTTTGTCAATATAACATACCTTAACAAAAAAAAAAAACAATAGTGTAATGAGAAGTTACAGGCCGTTGTAATATAGCTTGTGTTTTAGTTCCTCACCATTTTATCATATCCCCCTTTAGTTTCGGCCACTTTTCCTCACAGTCGAGATTTTCCATAGCCTTATTAAAGGGAACCTGTCACCAGGTTCATGCTGCCTGCCTAATGGCCAATATGAACCAAGGACAGATCCGCCCAACATTTCAGAATAGACTCCCCCGAGTCAGAGAGAGGGGCCGCGTGGGGCTCTACCCGCCAGCAGCACGATGACCGACAGCTCTCTCCCTGCTTGTGCGATCCAAGCAGCAAGACCCCGATGACCGGTTCCCTTTAAATTTACACTCTATGCAGAATCACTTATTTTCCAGGCGACACCTGATTTTATTTGAGTCCGATTCGACTAAACAGAGTTGACAAGGCCTCTGAACGCCTCTTCTAGTGACGAGCGACAAGAATTAGTTTGTGGTCAATTTTCGAAACTATATTGCGAGTCAGGACAGCCAATTCCGCCTCCCGTTAAGGTCAATTGAAGAAAAATCGGGTTCTCTAATTCGGCATCCAATAGTGGAGGTGTTGGCAGCCCAGAGGTTAGCACTGCTGCCTAGGTTCAAATCCACATCAAGGTCAAATGTGAAACTACAACTCCTGTCCTTCCTGCTCCAATAGGAACGCTGATATTTTTTGGCAATTTTTGCTAAAAATCTTAACGAGATGATCCAATTTAGCAAAAAGAAAAAAAAAACGTTTTTAATGGCCCGAAAGATGAGGAAGAGCAACACTTTTCTCTTGTGCGTGTAGTTCCCTTTAAGAGCAGCGTTGCCCTTTTGCCGTAGAGTGGTTGAACCTGCTGATCGGGATGGTGTCACCGTGTTCTCTACAGCTGGAACGGCTTTCATAAATAACATAACTTGAGCAAATATTGTCAGCGCTGTTATTTTTGGAACGACTCCCGGCTAAGCCAGGATGTAAGAGAAACATCAAAGAAAGCCTGAGAATCGGCACCTGACACGTCATTAGTCTTAAGGAACCACGCCGAAAGGTTAGCGAGGAGGAAGTCGCTCACAGCCCGCCGCTTCAGATTCTCAATGGCAAAGTGTGCAGAACAAGGGCGAGTTCACACACAGCAGATTGTGGTTGTGGGATGATTGCCGCAACTCTGCAACTGAGTGGAGTACAATGTAGGTGAATGGGGTTGAAAAAAAATAAAAAATAAAAAAAAAACACACTCATTTCATGCGTGCAGCGGAGGAGATCCACAGTGGAAACAGTTACGCTCCGGATTTTTTATAGTCGTACTACGCTCAGTCATGGAAAAACAATGGATTCACAGTAAATGTATTCTTTAGGCTATAGGTGGATTCGCCGTGGATATCTCATGTGGACCCTCCGCACGGAAAATCCGCAGCATTTACAACAGAAGCAAAGTGGAGGAGATTTTAAAAATTTTGTTTACACCCCCCAGGGAAAAAAAAAAAAAAAATTTACACAAAATCTGCGAGTAAAGCAGATCTTCAGCATGTCTGCCATAGCACTGGATTTTGGTACAGACTCCAACTCTTCAAATAAGGGGATGAATTCTGCATCATTTCATTTTGACACATAATTTGTATTGTGGACAATCCGCCCAAAAAAAAAACAAAAAAAAAAACACAAGACTTCTGCCCCTCCCCCCCCCCCCCCCCCCACCTTCCCCTGTACATTTTATTATAGGCCAATGCCACCAAAATTAGCAAGTTCGGCAAACATTTACAAGAGGCGTTTGAGCGGCTTAAAGTGACCCTTGAGTGATACTTTTATTTCTTTCCACATACCTGATAAGTGTTGCCCAACTTAATCAAAGTGCGTGAAAGTAGATGAACTAAGAATATCACCTTACAAAGAGGCCCTTTCACAGATTCCCCTGAGCCGCGGATGTACCGCCATCAGAAAAAAAAAAAGAAAAGGTTAGCTTAAGATTCCTTTTACATGGGACAACTAAGTTGAAATCCAACTTTGCGATCCTTTACTCTGTAACATCTGCTGTTAAGGAAGAGTCGGGAGGGCACCATACACGTTGATCAGCCGGACCCACTTCAATCGGTGGGTTTAGCAGATAGAATAGACATACTAAGTGGTTATGATTGTACCACTAAAAAAACTGGTTTGAAAACAACCAGCAGAATTGTGATTGCAGCTCCGGCCGATGATACAAGCTTTACTACCACAAGCAAACTTAAAAGGTTGCGTAGCTTATCAATCTACATAAAGCAACATGGCATCAGATAGTCACCAGCTGATTTTTCTTCCACTCATAGAGCCACCTGGTGTAGTAGGACTCTTTCCATTTCTGCAGCGCAGTGTGAGGAGTCCTCCAGGTCATGTGACCGCTGTTTGATTGTAGGAACATACATTTCCCATAAACCGCTTGCTTCTCAAACAAAGTTCCCTGCAGGCTACCACGTGCAGCTAAAGTTTGTCATGTAAAATAACACTTATTGTTAGAGGCAGCAGATAGCGTGCAAACAAGAAAAATAAGAAAATATTAAAAACGTACTTTTTCAATGTTCGCTGCAACGGTCTGATCCCGAAAGGGACTGCTGCCGCCATAGTCCGTACAATGCGACAACTCAGCCAATCACAGGCCTCTGAAAGCCCCTTTAAACTATCATTTCTAGCCCATTTTATTGGCTATTGCATAGCCCAGAGTGATGCAGTGCAGATGAAGCAGAAGAGATGTCTTCTTGCTCTGCCGGGTTTTACGTCATCACACTGTAGCGGCACATATCAGTTATCTGGACCTCGGGCCGGCTGGTACGTTGTGTGACTTTATATCAGAAGATAAAACCAAAAAACGATAAAACCGCACGGTCTGGTTACATCCGTTTTACAAACCGAAGTTTGTCCTGGCCTGACGGCGGGTCACCAGACCCGAACTCTGAGCACCACACATACATTCAAATCAAAGTTCAAGTGCAGAGACCCGCCGTCAGGCCAGGAACTGCCAAAGTCCGTATGTTAAACGGATGTACCAAAAGAGCTAAGGGTGCGATCAGGCATAGCCAGTTTGATAAAGACCCTACAACATTTGGGTCGAAACGTTGCTGCTGGTTGTGGTGTGCAATAAAGGACCCATCTAAGGCCGCCTGCAGACGAGCGGGTCGGATCCGGCAGCGAGAATTCTCGCCGTGGGACCCGACCCAAGAGCCTGCAGGGACGAGCGCGTACTCACCCGCGCCTGGCGGCCCCGGCTCTTTCATGTGCCGGTTGCGGCGCAGCCGGCGCATGCGCAGACCGGAGCCGGCGGCCGGGTGAGTGCGTGCCCCGCACAAAAATAGGACATGCCGCGGTTTGTTTGCCGCGCGAAATTTCGCGCGGCCAAACCGCGGCCGTCTGCATAGGAGTGCGTATTGTAATGCACTCCTATGCAAACTTTCAGTGGCGGAAATCCCGCGGGAAATACCGCTGCGGGATTTCCGCCCGTGTGCAGGTGGCCTTACACGGATGTATTTTAACTGCACCTACTGATGCTGCCTTGGACTTTATTTACTTTAGGCATAGCCAGTTTGGTGCAAAGTTTACCCTTTCAAATGGATGGAGTGAAATGTGCGGCAGATCTGCACCAAAAACACGAGCAATCTGGTGCAGATTTGCAGATATCTTCTGTGGAAGGTGCCCGCCATGGAGTATCTGCAGCAACTCAGCCATGTGCGACCATACCATAAATGTATGTTTATTAATGCTGATATCCTCCTTCATATCTGCCACCTGCACCCATATATACACACTATGTAAATACAAAGTATTCTGGAAGCATTTATGCATCTGCAATTCAGAGGAGTATTTCGGCCTGACCGCGGGTCTCCTGAGCCCAACTCAGGAATTTCAGAAAAAAAAATTTTAAATTAAAAAAAACAAAAAAAAAACAAATAAAAAGTTTGGAAAGGGTTAAACCAGCAAGAAAACTGTACTATTCGCCATGGCAGGAACACATTTTTGGAGCCAAAGATAAACTTAGTAAGTCATGAAGAAATGACTCCTAGAAAAAACAATTCTGACCTCATTTTAAAACAAATCTCAACAAATCTCAATGTTCACAGTTTACAGCTGGTGCCCAAACGTCTAGTAGAGAAAAGCGTAAATTACGGTCTCAGTAGGGCGACTTCACTCTGGACGTTGCCATCAGCCACGACATGAGCAATCACTATGAGAACACCGAGCGGCATCAGTACAGCAAGCAGAGACCACCGGAGTCACCAGAACCTCTTACAAGACTGGATTCACACGGTTCTAGGAAACTGCAGATCTTCTGCGGCGGAAAATCCCTATTTCATAGTAAAGGCGATGCGGAGACGTCTCCGGAAGCGTCATAGACATGCTACAGGAGCAAATCCGCAACATACACTGACCTACAGAGTGGATTAAAGGGACAGGACGTATCTTGGTCCTAAAGATGCAACAATTAGTTGGTTTTTTTTGGGGGGGGGGGGCGGGGTTCAACTCCACTTTTCATAAGCCGTAACTTTTGCTGTCATTTACCCGTCGGCGGGGCCGCATTAGGCTTGTTTTTTGCATAACAAGCTGTAGTTTTTATTGGTACCATTTTTGGGATGCATACAATGTATTGTTTTTTTTGTAGGTTTTTTTGGAGATCAGTAGAAAGGACTAAAAAAAAATATATATATATATATAAATAAAAAGCCCACTCCTTAAGGGCTCCCTCACACAGGCGTTTGCAGAAACGCAGCGCTTTTCAATGCTGAGTTTACTGCGGTTTCAGCAGTGATGTCATTCCTTTTTTTTTTTTACAAGGTTTTGGCTGTTTTTTCAGCACGGCTGAAAAAAAACCCAATCCTCACCTAGCTGGCGCCGTCCGGGTCCCTCCAACCGCTGCTCTCCGGAACCTGCTAGGTGAGTATTGTTTTTGCTTTTTAGGTAGTGCACCTAGCGCTTGAGTTTAGCGCTGTCAAAAACGTGCTACCAAGTTGTACCATGTTTTCAGCAGCGCTGAAACCCCTGCCCATTCATTTCAATGGGCGACACACAGCTGAAGATAGAACATGCATCGCTGTTGAAGACGCTGCGTTTTGACTCTTGTGTGAGCAATCAAATGGGAGCGTTGTACCGCGTTTACTGCAGCGCTGAAAAGGCAGCGCTAAACTCCTGTACAAAACCCGCCTGGGGAGGCCTAATTCTGCCATTATTTATTTCTACAGCATTAATTATGCAACATAAATGATAGAAGTTTTTCTGTGGGTTGGTACAATTACAATACCAAAATTCTAGAATTTTTATGGTATTCCACTTCTGCACAAAAAAAGGCAAAAATAATATTTTTATTTTTCATCGCCACATTCAAAGTCCCACAACATGTAAACACCTCCCATCCCTGGGGGATTTCACATGGATGGTTGGGGCGATATCAGATCATGATTTACAGCCATATAAAGTTAGCCTTTGGCCTCGTTCCCACGAGCGTGTGTTCGCGCATACATAGGTGCGCACAAAACTGTGCATCCACATACGTGCAAAAACCCGCGTGAATAAAACTCCGTGCACCATTGCTTTCAACAGGGCCGCCGTTGCTGTCAGCGGCCCCATTGAAAGCAATGGCCTGCCGCCAACCCCTGCAGGGATTTTCGGAGAAGGGCTTCAGATATAAGCCCTTCCCTGAAAATCATCCCTAGCTTGTGTAAGAAATAAAAAAAAACATATATACTCACCTCTCCGCCGCTGTGGGCTCAGGCGTGTCTAGCCGCTTGGTCCTCCTGAACTGCTCTGAAGCTCTTTCAATGAATTCAATGAATGGCCAAGCGCTGCCTGTGATTGGCTGAGTGCTGTGACCAATCACAGGCAGCGCTCAGCTGTCATTTCGATGAATGGCTGAGCGCTGGTTGCGACTGGCTGAGCGCTCAGCCAATCAGATACAGCCCTTTCAGCAGGCGGGGATATTTAATTCCCACTTGCTGAAAGAGCTTCAGAGCAGTGCAGGGAGACAAGTGGCTAGACGCACCTGAGCCCCACAGCAATGGTGAAGCAAGTATATATTTATTTTTTTTATTTTTTATTTTTTTACACATGCTAGGGATGATTTTCAGGGAAGGGCTTATATTTAAAGCCATTCCCCAAAATCACTGCAGGGGCTGCTGGCAGACCATTGCTTTTAAAGGGACCGCTGGCAGCAGTGGCGGCCCCATTGAAATGAATGGGAGAACATCACGATCCTTTGCCACAGCTGTGCCAGCTGTGGCAGGGGATTCTTTCCTCCTCGTGGGGAGTCCCTTTGTCACTGAACACTGTGACAGTGCTGTCACACTGTTCAGTGACAAGGGGACTCCCCACAGGCAATATTTACACGCACCACAGACCTATGGTGCACGCATGTCCTATCTTTTACAGGTGCGCGCTTTTGCACGCCTGTAAAACACGTACATGTGAGCACACCATAGAGAAACCAATGGTTCAAATAGATGCACGGTTTTGTGCACACATATGTACGCGCGAACACACGCTCATGTGAACACGGCCTTAAGCTTTTTTTTTAAAGTTTTTTTAAACTATAACGTTTGCCATGCAGGTAACATGCATGTTCAATGTATTGCACAGGTCGTTAGACGCAATAATACCAAACATACGAGTTTAATTTTTTTTTCTAAATAAAGAGGGGAAGCGCACAAACAAAAGTTTGACATTTTTTTTATTACCATTTATTTATTTTTTACATCTTTTATGTCCCTGTAGGGGACTTGAACTTACAATGCTCTGATCGCACTGACAATACACTGCAGTATTTCTGTATTGCGATGCATTATTGCTTCGCATAGCGATCACAATACTGCTCTAATGTTTAATGCAAAGTTGTACTTAAGCTGTGCGGGCTCCTATATTAATTCAGGGATTTGCCATCATAAATATGTATTCCTTATGCCATCCCCCCATTAGAATTAGTTTTCCTCTTAAAAGGGGTTGTTGGTATTATTGTATCTTGTCACCACCAGGAAGTAGTGGTGGAGACAAGATTGTGGAGGCTTGACACAACGGTGACGCTCCCTGTTCATGATTGGCTGGCCCATTCCTCAGCATCACAGGTCCTGGCACTCACTACTGCGGTTTACTGTAGTGATGTTCCAATGCCATCTGCACTGCAGCAGCGACTGTTGCCGACGGTGCCCTGGCAGCACCGCTGCTGTCACTGTGAATGGGCATCTCCCGTTGCAATGTCCCCTGGCCTGGTAGTGTGGCACCTGCGGTCCCCTTTACCAACCGCTCTGTGAGGGTCCCCAGCAACAGTAATGTCAGAGCTCCTGGCCTGCTGTCAGCCATCCGTCTTCTCATGCTGTGGTGGAGAAGGCAGGGCAGCGATGCGGCGGTGGCCAGATGGGAGCAGTGCACAGCGCCACTAATCCCTTACCCTAACCCTCCTGGCCAGCCAAAAAGCAGTACATATACTACAGCTAGCACCTTCAAGGACCTTTAAAAAGTCACAAATCAGGAGCTAGGGGTGTGACAAAGGGCGTTCCTCCATCCAAGCCCTGTCAAACCCCTTGCTTCCTGGTGGTGACAAGATACAACAATACCGGGATTGTCCACCTTATTTTATTCTTAGCAAAAACAGGCTGGCCCTGCAAAAAAATAATAAAGGAGCTTCTACTCCCCTCTCCCAGTATTTGTGCTGCTGTCCTTTTGTTTACAGGCTGCTGCAGCCAATGACTGAGCACAGCAAGCAATCAGTGAGCTCCCCTACTGGCTGCAGCAGCCTGCAATTTCCTATACACAGGCTGGTGCAACCTATAGACATTATGTCATTGGGGAAACCCAGAGCAATGGCGGAGGTGAATATAAAATCCTTTATTATTTTACTTTTTTTTTTGCCAAGAAAGAAATATGTTGGACGGCCCCTTTAAGCAAAACTCTCTTAACCCCAGTACTTAGGGGTTGCCTTGACTAATGGACAAATCTGCTGTAAAATAGTTGTATAAACATCAGTTTTGGCAATGAAAGGGTTAAGGTAGACTGATCAATTGCATTTCACTGTGTAAACACTTCAGCTTTAAACCAACTTCTAAGAAGCGATAATAAATATAGCAGCATGAAGTAATACTGCAATGTACTATATATAAGTGCCCTCTGGTATGGGCGCCCGCTGCAGAGAAGGTCACTTCCTGTGAATCTCCGCAGTACGATGAACGTGACTCCTAGATGTTAGCAGCAGCTAACTGTTCTTTAATTTCAGATATTGTCGAATCAATAGCATGAATCTATTTACCAGACCGCCATGATGCTACAGCTCCCTCACCTTGCCAACCTGGTCCGCTGGCACAGACTAAACCACAGCATGTTATCCCTTAGGCTGCCTGTCCACGGCCGGGACGGAATATCACTAGCAATATTTTGCCACAGGGGAGGAGGGGGGGGGGGCACTGACAGGTCTTCGTGATTAGCCTATCTAAATGATAGGCTCACCACGGAGAATTGTGGCAAATCGCAGCATTCCACGATTTTAATTGCGCAGGTGGAGAATCGCGATGATTCCCCGCTCATGGACGTTGGGCTGCGCTCTCCATAGTTAGCTTTTCATGGCGGATCACACTATGACTATCGCCCGTGGACAGGCAGCCTTTGTCTACTTTTGTTTCAATTTCGTCCCCGTATTTCAATTACCCCCCCCAAACAGTCGGATGTCTCGCTCAGCGCCCCGTTAGCGGCTGCGTGTACACAGGATGATTATCACGCCAATTCCCTATTCCCAGGGATAATTTGGGTGATATTTGCCCCGTGTAAAGGTACCTTGAGGGCAGTTTCACATTTGCGTTGGAACCTCAAAGTTTCTGCCAAAATACTGGAAGAAAAAGGCGCGGCACGCAGCACGTTTATTCTATCCCAACGGTGCAGTAAAGCGGAATTACGGGTGCAGGTGTGAAACCACCTGAAGGCTTCTTACACACACCTGAGAAATTCGTGCGAGAATTGTGTATGGTGAGACGCACAAATATGGACCCCATTCTTTTGAGTGCGGTCAGACACATGAGCGATTTTTTTTGTGCATCATATTGCAGTACGGGGAAGAAAAAAAAAATTGCGGCACGTCCTATCTTTGGGCGTTCCCTTGAATTGCTTTCAACGGGACCGGCAAAGTATGTGAGGTTACTCATTGAAAACAATCGTTACCCCCCTGATGTGATGCGAGACTTTTTTTTTTTTTTAACACATCCATGGGGACATTGCGCTCGCCGTGTGCAATCAGCCTATGTCTCAATAGAAGATCAGTCAGCATGGCATGGGACGTACTTATAATCTTGTGTTTACACATCCTAGAAGTGACAGTTAGTGTCAAAGTAGTAATGAAAACTGAAACCATACTGCACATTACACCAGAGATAAACCTAAACTCCCCTGGTAATTCTTCTGCATTTAGTTTACTCTTTGTTTACAGGGCTGATCTGCACCGATCACCAAGGACAGAGTTTACGAATACTAACTCCATGAAGTCAGCAAAACTGCTAGCACGGGGCAGCTGCTGCTTTCCAGGCTCCATTAGGTCACAGATTTCCTCCCCATGATGCAATGCGCAGGACAGCGCCATATATGTGATGGAACGCGCCGTAACTTTTTCCCCATAACCTGCATCTACATCCTATCCATCCATAGGGCTCACCACAGCGTTGCACCGCCTACATCGCCTGCGCCACCTGACCCAAGCCCTCCCTTCTGCCAACAACCTACAATTAACAGCCCATCAAACACTTCCCCCAACTCCATAACCGCCGGCCGGATGCCACTTTATAGTTACAGACCCTTCTTGGAAAGAATACACAAGATTCTCGTAAAGGACATGAAAAACACTTCAAAATGTTACAAAGTAACAACCACAAGAAAAAAAAAGAAAGAAAAAAGTGTCACTTCCCAGAAGCGATCCGTGCCGAGTCCGAGTTTGAAATGCCACATACAGATTCGCCCGTTCACAGTGGCTATATCCACATACAGATCAATGGCGAAAACCCGCGAGGACGCACCCTGAGCGCACGTTCACACACCGGAATTCGCCACAAAGTTTTCCACAGCGAATTCCGTCAAAAAAAAAAAAAAAAAAAAAAAAACGAACATCAAAAACTGAATCTTTCTGCCGTGGTTTCTAGGGGAGGAATTTGCCGCAGAAAATTCTACGGCGAATGCCACCGTGTGACCTCACCTTAAGGCTCCGCCCACACAACGCTGGCGTGGATTTTTGGCGCGGGTCCACAGCAAACCTTACCACTTCAACTAAAAGGATAAAACCAGCAACAAAAACTACATTAAATGTGGCGAAACTGCTACATGCGAACGACCCCAACGCGCCATTTCTCCTGCAGCGGCCATGGGAGGGAATACTTGCGGCTGGGGCTTCCTCAGCAATGTCCGCCATTAATGCGGAGAACAAGACGCAGTGCGACCAACTGATCCCGCCGCGCCCTGCGCTGGCCAAGTGGTTATTTATTGCTCAGACGTATAAGCTTAACATAAACGCCCTTTCACACGGCGCGGCGCGATCATTAGTCGGGTCGCCCGAATACGCCAAAGTTTGTTCGTCGGCTGATTAAAGCATTTCCTCGCCTGTCGGCAGTACGCCAAGTAGTAACGGCCGCTCGGCCCTGCACCGCCGACAATCGGCGCAGAATCAGAGGGGTTGAGCCAAGTTATAGGACCCTCCACAGAGGAGGGCTTTATGAGACGTGGGGTCCATCAGAGACCCCCGCTGATCCCAAGAATTGGCAGAAGTTGTATCCGGATTCCAAATCTGCGCCGATGTGGCAGATTTGACTCGGTTTTCGATGCGCAAAACTTGCTGATGCAGAAATCCCACCGGGTGTAAATATACCCTCAGTGACGGCCAACACTGCAGAATGGGACCTCCCACCATAAGACAAGCGTATGAATAGACCACAGCGCAGTATATATGTAGACTACAGGGGGCGCCACCTGTCTCACCTGTCCAGGATCTGCTGCAGGGACACGCTGTTGGGTTCCGACATGACGTCCTCCGCTCCCGCCTCACAAGTCCATTCACAGTCCCAGCCCGGTAAACACTCCGTCCGCCGCTCCTGCACCGCGTATAACCGAGCCGCGGCTTGTTATTGTTGTCAGGTCACACCAGTCGTCGCTCCAGTGCCGTCACGTGATCCGCTGCCCGTGCGTACCGCGTCATACGCTGGTGACCTAACCCGGAAGCAATGGGGTCACGTGGGAGGCGTTGTCTAGGCAACGGCTGCCAGTGTCATAATGGACCTTGTGAAAAGTGATGGGCAAATGTGACTTGCAGCCAGATGGGAGTTGTAGTAATTTCACAAAAGCTAATAAGGGGACATCATTTGAAAAATCACTGATTTTGAGACTTTAACCCATTAAGGACACTACCTGTTTTGGCATTGAGGATGCAATGATTTTGGGGGGGATTTTCATTTCCACTTTTCAAGACCCATAACTTTTTTATGTTTCCGTCGACACGGCTTGTTTTTTGCGTGGCAAACTTTAGTTTTTATTGGTACCATTTTTGCGTGCACATGATGTATCGTAAAACTTGTTTTATTTTTGAGGAGAAAAAACATCAATTCTGGCATTTTCTAATTATTTTTTTTTACAGCGTCAATCATACAGCATATATGACACAATACATTTTTTCTGCGGATCGGTACGATTACAACGATACCAAAAGCATGATTTTGGGGGGGGGGGGTTCCTACTTTTGCACAATAAAACCCCTTTTTGTAAAATTATAATTATTTTTGCATCGCTGCATTCAAAGTCGCAAAACCTTTTTATTTTTCCATGGATGGAGCTCTGTGAGGGCTTGTTTTTTGCGCCACCAGCTGCGGTTCTTATTTGTATCATTTTGGGGTACATATGGCTTTTTTGAGCGCTTTTATTGCGCTTTTTGGGAGTTAAAATAAATAACAAGCATTTTGCCTCCGTTTTTTAACATTTTTTGCTAAGCAGGATAATTAGTGTGCTCAAATTATAGTGCAGGTTGTTACGGACACGATGATACCAAATTAGCGCGGGTTTTCTTGAATTTTTTAATTTTTAGATGTTTTTTTTAACACTATTTTTATTTTTATTTTTTTGTCCCTGAAGGGGACCTGATCCATAATAGCTATGACTGCTATAGTAAGGCATGGCAGGACATATGTACTGCAATGCCTTATCACTTGTAAGGCCTCATGTCCACGGCACATGCAGATTCACTGCGAGTCGTCATTAAAAGATTTTCTATTGCTTACGGGAGATTGTGGATTGCGTTTTTCCCGCACGGATGCACTGCAGATCATCCGCACGGAAAAAATTTGCGACCCCAGCCTTTTCCGCACCTCCCTAATTGATTTTAACCTTCAAATCCACAGTGCATCTGCATTTGCATTTAAATGTATTTGCGAATTCACTGCGGATCCTAAGCCCCCATAGAGATAAATGGAGCCACATCCGCGCGTGATCCGCGAATCATTTAAAACAAAATCCGCAGGTGTTAAATGAAGTGTTCTCTATGGGCGGCTTGAGCTGCGGGTGAACCGTCCATGGACATTAGGTCTAATGCAACTGTAGGCAATGGCAAAGCAGGACGCCATGGCAACCCGTCCGCCCTCCGCGATTACATAGCTGGGGTCCAATGATATCACAGAGGGAGCGCGCTCCCTCTCTAAACCCTTTACATGTCGTGATCTACATAGATCACGGCATGCTTGGGGTTAACAGCTGTGGTCGCTGTCCTCATGCACCCTGGCTGTTACAGCAGGAGGCAAGCTATTGGTAACAGCCGTCTGCCGGATGGCGCGGGCTCACTTCTGATCCTGCACCATCCACATGATGTAAGGTTATAAGTTAGTGCTATACAAATAAAGATTATTGTTATGTCCGGTCACATTAAGTACTATGCTGCCATGACGTAACCTTACGTCCTGTGGCGTTAAAGGGGTTAATTATCCCACACGGTGAACGTTGTCAGAAAAAAAAATGCCATTTTGTGATTTTATTTTTTGGTCACCCTGTCTTCAAGAAAAAAGTTAATAAAAGTCGATCAAAAAGTCATATGAACTCCAAAATGGTATAAATAGAAGGTACAGGACGTCCCACAAACTACGAGCCCTCATACAACTGTGTGGACTGAAAAATAAAAATGTTATATAGGTCAGAAAATGGTGGTAGAAAATAATTAATTTTTTTTCCAAAGTTATTTTATTTTTTAACAAGTAGTACAGCCAAAACATAAATTTGGTATTGTCACAATTGTACTGTAGTTTCTATTGCTACCATTTTGGAGTTCATATGACGGTTAAGAAAATTGTAGATCAATATATCAATTAATTGTTTTTGCTATTAGATTGTAGACTAGGAAGATATAGCATGCTGCTAGTATAAGTAGTGAAGGGGTTAAATGAAACCATTTCTATATACCAGTGAGTGGTACTGGGTAAGGCTGCATTCACACGAACGTATATTGGCTCGATTTTCACGCTGAGCCAATATACGTCGTCCTCATCTGCAGGGGGGGGGAGGATGGAAGAGCCAGGAGCAGGAACTGAGCTCCCGCCCACTCTCTGCCTCCCCTCCGCCCCTCTGCACTATTTGCAATGGGGAGAGATGGGGCGGGGCTAATTCTCGCCACTTAGCCCCGCCCCGCCTCCTTTCATTGCAAATAGTGCAGAGGGGTGGAGAGGAGGCAGAGGGGGCGGGAGCTCAGTTCCTGCTCCTGGCTCTTCCATCCTCCCGCCCCCCTGCAGATGAGGACGACGTATGTCGGCTCAGCGTGAAAACCGAGCCGATATACGTTCGTGTGAATGCAGCCTAAGGCCTCCTTCCCACGAACGGATTTACGCCGCGTAAATTCGCGGCAAAAATCCGCTGCGTTGCACCCTGCTATTAGGTTCTATTGAACCTAATAGCACAATGCTCACGATGCGTAATTCCACCGCGGAATTACGCACCGCGATTTCTCCCGTCCTCACCCGTAGCATGCTCTATTTTCTGCGGGTGAGGACGGGCTGTACGCGCTGACGGCTTCTATTGCAGTCAATGGAAGCCGTCCGTTCACGCTATCTCCCGCTGTAACCAGCGGGAGATAGCGTGAAAAAACGCTTTCCCGCCCACCGCCGTGCGTCATATGACGCCATATGACGCGGCCGGCCGCGTCACGTGACACGGCCGGTGACGCGGCGGCGGTGGGCGGTGACGGGCGGTGACGCGGCGGCGGTGGGCGGGGAAGCGATTTCACGCTATCTCCCGCAGGTAAGTATAGGGGCTCTGGGGGGCGCCGTGACGGGCTTCACTGCGTAATATTACGCGGCGGAGCCCGTCACGCTCGTGGGAAGGAGGCCTAAGAGAGAGATAAGATAGTCCTCCAAACCCCCTTCCCTTGCATTCCTTACCACTGAAATCATAAGGTTTCATTGTATATTATAGTTACACCTTAACAGGTGTGAACTTATGTTAATCATTTTAGTTGTAGCCTATCATGTATTCTTATTAGTTTTGGAGGTATGTACTTTTATTGTGATGTCATTTATTATATATAAACCACATGCAACTTTGAATAAATTAGAAATCACTTGATACCGCAAAAGGCTGGTGTGATTTGTATTTCTCCTAAAGGCCCATGCTTTCTACATGAGATCTGATTGTCTTCTCCTTGGTAAACAAATCAAATTCTCCTGACAATGACTTATTGATCGCTTTTATTACATTTTTTCTTGGAGACAGGGTGACGAAAAAGCGCAATTCTGGCGTTTTTTTCCTGACGACATTTACTATGCAGGGTATATAATGCATTACTTTGCTAGATCAGACATTTATGGGCGCAATGATACCAAATATGTTTTTGGGGTTTATTAAAAATTTTTTATTATAAATATGGCAAAAGGGGGTGGGAGGATTAACTTTTATTATGTTTTTTTTTTTTAATAATTACTAAAACTTTTTAAAACTGATGTTTACATTTCTTTAGTCTCCATCGGGGACAAGAACTTGCAATGGTTTGATCACTCCTGCAGTATGATGTAATGCCATAGTATTACATTATACTGTGATCAGATAGGCAATCTGTCAATCCACAGCGCAGGCATGGCTTTCAGAAGGCCCATGATCCCTCTTCACACAAACCCCGAACCTCCATGGCGTAAATGTATGTCCGGGAGCTTTAAGGGGTTAAAGGGGTTTTCCAAGATTTAACAAAAAGTTTTACAGGCTTAAAATGGTGTAAACTAAAGGAAAAAATGCTATACTCACCTACTCCGGTGACTCACGTCCAGAGCTGGAGCCCCAGTGCCTACTGCTCAGATCCGAGAAGAACCTGGTAGTGGTCATGTGCAGGACAGTGTGTATGTGACTGCTCAACAAACCAGAGCCTTCAGCAGCCATAGAACAATCACTCCTGAAGTCTGTGATTGGTTGAGCAGTCTCATGCACACCATACAGCGTAGGACCACCCACCAGTTTCATCCACATTCCTAGTGGCAGACACCAGCACTCCAGCTTTGAACAGGGAGCCACAAGAGTAGGCAAGTATATATATATATATTTTATTTTATATATTTTTACATATTTTTTGTAAAAGTCCCAGAAAGCAAACCCGTCATGCTGTTAGGGAAGGTGACAGTGACCTGGGTGATGTATTTTTTGTACACACGGCCTTCCTGGTTCCAGTGGCGTCACCCTCTGAAGTTGGCAGGCGGCACAAAAATCTATATTCAGAGTCCTTTATATGCGCTCTCCTATATAAGTCTATGGGAAAGGGCGCAGACGGAACTCTGAAATGAGTCAGATATTTTGGACTTCAAAGGAGAACAACGCTGGATCCAGGGAGCGGGTGAGTATGAAAAAAAATATCTCCCGGTCCCCTGTCACTTCCCCTAACAGCACTATAACTTAGTTTATGGAACTGTAGGGATGTAACAGGGTTTGATACCCTCAAGAATGGAATGAACCTCAGCCCAGTATTCTTGCATAAATGGAAAATATGAAAGGTCTGAAGGAGGCCAAGAGAGGTGTCCTCTTCCCAATTCAGAAATTGATTTGTAAGACTGTTGTCATTCAATAGAGGCTTCTGCACCAACTTCTGTATATTTGCAGCACTGACAACACACACCTGCTCAGCTGATCAGACAGGGTATCGAGCGACAGACCCCAGCCGATCAACTATTGATGACCTATACTGGGGCCACTAACGGGGTCACTTTTACTACTAGCGCCACTAACTGAGTCACTATTATTTCTGGAACCAGTAATGGGTCACTTTTAATACTGGGGCCTCTATTAGGGGCACTATTACTCATCTCAGTGGTTCAAATATGTGGTGGGTATCTTATGTATTGCTACTTCCAATGCCTGCAAAATTCATTTTTTCTGTGGAGGAGCCATGTCACACTACATCTCAGGACGCATACAGGCTTGGGATACCCCAATAAACTGGACACTATTTTTAGTAGTGTAATCACTGACTTTTTCTTGTTCTTTGCTGCGCCATATTTTTAGCCTCCTTTCCCAGCTACGGGGTGAAAACTATACATCACAGGGTCACCGGGCGAGAGCAGGATGACTCCCTATAAAACCACATGAGTGACAAGTCTGCCTGTGATTAGCTTGACGTCAGGGAACCCTTCTGACCAAATGGGATTGTCCAAATTGGACAAACACTTTTAAGGGACTATATAACTACACTTATTTGATCAATTAAAACATTTTCCATTTTTCGAATGTTTTAATTATCTGAATGGAGAATGTTTTATTCTGTTGACTATTCATGACTATGGGGGGCAGCCATCTTTTTTTTAACTACATTTAACAGCATTTAGAGATATGCTTTACAGCAGCCTCACAGGCCATCACACATTGGTCAGGAGGGGACCCATTGACTTGTATGGTAGACTGTTCTAGGCATGCTCTGTGACCTGTGCAGAGGTCATTTTTCAGGGAGGGAAGTAGATAGTCACAGCCAATCACCTATAGTGAATGATGGGTTATGTACATATAGTGTTTAACACAAAAAGGTGATATAATAGGTCATTTTCTGACGACACATTCCCTTAAAACCATTCATGGAAAATCCATGTAGTCTTGATTTCTTTTAAGTTTTCTCCAATCTTACATACTCACCATACCGGGAACATTAGGTGATGTAAGCGTACTGTAGGCAATGCAGGTTCTATGACATTGAATGTGGAAGTGCTTTCATTTCAACGAACCATAAAAGATAATAGAATAAGTGTAATTTCCTCTGTGGGACTTGGAAAAATCTGCCAGAACAATGACAGGTAATTACAGCTTTTTCAAAAGTGATGCGCAGATTGACAATCGAGTCAAAGTAAGGTTTCGAAATTTTGAAACGTACACACAAAATATAACAAGGGCATATTATTCATACTATCATTACAGTAAGAATGAAATAATTAAGAAGTTTTTTTTATCATGTTAGGTAAAAAGTTATGGAATCAATGCCTATGCAGCCCTCCACATGTTGATTGAATTAACTTATTTTGCATGCCATTGGTCCATCAAGTTCTATAGTGGGCCACATCTAATATATATATATATATATATATATATATATATATATATATATATACACACACACATTTTAGCTTGATGTGGTGCAGTAGGCTATCAAAAGAATATTGCCCTTCTGTGTATACAATATGTAACTACGTACCACGCCTCACAATCACTCATCATCACCATAGCATCTACAGGTTGGGCAGTGGAACACTAGCCAGGCACCACAGTCTTATGAAAGCTGTCTAAAAGATAATCTGTCTTTATTGCCCATAGCAACCAATCACAGAGCAGCTTTCATTTCTTATACTGCTGAGGTCAAATGAAAGCTGTGCTGTGATTTGTTGCTATGGGCAACAAAGATTTTCTTTTAGACAGCTTTTATAAGACTGTGATGCCAGCAATCCTACATCGTAAAATGTACACTTTCTTGCAGGACTGCCTAATATTGAATGGTACCATAAGGCCACAATAGATAACTGTATTCTGGATTTCTTTCACCGCTCTGCAACTAAGCTATGGGTGAAGATGGTAAGTACCTATATCTAGCTCCTCCATAATTGACTATAATTGTCTTAAATGTCATGTGAATGCTCTGTGCAAATTGTCTAGTCACTAGTTATGTGTATTACACAGCTGCAGTATGTAAGAGGTTAATGTCTGTGAATGTCTGGGTTATGTCTTAACCCCAAGATCAATTTAACAGTAGATCTTACCCCTTTTGAGAAGCTATGCATTGCTCCTAAAGCGCCTATTCATGCAATTTCTCTAGTCTATGGACTGCTACTTGTTACCATGTGGTTGTGGATCCACTGTGTCGTCCTACCGAGTGAAACCACCCAGCAGGATGGACAGCTGACTCCAGGAAGGAAACTGCGCAAAAGCTGAAACTCGGTACAATGAGCGACAACGGACCTGACCCTGAACTAAGATTAGCTAAATAGCCCTTTCCTGGAGGTAACCCTGAAGGTGGGGAGGACCATGCTGCTTTGCCTATCCATAACTCCTAGTCATCCCTACCTACCTGGTGAAGACAGGAACCCAGGGTCAATTGCACCGAGCTGAGCAGTTATGGAGGAGTGAAGAGTGGACGTGTAGTAAAAGCAGGACATGATCCTATACAGCAGTAACAGATGCAGAAGATAGCCAATGGACAAGCTGCAGTGACCAGCAGCAACACAGACAGAAAGCTGGATTCAAACAGAAACACAATATCATCCAGCAAAAGCATGCACTAAGGACTGGATGCAACCAAGTGGGTAGTGGTAGTTGCAGTGGTAGTTGCAGTTGCAGTTGCAGCTGCAGCTGCAGCTGCAGCTGCAGCAGCTCACATGCAGTCATGCACAGAATTACACAACAACACCAAGCATTCTGGGAAAGATCTGGGGAGGTTAAATAGGAGGGTAATTACAGATCACCTCCAGCTGGGTGGGGGAGCCAGACACAGTAACCCTGTGGATGCTGGAAGAAACAGAAGCAGACGCAGGAGGCAGAATGACGCCTGTGTCTGCTGGACCTAACACTACGATACGAACAGACGTAGAGCTTTAAACCTAACTGGATTGGGAAGTGATAAAGAGCATTGGGTAGGTCTTTCTCTAAAGAGCTCTGGTCTGAATCCTACATACTGACTTATAAGATGACTGTATCAAGTAGACTAAAAGAGCTCAACTTTAAAATAGTCTCGCACTGGTGCAGAACCCCAACCAAACTACACAAAATGTTTCCCTCTGTATCGGACCAAAGCTGGAGATGCTTCTCAGATTCCGGTTCAATGTTGAACATTTGGTGGGAGTGTCCACTTATAGCTCCCCTATGGCAGGACATCTCTAGGTTATATAGGGCAGTATGCAGAGGCGTAACTTGCAGCTCCCGGGCCCCGATGCAAAACTTGTAACAGGGCCCCCAACAATAATGATTTACTCATAGTACTGGGTTCCCTTTATGGAGAAGAGAGGCCTTATGGGCCCCCTAAGGCTTCTGGCCTGGGTGCAACCGCATCCCCTGCATCCTCTATAGTTACGCCCCTGGCAGTATGTAGAACCTCAATTGATATCACCCCAGAGATGGCACTTTTGTTGATGTTTCCGGAATCAATATCTAAAAATGAAAAAAGGTTTCTGAAGACATTTTATCATTGCAATGTGACAAATCATCCCCAGATACTGGAAACAAAGTAACGCGATCCTGAGAATAACATGGCTAGAAGCCATTGATGCCATAAAATATATGGAGGAACTAAGATGCTCTGATCTTGAAGCGGAAGGTACAGATTTGTTCTCCACCTGGATAGCCTCTCGAGACTCACCATCTTTCTTTGGCTAGCAAGTGGGATTGTACAGTAAGAGTGGATACTCCATCTACAGATCTATTTAAGCACCCAATTGACTATCCCTGTTCATGACTCATGGTCCACATCTTCAGAAATCCTTCTTCTTTTCTTTCTTCTTTCCGTATCTTATTTTTCTCTACTCTTCATCTTCCCTATTCCTCGGTACCCCCCTATATTACCTTCTCCTTCCTCTCCGTTTTTTTACATTTATTTTTCAACGTAATTACTTGGTTTCCTACTTTAATCTATGTTTGGATTGGATGCAACTTATGCAACTGGAGCATAAAACAATATGTGGGTCCCTTTCCGATGATCATAACCAGGGCCTCAGGTATATTCATACTTGAGACTGATATACGGAGAGGTGGCATATGTCACCAACACAATTTGAGTCAATTGTTATAAAGCAAAAGACAATATGACAAGTTACACAATGTATTTCACTCCAACTTATTTGTTATATCTTTGATGTTTTAATGCATTTCTGTTTCTTGTATTACCCTGAAAGTTTCAATAAGAGTATCTTTTGAACATAAAATGTAGACTTTTTCATCAAACTGTAAAATGTAGACTTTTTCATCAAACTGTACAATGTAGACTTTTTCATCAAACTGTACAATGTAGACTTTTTCATCAAACTGTAAAGTGTAGACTTTTTCATCAAACTGTACAATGTAGACTTTTTCATTAAGCATCTGCTGAGGTTCCACAATGACAGTTTCACAAAGTCGCAAAATATTGATTTAACAAGTTTGAAACTTAGGTCTTGTGAAATTAAAGTACATCCTTCAATATCTAAAAGCAAAGAGGAACGCTAATCCTCGCCTACAGAAAGAATGAGGCAACAAGCGAACGAAAGTGAAGAATAGCGAGCTGCAAGACTGCAGTTAGTGGCCGAGGCAAAATGCTTGCATATTAAAAATTAAACCAAAGAGCAACGAGCAACAAGGATGCAGCGAGACGCTGAGACAAGACGCATATGCTTACAAAATGGAACTGAAGAGCAACAAGCTGCTAGACTGTAAGCGGATGTTGAGACAGAACAAGCACGTCTCTAGAATGAAAGTCAAGATAACGTGCAACAAGACTACAAGAAAATGCTGGAAGAAGGCACCCTGTTAGAAACAATAGGGCAGCAAAGTCTAAGAAGATCAAAACCAAAATGCTCAAAGAGCAAACGGTGGAAGTTTCCAGGAAAATCTGCATTTGCTATGACCATTAATAAAGCACAAGGTCAAACATTTGATCATGTTGGAATTTACGGTATTTGCCGGAGCCAGTTTTGGGGCAAGGACAATTGTGTGTTGCTGTTAGGTTGCGCTGCTGGGACCTCTTGTTCTATGGGTTTTCTAGGAGCACACCTTCACAGGTGTGGGATAATTGAGCTGACTGGGTGTGGAGTTTCTCCAGCTAGACAATCTACACTGGTCAGCTGCACATATATACCAGCTCCTCTTGCTAAAGGGTGCTGGTTTCCTCATTTTCCTTGTGTTTGCATCCATGTATGTTTCTTGGTATGGTGTGAGCAGTGACGTTGTTCTGTGGATCTGTGTAGGTGGCTGAATATGGTGAATGAATAGTCCTGTTCTGTGTGGGATGCATTTCTTAGTGTGTGGTGTGAACTGTGTCCTGTCTGCATGGATTGTTTACCATTCCGGAACAAGTTACATCCTTAGGTTCCAGAGTGGCGGTGGTGCCATGCCTACTGGGACGATCGCCCTGCTTGCAGGCATAATTCATGCAGAAGTTGTCTTTTTAGAGTAGGGACCCGCGAGACTACGAGGACCCTTGAAGTGGGCTTGCGGGCTTAAGTATCTTGGCCAAAATACAAACTAATACCTCATACGTTCTATAGTTATTCCATCTGGCTATGTGTGCAGGTATACAGGTGAGTGTTTTGTGTGTTCTTCCGTCTCCCTCTGACTGTGACTGCAGTCAGAGCTGGTTCAGGATCTTCAATTGACCCATGGCATATAAAGCTAAGTACTGCATTAGTTTTTCTTCTCCTGTTTGTTTACTGTGTTATTCCCCTGTCCTACGTAAGGTTAACTAGTGACCGAGGCAAGTGGTCAGGTTCGCCCTTGTCAGGACAGGTTGCCTGCATTTATGCAGGTCCCTTCACTGGTAACATTCATTAGGGATGGTGTATTCCGTTTGTTGCTGGTAGCTTTATTGTTTAGCACTGTTTGGGTGCAGTGTGTGTTTTTTTCAGGTTTACGGATCCAGCACGTCCGGCTTGAATGTAACAGTTGCCTTCTCAAGAGTAAGGTTCAGTTTAGACCTGACGATTTGTCATTTGAATGGGTGAATGATGTCAGAGTTCGCTCGGGCAGCCTGTTTATACAGATTTCACATACATCGTTGGCTCGTTCAAAGGAAAAAATTGTTCAGTTGTTCACATTCTGTGTATAAGTGAATGACAACGATTGAACGATCGGTATTTAAGCCAAATAATTAGTGAATGAGCCAACAGTGATTTTTAAGGACCAAAAAGCAAACGATTTATCATTCATCATTGGATCGTTGGCTGCGTTCAAACTGAACGATTATCATGTATTTTCGCTCACTTGAATGATTTTTTGAACGATAATAATTCCATGTAAAAGGGCCTTAGGCCTCTTTAACACGGACTACAAAATCTCGCTACAAAGTCATCGCTACAAAACGAATGTACGCGAACCTCATGGTCTCCAATGGGTTCTTTCACATGAGAGATGTTTTATAGCCTGAAAAAAACAAGTGGAAACCACGAGCTTCACATACATGCGTTTTGTAGCGATGTTTTTTTGCAGCGGGCTTTCTACTAGTATATGTGTATACGTTAATTATGGTTCGTCCACATTTGTGCGACAGCCCTTCATAGTTCGACTCCATCCTAGGATCCGAATAATGGGAGAAGCAGAAGTACCAGGTCCATAACATGTAGGACCTAAACACTGCCAAAAGGATCACATTGTCTATTATGGGTTTTGTTAAGTGCTGTTATGCACTTTGGCATTTTCATGGCTTAAATAGCGCTGCATGCTGGAAATCGGCAACAGAGGCCGTGAACAGCACCTCTGACGCTGATATGAACACAGCCTTAGGGCTTAGTCACACGGGCGTTTATTGCCGCGATTTGCGCATGCGTCCGGCGATTTTTTAAAACCATTGCTTTGCAATGGTATCGGACACATGAGCGCTTTTTATGCGCTCGTCCGATAAATTATAGAACAGAAATCGCAGATCGCACGTATCTGCGATCTGCGATTCCTGTTCTCTTCTCTATATGCGCTAAACGGGGCCGGCGGCAGCAGCGCCGACCCCATTGAGAACATACAGAAGACAAATCATTCTTCTCTGCCACAGCTGGAACAGCTGTGACAGAGAAGAACGATGTTTGCCCATTGAATTCAATGGAGCGGCAATACAGCTGCTCCATTGAAAGCAATGGGCTGCCGGCGTGCGCGGGATGAATTGTCGGGAAGGGGTTCATGAATGGGTGTGACTGAGACTTGCCTCTGATTGGCTCAGAGCTGAGCCAATCAGGGGCAAGTCTGAGTCACACCTTCTTCACACCCACTGCAGGCCGGCCGCCGGGATCTCCAGCTGCCGGGAGCAGGTGAGTACATCCTTTTTTTTTTATTTTTTCACATTTAAGGATGCATTGCAGGGAAGGGGTTATATATTTAACCCCTTCCCGACAATTCATCCCACACTCGCCCGCAGCGCTTGCATTCAATGGAGCTGGCTGTATTGCCGGCTCCATTGAATGCAATGCGCTAGACAGCTCCGGCCCGTTTCTTATGAAACGCGGCTAGGAGCAGATTTTCGGGCGATTTTTGGGCCGATTTTTCGGTGCCGGTCACGCGATTTGCGCATGCGCATCCGTCATGCGATGCGCAAATCGCGTGAAAAAACGCCCGTGTGACTAAGGCCTTAGGGTAAATGCCCACGAGCGGATTTTTACGGCGGTTCCTGTGGCGTAAATCCACACATGAATTCTGCAGCTATTAGATTCTATTGAACCTAATAGCTTTCTGGCAGTCAATGCCGGCATGCGGTATTGCACCGCGGATTTCTGCGGGCAGTTAAAAAAGTGGCATGTTCTATTTTCCACGGATTTATCCCGTGGGAGGTCTCCATTAATATAGCATTAATGGAGACCGCAGAAAAATGCGCCTCTTTCTGCGATCACCAGCGGGTGCTTTTAGTTTTTAAATGCTGTACTTCCACAGCATAAATCTGCGAGCGTGTCCCGCGACACTTGTAGGCATGAGGCCTTAGGGCACCTACACACTTGTGTTTTTTTTAGCACTGTGATATCGCTGCGTTTTTTTAATGCGAATGTCAATGGGACTTTCTAATGTTGAAAACGCATTGCACAAAAATTACGATGTGTTTTTAACATTAGAAAGTCCCGATATTTTCCTTTACACCCGTGGATAGAAATTGCATATTCCATGAGCGGAAGAAAAATGGCAGCATGGAAGCCGTCCGCTCCGTGGCCCGCCCGCAATAGAATTGCCTACGGGCCACAAATTCCACGGGAACGCAAGAGTTTAAGAAAATAAAAAACTTTTTGCAGGAAGAGTAGTTTTTATTGGTACACGTGACTTTTTGATTGCTTTGCATTATGTTTTTTGGGAAAGGAGCAAAAGAAAAATACCAATTCTGTTATCAATTTAAAATTATTTTTCGGCTGGTTTGAAGGCGTGTATTCCAGGAAAAGGGGGGTTCAGGCGTGATTGGGCGGTTTGGCTTCAGAACTCTTACTGTTGTTTCCCCGATCTGATACTTACACGATATGTAGTCTAAACTTGGCCTATTGAGAAAATTCTTATATGTGATTTCAGAAACCATAACTTGCCCAGTTTACTTTTACTTACTTTTATATTAGAAGTGTTTGATTTGTTTTCATTCAAGCAATGAAACTTAAGAATTTATTAATTCATATGCTTTACTCAAATATCGCTTTGTTTTCCTTGTTAAAAATTTTGGCATAAATTCAATAAAAATATTGTTTCAAAAAAATCAATTAATTATTTTAAGGTGTTAACCATGTATGTTAAATGTTGTAATTAGAGATGAGCGAGCATGCTCGTCTAAGGCTGATGCGCGAGATCTCTTCCACTCCCCCCCCCCCCCCGCTTCCCGCCGCCCCTTGCATGGTGCTCGGTCTAGTAATGAGTTACTCGACAAGTCCGATGCTCTATCGAGCATCAGCCTTAGACGAGCGTGCTCGCTCATCTCTAGTTGTAATGTCTATTATGTGTTGCTTTTTTTTTAAAAAAAAAGAAAAGTACTTCGTCCATTTAAAATGGGTTTTTTGGGAAAAAATACACATTTTTTAAAAACGGTAATTTTTTAAAATAAAGCTTTATTGAGCCTATTTTTTAGTCCCTCAAGGGGACTTAAACATGTGATTGTTTGAGTGCTAGTATAGCACACTGCATTACTTATGTAGTGCATTCTACTAAACCTGTGACAGCAATCTATTAGATTCTGCTGGAGGAAAGGTCTACTAGACTGAATTACATGCTAAACATGGAGGCCTTTGTCAGGCTTCTGGCTGCCATTGGAACCTATTGCTAACTTGCGATCACATTGATGGATGACAGAAAACCTCCCCTCCTCCTGGCAGTTGCTATTAATTGTAGCATGTCAGGGGTTAAACTACCAGAATTTCATGTTTCTCCTCTCCTAGCAGTTAGAGCAGAATCCTGGCTGTCGGTAATCAGCCAAGCCACCACTTGATGTTTGTGCAAGTTTAAAGCCCATTAGTGAGGTCAGTAAAAAGGCCTAAGGGCTGTCCGTAAAAGATTTAAGGGGTTCTATCAGCAAAATAAAAAATATATATACTCACCTGCATCCTGCCCAGGCATCCCTTTAAGTCTAACCCGTGGAAAGAGAAAAGTTAAAAAAACAAAGCATACTTACCTAATCCTGTTGTAAATATAAGGTGGTTTTATGTTTGGTTTTTATATGTATTTTTGCTTGAAAAAGGCATAGTTTCACGCCGAAATGCGTAGCAATAAAAACAATCTTTCAATTACAGACTAGCGGTCTGCATTTATAATTAACCCTTGGAGCGCAGGGAAGATTTTTTCTTCTCTTTTCTGTGACGGCTAATCCTGTTGTACTTTGTCCCCCTGTTGGTTAGGTGCTGCGGGAGAAGTTATCCCCCAGCGGCACCAGTGTCTCCTGCACGCTCATGCGCACTCCCGTCGACCTGGCCACGTCTAACCTCTTCCGTTCACGGAGAGTAGACAGTGAATGCGCAAGCACGCCGGGAAGGGGAGTGCACGCGCACTTGCCATTGACTCTCCAAGGACGGCAGAGGTTAGATGCGGCCAGGCCAATCAGTGGGCGACGCATCACTTGTGACGCGTCGACCACTGACCTGCGCGGCAGGACTTGCTGTCCGGCAGTGGTTGGAGCAGGGGCGGAAGCTCGCAATTTGCCAGCTTCTGCCCTGCAAGCGGACGGCTGTCGGAGGGAGAAGAGAAGACCAGCAGGATCCCAGTGACCGGAAGGCACAGGTGAGTATGATTTTTTTTTTCCTGACAGAAGCCCTTTAAGGAAGGTGCTGGATTTTTATGCCATACATTTGGAGCTGTTCCTGACCTAGCAGTCCGCTGGGTATCCGTGCACTTCTGAAGTATCTCCAGCTGTCTTGGATCATTAGAAAATGGTTGAGCTGACTTTTCAGTTTTTTTGTATCTAGTGAAACGCCCACGCTGATTAGGCGAATTATCCGGCCAATCTCCCGTGCTGCAGATTCGGACGGTCTGAGCATTGTATGTTGAATCTGCTTTTAAGTTACAGTGACCCGAGAAAGACCATTTTATGTTGATTATATTGTAACTTGGGGCCATTGTAACTTGAGCAGCCATTGTATATTGTAATACAGGTTGTAGAAGTTAACTAGATTCCTCCAATTGACAGTCAGTGGATTTTCTTGCGGCAAACGCCAGTACAGCAATACCGAGAGCTGGAAGTGAGGAGGGTAAAGTCCTTTTTACACAGCCTAACTATCATGCAAATCGCTTGTTAAGGGCCATTTACACTGTACAATTATCGTTCAAAATGCGCAATAATCATTATGGCTAAGTGCAAAAAAAGGTCATTATCGTTGACTTTCAACCAGCATAAAAAGCATCGCTGGATCGCTGACTTCTCGCTGCATGTAAGCTCTCTTTGTCAGCGAGCTACAACTTGTGGTGACGTCACTGGCTGTTCAGTCGTTTAGACGGGCAGATCATCTAGTGGCCCAGAGTTAGTGAGGCCCCTCCATAATGTTATATGTATGTCTTGTGCTATTGTCTTGTCAGTATCTTGTCTGTAGTATGCATCAGATTAATGTCACCTCTGCAGTACTGAATGAGTTAATGTCTGGGTTATGTCTGGCAAATGTATCGTTGTGTAAGTCATGTGACTATGTTTTGTATATATGTATGTGTTTGCAAGAAAGTGAAGGAGTCTTCTTGCAAAGTCAGTCTAGAGTAGCAGGTGGAGACAGTCTAGTCTGCAAGTGAGTGAGCCACACAGGCACTGATCGATCTGTGTGAGGAGAGAATGGAGGAAGCCGATCAATTCCCTTCTGTTTGGCCTGGGCCCAGTCTACCCAGGATATGCCGGTGCTACTACTAAGTGCTGATAGAGAGAAGGGCGAGTGTAAGGTACAATTTACGTGAGTGTGAACCAGTAGAGAGTGAGAGAAAGAAAGAGTCGCTGGGAGTGGGATCACACAGATACCTTAGACTGTGGATCATCCGAGATACCCCAAGGATCCTCCCTGTCACATCACTCTGAGTTGTTGCATCTGTGCCAAGTCTGTTGATGTGTTTTGGACATTTTGGACAAGTTGCAGCAAACAGACATTACTGACCATTTCCGGTTTGGTCCAGAAAGTTCCCTGTTTCCATGTAAAGGTTATTAAAGCGGCGCCTTGGTAGAAGGGTTGACAGCTATACATCCTGTGTGCGGGCCCTTGCTGTGTCTGTGTATTCAGTGTGACATAGCTCAGAGATACTGTATTTAGTAGTTTGATTACAGTAAGCTTAGTACCTAATTTCCCTAAGTCACTGTTATTTAGTGTATCGCTAGTGCGCCTCGAAATGGTTCTCAGTCTCTCCCCTACAGTGAGGTTGCCCTTTTCAGGTTGGGTACTCCACTTGAGGGCTGAGCCCAGTTCTGGTGGTTCTCAGCTCCTCAGCGTCCTTTGCTGAAGTGCTCTTTGTTAGTCAGGATAGACCCGTGATCACTTGCCCACCAGTTTGACTCCATGTTTGGAATTAGCACTTATCACATTCGGTTGATCCGAGTAGTTGTATCAGACGTGATGGAGTCTAAATACATTTACGAGGTCTGAATATTAATATAGGGGTCTGAATATTTACCATGCCCTTTTATATGAGCCATACCCCTCAAAATGTCACTCCCATTTGTTCAGCAACTTGCTGCATAAGTATGGAAGGCTTTCTTAGGGTCCTCTTGGACAAGGCGATTATCGTTTGAACGAGCGAATGAGTGACGTCACCACTAGCTCGTTCGCTCTCGTGCAGCCTGTTTAGACAGGCAGATACATTGTTGGCTCGTTCAAACGAGAAATCATTCAATCTTACGCATTCGCTGTATAAGCGAATGAGAACGACGGAATTTTTTTTACACTTTCAAATATGCCCGTGTCAACCGAAGAGGCCTTCGGTTGACATCTTTGCATTTTATCGCCTTATCGCAGTGCACACGTAGGCCTGTATGTCCGGGGGAATACTTACACAAAGAATTGTACATTGCAGCTCTCAGACATCACATTTCATTGTATCCATGAGAGTAAATAGTTGGACAGAAAAACACGTAATGAGCAGTTACCTAAGTCTTAAAGGGAAACATTAAAAAATACGAGTCTCGGTTGGTAGCTGTTTGCCGTGCGTTACTGTTTTCTCGTAAAAGAGTGAAAAGATAAGATTGGCTCGTTCTGCGTGCAATTAAGTGGAAGAAGCCTGCACAGTACACATGATTACAATCTCCTGCTTTGTCGCTGACTTTCAGAGGGCGAGCGTTTTAGTAGCCCGTCCTTCATCTGGAGCACGAACCTTTGCTCTGTGGATCAGCTGGTACTGATTTCCTCTTCAGGAAATGATATGGGCGCAGTTATTTTTGTTCCTACCTCTCTGCAGCTGGCCACTATGTAGATTTTCATTGTGTGAGCTGGCTGCCTGCCTTTGCGCACTATCCCAGCAGCTGCAATGTCACTGGCTTTTGCAGAGAGAACAAAGAAATGGTATGATTCACATAGACTGTAACCTAGGAGCTGCTCTACAGAAGGCTTTTTTATCTTTTATCTTTTTTTTTCCGTCTAATTTTATACTAGAAAAGCTGGAGCTAAGCTGCCCTAACCCATACTTTCTAACTTTTCAGCATATTTGTACTTTATATTAGTTTCTAGGTGATAGTAGAAATAAAATTCAATTCTACTCTCATATAGCAATTTTTTTTCCCTTCGAGGCGAATGGCAATAAAGTGCATAGGACGTCTATATATTAGGTTCGTTTGGAAACATTTAGCAATTTAGGATTTGCTGCAGAGTTTACACTTGGATTTCACCATTAAAGGCAAATTCATCGCTTTTCCGCAACCTAATGAGCATGCAGTGGATTTTAAAATCTCTGGTATGCTCAATTTTCCTTGCAGAATTTTTTTACTACTAAGGCCCAATGTCCACGGGGGGGGGGGATTTTAATTATAAAATCTGCGCAAGTCTCTCACGCGGGAGATCCGCACCTCTAGCTGCCCGTAGGGATGCATTAGCATCCGCAAGACAATTTTAAGCATGTGGATGTGTTTTTGTTTTTCACCAGCGTGCAGGAAGAAATGACAGGATGCTCCATTTTTCTGCAGATCCCGTGGGACGGCTTCCATTGAAGTCAATGCTACAAAACATCGTATGTGTGAATTAACCCATAGGAAAGAATGGGCTTCACATACATGCTATTTGTAGCATTGTAGCAATGCTAACAAATCACGCTACTTTGTCGCCCGTGTGAAGGAGGGCTTAAAGGGGTTTTGTCATTTAAAAAAAAAAAATCTATACTTACCTATTCCTTCCCTGTCAGTTTCCTTAGCACATCTTTTCCTGGCTGAGCATTTGCAGTGACCCGTGTCACCTCACCGCACGCTGGGCCCAGCTTGTTATGAAGGCCGGATTCCTCAAATTCCTTCCGGCTGGGTCAGTGAAGGTCAGGTCCCTGTGCTGTAGCTTCACTGCCTAGGAAGGAATTGTAATATATTTCAGAGACAGCTTGCATAAGCAGTCTCTGAAGAAGATAGGCAGTCCCCCTGCTGGCCTGTGAGCTGTGACATAACGTACATTGGCTGGCAGGCAGAAAACTGCCAACCAATGTACGTAACCTCACAGGAAGGAGAAGAATCAGGCAACTCAAGGTGAAGTGATCCCTCGGACTGCAGGAGACAGGAGAAGATGGGGGAGGTAAAGATCTGGTAAGTAGACTTAAAGGGGTTGTCCCGCGGCAGCAAGTGGGTCTATACACTTCTGTATGGCCATATTAATGCACTTTGTAATGTACATTGTGCATTAATTATGAGCCATACAGAAGTTATAAAAAGTTTTTCACTTACCTGCTCCGTTGCTAGCGTCCTCGTTTCCATGGAGCCGACTAATTTTCTCCGTCTAATGGCCAAATTAGCCGCGCTTGCGCAGTCCCGGTCTTCTTCTTTTTTCAATGGGGCTGCTCGTGCTGGATGCCGGCTCCATGTAGCTCCGCCCCGTCACGTGCCAATTCCAGCCAATCAGGAGGCTGGAATCGGCAATGGACCGCACAGAAGCCCTGCGATCCACCGAGTGAGAAGATCCCCGCGGCCATCTTCATCAGGTAAGTAAGAAGTCACCGGAGCGCGGGGATTCAGGTAAGCGCTCTCCGGTGTTCTTTTTTAACCCCTGCATTGGGGTTGTCTCGCGGCAAACGGGGGGGGGGGGGTTGAAAAAAAAACCAAAAACGTTTCGGCGCGGGACAACCCCTTTAACATAGGAACTCTGACCTGGCCTGACAGGTCACTCAATGTATCAAGCTTACATTTCATGATTTAAGGTCACATGCACACAGGCGGGTCGGATTCCGCATGCAGGAGCCCGCAGCAGAATCCGACCCTGTGCCCAACCGGCATCTACACGTACCTGTATTTTTTTTCCTTTTCTCTGTACTGCAGATGGTCCACACGGCTCGTCATCGGACACACGCACTACAGATTTTTTTAAAACTCCTGCATTACCCGCGGAGTCCGCGACCCAGACGGGTTGTGGGTCGAACGGCTTCCATTGACTTCAATGGAAGCCGTCCGTGCAGGAACCGCAGTAAAATGGAGCATTTGGTTTCCGCTCGTGAGCATGAAAAATCATTTTTCAATAGCATGCTATGGAAGGTTATTGCTGCGGAATCCGGAGGCGGACGCCCACTCCAGCAAAAATCCAGCCATGTGCATGACGTCTTACGGCAGTGGTGACACCAAAATTATCCACCAAAGGTCACACAAAGGGGTCAAAGTGTGGTGCGAGAAAAAGCCTGTAGGCTTTTCATATTAGATAGGAGAGGACTTTCACTTAGAATGTCACTCCTGAACGTTTCTGAAACTACATGCGGGTAGGGCTCATGAATTGTTGTCTGGGGATCTGAAAACCCCATCAATATGTGCTGTACTGTAAAGTGCGCAGTAATCCTGCTGCATTTAAACACAGCCATTATATTGCCCCATTACTGGTTTATTGTATAGTTCTTCAATGTATCCCATATCCTTATCTTATACAGTCCATCGTATACATCTATAGCTCCAAAATATATAGGCCGTTATTTCTTACATGCAGATCACTCTTTCATATGCATCACATTTTCCAACATACTATATCAATACCGACCTATCAGCCATGAATTGTCTTCTAGAATGTCGCAGTGTAGATACAAGGTCAGGAAGGGTATTGTTTCTTCCCAAGGAGAGCACCTAGAAGGTCATTTTCATTAAGTGGCACTGCAGAGCTACTGTTCCATTTTTCGTTTGTATATTTCCCAGAGGCGCATGGATGGCCTTATAAGCATCCTCACTCACCTTCTAGCTGCTCGCCTTAAGGAGAAACAATACCCTTCCCTACTCAGGTCTATAGGCCTCTCACTTGCCAAGCCAGAAACCTACTGCACACTGATAAGGGGCATTCATCCTGAAACAGCTGTCTGTGTATAGTTTCCGGCTTTAGCTTACAATTCCCAGTCATTGTTACAAGACTAACATTGACGTGCAGGATTGCTGCCTTCCAATAGGTGGCACTGCAGAGGTATTGTTCCATCTTCCCATTTTCAGTGTAGATGGAAGGAATGCTCTCTTCTCCAACAACCTTAAAGGTAACTTGTCACTTGCTTAAAGCCCCATTTACATGCAAAGATGATCGCTCAAAAGACAGCTTGAGTGACAGTTTTGAGCGATCATTTTGCATTGCTACTAATGAGCCCTAATGTCCATTAGCAGTTAATTAACATCATTTGCATGTTAATGAGCCGGCAGGAGATCTATTTACAGAACAGCAGGTGGTCTGTTCTTTAAATACATGTCCTTTGTTCTGCCAGGTGCTGCTGGCTAATAACAAAGTTATCAGCGCTGCCTTCGGAGAACTCAGCATGCAGTCCCTGCTATTATGAATGATGGATTTCATGCTCACGTGAAATCCATCGTTCAGCAGAAAAGCAAACGATGGTAGGATTTAGACGCAACAATTATCGCCCAAAAGCCATCTTTTGAACGAATTTTGAGCAATAATCATTGTGTCTAAATGGGCCTTATACACCAAACTAACTTCTGGTGCTGTTAGGCGAGGTGACAGGGAGCTGGATGATATATTTAGTATATTCACCTGCTTATTAGTTTCCGCCGCTGAAATCTGCATGGGGCACGAAAATCAGACTCTTTTCAGAGTCCCGTATGCGTGCTCTCCCATAGACAGGTATGAGAGAATATGCGCACAGGATTATGAAAAGAGTCGGATTTTCATGTGCCGCACGGACTAAGTTAGTTTATGGTGCTTTAGGCAAGTGATGGGTTCCCTTTAGGGTCCGTTTTCATGGGTCATTTATCAGGTCTGAACATTCCTATGAATGCTTGTTAGCCCAACAACTGGGGCATTTAAAAGGACAGGCGATTGATAGACGCAAGTTCATTAGGTGATTGTGTTGTGTAGGTAAGCATAAAAATGCTTGATGAGGGTGCTTGAGCAAAGATGTACAGTATTGGGCACAGGCAAAAAAAGTTGTGCAGGAGTGGGCGTATTTTGTAATACGCCTATTATGAAGCCTCCCTAAGTCTGTCCCTGGAATCTGGGTATTCCATTGCTCTTGGGTCTGAAGTCAAAGTTCCCCACCCACAATCGCTTCATGTGTGAGGCTACTTTCACACGAGCGTGAATCTTGCGCTAGTTTGGTGCGTTGCGAGACGCACAATACTTAGACAAATATGAACTCCATTCATTTGAATGGACTCGTACGCAAAAAAATTGCTGCATGTTCTATTTTTTCACAATCTTTTGGAATGTATCGCCCATTGTTTTCAATGGGACCTTAAAGATATCGCATGGCTCTTGCATGCCGTGCGATGTGAGGCTTCCAATACTCTATGGTGCGTGATAGGGTCAGACTTTCACAGAAGCGATGCTTGGAGTTACCAATCGTTGTCCTGCATTAAGTTCCAGTTGTCATATATTTTAATAATATGAGATAGGGCTCGAACCATCCTACCAGCTTAGGATATACGCCGTGTCTAGGGTTCTATTCATGGAAGAACCTTTTAATTGATCATTGACATGTAAATGTATTGACTATTTAGGGTGCCCATCCCCATAATCTTAGAGCTCCAGAGATTGAGACCCTTGAGTCTTCTCCTAAACGTCTATAGAGGATCTGATGGACTCCTTACTATTTCTTCCTACTATTACTAGTATCTAACATCTTGATAGAAGACTAGCTGTTAGTGTGTGAAGTGTGAAGCGACAGGCTCCAACATGTTCCAAGTTAATCTATATCAATATTCTCTGCAATTAGGAAATGATTAACAAACGCAGAGGTCTTTCCTGCTAGTGTAGTGTTAGGGCTCTTTCACACAAGCGTTTTCACGGCCGCCGATATACCCTACCATATGATGCATTGGATTCCAATGCATCAGATCAGACGGGCGATTGTCCACCGCATAAAAAAGCGCACAGCCTGCCAAGATAGCGCATTTTGGCCGAGCGCTTTAACGCTGGGTAGAAAAGATAGCACTGAAACTATCTTTCTGCCCGCAATACATCGCCGCCGCATAGACTCCTATGGGAGCCTATGACAGCTGCTGGAGAAGGGAGTTGGGAGGGAGTTTAGCAGCGTAATTACTAACCTGCCTCCACCTTCTCTCTTCCTCTTGCTGGCTGTTTGTAATGGGAGGGGACACGGCGGAAGCTAGTTGCTAAGCTCCCGTCCTATCCCGCCCCTTTCCATTGCTGACTGCTGACAAGGCTCGGAGAGGGGGCGCCCCATCCCGCCTCCTTCCCTTGCCGAGAGCCAGCAAGGGAACGGAAAGGGCAAAGGCAGTTTAGCAGGGCTACACTATCTCCCCCTGCCTGACGGCATTGTGGGCTCAGCGTATATGCGCCGGGCCGGGGGCCATCCGAATGGCGCACATATGACAGATTTGTGTGCCGTTCACTCGTTTTTACGGTGCCAGTGGGCGCACATAAAAATGCCTACATGCACGTGAAAGAGCCCTAATAGTCAGGGCCGGGTTTCTCAGCCCAATATCGCGCTCGCCCGTGTGAAGGTTTCTTTTCAACAGAATGATTATTGTTCAAAAAAGTCATTCAAATGAGCAAAAGTAAATGATAATTCGGTCTAAACACGAGTGCAGGTCAGTGTACCCGGTCACTGGTGATGTAGCATTCACTGCCTAGCAGAGAATGCCGAATCCTTGGCAGCCTGTATTAGCGCGCAGGCCTGGGCTATTGCCACAACTGCGCATGCGCATTATCAGCCGCTAGTACTAATATAGTATATAAAGAGTATATAAACACACTTGCAGCGAGACACCGCACATGCGCAGTTGAGGCAATAGTCTACGCCGGCATGCTAAAGCAGGCTGCCGAGGATTCAGCATTCCCTGCTAGGCAGTGAATGCTATGTTACTAGTGACCCAGTACACTGACCTGCAGGAAGCAGAATGCCAAGAATGTACGCTACATCACAGGAAATAGAAGAATCGCACGGCTTAAATGATGCAAATTTTGTTGTGGATTTGCCGTAAGTTTTAGCACTTGTATTTCAAGGGTTGAAATCCGCAGCATAAATAGGCATGTTCTGGATTTAGAATCGGCAGCACTTCTGAGATCCATTGTGGATTCAGTTTTCCACTCCATGTGGAGGCCATTTTTTAATCATTTCTATATGGCAAGTGCTGTAGATGCTGCTGCATTTCCGCAGAAAAATCCTCTGGGGAAATTCCACACCATTTATGCTGTATATGAAAAGCATGTGAGCAACTGTAAGGTTAACAGTCAAACCCAAACCTCGGTGCTTGGAGGAGAGGCCCTTGTGTCACATAAACAGTATTATAAATGGAAAATGGTAGACAAGGGCCCTTTAACATCTTTGAACATGGTCACATATGAGAGTTCAAGTTACATAAGATCTATATAGATTAAAGAGGTTTTCTGGGACTTAAAGCGACTGTCTGGTCCTGGAGAAATACAGATGGCCACACTGCTACCTGATGAACACTGTGCATTAGAATGCATGACTAGTCATAAGACATACACTCTGCTTTGATTAACCAGTGCTGCCCATGTGAGCAGCACTGACCAGTCAGAGCACCATTTGGTGTTTTGGACTACCAATGCATACAATATATAGGTGTTGTCATATTTGTTTCTGCAGCCCTGGAGGGTCGTTTTAACTACCGTTTTCCCCAAAAGCAAGACGTACCCCAAAAGTAAGCCCTACCCTCGTTTTCGGGGGAGGCTTGAAATATAAGCCCTAGCTAAGGTACATGGAAAAAAAAGCAGCAATACTCACCTGGCCAGCGGCGTCTGAGTCCCTCACGATGGTCCCTGTCACTGTGGCAAGCTGCCGTGTCCTCCGCGCTGAGATATCCTCTTCTTTCTGGTGACAGGGCTTTGAATACTCCACCTCCAGCAAAGTGAGCGCTGTGATTGGATCGAGCGCCAGCCAATCAGAGCCGGCGCTCGATCACATACAGCCATTCAGTGAATGACATCACTGAATGGCTGTAATTGGTTCATCAAGCACCGGCACTGATTGTCTGGCACTTGGCCCAATCACAGCACTCGCTTTGCTGGTGGTGGGGTATTCAAAGCCCCATCAGCAGAAAAAAGAGGATATCTCAGTGTGGAGGACACTGTAGACTGCTGCATTGCCGCCGGAGACCAGCTGCGCTAGGCACCGGGATGCTGCGGACCAGGTGCGTATAAGCCCTCCCCCTGAAAATAAGACACTGTGCCTCTTTTGGGGCAAAAATTAATAACGACAGTGTCTTATTTTCGAGGAAACACAGTATTGATGACCTATCCTCAGGATAGGTTGTCTATAGTTGATCTTCAGAGATGCACTGATTGGGACCCCCTCTATCAGCTGTTTTCTGAGGTTGCTATCAGTGCAGACAGAGCCAGAATTCATTGGGAGCTGTGCCTGTTACCAACCTGGGCCGCAGCAATGTGGTTGAGCTATCTGCTACTGCACTGTCCACACTGATAGCTGATCAGTGGGAATTCCAAGTGGTGGACCCCCGCAGATCAACTATTGATACTTGTCCTGAGGATAGGTCATCAATAGTTAAGTCCTGGAAAAAACCTTTAAGAAACCACCAATGAGGAAGTGTAGAGCCAGAAGCTTATGATGGATATGGTACAATGGAGACCATGGAGCAGATAAACCATGAAAAAAGGAGTTATCAGCTCATTATCGTTCCCTCTTTCTATGTCATCTACAACCAGTTGGCAACAGCAAGCAAACCAAAGTCTGAAACAAACAATCTGGCAGTGGTTGTCTTAAGAATCTCTATATAACTATAGAAACAGCCAAACAATGCTCAAATTGTTGCCCTTTTCATAGATTTCTGCTATGCTGTCAGTGGTGCCAGCATAATGTTGACATGATCCTTCTAAAGGATATTTGATGGTAGATTTGTTATTTTTGGGTATGGCAAAATACGTTGTATGTTCTTTAGTAGACCCTGTCAGCTGAACATTTGTTTTCTTCTAGGATCAACTTTGCCAGAAGTGTCCGGCAGGCACTTCGACCCCATTTACATTGAAAGATGATTGCTCAAAACTCGCTCAAACAACAGTTTGAGTGACAGTTTTGAGCGATCATCTTTGCATAGTCTATAGTAGCTAATTAGCTACTAAAGAGCTATGCAGGTGGAGCGGGACAGGGCCGCTATCGCTCGGCGAACAATACAGCTGTTTTGCCTAAGCAAACAGCTGCATTGTTCTCCGTGCTAGCAGCTCGTGTCCCACTGTGAACTACCAGTGGGACACATGCTGTAAGAATCTTATCAGTGCTGCCGACTGTGATAACAGCCTTCACCGCTGATAAGAGTTCATTGCTCAATTCTAGAAAACTAGAATTGAGCGAAGAACGAATCGTGCACGAAAACTGCACGGTTTCCGTGCATTTACTGTAAGCGCAATGGTTATCATTCAAAATATGGCTTTGAGCGAGAATCGTTGTGTCTAAATAGGCCTTTACCCATCGTCCCTCCAAAACACGTTAATTGTGGAGCGTTTGGTGGATGGTAACGAAGGAAGTATGTATTAAAGAGAAAGACCATGCAGCTGCTGTGGGTCCCATGGAGAGAGGGAGCCCAAAGATGTTTAGTCCCATCCCGTTTTCGGCTGGGTGGCTGGAAGCAATGCAGGACTTCCCTCTCAAAGGAACTATACTGCCCGAAAACAATAGGGTTGGGAATTTGTTTTAAGGCTCATGGAAAGGGAATGGAAGGAAAAACATAGAATAGACTCTTCTGTCATGGGTGCCAAACTCTACCACATTAATAAGGGGCCCATTTGGTATTTGCTATGGGACCTCCTCTTTTCTGTGTATGCCACTGATAACTGCCGGTGAAATTTATGGATGCTGAGGCTTCGTTCACATCGGCATTTTCGTTTCCATTTTCCTGCTCCATTATAGGATGGATGGATCTGAATGGATCTGTCTAGTGACGAATGGATTCCATTGATTATAATAGGATCTGTTTGGTTTTCGTTCGGCCTTCCCAGGATGAAAGCAGTGCCGTTTCATCCTCTATTTTAGCGGAAATCAGTGATGAAGGCTCTGAACAGAACCTCCTACAACGATGTGAACAAGCCTGAACCTGGCAGTCATAGTAGTAAGTCCCAACTCTTGTAGAATGGAACAAAGGCACACTACATTGTAATACACCTTCACATTGTGCATTGTTCCTGTATATTGACTGAACCAAGGTACAAGGGGGACTTGATATCTTCACTTATAAGCAAACACTGTAGAACACACTGATCAGCTGTAACATTTATCAAATTCAAATCAACCCTTTTGCCCTTCGCATAGAGGACAAAGGGCATTATTCACTAAGCAGCGCAACAGAAAATACCTTGTAACAATCATTATCAGTAACTGAGAAAGCAATATTTGTTTAGTAACTTTGTTGGCTATTTTCATAAGCTTTTATTAACCTTTTTAGTATATGCAACAGAGAAGCAAGAGTCAGATAAGAAGAGGTCTTGGAAATTTTTATCTTATCATAACTTAATTTGGGTACATTCAACAATAGGCAATTAATGAAATTGTTACGAATTGCAGCATATACACAGCATATATTCAGTTACACTGTATAAAGACAATACAGTGGAAAATCAAATAGATACGTTTTGTTCAAAAAAATTTTATGACATAGGTGACAAAGCATGAATAATAATATATAGCTGTATAGAGGCCCATTTACACGCAATGATTATTGCTCAAAATTCGTTCAAACGATAGCATATGAGCGATCATTGTTGTATGTAAGCACTGCCATCGTTCACTCTTCCGCTAAACGACAATTTTAAGGTGAGCTTAAAATCCATCGTTCAGCCGGGAGAGATAACAGGGACCACACGCTGTGTTCTGCAAGAGAGTTGGAGATTACATTGTATTCTGCCAACAGCCCCTGCAATAACAATGAAGCTGTGTGCAGAGCTCAGACGACATGCTGTGCTATGCAAAGAACTCCTGGAGGCCCTTTTACATGCAAATGAAGCGGATAAAGTGTTAATGGACATTAGTGTTGCTGTATGCAAAATGATCACCTAAACTGTCAATCTTTCAATCGTTTCACAGTACACTGCTGTCAAAGATTTTTTTCAGATAAATCAATCAATATAATATAACTCAAAGCAAAACAGATGAACTCAGGGTAGGTAAGGGAAATCTAGGGGAGGGAACGGTGGGAAGGGACATTTGGGCCTCAAAGGAGGTTGAAAAAGATAAGTCAACCCTGCTGAATAGAAATGTGGGAAATCCAGGCTATCTCTGACATTCTCTCATGTGACGCCGAGGGAACCTGGAGCAAGGCCAAAGATGGCTTTTACTATGCCATGCCCGAACCTAAAGACAGCCATTGTTCCATTCTGGGAGATTACCTAAATTCCAGAAATAGATACGTTTTATACAGTAACGCCATCAAGATGTTACCAGAAGTGCAGTAATACAGGTTCTATATACCACGTCTGGTGGAACTACTCGAACATTAACACATTTGGAATCAGTACATACCCCTTGATACCCTCAGTCACCAGAGTCAGGCTACATTTACACGGTCTGATATCATGCTTGCCAAAGTGTGATTTTCATGGTGATGCAAAGTGTTTTTGATCAAAAATCACATCGCTTGTGGTTCTCTCTCTTTTTTAATTCAGGCCTCATGCTGTTCCAAGGTCTCTGCAGCCCTTGATGTCCTGGCTTTTTTTCCTGCTCATTTTTAAGTTGTTGGTCACATTGTCCACTTGTTTTACTAGTAATTTTACTTTCTTTGCTTTCGACTGAACTTGTCCAATAGGTTTCCATTTTTCTATCACACGTCTAAATTATTCTCCATGCTGAATCTTATTTTACCATAGATTATACAATAAGCCTCATGGATTGAAACCATGTAAAAACTGTGTTTGCTGCACAAGGCAACCGATCATCATTCCTTAGAGGGGTATTCCCATTTGGGGAACCTTATTTCAATATGTTCGAAATAACAAAACAATGCACTTGCCCATAAGCTGTTAATTTCCAAAATGTTCCATTCTCCATATATGTGCAGCTATTGATTCCTCTGCCCTCTGGTTGTTTATTGCTTCTTGCCAGGAAAACCGTCCGCTATGGAAAGAAATAGCAGACTAGGCCGGTGCTTGTGCTTTTCTTTCATCTAAATCTGATGTACAGGATCTCAGAAGTGCTTACATACTAGTTTCCAGCCTGGCCACCAGCTACCGTTGTGCTCTACTATTTCTTTCCATGGAGAGGTGGTCCATTTCCCTGCACTGAGCAGTAAACAACCAAAGGACAGCGGAATTAATAGCTGCAATATATGGAGAACGGAGCATTTTGGAAATAGACATCTTATGGGGGAGCTCATTGTTTTGTGATTTAAAACACATTGAAATAGGATTCCTGAGATGGGAATACCCTCTTAAAGGGGTTGTCCCGCGAAAGCAAGTAGGGTTATACACTTCTGTATGGCCATATTAATGCACTTTGTAATATACATCGTGCATTAATTATGAGCCATACAGAAGTTATTCACTTACCTGCTCCGTTGCTAGCGTCCCCGTCGCCATGGTGCCGTCTAATTTCAGCGTCTAATCGCCCGATTAGACGCGCTTGCGCAGTCCGGTCTTCTGGCTGGTGAATGGGGCCGCTCGTGCCGGAGAGCTGCTCACCGCGTCGTCATCGTAGCTCCGCCCCGTCACGTGTGCCGATTCCAGCCAATCAGGAGGCTGGAATCGGCAATGGAATGCAAGGAAGGAGAGGAAAATCCATGGTGCACCATGGGAGAAGACCCGCGGTCCACCATGGGAGAAGACCAGCGGCGCCATCTTCACAAGAAGAAAAGAAGAAGCTGCAGAACGCTGATGCAGGTAAGCGCAATGTGCTTTTTAAAAACGAACCCATGCTTTCTTTTTAACAGGGCAGAATGCGGGGGTAAGTGAAAAAAAAAAATTTTCACTTTCGCCGCGGGACAACCCCTTTAAGCTGCTCTAGTAAAATGAAAGCTGTGCTGTGATTGCTGGCTATGAGCAACAACAGTTGAGCTCTCCCCAACCCTGTATTTTATGCTGGATCACGAAGGGTATGTTTACCAAGGTTGGTTGACACACACACATGCACTCCTATTCGAGATATCGATTTTTTTCCTGCACACTTTTGCTTTCCGCAAGCGTAGGAAAAATCGTAGCATGCTCCATTTTTCTGCAGATTACGTGTGGATGGCTTTCATTGAAGTCAATGTAAGCCGTCCAATCTGTGGCCCTTCTGCAATGACATAATGACGCGGGAAATGCGGGAGTTAAAAAAATCTGTACTGCGCAAATCCGACGGCTCACTGTACGGAACATCCCCAGTACAGATGAAAACTGGAAGTGACAGGTATGCGCGGACACCACAGGCCGGATTCCGATGTGGGATTCTGCATGTGCAATCCAGTTCTGCCGTGTGCAGGCGGCCTGAACAGGCAGTTGTTTATCTATGAACGACTGCCTGTTTACTGTAAATGGAGGTGGGCAGCTGAACTATCTCTGGTCTACTCCACCTCTATTCACTAAGTGATGATCCTCCTGTGTGAAAGCACCGGAGTGATCATAGCTGAGATGACAGTTGGAGCTTTAGCGCCTGGCAGTCATCCGTGTAAAAGGGCCTTTGTTCACACAGTATAGACTACTGTAAATATTGATTAATTTGCAAGGTAAGGTACGGAGAATGTGAAATCCCTCACAGCTCTATTCTTAGATAGGAACTATTTCAGTGCTAAATGGACTGGTTTTTGTAATAACAATTTATCAGGAAATTGGGATTTGCGCAGTTCTTATATAGTTACATAGGCTCATCTGAGAATTTGTCAGCTGCTGTCTAATCTACAGGCAGCATGTTATAGAGCAGTAGGAGCTGAGCAGACTAATATATAGTTTTATGGGAAACGATTCAGTAGAACTTGTATTTTATTCATTTACATCTCTGCCCATTCTGAGCTGAACAGTCCAATGGGCGGAGCTATCAGTGATTGGCAGCTGTGTATGACTGTGCATACAGTGAAGACTGCCAATCACTGATAGGACCGCCCACTGGACTGTTCAGCTCAGAGATATAAAAGAATAAAATACAAGTTAAACAGAATCTTTCCCACAAATCTATATATCAGTCTGCTCAGCTCCTCCTGCTCTATAATATACTGCCTGCAGTTTGGACAGCATGTACACTGTGACAGGTTCCCTTTAGGGCTGGGTTCTCACAGGGCGGAATCCCAACAGAAATCTCATGGTTTTGCCGCTGGGAAAGTGCAACTTCAAAACCCACTGCACTTAGCCGCATGCTTTTCCATTGCGGACGGTGCCCCAGTAGAGAGCAGCATCATGCTGCGGCTGGGGAATCCGCACTGCAGCGCCGTCTTCTGCCGGCTTTGCCACAATGGATTGGCTGTCCCGTGTGGACGAGATTTTTGACAAATCTCGTCCACATGGCAGGCTGGCGGATCTGCCGCAGCAAAATTTCGGACGGAATTTCCGTGGCAAATCCGCCCTGTGTGAACCCAGCCTTAAGGCCCATTTAGACACAACAATTATCGCTTAAAATTCGCTCAAAAGCCATCCTTTGAGCAATAATCGTTGTGTGTAACCGCACTGACATCGTGCAGTTTTCGTAATGCGTCGCTCATCGTTGTCTTTCAGCATGCTGAAAGACAATGATGAGCCTTATCAGGGATTCACAGCAGGATACAGCTGATACTATTGTTTCAGCTGTATCCCGCTCCCTGATCACAGGCGGGGTATGAAGAACACAGCTGTCCAGCAGAAAACATCTGGATGCAGAAGACAAGCGGAGACACCCCGCTTGTCTTCTGCACCCTCCGCTGGCAGCGCAAGGTGATCGCTCATCTTTCGCTGTAAATGACACAATGATTATCGCTCAAAAGTCGCTTGAGCGACATCTTTTGAGCGATAATGGTTATGTCTAAATGGGCCTTTAAGGTTTTCATAGTCTGCACCAGACCTCAGTACGTCATGCTGACAAATGAACTATGACTGAAATCTTGCATATACAAACATTTCAAATAGGTCACAGAACAAAAAGGTCTTATCTGCTCAGTGCTGTAAGCAACCTGCCACGTGGCTATTGTGGATCAAGGCCAGTGAATTGTATCTGTGTGTGTAAATGACATCCTGTAACCCTACCTGCAGGGCGGCTTTACAGGTTTAGGTGAAATGCAGGCATTGCATTTTATTTCCTGGGTTTTGCATTAAAAAAAAATCGGAATGAACCCTGAAGTTGCTAATGTTTGTCACTTGTTTGTTTCTAAATAGTTGTAAGAACAGAATCTACTTTTGTAGGTGACCCTTAACCTTGACATTGCAGCTCACTCGAGGATGGAGCAGTAATGTAGTTGGACATGGCACAGTTTTATGGAACAGGGCTTTCCCCCAGCTGGTGCCCTAACTGCAGTGGTTAGAGACAGTGGCATGTAGAGGTTGCAGTCTGTAGCGAGCGCAGTGCTCGGCGGTTACAGTCTCTATCGGGTCCACAGCTTGGTGAGTACAGTCTCTTTACAGCCTACATGGCAAGTTACAGCACTAATGAACGTAGAGCTACTCTGGACTTAGCACTGGCTCAGTCGCTCATCTTTGGACACACTTAGGCCGGCTTCACATAAGTTTTAGAGCGCGAATGAGTGTAACGTTTTTGCGGAATGAACTATGCCTTTTTGCGCACGGATCAGCGTACTTTATTGTACTTTTTGCGCCTCCAGGACATGTGTATTTGACTTCTATAAGGAACTTTTGGTGCGCAAATACGCAGAAAAATAGAATTTGTTCTACATGTTTTTTTGCGCAACCGAATTGTATGTGCAAAATACAGACGTGTGGATGAATCCATTGAAATCAATGGGTTCTGTTCTCTGTGGATTGTACATGCAAATTTTGCATGTGAAAGTACGCCCGTGTGAAGCCAACTTTAGAGGCAAGGATAACAAGCAAAATCCAGGACAAATCCTCTCAGATATTGTTGTAAATTTTGCTTACTCCATGTGGCGGTACCCTTAAGGAACCTTTACGGTGCTATTACATGCAATAACCATTTATTACTAGTGAATGGAGGTGGAGTGGGCCGGGAATCATACCCCACCTCCATTCACTGTAAGCAAGTAGGCAGTCATTCATAAGTGAACGACTGCCTGTTTACACACAGCAGCAATAGTCATTCAGAGAATGGAAGCGTAGCAGGTCGGAGATCTCTTCCGGCCACCTGCCACCGTTCCCTGCAAAAAGGCTGTTGTTCCTAACTGAATGACTAGCTGTTTGCACGAGCCGATAGTTGGTTGGTTTTTCTAAAAACCAAGCAACTCCAACAAGTTAGCGATTTCTTACTCAGTGACCTGTTGGTGGCCACATGTACACCGGGCAACGATAGTCCAAGTTCGCTGGTTCCAGTGATTTTTCGGGCAATACTAATCACCCCATGTAACGGTACCTTTACACTAGGCTCCAACATGTCATAAAATCTCTTTGTGGGCTATATCAACAAGCAAAGGACATTCTCCTAAATACTAGACTTAGAGCTTATTCACACAACCATATTTATGCAGGTATTTAGCCACATTAAAAAATTGCCCAAAAATCGCATACATCCAAACCATTGGATTCCAATGTATTCATTCAGATGAACAATTTTTGGCCACGTAAAAAAAAAAATTGCGCCAGGTAAATAGGACATACATGACCATTTTCAGTCGCCGATTTTATATGCCATGTGAAAAGATAGTTCTTGCCCTATCTTTTGCCAAAATACGCAGGAAGCTCCTATTGATTTCTATGGAAGTGGAATAAACAGGGAGGGGAAGGGGGTTTCCCTGCGTACAACGCTGGATAAAGAACACAGCTTGCCCTAATTAGGCATTTTATTGCCATTCTAATCCATGGGACGGGTGTTTAGACGCAAGCGTGTGAACGGGTGTTTTGCTCACAAAAAAGGCGCAAAGTGAAAATATGTCTTGCCCTGTATTTCTCTGTGTTTTAACGACTCCTATGTCCCCCTATTTGGTTGTATTTGTAACTTCAGGATTGACCTCACTAATCAACCTGCTTAGAGAAGTAGTTAGGCGTAATTATGCACACATCTGGGCCTCTCTGGGCGGCCACTATAAAAGTCGTCAGTTGGCATGGCAGACAGTTATTGCATTTTGAGAAGAGTTACACATCTTTGGACAAGAATGCCAACGGGTCATGGAGGTTCTCATCCCTGAGGTGGAGGCCAGCCTGCACTGTGGGACGCCTCATATAAGGAGAAGCAAGGGATCAGTTTCGTAGGAAATATGTGAGCTAAGGCTGCTGTGGGTCGGCAGCCCCAGCCAAGCGGCATTACCGATATAGCCGCATCCTAGGCTTCCTGCAATGCAACTTAGACCTTCCCCCATAAGTCTATTAATGAAATAGAGGAGGGGGCATTATTTGGAAAGTGACTCCTTTGCACAGTTTCGTTGCAGTGCTAATCAGTGTCCTAATGTGTGGTGCAGGCAGTTCCACAATCTTCTCAACAGATCCCTGTAAATAAAAACCATTAAAGGTTCCATTGGTTTGGTTGACCTTGGGCTGACGCAAGTAGCCAAGCAGTACGTGTAGAGACTGACATTAGTGGGCCACATAATGTACCGTTCTGTGGCCTCTTACCTAGCTCCTCCACATGGTGTGAATATAAGGCTCTCTTTTTTCCCTTTTCTATATACTATCAACAATCTGCCAGCTAATGTGGTTTGAGTCTAACCATGCAAAATAATTAGATCGTGCACTTGGTGAGACATTTGCTTGTATGGACCTTTATATTTGTTGGTTTTAATTTTAAAATGTAAACTTTTCCCGTTTCCCCCATTAGGTCTTCCTCTAATGCTCGGAGGCGGAGGATACGGAGCAGGAGCTGGAGGGCGACATGAATGTCGAAAGGAAGTCTGCTCAGGCTGCCCTGTAGGTGTCAGAAGATGAGAGCGCAGGGCCACTGCAATGTGGGCTAGTCTGGAGCACAGCTCCATCCCTGCCGGCAGGCCTGCCTAGTCCGACTCCAGGTTTGCAGGTTGATCAGCATGTTCTGAGTTACCTGCAAACCAGGAGACAGGAGGATTGGGCAGACCAATACTGCCATAGTCTTGCAAATTATTTCAGGATATCGTCCTAAAGATGAAAAGGGCTATCCAAACTTTATTTGAGGCGACATTGCTGCTGTTCAGGACTGATGAGGGTTTTTGGCTGCACGACCTGTGGCGGACGAGAGGGCAGAGGCTGCACCCCCACAGCCTGGTCTTGGCTGTGTAGGCATTGGGTACGTTAAATTTGTGCCAATACAAGAACAATGCAAGCTTGTGTCGGGAAGTGGGCAGACAGCACCTGCTTGGCAGAAGCCACCAACCTCAGACCCTTCCACCACAAGCATCTGGGGACAACAACCCCGGTAGGTATTCAAACTCCAAAACATGTTGCGCAGTATGGCTGCATTTATTTTGAGCCCTTAAAAAGGCTGCTTGTCTCCATGCAGCAGCAGAGAAAGGCTCAGTTTTCCACTGAGCTGGAGGCTTCCCCTACGCCAGTGGCTCCTCTTCACTCCCCCTAGCCCTTGGTGGAAAAGCCTAAGGCCCGGGTCATGGAGTCCCGCCCTGTGCCTGGTAAGTCCCAAGCATATGTTGGTCACTGTGCCCCACAATTTGGCCCATCTAGACATACTGAAGATTGTATCACTATTGTAGTCTGCCCAAATGAAAGAGCTGGTGAAATATCCACCAGCTCATTCACAGTCGGGGAGCGCATTATGATTGCACGAGTGTCGTTGACAATCATGTACTTTAGGGATCTTCTATCACCTTTCAGGGGTTAATCAATGAGTATGTTCATTTAGAAGCTCGCAGACACTGGGCAAGACACCTTGCCTGCCCAATTAGCCCAGGCAATCTGTCCTTGATCTTTTCATGTGCCGAGCCTTTAAACTGTTTTAGCATGTTTGTAAAGCCAATTTAAAAAGACCACTGGATTATCCACTGAGCACGATTTAAAAAGCCCCTTTGTACAGAAATGGGCTCTCAAATGGCCAACAGGACCACAGCTTGTGGGGATTAGGAAATTGAAGGACAGATTCTGTGTCCTACTAGCCCAAGAAGGCAAACTTTAGGGAGCTCGGAGGGCAGGGGACGTGAAGCAGTGTTTAAGAATCGTAGCAGCTTCCCCTGCAGACACCCTACGTAGTATAATTCTTCTTTCCATTTGTTTCTTATGATGTTTCTAAAGGCCAATGTCACTAACAATTATTATTTTTCCCCCAGCGTGGCAAGACATTCCACCTGAAGAGAAGGAGGCTGTTTTTTTCGGGAAGCTCCAAGCATGTCCTCTGCAGGTCACAGCCGTGAAGAGTGTCCTTGGAGGTATTCTGGAAAGACTGGCCTCCCTCCACCACTGGGGAGTGCAGAACTTACGACAAAAAGCTTGAGGTCGCTCCACTTCTTCCAGATTCCTCGGGAATTTCTGGGAAGTCTAGTGCAGATGGAGCCACTCTCCCTTTTGTGATGCTAGCCCTTTAGTTGGACTCATCACTTGGGTTTCCTGGCGTCCCAGTTTACAATTTAATATTTTTTATACATTTATCATTTTGGTTTTAAATAAGTAAATCCCACACAACCCCCCCCCCCCCCCCCAAAAAAAATTGTTTCTTTTCTAAACTTCAATAGAGATCAATAAAGCACATACAATGGATACAACGTTCTCCAAACAGTCTGTAGGGATCTGCTCGCCTGTTCACGGCACATCACAAAATTGTAAAGGAAGGCTGCTTGCTCGACAGCCTGTAGTCGAGCTGGGAGAGGTGAGCAATATTCAAAAGGAATTTAGTTAAATACAGTTTGAATTGTTGGGGCCCCACATTCTTACCCTGTTACCTTTGAGTGGGTACCCCAAAGCAATTTCAAAAAGTTAGCTTGCATTACACAAATGCAGCCATGTCGGGCATTGAGTCTTCCTTACATGTGCCAGCTAGGGGACTAGAGGAATGCCAGCTAGGGGACTCATGTTGAGTGGAGTGATTTAGACCTTCAGAGCCAAGTGCAACGCATCAGAAAATAATTCAACACCCGATAGGTAATAAGACAGAGCAATGTAGTCAGCCTGCTCTCTAATATCCCCCCATCCGCTCCCTGTATATTGGGGTCAACATCTACATTAGGAAAGATTTAGTGAGCTTTCTTGAGGGGCATCCAGATTAGGCAAATGTCGCTTTAGGTGGGATGAGTCTGAGCTTTCACACAGAGTTGTATCATGCTAGACATCCAGGTCATGCTCAAAGGTGGGGATTTACCATGGAAGAACACATTCCTACTTAACAGGCTGACAGTTCGGGGCTGGGGTAATAACCTGTAGAGAAATAACAAGCTGGGTTAAAACTCTTCTCGATGCAGGCAAAATCACAAGAAGTCCCTAAGCATTGGGAAGTAAGGTGCACCACACTTGTTTGAGTTTTTAACACACGTTCAAGTGGCGCAGACACTCATTTGTCCGAACACATATTGAACTCCAACAACTAACGTTAAAAGACTCTGGTTAGAGATGAGCGAGCATACTCGTTAAGGACAAATACTCGAGCGAGTATCGTCCTTTTCGAGTATCTGCCTGCTCATCCGCAAAGATTCGGGTGCCGGAGGCGGGAACGGGGGGGGGGAGATCTCTCTCTCCCCCCCCCCCCCGGCTCCCCATGCTCACTCCCGCAACCCACCACTCACCCCCGCCGGCACCCGAATCTTTGCAGACGAGCAGGCAGATACTCAAAAAGGACGATACTCGCTTGAATATTTTTCCTTAACAAGTATGCTCGCTCATCTCTAACTCTGGTCTCAGGCTCTTGCTACCAAAATGCAAAACATCGCACGCCAAGAAGGAGCAGAAAAATACAGGCCATGTTGTCATCCGCCAAACCCTGAAATATAAAAAAGTTAGGTTTTACATTGCGTGTTTTGTATCATAAAGGAATTTGTGCCTGTGAGAGAAGAAATAAGAGGTATTGTTTAGTAAGTTGTCCACCTTCTACACCTATGCGAAAAGCATGGGAACAGAAAAGCGGCTTCCACACAAATTTAGGCTGTGCCAGTTTAGTTTAAGCTTGCAACCTGTGTCAAGGGTCCTCATAGTTTGCGAGTCCCTACATAAATGTGTCAAGAGGTCACTATATAAACAAAAATATCAAAGCACAGCTGGATTTAAAAAAAAAAGCTTTCTGGAGAAATCAGCTTATCTGCTTCCTTGCACATTGTCCATCTGCCATTGAACTGCTCCCTGAGGACTAAGGCCTCATGTCCACTAGGTAAATGGATTTATCAAATCGTGCGGGTGTCCCGCACGCGTAATCTGCGTCCATAGGGATGCATTGGACACCCGCAGGTAAGGAAATGCCCCGCAGCATGCTCCATTTTCTGCGGGTTTCCCGCACGGACGGCTACTGTAGGCTTCCATTGAAGCCTATAAAAGCCGTCTGGGTCCGCGATGCACCCGCAGCTGAATTCCTGTTCTGCCGTGGGAGCGCGGGAGAGCAGAAGTTCAAAAAAACCCAAAAAAAACAGTGCACGGCGCATGCGCGAGCACACCTGCAGCTGTCCCTGTGGAGGTGTCGCTGATCTGTGGGAAAGCAGGAGATTCATAAACAATTGCTCCCGGAAGCAACAGCCATGCTCCCGGACGCAACCGCTGTGCTGAAGAACATCCGGCCTGCACGGACGAGAGCCGCGCTGGATCCGGAGAGGCAAGAAACTGTCTCTTCCTCTCCATGTCTGCGGGCACGCACGAATACCACTGCGGGGTTCAGCAGTGAAATCCGTGTGTGCAAGTGGACATGAGGCCTAAGTCCGGAACGCACCTCCTCAGAAGTTTATCGAACTGCTCTACCGTCAAAAGACTGAAGGCGATGAAGCTGTTCGGATGGCGCCTCAAGTCATCGTAACGAGTGTAGGAATGCCCCTTACACTGGCGCTACGTCACCAGAGGATGCACCCAGAACCTCCCCCTAATACTCCTAGCACTATCAGTAGTACTGGGAATGTTACTAGCATCTCCTGCGGTCTCCGACTTGACTTTCCAAATCTGCGAGACAGCAACCAAGCTAAAAGAACATTGTCTGTGGAAGAAGTCACGTCCCCAAGCTCAGAGACTAACTCACAAAATGCCGGAAATGAACGGAAAACTGGCGTCCTGTTGCACCAAGGGCTCGCTCACATTATAATAATTTCATGGAATGGAGTCAATGAAAGTACACTTGCATGTAATACACAACGCAGCATGTTCTATCTCACTGCCTATTACAGGCGATAGAGCCCTGTTGTTCTAATAAACGCTGTACAAACGCAATTACATATTACGTATGTGCGACATTTATACTCAACATCGCTAAGAGAAACAGCGGGAAATTATAAAAATGAAAACCAGAAAGACTGCGCATCACAGCGCGCGCGAGATATGCTGTCGTACGCAGTGCAAGGTCGGTGTCAGCTGGCTATCTGATCGCTACTTGTGGCTTATCTGTCACTTCTTTCATTCATTTCACAAATGTTTCACAAATACATATGTGTGAAAAACCCACAATTTAATTCTTAAACTCTTTTTATTCCTCAAAAACATATATATTGTATTTCCTCAAAAATAAGACCCTATCTTATATTAATTTTTGCCACAAAAGAGGCACGGTGTCTTATTTTCAGGGAATGTCTTATTATACATACCTAGCAGGCTCGGTCCAGGTCTACGGAGCTCCAACGCGCTTCTTGCAGTCCTCGGCCGCCCACAGAAGATCACTTCCTGGTTAGCACTATTACTATTGGGTACACTGTGACTAATGGAGGCACTACAGGTGGCACTACTGTGGGCACTGCTATTATTGGGTGCACTACTGTGGGCACTGTTACTATTGGGTGCACCGTGATTAATGGGGGCACTACAGGTGGCACTACTGTAAGCACTGTTACTATTGGGGGCGCTACTGTGGGCGCTATTACTATTGGGGCACATTGACTAATGGGGGCACTACAGATGGCACTACTGTAGGCACTGTTACTATTGAAGGCACTACTGTGGACACTGTTACTATTGGGGGCACTACTGTGGGCACTATTACTAGTGGGTGCACCATGACTAATGGGGGCAGTACAGATGGCACTACTGTGAGCACTGTAACTATTTGGGGCACTACTATGGGCACTTACTATTGGGGGCACTACTGTGGGCACCATTACTATTGTGTGAACCTTGACTAATGGGAGCACTACAGGTGGCACTGCTACTGTTGGGAGCACTACTGTAGGCACTATTACTATTGGGTACACTGTGACTAATAGAGGCACTACAGGTGACACTACTGTGGGCACTGTTATTATTGGGTGCACTACTGTGGGCACTGTTACTATTGGGTGCACCGTGACTAATGGGGACACTACAGGTGGCACTTTTGTGAGCATTTTTACTATTGAGGGCACTACTACTATTGGGGCACCTTGACTAATGGGGGCACTACAGATGGCACTACTGTGGGCACTATTACTATTGGGTGCACCATGAGTAATGGGGGCACTACAGGTGGCACTACTGTGGACACTGTTACTATTGGCGGCACTACTGTGGGCACTATTACTAGTGGGTGCATCATGACTAATGGGGGCAGTACAGGTGTCACTACTGTGAGCACTGTAACTATGTGGGGCACTACTATGAGCACTGTTACTATTAAGGGCACTACTGTGGGAACTATTACTATTGGGTGAACCGTGACTAATGGGAGCACTACAGTTGGCACTGCTACTATTGGGGGCACTGCTGTGGGCACTTTTTACTATTGGGTGCACCATGATTAATGGGGGCACTACAGGTGGCACTACTGTAAGCACTGTTACGGGGGCACTACTGTGGGCACTGCTACTTTTGGGGGCACTACAGGTGGCACTACTGTGGGCACTGTTACTATTTGGGTCACTTCTAGGGGCACAATTACTAGTTGCAACCACTAAAATAACAGAGGTAAAACCAAACATTATGATTAGCCACGCCCCAACCCCACCACCTTTGACGTCACCTGGTATTTTTTAGCGACAAAGGCGACAACCCGAGCCGCAGTGTCATCACTCGTTCTGCTGGCTCATGATGCCAGGCGGTGGGAGCGATGATGATGCTGCCCCTGATTGGCAGGCGACGGTCACTTGACGTCCGCTGTCAACAGAAAGCGGGTGAATCGCAGTAGCTATTTGTTTTAAGCGATGTGGCTCTAAACTTTAAAGGTGATTTTCTAACCAGACATCCCCTTTAATACGCACACCACAAAAAAATCCATCTTTTTGGCTAATAAGGTCTGCGGACACATTACGGTATATTTCGAGAACATTCTCCCAGCGTCAATACTGAACGCAGACGTGATATAGAACCAAGCCTTATGGGGCATCCTGCCTGCCCCCACGTATAGAAACCGTTGCCCTTAGCAACCAATCCAAAATCCAGCTTTCATTTTCTCAAGGCAGGTTAAAAACGAAAGCAGCGATCTGATTGGTTGCTGCTGCTGCTGCACCGGCTTTTATATAGTCTTCTACTGCAGACTACGTTAACCCTTTATCTGACCTCCACCACTGATGATCTCACACTAAGTGTATTATGACGCTACGGCTCGGAGTGTGTGCGTCACGCCTCGCCGCAGCCTGCCTGTATTGCGCAATGCCCCATCTGATAGGAGGCAGGCAGGCTCGCGGCTATTGACACTGCAGCTCTGTGGAAAAACGACACACTCCCCGGCCGAGCAAATCATGCGCCTGTCCTTAGAAAGACTACAACTCCCATGAGCCAGCGCGCGCGCGCCTGCGCACTAACCACCCAGTTGTCAAAGTGCTCTTGGCGATCAGGTCGCTCGCCAGCTATAACCGAAAGAAGGGCACCGGGAATTGTTTTATCCATCGTTACCAAGTGATCGTAAATAAGGTAATTCTAGACGATCTCTGTACCAATTATTAACTGTTTACTGCATTAATTAGCGGGTGATCAGTGAGGACCAGCAGGCTGTCTATAGGGGGATGCGTACTGCTGTCTGGCTGGGGGAAAAGTTAATTAGTTGTTGTGTTAAAAGCTGGATAGGAAATGTAGCTTTTGACCTTGAAGAGAAAGGTAAGCAGGTTCTGGGTGATAATTAAGCAGGTGATTACTAATCAATTAATTATCCGGGGCGTTGTAGTCGTTAACCGTGCGAACAGCGATAATCGCGATGTTTACGGCGCTAAAGGAATGGCGAATGGGTATCTGTTGCACGGTAACCGCTTTTCAAGGATGGTAGCGATCAAGGCAGTCGTCATTATGTTTACATCATCCAAAAAAACGGATTATGGCGTGGTATCTTTGGCGCCATAAGCAATGCGTTTCCATCGTAGAAAAACCGTTTCTTGAAGGTTTTTCCATTTATGGTGTCTGATATACAGTCGCCGTACTGAATTATAATGTAGTCGTTCGTATGTCTCTACGTATATGCTCCTCTAGGGCCACGGCTCCCCGACGATATATATTGTGCGCAGTAATCGCTTATATGCGTGCCAAGACAAACGCCTGTAATACGTAAAACTATAATTACGTAAAACTAACAAACTCCTCCCCTATTTACTATTGCCGCAGATGGCATGTGAGTTTGGGCTACAGTGGTAACACAAGACAACACGCGCCGTATGTTACAGCCAAGCAACGTGATCGCGAGGAATAATGTTAAGATATAGTCCAGCGTTTTCATGTTTTCGCGAAAGGCTTGAGGAATTGTATTTGGTGATTTGGCAATTAGGCTAAAATCATAATGCCCCTATACTCGCTAGGTAAAAGTCCAGTAAAAAATAGCAGTGTACCCTCATCAGAACAGCTCGGGGAATAAATACGGCACCAGAAACCAGGGCTAATTGACTTCTGGCCTTGGGGTTTTTTGCCTTCCTCTGGATCAACACAGTAGGATAGACAGGCTGGACTAGATGGACAATGTCTTCATTCGGCCTTACATACTATGTTACTATGTAGAACCCAGCTCGGGGAATAAATACGGCACCAGAACCCAGCTCGGGGAATAAATACGGCACCAGAACCCAGCTCGGGGAATAAATACGGCACCAGAACCCAGCTCGGGGAATAAATACGGCACCAGAACCCAGCTCGGGGAATAAATACGGCACCAGAACCCAGCTCGGGGAATAAATACGGCACCAGAACCCAGCTCGGGGAATAAATACGGCACCAGAACCCAGCTCGGGGAATAAATACGGCACCAGGACCCAGCTCGGGGAATAAATACGGCACCAGGACCCAGCTCGGGGAATAAATACGGCACCAGGACCAAGCTCGGGGAATAAATATGGCACCAGAACCCAGCTCGGGGAATAAATAAAACACCAGAACCGATCTTGGTACTTAAAGCCCCAACCAATCTCGGTACATAGATATAATATAAGAAACAAGTTCATAACATAAATACAGCACCGGAACCAAGCTCAATACATAGGTAAAGTACCAGAACCAAGCTCACAACGTAATTACAGCACTAGAGTGTCCGCTCTTGCGGCTCAGCCCCAAGCACTACAGTGCAGCACCAGGTGCTCCGTCCTGTACAGAGCAGCCACTGTGCCGATGAAAAAAAAATGTAGAGGCATACTTCTCCCCCTTCATTCTTCTGGGGGTCCGACTCCAATATTCTAAAAATACTAGGATATTTGTTAAAATGATCTTAAACTAGAGTTTGATGGCAATATTTATATATATTTTTCCCCTGCAGACCTAATCCATTCTCCTCTATTAGCATTTCCTGGTTGATCAGTATTGTTGACACAGTTCCTATTCCTCCCAGTCTATGTATTCTACCTTTGCTGGGATGACACGGCCATCGGTGCAAACAAACAAATCGGCCTCCGCCACCCTCCCAGCCTGTAATCCCTGGGAAGGTGCAGCGAGTCCATGCCTGTGCATAAACATTGCTGCATGTGTCACTGTCACATACTTCTAGATGAGGCAATAAAGCATTCTTCGGCATACTCTGTAAGGGTATTTCAAAGGTTAATTAGATAGCAAAACTAAAAAAAAAATCTGATTGGGCAGGACTTTGGCATCCTGCATGGCGGGGCCTCAGGGTACGCTGTGTGCCATCAGCTGATCCGGGAGTACTGCAGTGCTGTACTGCAGTACTGTGCTCACACAGCTCGTCCTCGCTGCAGACCCAGAGGACTGATCCCCGGCTGCCAACCGCCCGGCCTTCATCTACCACCAGCCAGGAGGAATAATAGCCAGTCCTGCAGATTAGCACGCACCCGCCACGGGCAGATCATGTTGCTGCCCACACTAGTCTTTGCCAAGGGAACTAAGTCAGCTGCTCCTTTATTTCCTAGAACGTATTCATCATTATCATGGGAATTAAAGGGGTATTCCGGCCGCATGAAGTTGCTCTGCTTTAGGGCTTATTCACACGAGCGATATTCTCGCGTGCGTTTTGGGCGATGCGCCCAAAACTCGCACGACTATGAAATCCATTCTTTTGAAGGCATACATTCGCACGAAGGTTTTTTTTTTTATAGCACATTCCATCTTTGAACGTTCCCTCGGAACGTTTCGCCTATTGTTTTCAATTGGACCATCAAAGACATTGTAAGTGCGGTGTTTACCATTGAAGTCAATGGGAAAGACTAGCGATCATAACACACAGTTCAGATTTTTTTTTTTTCCAAACCCCTGCTTTTCCTGCGTCATCGCCTAGCATCGGAATCCCTGACCTTTCCACAATGTCAATCGCTCTCCTGCATGCACCAGTGGGACTAATGAACTGCGTATGCTCAGGCCCTGCGCATGTGCGAGAGTCTGACCGTGCATTGATGTGATAATGTGGAGGACGTGTCATGTCACCGTAGCAAAGAGGGGCATTGTTAGGGGAGGTAGCCAGTCTGGCCCTCCCACCGGACCACTCATTGGAGATTGGCATGACCATGGGAAGTGTGAATGCCCTCTTTGGATGTCACCAGGATGTGTTACTTTGTGGTGTTCTAACAGAACCGATGACAGAGGCAATGAGTTATGCGTATCTGCACCCACAAGAGCATAGCGTTCTGGTGGAACGAATTCTGCTCTTTTGCATGTGCATCGCCATATTTTACTGTACTTCTTTCGCTCAACTGTATTTGCGCATGCTAAAAAATACGCACTTATTTAAATGGCTTGTCTGAGTGCCAGATGTGTTCAAAACAATGGGTTCTATTCACTACATATTGCGCGCACAAATACGCCCATGTGACGCTGGTCTTAGGTGCAGTGTGTCGGTGAAGTCAAGTTGTATATAGGTTGTTTCACTGTGCATGTGCCAGGAATGCGCTAATGCGCAGACACGGGAGGGGCGACGGGCTGGAAGTGAGGCCGGCTTATCACAGTGATTCAGAGAGCTCATGGCTCCGCCTCTTCTACAAGTTCTACAACTTTCTAACATAGTTTGTATTTCACTTCCTTTTCAATTTCAAAATCTGTTTGTTGTCAATGAATGGAAACATTCTTGCTTCCATCCGTAATTGGTAAACCCTAAGCTGCAAATTTCTGTCACTGTATTTAGAGGCGGGATCCACGCAGAAAAACCTGCGTTGGATTTCGCCATCTCAATGCGCCCCAACAGATAAATACTTGCATCCAGTTGGGCGATCCTAGTGAGCTGGACTGCAACCGATACACTTACGTTACGGCAGGGCTGACAGATACGCATATATTACAGCTGTTATATCTTAAGGCCCTTTTACACACAACGATTAGCATTCAAAAAAATCGTTGAAACGAGTGAAAATGGAAAATAATCGCTTATTGTAAACGCTGCCAATAGAGATGAGCGAGCATACTCGGTAAGGCGATTTACTCGAGAGAGCATCGCCTTTTTCGAGTAACTGCTGGCTCGTCCCTGAAGATTCGGGGGGGGGGGGGGGGGCGCAGGGGGTTGCAGAGGGGATCGGGAGGGAGAAAGAGAGATCTCTTCGCAGTTGGCAGGAGAGGCTGACTGATGGCATATTAGTGGGATAGGCCAGATTCAGATGACCGAATTTGCGTGCACAACACGCAGTGAATAGAACCCATTTTCTATAAAACTAATTAGCCATTTCAATGTACGGGACCGCGGCAAAAAACGTCCAATGCTCAAAAACGCGGTGCATATACACGTGTAAATGCGCCCATGTGAAGCCGGCCGATATGTCATCACTTACTGATCAAAGGGGGTGTTATCGGTTAGACCGCCACTATTAGTAAACTAATAACACATATTTACTAATAACTCGTATTTACAAGAAATTCTAACACAGCCTCATTCATTTTAATAGGTCGTGTTCACACCGGCATAAGGCCGGCTGTCCATGGGCGTTGCCATATACCGCCACGGATTTCCACCGTGGGAGCACACCTTGTTACCGCTATTTTCTGCGACGAACCTATTATTACAATTTTTATACGTGAGCGGAAAATCGCCGCGATAGTTATCCTATGGAAAGTGTTCATTGTGTTACCTGCGTGCAGATTATTATATCGCCCGTGGACAGGAGGCCTAAGTGTATTTCATACACGCACATGCACCGCATGTTTTGCGACTGCAATACACTTCTGCCTGCGTATTTCATATTGCACCGCTTCGGCGTGTATTTGTGTGGATATATGTGCAGCGAATACACAGCTTTTCTGCGTATGTTGTGCACATCTACGTAAGCTCACTGATTGCAATGGGCTCTTGCAGTGCGCAAATGTGCATCAAGGCAAATCATGTCACGTATTTTTTTCACGTCATCCCAAATGACGGGGAAAACTACGTTTGTGTGAATAAACTCATTGAAATCACTGCGTATTATGTGCGCCAAATTTGTGCAGGTAGTACACTGCGCAATCCACTCGTGTGAATGAGACCCAAGGGTACACGCACATGAGATTCTCAGGCACAACTTGTATCGGACAGCACACAGACATCCCGGCGGTGTGCCGGTACTACCTCATCTGGACAAAAATAGGAGATCCGGACTATCCGTCTATATAGGCCGGGCTCACACGGCCGTAAGCGCAGAATGCTGCGGGCAGAGGCGTAACTTGAAGCTCCCGGGCCCCGATGCAAAACTTGCAACAGGGCCCCCAACTATAATATTTTTACTTATACTATTTACTTATAATACTGGGCTCCCTATATGGAGAAGAGAGGCCTTATGGGCCCCCTAAGGCTCCTGGGCCCGGGTGCAACCGCATCCCCTGCATCCCCTATAGTTATGCCCCTGGCTGCAGGGCTCTCGCAGCGTATTGCAGCTATGCAGCCGTCTGTGATCCTGTGTATAGCGGTGAAATTGTACTGCGCATGACCGCATATTCACGCCTGTTTGCTTTATATTTACCACGCCGATGCTTAGCTTATATCCGCCACCTACATGCAATGTGGTCATGTGAAAAAACAACAAAATAAAACCATGTGACTACAGACATTCAAGTGATTGCGGATGCCAGCATTTTTCCGTGCGGACGTACACTATGCACAGTATATCGTCCTCGCGGAAGAAAGATCTCCCTCTCCCCTCCAGCCTTTTCTATCTACTTTCCTGTGAAGTTGCAAGTGTTTCCGCCACTGCTCATATGAAATGTTAATTGCGTATGGGTGACGGAACACTCGCATCAATAGGGGCCTTCTGTGCAGAAATTGCGCTAAAATAGAACGTGCTGCATCTTTCTTCCGCTCGGGGAATAGGTGATTCGTCTCCGTGAGTGTGAACGAAAAATCGAAAATACATGCCTTTCAATGCCCGGGTTTTGCCTTGGATTTTATGCGCAATCGTGGCTTCCATAATTTAAAATCGATTGTGAGACCCCTAACATAGTATGTAAGGCCGAACAGAGACATATGTTCATCCAGTTCAGCCTGTTACACCCCCCCCCCCCCCAATGAGGTAGAAGCCAACTTTCCCCAATTAAGGAAAATAATTCCTTCCCGACTCCAATCTGGCAATCGGAATAATCCCGGGACCACCGACCCTTTTGAAGTAATCAGTGATATAACATGTAATGTTGTTACACTCAAGAAAAGCCTCCAGGCCCCTCTTGTACTCTTTTAGTGAGTTCACCATCACCACGTCCTCAGGCGGAGAGTTCCACAGTCTCACTGCTCTTACAGTAAAGAATCCCCTACTATGTTGATGCAGAAACCTTTCCTGTAGACATAGAGGCGCTCCCTTGTTACAGTCACAGTCCTGGGTATAAACAGATGATGGGAGAGACCTCTGATATATTATACATTTTGATAAGACTCTCTGGGTATTGTAGTCCGCCCATTCCATTTATTACTTTAGTATTCAGACATGGAGGTTTTTTTTAGTTAAACAGTCCGATTTTGTAGAGGTTTTCGGATGAAGCTCATATGTGTGTTTAAAAAATGAATTGTACTAGTTTGATGCAATTGCTATTAGTTTTTAAAGCACGTAACCTTGGTAACCATGAAAAGTGTGCAGAACCGGAAAGTCTGCAGAACTCATCATGCGTTTTTTTTTTTAATGCTGTTAAAAATTGGACGCAAGCCAGTTTAAACTCGCACTAAAAAAAGTAAGAAATGCATGAAAACTGCACAAAAAATTGGTCTGATATTTCAGGACTGAAAAAAAACAAACCGAAAACAAAAAAACCGCCCGTGTGAAATCACGCGAGATTTCTACATTGCGAAATGCGCAGATCTTGCGTGAATATTAACCCTGTTCTTTTGAATGGAGTCATGCACATGAGCAATTTAATTTTTTTCCCCCCTGCATCGCAGCACGATGCGGAAAACAAATTGCGGCACGTCCTATCTTTGGCGTGCCCTCACACCGCCCATTGCTTTCAATGGGGCTGGCGGAAGCATTGCACCACGTGCTAGGAGCATGCGTGCGATGCGAGGTTTCCCCATTAAAATGGGAGACAGTCTACAGTCCCCCGCCGCGGCTGACAGCTACACCCCCGAAGGGTTGCGAGGAGGTCTTGATATAAAAATGCCTGGCATTTGGAAGGATCTAGAATGTTGGCAAGCGCGAAATTGACTTGCTGCGGATTTTACGGATTCAAATTCGCTGAATGAAGTCTGCGGCAGAGTCCTGTAGATGATAATGCGACGCGGATATGGGCTTAAGGGGGTTACCCAGCTTTTAAAGTGCGAGCCGAGGAAGGGAATTCCCTGGACTAACAGATGTATCTTACGACGGAACCAAGGGGCATCACACAAGTGGCATCACACAATGGGGTCCGTTTGGTTTGCGTTCCGCTGCCTGGCATTTTATCAGTTGACAAAGACCTTCATACAGGACTCCCGATGCCGGATCTACAGCGGACCCTCGGACATAGCCTAAGATGGGGTGACCCCTCTACGTTTCCTCCTAGAGGGGTTTTTGAGGCTTGTTGGGAAAAAAAAACGTATGAATTTCATATAATTTGTACATGCTTGCTTCTGGTGGGTTTTTTTCTTCTTTGCTTAATGAAGATGGGGCGCACGATGGTAAGGAGGAAAAAGTGGGGTGTCGCTTTGTGAGAATAAATAGTGGGGTGCAACTTGGTCAGGAAATGCAGTAGGGTGTAGCCTGGTCATCATAATAAACAGTGGGGTGCAGCTTGTAGATCAGAATAACTAGTGGGCGCAGCTTGCTGATGAAGATAACTATTGGGGTACAGGTTGGCGATCAGGAAAAATGGGGTGCAGCCTGCTGATGAGGATAAATAGAAGGGTGTATCTTGGGGAGGATAGTGGGGTCCACCTTGCTGATGAGGATAAATATCGGGGTGGTTTGCTGATAAAGATTACTAGTGGGGCTCAGCTTGTGATCAGAATAGTGGGGTGCATTTTGCTGAACAGGATTAATGGGGGGCTGCAGCTGGGTTATCAGGCTAAATAGTGGGTGCAGCTTGCTGATAAAGATAACTATTGGGGTGCAGCTTGTTGAGCAGGATGAATGGTGGAGTGCAGCTGGGTAATCGAGATTAAGACCACTTATGGTGTTGGAAAACCACGAATCGTTTTACCATCGTTTTAATCGCTGTTTTCGAACACGGGTTACTGTGTCCAGCAGCACTTTTTAATGCACCCCATCATTGTGATGAGTAATGAGGAGCTTAAAAAAAGCGAAAAGAGAAAATAGAGCAGGCAGCGCCTGAAAATCGCACCACTTTTTTTTAACTATTCTCATCGCTAAGCTGCAGTGCGTTTGAGCGCCGGTCTGTCAGACCCCATTGAAATCAATGGTAACCTTGTACCGTGATTAGCGTGGCATTCAAAACGCTGCTGTATTCATGTTAGAAGGCGCATGTGTGAGAGGGGCCTAACAGTTGGTGCAGTTTGCTGATATAGTGGGGTGCAGCCTGGTGATGAGGAGAACTAGCGGGGTGCAGCTTGCTGATATAGTGGGGTGCAGCCTGGTGATGAGGAGAACTAGCGGGGTGCAGCTTGCTGATATAGTGGGGTGCAGCCTGGTGATGAGAAGAACTAGCGGGGTGCAGCTTGCTGATATAGTGGGGTGCAGCCTGGCGATGAGAAGAACTAGCGGGGTGCAGCTTGCTGATATAGTGGGGTGCAGCCTGGTGATGAGAACTAGTGGGGTGCAGCTTGCTGATATAGTGGGGTGCGGAGAACTAGTGGGGTGCAGCTTGCTGATATAGTGGGGTACAGCCTGGCGATGAGAAGAACTAGCAGGGTGCAGCCTGGTGATGAGGAGAACTAGTGGGGTGCAGCTTGCTTATATAGTGGGGTGCAGCCTGGTGAGGAGAACTAGCGGGGTGCAGCTTGCTGATATAGTGGGGTGCAGCCTGGTGATGAGGAGAACTAGTGGGGTGCAGCTTGCTAATATAGTGGGGTGCAGCCTGGTGATGAGAACTAGCGGGGTGCAGCTTGCTGATATAGTGGGGTGCAGCCTGGTGATGAGGAGAACTAGCGGGGTGCAGCTTGCTGATATAGTGGGGTGCAGCCTGGTGATGAGAACTAGCGGGGTGCAGCCTGGTGATGAGAACTAGCGGGGTGCAGCTTGCTGATATAGTGGGGTGCAGCCTGGTGATGAGGAGAACTAGCGGGGTGCAGCTTGCTGATATAGTGGGGTGCAGCCTGGTGATGAGGAGAACTAGCGGGGTGCAGCTTGCTGATATAGTGGGGTGCAGCCTGGTGATCAGAACTAGCGGGGTGCAGCTTGCTGATATAGTGGGGTGCAGCCTGGTGATGAGGAAAACTAGCGGGGTGCAGCTTGCTGATATAGTGGGGTGCAGCCTGGTGATGAGGAGAACTAGCGGGGTGCAGCTTGCTGATATAGTGGGGTGCAGCCTGGTGATGAGGAGAACTAGTGGGGTGCAGCTTGCTAATATAGTGGGGTGCAGCCTGGTGATGAGGAGAACTAGCGGGGTGCAGCTTGCTGATATAGTGGGGTGCAGCCTAGTGATAAGGAGAACTAGCGGGGTGCAGCTTGCTGATATAGTCGGGTGCAGCCTGGTGATGAGGAGAACTAGCAGGGTGCAGCTTGCTGATATAGTGGGGTGCAGCCTGGTGATGAGAACTAGCGGAGTGCAGCTTGCTGATATAGTGGGGTGCAGCCTGGTGATGAGAACTAGTGGGGTGCATCTTGCTGATATAGTGGGGTGCAGCCTGGTGAGGAGAACTAGTGGGGTGCAGGTTGCTGATATAGTGGGGTGCAGCCTGGTGATGAGGAGAACTAGCGGGTGCAGCCTGGTGATGAGGAGAACTAGCGGGTTGCAGCTTGCTGATATCGTGGGGTGTAGCCTGGTGATGAGAACTGGCGGGGTGCAGCTTGCTGATATAGTGGGGTGCAGCCTGGTGATGAGGAGAACTAGCGGGGTGCAGCCTGGTGATGAGGAGAACTAGTGGGGTGCAGCTTGCTGATATAGCGGGGTGCAGCCTGGTGATGAGAACTAGTGGGGTGCAGCTTGCTGATATAGTGGGGTGCCGCTTGCTGATATAGTGGGGTGCAGCTTGGTGATGAGGAGAACTAGCGGGGTGCAGCTTGCTGATACGGTGGGGTGCAGCCTGCTGCTGATGATAAATAAAAAGGGTGTATCTTGTAGTGGCTAGTGGGGTCCACCTTGCTGATGAGGATAAATATCAGGGTGGTTTGCTGATAAAGATTACTATTGGGGCTCAGATTGTGATCAGAATAGTGGGGTGAATCTTGTTGAAGAGGGTTAATGGTGGGGTGCAGCTGGTTTAGCAGGATAACTAGTGGGGTGCAGCTGGCTGATATAGTGGGGTGCAGCCTGGTGATCAGAACTAGCGGGGTGCAGCTTGCTGATATAGTGGGGTGCAGCCTGGTGAAGAGGAAAACTAGCGGGGTGCAGCTTGCTGATATAGTGGGGTGCAGCCTGGTGATGAGGAGAACTAGCGGAGTGCAGCTTGCTGACATAGTGGGGTGCAGCCTGGTGATGAGGAGAACTAGTGGGGTGCAGCTTGCTGATATAGTGGGGTACAGCCTGGCGATGAGAAGAACTAGCAGGGTGCAGCCTGGTGATGAGGAGAACTAGTGGGGTGCAGCTTGCTTATATAGTGGGGTGCAGCCTGGTGAGGAGAACTAGCGGGGTGCAGCTTGCTGATATAGTGGGGTGCAACCTGGTGATGAGGAGAACTAGTGGGGTGCAGCTTGCTGATATAGTGGGGTACAGCCTGGTGATGAGGAGAACTAGCGGGGTGCAGCTTGCTGATATAGTGGGGTGCAGCCTGGTGATGAGGAGAACTAGCGGGGTGCAGCTTGCTGATATAGTGGGGTGCAGCCTGGTGATGAGGAGAACTAGTGGGGTGCAGCTTGCTAATATAGTGGGGTGCAGCCTGGTGATGAGGAGAACTAGCGGGGTGCAGCTTGCTGATATAGTGGGGTGCAGCCTAGTGATAAGGAGAACTAGCGGGGTGCAGCTTGCTGATATAGTCGGGTGCAGCCTGGTGATGAGGAGAACTAGCAGGGTGCAGCTTGCTGATATAGTGGGGTGCAGCCTGGTGATGAGAACTAGAGGAGTGCAGCTTGCTGATATAGTGGGGTGCAGCCTGGTGATGAGAACTAGTGGGGTGCATCTTGCTGATATAGTGGGGTGCAGCCTGGTGAGGAGAACTAGTGGGGTGCAGGTTGCTGATATAGTGGGGTGCAGCCTGGTGATGAGGAGAACTAGCGGGTGCAGCCTGGTGATGAGGAGAACTAGCGGGTTGCAGCTTGCTGATATCGTGGGGTGTAGCCTGGTGATGAGAACTGGCGGGGTGCAGCTTGCTGATATAGTGGGGTGCAGCCTGGTGATGAGAACTAGCGGGGTGCAGCCTGGTGATGAGGAGAACTAGTGGGGTGCAGCTTGCTGATATAGCGGGGTGCAGCCTGGTGATGAGAACTAGTGGGGTGCAGCTTGCTGATATAGTGGGGTGCCGCTTGCTGATATAGTGGGGTGCAGCTTGGTGATGAGGAGAACTAGCGGGGTGCAGCTTGCTGATACGGTGGGGTGCAGCCTGCTGCTGATGATAAATAAAAAGGGTGTATCTTGTAGTGGCTAGTGGGGTCCACCTTGCTGATGAGGATAAATATCAGGGTGGTTTGCTGATAAAGATTACTATTGGGGCTCAGATTGTGATCAGAATAGTGGGGTGAATCTTGTTGAAGAGGGTTAATGGTGGGGTGCAGCTGGTTTAGCAGGATAACTAGTGTGGTGTAGTCTGTTAATGAGGATAACTTGTGGGGTGCAAGCTGGTGATGAGGATTAATAGTGGGGTGCAGTCTGGTGAGGAGGATATCTAGTTGGGTGCAGGCTGGTGATGATGATAACTAGTGGGGTGCAGCCTGCTGATGAGGATTAATAGTGGGGTGCAGTCTGGTGATAACCTGGGGTGCAGTCTGGTAATGAGGATAACTAGTAGGGTGCAGCCTGCTGACAAGGACTAGCGGGGTGCAGCCTGCTGATAAGGATGATTAGGGGGGTGCAGCCCGGTGATGACTAGTAGTAGGGTGCAGCCTGGCGATAATCAATGGGATGCAGCCTGGCGATGACTAGTAGTGGGGTGCAGCTTAATGATGATTAATGGGGTGCAGCCTGGTGATGACTAGTAGTTGGGTACAGCCTGGTGATGATTAGTGGGGTGCAGCCTAATGATTAATGGGGTGCAGCCTGGTGATTACTAGTAGTTGGGTACAGCCTGTTGATAATTATTGGGGTGCAGCCTGGTGATGACTAGTAATGGGCTGCAGCCTAATGATTAATGGGGTGCAGCCTGGTGATGACTAGTAGTGGGGTGCAGCCTGCTGATGACTAGTAGTGGGGTGCAGCCTAATGATGATTAGTGGGGTGCAGCCTAATGATGATTAATGGGGTGCAGCCTGGTGATGACTAGTAGTGGGGTACAGAATGATGATTAATGGGGTGCAGCCTAATGATGATTAATGGGGTGCAGCCTGGTGATGACTAATAGTGGGGTGCAGCCTAATGATGATTAGTGGGGTGCAGCCTGGTGATGACTAATAGTGGGGTGCAGCCTGGTGATGACTAGTAGTGGGGTGCAGCCTGATGATTAATGGGGTGCAGCCTGGTGATGACTAGTAGTGGGGTGCAGCCTGGTGATGACTAGTAGTGGGGTGCAGCCTGGTGATGACTAGTAGTGGGGTGCAGGACTAGCGGCATACGGATGAGCAGCCCCCCGGTGGGCGCTCCGGTAACCTTGTGAAGGACGCCGTGCACTGACGTATGCTAATAGCGGCGGCGGGAGGAGGCGCCTGGGATAACAGGAACCAGAACTGCTGAGTGCGGCGCGGAGAGTTCCGGTACTGGGCGCACAGACGTGGCGGCGCTGCCCCCGGCTGCAGGGCTCTGACATGCCGCACACCGCAGCGGCGGCGCTCTACTGACAGTCCGCACTCACATCTGCTCTTCTCTCTCCTGTTTCAGCTGTGCAAGCCATGCAGGATGATTTACTGATGGACAAAAGCCAATCTCAGCAGCAGCAGAGGCAGCAGTCAGCCCCCACAGCCCAGCAGCAGGACAGCTCAGAAGCCCCCTGTGCTGCAGACCACCCCAGCCCTGACAGCACCCCAACTTTAAAGGAGAAGATGCAAATGGAGTCCCCCATCCTGCCTGGTCTGAGCTTCCCCCAGCAGGAGCCCCCCACTGGCCCATCCCTGTCCCCATCCTTCGGCAGCACCTGGTCCACCGGAGGTACGAGCAACGCAGTGGATGACAGCTTTTTCCAAGGAATTACCCCTGTCAATGGGACCATGCTATTCCAGAACTTCCCGCACCACCACCACGTCAACCCTGTATTTGGGGGAACCTTCTCCCCTCAGCTGGGGATGGCTCATCAGACTCATCAGCAACAGCAGCGCAGATCCCCTGTGAGCCCCAATAATCAGCCCCCCTATAATCAGAGAAACGCTTATAGCCACCAGGCTATCCTGACCAATAAACCCTCCACATCCTCCTCTTCGTCACCGTCCCCTTCCAGCTGGAATAACCAGCAAAACGCTGCGTGGAATAACCCCTCCAATCCCTGGGGAGGTCTTCAACCCGGCAGAGACCCCCGCAGAGCAGTGGGGGTAGGAGTAGGTGTTGGGGTCGGGGTGCCCTCACCACTCAATCCAATTTCCCCATTGAAAAAACCCTACTCAAGTAATGTGATTGCACCCCCCAAATTTCCTCGTGCTTCGCCTCTAGCCCCCAAATCCTGGGTGGAGGACAACGCTTTCAGGACGGATAATGGCAATAACCTTTTGCCCTTGCAGGTACCCAATATTTTTTGATTGTTTAATCTTTGTTGTATGTACAGTATGTGTGATCTATCCGCCATCGTGAGTACTATGAAACCTTTACTAGCAATGACGGGGTTAAACATTCTGCATCACTCCTTATTGTACTAGCAGTGTTCACCTTCGCTATGGCATATGCCCATTGTCCAGCAAGGTCTTCTCTGGCTTTCAGTGCAGAATTAAAAGGGTTCTTCTTATACAATTTCTGTTTTTTTAATGCTTTTTTTGCCTTTTTGGTTTATTTGTCTTTATGTTTTTTGTTTAGGTAATCTTCCTATGTTTTAATATATTTAGGTACAATACCGATATATAGCATTGCCCCACATATGTGTCGACGTTGGTAGGTCATGGGCCATTGGTATTGTCTATAGAGGCTTATACTAGTTTTTTCCCCTTCTTTTATGACTGTACTATACCGCAAATTTAGATCAACCCTTCACAATTTTTTTTGGAAATCTGCCCCATCTGCTCCATTTTTTTATCCACGTTATCTGTGAATATTTTTGATTTTGGCCATAAAATGTTCCCTTTTTCATCCAAAATCTTATTATCCATGCAATTTCTAGGAATGCAGTCTATGTTTTTATTGTCTTTTATGTTGAATTTGGGTAGTCGTAGATTTCCTACTGCCTGTATACGTTGCAAGTATAAAGGGGAATTGCTACATTGTAGAACATGGCTTTCAGTGGGAACCTCTTCAACCTGTTCTGTGGATGCCATTCCTGCAGCCCTATGTCATTATCACTGCTTGCGGTATATTGCCTGTTTTAATCATCGGCGTAGTAATACACCATGCGGTAGCAGTGACACATGGAAAAAGGGGTATACGATGCAGTTTTCCATTTATTGCCTCAGTCATGTGACCTATGTCAAATAATGTCTCCTAGTAAAAGCTGGATGTTGCTACTGTTCTGTTTTTATTAGATGTTTGCATATACTGTATCACTTTTTGTATATTTGTAAATACCACAATGATCCACATCCTCTTCTAATGTGTCAGACTCCTTTTTCCCACTGCTGATACCTCATATACTCTATACAAACCCCGTTGGCTTCAATGTTACACTTTTTTGCAGAACTGTAGGGTAAGATTGTATCACTTCTGACAGCAGGCAGCGCTTGTGTAGCGAGGATGTTTGTGCAATCTTGTAACAGCTGTTGGATAAAGGCAGTGCTGAAATGCCATTCATTATAGCACAGGCGTCTTGACATTTCGCTTAATCTGCTCAGTTGACGTACGTGGCCTGATGTGTATATTTTTTGTTTTTCCTACATTTTTTTTGCCCTTTATAGGTAAGACATGGGGACACTGCTTTATTAAGCCGGTTCTATACCATTTCTAGATGCAATATAATGGTGGCTGCTGATACTTGGGTGGAAATGATTTTTGATATACAAGTAAATTGTTAGAAATGACATAGGGGTCGTTCACATCGCCATCCGGCAGTCCCCCTTTTTTAAAATCTACATTTACTGAATTGCACTAAAAAAAATAGGACGTAATAGCGCCACATGCAACGCAATTTTGGCCTGGCCAATGCTGGACAGCTGGAAACTGAAAAACAAATCCCATTCGTCAATGAGTCTGTTTGGCGCAGTTCACTTCCGCCATATGATGGTATCATTCTGCCAGGGGTTGCAGTTTTCCTACTCCCAAAACAGAGCAGGAAGGTGGGACCCGCTAGCACGCATATGGGGTCTCCAGCACCGTTCCTGCCAGATCGCCTAGATAAAATTGTATAGCATGATGCGCTATTTGGCCCAGGGAAATGCTAGACCGTATAATAGACCCCACTGTGGTCGGTGGGGTCAGTCATGCACTGTTTGCTTCTGTCGGAGGATTGAACTGTTTATTGCAGGGTTGCCATTTTTTTCTGCCCTTGTAACGGAATAGAAGAATGGAAACCCAAACACAGATGGAAACGGAGCCGTATATGATCAGACATATGGGTAAGGCTACTTTCGCATTGTGTCTGAATAGGTGAATGGGGGTCTTTGGATCCGTTTAGTGTAAGCATTTACCTTGTACTCAAGGTGAACGTGATCCATGAACACTTAAATCGCCTGGCAGAGGCCAAATTGGTCTCCACTTGGGTCGTATCCGTAAAATAGGGCAGCAGACTGTGTTAATCGTTGCAGAGGCATCCAGAAATAAGTATTCCGTGTGGTATACCTGTGTTTTTTTGGGGGGGGGGGGTTGCCTTTACAGTGGCAGCCTATGGGTGACAGATGCCACTAGGGCTATGTTCACGTCTACGTTGGAGGCTCCATTTGGGGCTTTCAGCACAGTTCCGTCCAGAAATCCAAGCCAGAATAGGCATGTTACACTATTTAGACTAGGAAAATGACTACGGAAGCCGGATGGACCCATTTATAATCAATGGGATCTGTCTGGACCCCTTTGGTTCCATCATAGAACCGATCCATTTTTTGCAGGGTTTCCATTTTCCTGTTCTTATAAGAAAACAGAAGAAGGGAAACCCGAATGCAGATGTTAACAGAGCTTCATATGACGAGATATGAGTAAGGCTATTCGGATCCGTTTTACCGTATGCACTGGGAGCTGTCCCTGTGATGATGGTAAACGGATCCTTAGACCTCCAATGAAATTGGTCTCCGTATGTGTAATATCTATCAAGGTTGCTATAAGATAGTACAGCAGACAGTGCTATCCCGTCTGGAGGTAACAGTATAAAAAAAATGTTAAAAGTTTTGATGGCAAGCTGTGGGTGACAGATGCCACCAAGACTCCACTCACATCTGCATTTGAGGCTCTATTCTGGGTCTCCAGTACAGTTTTGCTGCGCTACTTCATCCAGGAAAATGCCAGACAGCATAACTGGAGCCCGATGGACCCCATTATAGTCAATGGGATCCGTCCGGCGCCATTCAGATCTGTTGTAAGGACGCATCTGTTTACTGCAGCTTCCTTTTATCTGTGCCTATAACAGAAGAATGGAAACCTGAACGCACGTGTGAAGAGAGCCTAAAGTTGTATCTGGTAAACCTATGTGTCCATTCAGCAGTCCTTCCAATGGAAACCACAGGCGCAGTGTGGAAGTGGCCCAAGTCCATACGCAATGAGGCAAGAATGCTGCCAACATATAATTTTACAGAAAATTTGGCATGGTTTTCAAATGATTGCTAATGTCCGCCTATTTTTATTTTTCAAGTAAGCAAAGAATTGACACTCATAAGTATTTAAAAATTGCGCAAGTTGGAGGTAAAACCGCGTGCGTTCATGCAGTTTGCACAGCTCCACAGCCAGATGGTGGCTAGTACATGGGGCTTTACCCCAAAAGGGGTCGCGTGTGTTACATTTTCAAGACAATTAGACTCTGTGTTGGAACATATCTTGGTGGGATGGATATATTTACGTATTTTCTAGCATAAATATAAAAATATGGTGGTCGGGCAAATGCAGTATTTGTAGCACCTTTGTGTCCCACATAAGAAAAAGTTGATTAGAAAATGGGCAAGAACCTCATTGGGTCCAAGCAGGTGTTAAATGACTTCTCCTTACACTTCAACAGGGCTTGGGCTGTAGTGGAGGAAGACTGGCACACTGCTTGGACAGTACCTCCGCATTAAAAGACGCACACCGACATGCCTCGGTTGTCACGGTTTTGTGATGCGGTTATTGGCTGAGTGTTTTCTTACAGGCAAAACACTCATTTTACATGTTTTGGCTCTAAAAATCACTCGGCCGATAAACGTATCACGAACTACTGCAAACGTTATGAATTCGCATCCGGTTTTTAACATGGTGTTTGTGACTGGTCGCACCGGTTTTGTGTAAATACACCCTAAATAGACTACGGTTAGTCCAGGTTCGCGTCGCACTTTTCCACTATTTACGGTCTGATTTTGATTTCGCCTAAAGAACTGCGCCTGGTAACCGCACATCGACTGAGCTCTATAAATGACCTAAGCAATGACTGTTTGGTCCGACGGCAGGTGCATGGCTTTAAAAATGAAAGAAATTGTATTTTGGTGTCAGATTGCAAACCGGGATAGAACCGCGATCTTTTGAGAAGCAGTGGGACATTTCTCTAATCCGCATGCTGGATTTGATTAAATATGAAAAGGGAATCTTTTGTGGCGGCCGATGGAGAAGCGTCCGTGTCGGGGTCACACAGCGAGAGCAAGTGCATTCGGGAGATTTGCTTATCGTATCTACCACAACCTAGCATGGAAAAGAAACGCCAAATACTTGTTCAGGTACAAATTAAAATTACCCGTTTATTTTTTCGGGAGGGAAGCGGGGGGGAGGGGGGGGGGATACACTATGTTGACAAAAGCATTGGGTCACCCATAGAAGCTGATGAAATTCTATTTTATTCCTATTTCTCTATACAGTGGTGGGCCGCCTTTGGCCTCGAAGACTGCAATAACCTAATAACCCTCCTAGGCTGCTTTCCACCAAATTCCGATAAATTTGTGGAGGGATTTGCCTCCATTCTTTGTTGAGGGCTTCAGATAGTGATGGGTGAGTTGAGTGTGCACAAGGATATGGCATTCTACGCCATCATAAAGATGCCCGATGGGATTGAGATTCGATTTGGGTTGGCCAATGAAGTTTGCAGGTGTTCTTCTCCTCCAAACTAGACCTCAACACTTCGTTATGATGGTAGCTGTACCAATGTATTGCCACAGGGTAGGTAATGCCACATTGTCCAGAATGTCTCTGTACCCATTTATGTTGAGGTTGGACTTCACTATAACGTATGGCCCTAATCTTCCCAGCAGAAACAGCCCCACACCATAACAGAACCTCTTCCAAACTTCACTGCTAAGATGATGCAGTCGTGTAGGAACTGATCACCAGGCAACTGCTACACCCAAGTGCTGGCATCCGATCGCAAGTTGGTATACTGTAATTCAGCTGTCCACAACACTTTCTTCCACTCGTTTACAGTCAAAGACTGACGCTCCAAGCATCATAGCCGGCGCCTCTGTGCAGTCACTGCTGAGATGTTGGGCTTGTGTGGAGCCGTTCTTCCATGGTAAACCTTTGCATCCAGTTCCCTATGGACGGTTCTGATGCTAAGAGATGTTTCAGTGGCTTGTGAGACCTCCTCAGTGTTTTGGTTGATGATGGCCATGATACCTTCAACAGCTTGTAGAAGACTTCGTTGTCCACGCTCTGTTAGTTTATGAGGTCGCCCTGAACGTGGCTGCACTGCACAGATGTCGTCCATTTCCGAATGACATTGCCAACAGTAGACTATGGAAGGTCTAGAAGTGCTGCAATGTCCCATACTAATTGGTTGCTCAGGGGACATCCCAAGACCATACTCCATTGGAAGCTCCACACATAGTGGCATCCCCCACCACCAGACCCCGTTGGAAGCTCTACACCTGGTGACATCCCACCACCAGACCTCATTGGAAGCTCTACACCTAGTGACATTTGATGGTTTCTGTACTGGCATATGTGTAGTGATAGTCTCCATTTATACCTAATGCTCACACATCTGATTTGCATTTCCCCTTCACCTGATAGCCCAGGATTGGTGGGGGTCTTATACTTTTGTCAGCATAATGTATTCTCTACAGTTCTTCTTTGCTGTCCCTCCAAGCCGCCAGTTTTGGGCCCAGTTTTCGGCTGTCTGGTATGACCGCTGACACTTTCTAACTACTTACTGTACACTGCTCTCTGGGGAGCGCTGATCACATGAGCAGCTCTGGCCAGAGAGCCATTATACTGCATTACATGGTAATAGCAATATTATGTGCATTGGTTAGTCTGAAGAATGCGTCTGCCGTCTGACTTAACAGCCAGATCAGATGGCCGGTAGACAAGGCCAAGTGCAGCTAATATACCCCCCACCTCTCCAGTCTCGGGGTCCAATTTTGTCCTGAAACCGGAGGGTTGCTTTAAGGTCACACGCGTATAGCTCCATACAACCATGGTCCTGGGTGTGGGTCCATAACACAGCCTCCATAGTTTTCTTTGGAGTCCCACTATACCTCCATACAGATGAGAAAGACTTGAGCTTATCCAAATCATATGACAGGAAGTCTCCCTACTCTTACAGTAAAGAATCCTCCACAAGGTCGGACATAGAAAAGTAGGCCGGCACAGCACTCTTATGAAAGCAGTCTAAATGATAATTTGGTTTTGTTGCCCATAACAACCAATAGCAACGCAGATTTCATTTCTTATAATTATGAGGTAAAATGAAAGCTGCGCTGTGATTGGTCGCTACGGGCTACAAAGACAGATCATTTAGACAGCTTTCATAAGATTGCGGTGACGGCCTACTTTTCCGTGGCCGACCCTATATAAATGATTGAGAAAACCTGGATGTGTGTGGGCCTAGGTATTAAAAGATTATTAGACGGCGGTTTGTGGGGCCGCTGCACGCCTCCTATTTTATATGGCATACAACAGCGAGACGTGCGGCACGCTCCCAGTGCTGGGATATCGTGCCGGATTACCGGGGTGACAATCTTGGTGATACGGTGCTTGTCCTGTGTACAGGGACACAAGGCCCAACTGATCTCCACAATAAATGCTTTGCATTTAGACTTGTGCTCGCTTGTTACCCGCAGCTTCGCCCGCGTGGGATTTGTACCTTTTTTTTTAACCTAATTTGTGTTCACATATGTGTGGCAACGACATCTGCCCTCACGGGTTACCCGTGTGGGGAGGCATAGCTTATGATGTGCCCGCGTGTAAGAGCCAAACAATGAAAATGCCGTAAGTGCTGGATCGGGCACAGTATGGACAGAGCCAACGGGCCCCGGTGATTATAATGGTTCCGTCTGGTTTCTGTCACGCTGCCCTACGATTTCCTGGATAAAATAACGTAACGTGCTGCGCTATATTTTTTCTGGGATCTCGTGCCGGATGTCTGCCGGAGCCTTCGGTGCAGATGGGAACAGAGCCTAAAAGACTTCAAAAAAGGTACATGTTTGGGCTCAGATGAGCGTGTTTAGCCTGTTATGCGTGTATTTTTTGACAGTGATGCGTATTACACACCAAAATAGGGAAGCCTGCAGGTTTTTTACACGTGTGTAATATGCAGGCCTGAATGGCGCAATGTTAATAAGTGGGCTTTTAGCACTGCGTAATAACCAGGCTAAGGCCCAATGCCCATGGCAAATTATCGCTGCAGAATTTGCAGCCAGATGCACGCCGCGAATTCCGCAGCAATGTCTGTCCATAGACCTGCCATGTTAAAGGATTCTTTCCTGCCCATGAGCAGAAATCAACTGCGATTTTGTGCTCACGTGGAAGAATCGCAGCATATTCTATTCTGTGCGGAAAATTGCACGGCCGGCTTCCATTAGTCAATGGAAGCTGTCCGTCCCGTGGAGAGTCTGCTGCGTCGCACGACAAAGCACTGGCCGAGACTCTTGCCGCGGATCTGAACATGTAATTATAGGGTCTCTGGGGGGGGGGGGGGGGTGCTGTGTCTGATTCCGCTGCGAGATTTCGCAGACGGAATCCGACCCGGCCGTGGGCATAAGGCCATAATGCGCTCATGTGAGTGAGCCCTAAGGCCACATGCACACGGGTGGATATTCTGTCTGCATTATGTTCATATTTATTTATTTTTTTTTTATGGACGTAACACACGCATACAGCGCCATTGATTTATTCAGACTTGTGTTTCGAACACGCGTTTAAAAAAAAACGCAGCATGTCCTATTTAGATCCTTATCATGGACCAAAATTGCCCATTATAGCCTATGGGACGGCGTAAAATGCAGCAAATACATAGTTGCGTGCGAATTCACTGTGTCTGTGCATGAGGCCCAAATGTAACGATAATGTATATTTTTGTTTTTCCTGCCTTGTGAATCGGCCTGTGTCTTCGGTGGGGAGTTATTGTACTGCTATTTCTACGTATATTCCCAAAAAGCCCCTCTAACTTTGTGTAGCGTGTTGTGTAATATGTGACCGCTATAGGAGGATAATGACTGCTGTGTCAGCAGTCCGGAGGGGTTTTCTGATGGCAGTTATGATTGGAGATTTCCCCTTGCAACAATGCATTTATTACTTGTAGTAATGGTTCTTTCATATGGAGACCTCTTGAAATGGGCGCCAATGTTCAGCTTGGTAGCCATAAGAGGCTCTGCTGGTCTTCCCAGTAGGGCTTCGGGTCCACGGACTTATTATGGCTCCACGTGACCTGTGCGTTGTCCAGATCAGTGATGCATCCCCTCTTTTTCATAACCACCACTTTTTGGGGGCCGCAGTTATTGCGGCAGATTTTTGGTTCCATCATGCTGGTGCCCATAGATTCGTAAATAATATTAAAGGGGTTGTCCAGTTGCAAACTATTCATGGCCTATCCTTGGGATAGCTGATAAATAGCAGATCAGCAGGGGTCGGTCACCCAGAGACATCACCGATCATCAGCAAGCTCATGCGCAGAGCAGATTGCTGCAGGAAGTAGACGGCTTTGTTCTTACTGCAGGCTTGGTATTGCAGGCCAAGTTTCCATTGAAATGAATGGGAACTTGGCCTGCAATACTATGCTTGGCCACTGCTGTAAGAACGGAGCTGTCTGCTTCCTACAAAAATAGTGTCGAGTGCCCTGGCCTCAGCAAACTGCTGCTTGGCAGTGGTCCTGGACAATTGACCTCCGCCGATCTCTTATTGATATAGTAAGAAAGACGTCAGGCAGCAGGTTTGGTGCGATTGTATTTTATGCATTCATGAGAATACACAGATAATAATGCCTCCTATTATCTGTGTATTCTCATGAATGCATAAAATACAATCGCACCAAACCTGCTGCCTGACGTCTTTCTTACTATATGCATATCTTTGGGAATTTGGACTCGTTCCCGGTCTGGGCGTGCAGACAAGGCTGAAGGATACAGCTTAGGATTTTTTTTCCCCCCCGAACTGGTAGTGGTGAGTGCTGCTGTTCAACTTTATTTACTTCAGATCTCTTATTGATGACCTATTCTGAGGATAGACCATCAATAGTCCAGCACAACTCTTTTAACTATGTTGAGAAAGCTCTGAGTTTATTAATGCAGAGGAGGCGTTCAACCGTGTTTAATGGGGGCGGGGGGTAACTGAGTGATTCGTAAATTTGGGATATCTGGGGAAGCATATGACTTTATGATGGCGTTATACTCCCTTCCATCGACTTCTGTGTTAGTATCAAAGTATACTTCCAAGATATTTAATATAACTAATGGCGTCTGCCAGGGCTGTCCATTATCGCCTCTAGTTTTTACTTTAAGCGGATATGAACTTTGGACTTTTTGCGGATGACGTTCTTATAGCTTTACGGCAGCCAGAATTGTCATTGCCCGCAACTACTGAAACTCAATGAATTCGGCCAAGTTTCATATTATAAAGTTAATATCACTAAATCCCGGATTCCTGCTGTGCATATATCTGACAAGGTTATACGTGGGCTGAAGAGGAAGTTTGCATTTCCCCGAGTAACTGATTCTTTATGGTATTGGGGAATTAAACTTATCTTTTCCCTCTCGCACTTTGTTCTCAAATCATTATACTCTTTCAAGATATTGAGCAAAACTTGGCTGAATTCCTTAAAGGAATTGTCTAGGCTCGTTTCGACTGCTGATCTGTCCTCTGGATAGTTCAGTTGTCGTTGGACGGGGGTCCACTGCCCTAGACCCCCATCAAGCTGATCTGTCCAGTGCAGCTGACCTGGACATGGTCATCAGTGGACAGAGGAGGTAGCGTAGGCGCTGGCTTCACTCCCATTGCCGCGCCGCTGCTGCACTTCCTGCCTGGAACAGGATGTCCGTAACAGAATGGGTCATCTGTGAAAAAGAGGGCAGACAACTCCTTTAAATATGAAGCTTCTTGGCTTGGCAGGATAGCAGCAATCAAAATCTTCATAGTTTCTCAAGATTTTATATTCGTTTAGAAATGTTCCCATCCAGGTACCGCCGTAGTTACTCCAAAACTTGCCACCCGGTACCCACTTTGCCTTACTTTACTATGAATGCAGGAATTATAGCCTGAAGATGCATAATATTAAAAAATATCATCCCTTTAACCATTTCCAATGAAGTTTCGGACTTCGTCCGACATTCAGATTTCCCTGCATAGTGCCGATGTCCGGCGAAGTCCGGAACAATACCTCTGCAACGCCACCTATTGGAAAGGCAGTATTCCATTTTTATACAAGGCTTTCACTTCCCAGTCATTGTTACAAGCCTTGTATAAAGAGTCTAACATTGACTTGCAGGAATGCTGCCTTCTAATAGGTGGCGGTGCAGAGGTATTGTTCTATCTGCCGTATTTGCATATTACCCAGAGGAGCATGAATGGCCTTATAAGCCTGCTCGCTCACTCAACTTCTAGGTGCTCTCCCTAAGAAAAGCTACTGTTCCTACAGTATGCAGGACAGCTCTCCGAGGACAGAGGCTCTTCTGCATACACATGCAGGACAGAGCTCCAGCGGAGAGCTATCCTTCACACTCTATTCATTTGCAATTAACATAATAAGACTCCCCTTCATTTCTAATTTTTCCCTGAACAAATGCGCAGAAAAGCATACTGCATGTTTTTTCGTGCAACCAAAATGCGCATGCAAAATACGCAAATGTGAAAAAAACATGAAAATCAATGGATTCTATTTTCTGGAACCCTGAAACCTACTTTTTGGGGCTGCCCCTTTACCGACATGGTTTGGAATCCAAATGAATTTTCTCCTTGAGTCCTTAAAGGTAACCCTAGACCGGCTGCTGCTCAGCTGGTCTACATAGTATTAATATTGCAGATTTATCACCTGTTGACAATACTTTAGTGTTCCACATCTTAGTAACTGGTAAGCCTTTATTGTGAGATACTGGAAGTCACCCGGGGTCCCGAGATTATGGGAACTCATCTCTTATGTTAATAACTGGAAGGCACTCTGGCGAGTATATCTGTGGCGCTTTGCATCTTTTTTTTTTCTTTTTCCCCTTTTATATTGTATTATTTATTCCATTATTTTTGTAGTAGTGTGTTGTTTTTTTTTTTTCAGGCAAGTTCAATTCTTTTTTCACTTTGTCATGGGAGCAGCTAAATAGAAAGAAAACAATTACGTTTTTGTGACCGTAGAGGTCAATTAAAACCTAGGAACTCCAGGTTTTGTCCGTCTGCATGTTCATTTTTTTTTTTTAATTTATTTTTTTTTTATTTCCAGTTTAAAACATGAAAGCAAAACTGGTTACTTTCGGTTTTTTGTTTTTTCTTTCCCTCTATATAGTAGCCAATGGGGGAACGAAAAACAGGTGTCAGTTTTTCTGTTTTACTATCCGTTTTTCTTTCAGCCCATGCACTTAGATTGGGGGTGGAATTATTAAAAAAAAAGAAATTATTAAAAACGGAAATCAAATGTAAACGTTCAGAAAATATATATAAAATTTGGGGCAGATTCTGCACAGGTTGGTACAAAAAAAGGAGGAAGAAATGGAAAGGGCACTTTCTGTTCATTTACAATTCTGGTTTGTGTTTGTGCGTTTCTTTAAAAACGGGATCCTTCCCATAGGTTTCTCTACTGGACAAAAAAAACTTCTTAAAAACTTCTTAAACTTTTTTTTACCAACCCCAAATGTGATTGTGTTGCATTGTAGAATGGTCGTATTGTATCGTACTCTCTCGCTGATTCCGGTAGTCGCTACAGTTATATATTACTTCTGCATATGTGCGATTTCATAATTGCTGATCTCGTCATTTCAAAAATCAATAGTTGGACTGAATTAGCTGCTGTATGAAGGAATTGCTCTCCGTTATGTAGACTGCCTCGAAAGCGGAGTCAGCCTTTAGCATTACTTAAGTAAATGATCCCAGCCTTCTCCGTAACTCCCCGCAGTCTGCTCATTTGTGTGTAGGGCTTAGTTACATGAGCGCGCTGATCCTCCTCGACCCCACGTGTCTCTATTTTCCACTTACAACCAGGAAACACGTGTGGAGTCTGAAGATGTTTACCAGAACCTTACTGTTCATTAGTCCGTCGTGACTTCACAGCAGAATCTTCCATGTCCTTTATGTCCAGTTGGTGTTTTCTATATGGTTATAGGATATAATTTTTGTCTTTTGCTTGTCTTTTTAGAACACGTGTGAAGCACAAGGCCCGCAGGCCGAATCCTGCCCGCTGCCTCATATTATGTGGCCCGCGGCGTGCCGACGCCGCTCACCACTGCAGCAATTGCCAGCGAGGGTGCCGCAGCTCCCTGCTAGTAATCGTGCTGTTACCGCTGATTCCGGTGCACACTAACATCATTGTGCAGCTGGGATCCTCCTCCCCTGAGGCCCCTGCTCATCAGTTCCACAGGAGAGGACTTGGGCAGGAAGCATGCCGAGTGCACACACTGATGTCAGTGTGCATCCGGGCTCAGGGCAAGCAGAGAGGGAGCGACGCTGACAGGAAGGAATGGCATCTATTCACTGCATATTATGTACGCAAATACGCTTTTGTGAACGGGCCCTTACTGTACTGTCTTAGGCCCCCTGCACACGGGTGGAAATTCCGCGGCGGGATTTCCCGCAGAATTTCCGCACGTGGAAGCTGCCATAGGATTGCGTTAGAAAACGCAATCCTATGCAGACAGTCACGATTTGTCTGGACGAAATCTCGCACGGAAAACAAATCGTGGCCGTGCTCTATTTCTGTGCGGGCCTCGCAGAGCCCCGCACAGAAATGTCACTCCCCAGCTGCTGGCTCCGCTCTGCGCATGTGCCGGCTGCCCGGCACCTGGCACATCACAGTGCCGGAGCCGCGGGAGCAGGTGAGTGCCGCGCTGGTTCCTGCAGGGGCTCGGGTCGGGTCCCGCTGCGAGAATTCTCTCAGCGGGATCCGACTCGGCCGTCTGCAGGCAGCCTTCTTACAATCGGCCCCTTGAAGGTCACCATAAGCCTGATGTGGCCCTCGGAGAAAATGAGTTTTACGCCCCTGCTTTAGAACAATATAAGGGGCATCTGTCAGACAAAATGCCAATAAAAAAATTGTAACTGTTCTTTAGAAAGTCTTTTTGTAACTTTTTTTGCAAGCGCTGCGGTTGCTAGTCTGTTGCAGCAGCAGGTGTTTGTCTGTGGAGGGCTCTGCTTGATGTCCGTGTTCTACAGGAGAGTCCATCGTGCCGATCTTTATAGAACAGAGATGCTCGTAGCGGGTAGTAAGACTCGCCGTCAGCATGAGGAGGACGATGGCCATGGCTATCCACATTAATGGCACAAGGCTAGGTTCAGGTGGTTGTATAATAGCTCTGTGTTAGAGCCGTGTGTTTCATTCTAAGATTGAGCTTGGAAAAGGTCTTGGCTCCGTTTTGATGGGATTTAATCCATTTCTTGATGCAAATTATATGGCTGCTGTATAGAATGCAATCACAAAGCGGTTAGTGGATTTTTCCACTAAATGCACTCCTTGTCAAAAAGGAGTTGTCAGAATCGAATGAAACGTTCTATGTGTGATTTGTAATGTTGATATACCGTATATACTCGAGTATTAGCCGACCCGAGTATAAGCCGAGTCAATAAGTTTTACCACGAAAAACTGGTAAAACTTATTGACTCAAGTATAAGCCTAGCTGTACTCGTGTGTATATACTAGGTAAAGACAAAATGCAATACTCACCTCCCAGCCGGCGTCTGTGTCCCCGCTTGCCGCACCACCGGGGAGACCATCGCGCCGGGGACACAGACGCCGGCTGGGAGGTGAGCATTGCGAGTGTTTTTGTTTTTTTTTTACCTCATTTGAGTAAAAGCCGAGAGGGGCTTTTTCAGCATTTGAAAATATGGTGAAAAACTAGGCTTATACTCGAGTATATATGGTAAGTAATTACAATATCAGAGCAAGAGGAGAATTTATTGTGTAAAACTGACCCATTGTAGGGGAGGCTCTAGTTCCCTGTTGTACCACCTCTAGCTTGGATACAAGATATGATACAGGCGGGCATGGAGGCTCTGGTACCCTGTTGTACCACCTCTAGCTCGGATACAAATTGTAGATATGCTGTAGCAGCAATAATGATGCAGGAGTTATGCCAAAATTGTCTTTATTCCAATGTGCAACGTTTCGATCATTCAGTGATCTTTATCTTTATTGCTTGATAAAGATCACTGAATGATCGAAACGTTGCACAGAGGAATAAAGACAATTTTGGCATAACTCCTGCATCATTATTGCTGCTACAGCATATCTACAATTTGGATGACACTTTTGTGGAGTCTATTGATCCAGACTCCTGCTGTAGCTGGCAGCTCTGTATCTGTGGGTCCTACCTTATTGGTTCTGTGGAGGAGTGCTGTTCCCATATTACTTCTAGCTCGGACACAAGATGTGATACGGGCGGGCATGGAAGCTCTAATATCCACTAGATAGAGGATTACTTTGGTGGCGGTCAAACCACTGGGACCCCTCCGATCCTGAGAATGGGGTCCAATCGGTCCCTGAGTGGATAGTGCTGATGTGCAGCTGCTCTAGTCACTTCAGTGACAGCCCTGGAGATTAGAGTTTAAGCACTTCAGCTATCTTCAGTCCTTTCATTGAAGTGTTGAAGCACCTATGTGTCCTCCGCTCCATTCACTTGGGGGACGGCTGGACACCTGTTAACGATCGGTGGAGGTTCCAACCACTAGGACCATCACCGATCTTACGTTTTCTCCTATTCTGTGGCTAGGGGATAGCTTACAGGCCGGCGCGGCCCACCGACTCTTAGTCAAACTTTAAACTTTTTTTTCTGCAACTCTGTAGTGTTTCAGAATAAGTCTTAATGGGGGCACAGTGCATACCTGTGCTTGGTTCATGCTACCCTTGGTTTGGGCAGCATGAACCTGGGGATCGGTTGCCTTTAATGCTAGAAAAGTACACTTATGCATCAAATATAATATAAAAAAAAACAATATGAAGCTACTCACAAGATAGTTTTAATTACAAATGTCCTACCTTTTTTTGTTTGTCGTTAGGCCGGCTGCACACAGGCGGATTTGTATTGCAAAATCCAGAGCGGGTGGCTACCACTGGATTCCGCAGCAAATGCCGCCCATAGCATGCTATGGTAAACGGGATTTCCTCTACACGAGCGGAAATCGCTTGCTATTTTTTTTATTTTTATTTTTTCTGCCCGCGAAGGAGGAATCGCAGCATGGTCGGCTTCCATTTAAGTAAATGAAAGCTGTTTGATCCGCGGCCCTTCCGCAATGATATTGTGGAAAGGTTGCGGATTGAGTGTCATCACTAGGCGATGACGCGGGAAAAGCAGACCTTTAAAAAAGAAAAATCTGTACTGTGCCTGTCCGGCGGCTCGCCGTGTGGACCATCCGCAGTACAGATAAAAAGACTTCAGGACAGGTACGCATGGATGCCGGTTGAGCATTCCAGATCTCTTGTAATGGATGATACTTAAAGAGGGTTTTCCAGGCAAATGTACACTTGGTGACCTATTCTTGGGATAGGTCTTCAATAGATGATTGGCTGGGGTCTGCCTCTCAGGATCCCAGCCAATCAGCTGGATGGCCATTCACTGTCAGCACCGCTACGCACCAGGATGGAGCAGAAGCTGCTGCTCCGATCCCTGTATAGTGGCCGGCGCTTGTTATTGGAGGCGCAGCTCATATTGATTTCAATGAGAACTGCGCCTGCAATTACAAGTGTAGCGGCACTAACGGCGAGCATCCATAGAGCTGTTCAGTCAGGGTTCCGATTCAGTCAACTATTGATGACCCATCATGAAGATGACCGATCTACTTTTGAGACTTGAATTGCAGTGCCTGTATACAGTGATATGTAGAAGCTGCAGAAGAGCTAAACCCTTGATGACCTATCCTTAGAATGGGTAATCAATAGTTCATCGGTGGGTGCCCACCACTTGCACCCCGCCAATCAGTTGATCACCAGGCCACAGTACTAATAGGCTGCCTGCACACGGATGGATGTGCATTGTGGAATCCGGAGCTGGTGTCTGCCTCTTGATTCCACAGCAAATGCCACCCATAGCATGCATGGCAAAATGCCATTTCCTCTACACGAGCGGAAATCGATTGCGATTTTTCCGCTCACGGAGAAGAAATTGTAGCATGCTGTGTTTCTGTGCGGGCGGCTTCCATTGAAGTCATTGGAAGTTGCCCAACCCGTGACCCTTCTGCAATCACCATTACGGAAAGGCCACGGGATCCGCGCCATCACCTAGCGATGGTAAGGCATAATCTGTACTGGCTCATCTGCAGCACCGATATGAAGACGGCGGACAGGTATGCAGCAGTCACCGGCTGGGCACAGGGTTGGATACCGCATGCGCAATCCGTCCCGGGCGTGTGCAGGCGGCCATATATGGAGTCGGTGTGTTGCCAAAAACTAACAGCTCCGTTCTCTCTGCAGTGGCCCGGGATGGTATTGCAGGCACAGTACCTGCTTATTGAATAGACCCTTTGCCTGCAGTACTGTTTTGGGCACTGCAGTGTGTGAGGAGCTGTAGGTTTCCAGCAACTAATAGACTCCTTACGGCCCAGCAGTCAACTAATTGGCAGAGGTTCTGATGCTGAAATCTAGGAGATCTTCCATGCCTGTTATAAGACGTGCTTAGTATGTGTGCATGCCATAGGATGGATCTGTTCAGCACTGTCTGAATATGGCACTGCTCCTATGAAGTCCTTTGAGTACATAGCAGTCGAAGAGAAAATAGGCCGTCGTAGGCATACATAAAATAACTTGGCATCGTTCTCCTAGTAGTTGCGTGGCTTTCGATCAGTCCAGATGTTATAGTTTCACTCAAGAAATAGTTATTTTTGCAATGATCAAGGAGTTTTATCTGCTCGTTATGTTATAGACGAGCGGTAAATACATACTAGAGGCGCGTGTATCATAAATGATGTGAGCCTAAGAGTAGATGTTCTGCATTCTGGGTCAGGTTATAGAGTCATACCCTTCTATACGAGGTCGCACCCCTCTGATGAGTAACGTCCTCATTAAGAGGCATGTCCTGGATGCCGGCTGCATCGTTTCCTTGGGAGAGGTGCGTTTAAGTCACACCAAATTAGTGTTCATCATTTCAAGCTTTTTTGGTTAGCCTAAGTAGTGAGGAACCTATCAATGTAATTCTATGTTCTACACGAATATCAACTGTCTACCAACGTGTTACCCCACTGCTTTCTGAAGGCTTCACTCCTATGTCCTTATTCTATTTTTAAAGGTACCTTTACTCTCACTGGAAGCCATAAACTCAGACGATGGTCATCCGGTGGCCACCAACCAAGCAACAGATCGCTCACTTATTGGGGTCGCTTGGTTTTTAAAGAAACAGTTGGCCCGTGTGAACAGGAGTCGTTCACTCTTTAAATGACTGCCTGTTCACAGTGAATGGAGTCTGGCAACCGGAAGAGATCTCTGGCACGCTCTACCTCTGGTATAAGCGCCCGACAGTAGTCCCGTGTAAAGGTGCCTTCAGGCTCAGTTCACACAGGGCTGATTTTCAGCGGAATGTCCACAGTGGGCGTTCCACTGTAGATTCCTAAGGGTAACTCCACACAGGCCGGGTTTGCTCTACATTTTCCGGGTGTGACTACACTAACCTGACCCAGATGTTTCTCATACCACGGTGCTAGACCTATTTATCGCACACCAGGGATCATGGACTAGTTTGAATATATCAAAATACTCGAGGAGGTCATGTTGCCCTTTTGCCTAAGAAGAAATGCCCTTGAAATGGGTGTTTCAGCGTGACAATGACCCAATACACACCAGTACGCAGCGAACAGGATTGAGCTAACTGAGTGCTCTGACCTCAATCCCATAGAGAACTTGTGGGGTGACATCAAAAATGTGGTTCATGAGGCAGAACCAAAAAATGCAGAACTGTGGAATGTAGGACAATCTTCCTGGACTGGAATACCTGTTCGGAGACGACAGACCTAGTCAGGGGAAATATTTTTTCAGCTTTATACATTACATTTTTGAGTTATTATAGAAAAATGCTGGCACAGCTTTTATTTATTTATTTATTTTTTTTAAGAACAGCCGAAAAATTCTTTTTTTTTTTTTTTTTTCTTTCTGTATGTAAATAAAACTGATTTTTGCGCTTTGCTTTTCCAGCTTCACTATTTATTTTTTTTAACACTACTGTAAATCCACTGGTAAAATTGACATTTGCAAATTTCAATTCCACACTGCAGGTCATTTTTCACAGAGATATTGTGCAGATTTTTTCGCAGCACATGGACGAGATTTTGAAAATCTTATTCACGTTGCTGCGAATTTTAAGAAAAGCCCCACCCCCACCCCCTTTCCCAACATGCTGTGTGCAGGGAGCAGCACCCAATCCATTGCTGAGGGTGTCACCTGCCCCTTCCCTGTCACTAAGCCAGTGCAACACATTTCTCCACCCCTAATTCCGGTGGAGACAAGATACACCAGTACCGAAAGCAGCGTACCCATAGCAGAACAGTTCAGTAACTACAGTACCAGAACTAAGCTTGGTGCATAGATGAAACGCCAGACCTAAGCAATTGTATTGCGGACAGCAGTGGCTCATACCATTAGAGGGGAAGAATGGCGCCAGAAGGTGGCTCATGTAGCTCTACAATACGCTACTGCATAGAGGAAGAAGATAATTTGGCTGGGCGAACCTAAGGGAAACTGGTTGATCACCCCCAAGCGTATATCTGCTGGTGCCCCCTTCCACAAGCTTGTCGCCGGTGCCCTTTGTGACTGTATGGGTTGCATTTAGCGAAGACTGGACAAGCTGGGAGTTGTAGTGTCACAGGTTGGAGACCACCGATTTCCATGCCTTTTTATTGGACTGTGATGCTCTCTATTACTGTGAAAGCATAGTTGATGTAGACCTTATTAAATTGCTCTATGAATGAGCCTCTTCTCTGGGGGATCGGGTGCCCAGTTGCCCCACAGCCCGGGTATCCGATTTGTGCAGCATCTTCTTCTATTTTCCTCCTTCTTGTTTTCTCCTGTACCGCTACAAACCAAGATGTTTAGTCTAGCTGACTATCTCAGCAGGCTAGCAAGTAGGTCATAAACACACTACTTTGAATATTTAATGCACAGCCATGTTCTGCAAATCTTGGCACTAGACGTATAAATAAATGAGGTTAGAAGATATTTTTTCTGGCAAACAAAGCCTAAATTTGTAGAAGGCGGCGAGAGCCAAGAATGGAAAATAAATGCCGTTTGATGTGGATGATGCTGATTTTTAACATTTCTATTTTTTAATGATGTTCATTGTGAATGTCCTTTATTCAATTTGGGAATATAATGAAATAACACATCCAGCTGCTCATGCTAAAAAACACATATTTTTAAAGAAAGCCAATTAGTTTGTCCGTCAAATGTGAGCAGCAAAATGCATTGTGATCGCAAAAAAAAAATTTGTAACCCCTTTTAAGACCGATTGCTGCCAGTATAAAACACGCATGAACATACATATTCTGCTCATATGGATGAATAGATGCACTGGTCATTGTGTTCCATGCAATTGGGCTTAAATGACTCGTAACGTAAATTTTGGTATTGTTGAAGCTCTTAAAGGTGCCCACATGCACACTAGTCCTCCATTTTTAAAGGAGTTGTCTGCCTATTCTATTGCTATGATATGTGAACGTAAAAGAGGGGTTTCCCTTGCTTAGGTATAGATGACAGTGGCTACAAATATAGCATCTTGCTCTTTGGAGGACCCAACATGTGTATGCATTACTAGGATAGTACTTTGGTTTCTTTTAGACATTATGTAATGCCTCTTTTCGCCTGTAGGGGCACTGCAGGGGAATTTAACACTTATGACATACTATCCCAAAGACTGCAGCTAACTATTGGAGGTTTCAGCAGCAAGAATCTAGTACCCTACTTCATAAACCCTCCAGACTCGGAGTGACAAAGATGGCCCACCATCTTCTCTGACTACCTGATGCACACTGTGTATTGGTATGTATCATTAATTTAAGACATTACATCTGCATTGATTAACCAATACTGCCCACCTGAGCAGTGCTGACCAATCAGAGCAGCATGTAGTGTCTTTAGACTACCTTTGCATACTATGCACAGTGTAAATCAGGTGGTCTGAAAAGGGGTTCAACCAACTGTTTGTCCAGGTCTGAAGGGTCGCGTTAATGTTAGGGCAGCCTTCTAACTAGAATGGAATATGGAGACTCATTTGCACAAGGAAGGACTGGAAGCAATGGGAAGAAACTGAAAGGGAGGAGTCACAAATTAGATATTAGAAACAACTTTCTGACAGTGAGGGTGATCAATGAGTGGAACAGGTTACCACGGGAGGTGGTGAGTTCTCCTTCAATGGAAGTGTTCAAACAAAGGCTGGACAGACATCTGTCTGGGATGATTTAGTGATCCTGCACTGAGCAGGGGGTCGGACCCGATGACCCTGGAGGTCCCTTCCAACTCTACCATTCTATGATTCTATAATCCCTTTAAGTTCTTAAAGGGGTATTCCAGTAAAAGTAATGTATCCTCAATCCATTGGGACCCCAACTGAGCCCTGGAACAGGGAACCCTGTTTTCCGCCCAGCCGCAAATCCATAGCTAGCAGTAGTTTGAATGGAGCAGAGGTTAAGTATGCACCCTATACCAGTGGAGACAGAGGAGTGGAATAGGCTTTAAGGTATGGAACTTTGACACCGATCCTGTGGCAAATCCGCTTACCATTACTTTCAACGGGAATCCGTGCCGTAGTCTGTTAAGGGCAGTTTTCGATTCTGTGTGCGGGAAAAAAAATTGACCTGTGACTACTTTATGCAGATTCTGCACGAAAACATTGTCGACAATTCTATACATGGATTTGCCCATTAAAAAGTGCTGAATCTCCATGCCGATCCATGGCTGTACATGTTTATAGGGGGGGCAGAAATTCAGTTTTTAGAGACCGAATGTACATTGAATTCTGCGGTGTGAACACACCCTTCGCTTTTAATTGTGTGTGCAATACGCAGAGACTAGAACCCATTGATTTCAATGGATTTGTTCAAATTTTCCTATTTTTCAAGCGCATTTCAGTTGCACAAAAAAGCAGCATGCTCTACTTCTCTGCGCACAAAAACTTCCCATAGAAGTCAATGAGGGGGTGCACAATACTGCGTAATTTAGCTTGAAAAAGAGCACATCTGGAACTAATTAGCCATTTCAAATGGTGGGTCTTGTTTGCCGTATGCAAATGAACATGCCTTCGGGTGTAGAAAGTACAGTAAAATGCGCTAACGTGCTCGAAAATGCAGCGCTGAGGCGTGAACAATTGCGCATACACCCATGTGAATGAGCCCTTAGGGCCCATTTACACGCAACGATTGTCATTTGAAAGATTGCATGGAACACCCCACCTCCCAAAAGAGCACCACAAAATCGCGACATTGCGAGAAAACGTAGCAATATCACACAGAACACAGTTGAGGTATGGCTGCAATTTTTCTTGCAGCAATATTGTTGCGGTTTGTTGTTTTTGTTTTTTTTTCTTCCCTTCGTGGCGATATCGTTTTCGCTCATGGGAAAGAGGCCTTACAGTGAGGAGAACAAACTACAACGTCATTCACTACTGCAAGAGATAGTAAGCTGCTTAAGTCGTGTTTCTACTCTATATGTTTCTTCTACTGTGTGAGTTGGGGTCTTTTTGACAGCCGTCCCAGCGATCCTCGCTCAGTGAATGGAGGTGGAGCGGGCTGGAGATCATTGCGGCTGCTCACCTCAATTCACAGTAAACAGGCAGTTGTTCCTATATGAATGACTGCCTGTTTATAGAGGCCGATGGAGCAGCAAGTCAACAATGACTTTATTCTCTGCATGAAAGATACAATCAGATCCAAATTTATCACTGATCGCTCTTTCACTGCTCCATATAATCGTGCCGTGTATAAGGGCCTTAAAAAGTGGACCTCTACTTAATTAGATGTTTTCAAACTTGGTGTTGGTGTATGGAAGTCTGTAATCTAATCTTGCTGTTAGAATGCAAATGCTGTTCTTGTCACATCTCTAATCTATTATTTATACCTGTACCAATTGGCTGTGGAGCCTCATATAAACACAGGAACATGGTGTAGAAGGCTGAAAAAAAGACACATGTCCAACCAGTTCAGCCTATCCTGCTTCAATCACTTTTACTAGACACCATAAAAGGCATAGCATACAAAAATATACAAAATTGTGCTTGAACACACCAATGTAACAAGTAATTAGAGATAAATCGTAGAACATGGCACTTCGACTACAGAAAAGTCAACCAGAGTAAACTTTGTTATCTATGAAAAAGGGGAAAGAAAAAGAGGGTCTTGAAGGTGGCAGAGAAACGGCATCCTGGCAGGAATCACAGACTACAGAGCCAAGTCGAGAGTTCCTGGGTATTCTGAAATAATATACAAGGGGACCAAAACTGTTAGCATTTGTCACAACAGTCTTGGTCTTGCGCTATAATCTGCTCTAATCTCTAAATCTTGGAGAATGTGTCATGCTACTCCTGTAGACTATGGACTTGAGGGGATTTCCAATGGCGTGGGATAACTAGGTGAGCTGCTTGAAGGGAAAAAATGGATGAGACCCTTCTTCAGAGAAGATAGTCCCGGCAATGATGGAGAGCAATTCTGAGGACCACTGGAGGGCATTGTAGCAAACCTTATTGTTAAGAGAATAACTTGCCAGAAAGGAGCAATTTTTTGACATTCCCACCAAATTTTGAGCATGGGTACCGTAGGTCGTTCCACAATGCTAGCAAAGGTGAGAACATTCTGGATAGAAGCCATGGGACAAGGCGGGTGTCCTGTACCTTCTAGTAAGGCTCTTATAATTCTTCTCTTGTAATTTACAGGATATAGAGGATTTATGTGTGAGACTGAATGCCTTACTCCATTCTTTCGTAGAAGCGCAAACCTACGGTAGTTCTCCTTCCCATAGACTCCCTCACCGACGGCAAAAAACTACCACCGAATGGGATGCAGACACAAACTTTCAAACTGGATTAAATCCTACTGGAGGGCATTACAAGGGAATGGGTGGGATAGAAAGTTGGATAGTTGAGCGTATACCAGCCACACTCCATTGGACAGGCCATTTGAAAACTTTCAAGGGGTGAATACATCTGCTGGATAGATAATGACTTACTTGTAGGTCTTCTGAAGTAGAGTAACACAGAATGCAAGAACTTGTCATACCACTAGAGAAGTTCGGATTATGAAAATACTGGGTGATTGGGCTGGCAGAAAGTCCAAAGGTTACCATAATTGGGATAAGGTTGATCGATGGGGGTCCTCCACTCAGCATCCCTACTGATCATCTAATCCTACTGTCAGCGCAGCCAAGCCGGACGTCCCTATTTGGTCAGAGCCGAAAGTTTGATAGAAGGCTTTGCACTCATTGAAATCAAGGGAGAAAGGTTGATCCTGATGGACTGGTCTTCTTTTTTTTTTTTTTTTTTTCTCTCCACAAGCCGTAGCAAAAAATGTTGTTGGAGTAGCTGTCTGATCGGGGACACAAATCACTGCGTAACCTGACTTATGAAGTGTGACCGATTTGGGGTCTGAGCCAATATGTCTAGAAGCTGTATTGTGCATGACCAAGTTTTATAGGGTTTTTTTTCTTTTTAAGTTGTGTTAATATATTGACCAAGATAATGATAGCCCTTGTTTCGGGAGGAGCGCTGTTTATCTGTTCTCATTAGGTTTGGGTGAGTAAACTCTTTGTGCTGAAATCTTTTGTTTGTGTCAGCAGAGAAAGCTTTTAGCTTTTATGTGTTGTGCTTGCTGGGGAATTTACTGAACGGATCCTTTTCGTTTCTATTAGGTAATCGTAAAGCTTCTGCCACAAAACACAGCAGTTTTTGTTTTTTTTGTTTTTTTTCTCCTTGCAAGAATTTTTTCCTCTACAGCGGCATTGTAAAGTGGTTGTCCGCCTTCACACCGCCTTAAATGAGTTCATCCTTCCAACTTTTAGTTTTTCATTCATCCGTAGGAGAGCAGAAACTATATTTTCATTTGACAGAAACGTTTAACTCCGATATACTTCTGTAGAAATGTTTTGTGCATTTTTTTTCTCTCTGTGACAAAGTGGTTGCTTCAATTGACGAATTCGAAAAAAGTTGGTTGCATACACAAACTTTGAGAGCAAACTTTTTAGCTTTTTGAACGCAGTCTGAGGCTTCAGTTTCAAACTTCTGCATGCCATGGGTATACCGATCTTGAAGTAGTGCTAGATGAAGAGTGTTACCATGAAAGTTTAGACCTGGTCCTTAAAAATCTTCACCTTACGTTCCAGTGGATCCTGAGTATGCCGGACATCTTGGTTTTAGTTGATGAACAGGAGTACCTGAGAAGTGAGCGGTCTACTTTTCCATTAAACTAGCCTTATTTCAATGTGATGACTTCTAAACACATTCAACCACCATGAGCTTGGCAGTCATAGATCCAACCCAATATTATGAAGAACCCTATAGATATTATAACTGTGGACATCTTTATCATAGTTGTTTATAATGTTAGAGATCTTCCCATCTTTAGCATTTATAGTATATCCAGAGGCTTGTCCAGAATGCTTATAGGTGTGGGTCGCACCTATAGTACCATTGCAAAATCAAGGAGTCTGGTGACCCTTGCTTGAAAGTTCTCGGCCATCACATGCACCCTTGGAACTGCTTGCTCAGCTCGTTTTATAACTCTTGTAGATGTCAATGGAGGAGGCACCATGTGTGAAACTGTGACTGGGAGTCATTAAACCCTGTTCTCCCAATAGTTGTGGTTCCCAGCTCTATGACCCTCACCTATCTGGCATATGCCATAAATGCTTCTGTTGGCAAATACACCTTTGGTCTTGGCTCTAGAGCTTCTAGTATTTCATCCTATGACTCAAGTATGTGACCAAGTTGCGTGTCAACATTAAGATCGTTGCTGTTTAGAGTTGAGCGAGTATACTTGCTAAAGGCAGTTGCTCGAGCGAGCATTGCCTTTAGCGAGTACCTGCCCGCTCGAGACAGAAGGTTCGGGTGCCGGCGTGGGGGAGCGGTGAGTAGCGGCAGTCAGCAGGAGGGAGCGGAGGGGGGGGGGGCGAGAGAGGGAGAGAGATCTCCCCTCCGTTCCTCTCCGCTCTCCCCCGCAGCTCCCTGCCCACCGACGGTACCCGAACCTTCAGTCTCGAGCGGGCAGGTACTCGCTAAAGGCAATGCTCGCTCGAGCAATTGCCTTTAGCGAGTATACTCGCTCATCTCTATTGCTGTTCCACCGCTTGTGTGTGTGTGTGTGTGTGTGTGTGTGTGTGTGTGTGTGTGTTTTTTTGGTTTTTTTTTTTTCAATGGGGAAACTGTTTTGGCAGCAGCTTATCTCCAAGCAGGTCAAACGATTGTGGTTTCCCCTGACATCTGCTACCGGTAGGGATAGACACTAGATTGTTGGCAAAAGCCACCAAAATTAGTAATAATAATCTTTATTTATATAGCGCCAACTTATTCCGCAGCGCTTTCGAAGCACAGGGGAACACAAATATGATAATTTACATGTAGTATTCAATTATTTAGAAATAAAAGGGGGTGAAGGTGATACAGGAGGTACAGGGGCAGAAGATGGAGCAAGGGGGAAACCAAGAATGCAACGATGACATGGTACTCGGTTTTTAAGAAAGTAGCTGGGTGGGGGGAAAATACAGAAGGTACATCTAGACGATAGGCAAAAAGTGGAAAGCCCTAGGGAGGGGCAGAAGGCATGTTGTGGGGGACTAGATCAGGAGATTTGGAATGCTTTTTGGAAGAAGTGCATTTGACATTCCGGGATTGTCTGGATGTGTTGGGGTTGAGCACTCCAGAGGTCCTGGAGGCGAGCGTGTGAGGTTTGTATTAGAAGGGCGTTTAGTCTGAGTCTGTTAGCGGATCGGTGTGTGGGATGGGTGATGTACAGACAGGAGGAAGGCAATGTACGGTGGCACAATGCCATGGAGTGCTTTGTGGGTGATGAGTTTGAATTGAGTTCTGTAATGGTTGGGCAGCCAGTGCAGCGACTGGCATAGTGAAGAGGCGTCTGAGAAGTGGCTGGGTAGGAAAATGAGTCTAGCTGCCGCATTTAGTATGGATTGGAGAGGGGAGAGTCTGGTGCGGGAAAGGCCAATGAGCAGCCAGTTGCAGTAGTCGAGTCGGGAAAAGAAGAGGGCGACAACAAGTGTCTTTAGCGTGTCCGTGGTTAGGATCAGCCAGATTTTAGCAATATTCCTAAGGTGCAGGTGGCATGTTCGGGCCAGAGATTGGATGTGGGGAGTGAAGAAGAGGTCAGAAACCACTGTGCTCCCCCCACTCTCCTCAAGACAGCGGGCGTGCTGTCTAGGGGTTATGATAGTGCCAGATACTGATATAAGGATTTTGGGGGAGGTCAGCTGGCAGAGGGTGGAAAGATGAGAAAGTTCGTTTTTGAGAGGTTAAGTTTGAGAGAAAGGGAATGCATGGTATTAGAGACAGCAGACAGACAGTTGGTGATGTTTTGGAGGAATGGTGCTGAGATGTTGGGTATCCGAGTAGAGGTGGGGTTGGAGGCCAAATCTGCGGATGGTTTGTCTGATTGGGGCTATGCAGATAGAGAAGAGGAGTGGGCCACGGACTGAGCCCTGAGGTACCCCGCCAGCGAGGGGAAGTGGAGAGGAGGTAGAGCCAGCAAAGGAGACGCTGAATGAGGTTTCAAAGAGATAGGAGAATCAGGGAAGAGCAGTACCCTTTTAGACCGACAGAGCAAAGCATAACGAGGAGGAGGTCTAGTCGACTGTATCAATTGCAGCGGAGACCTCAAGGAGGATTGAAAGACTGGGATCTGGGCTAACTGTGTAGTTTTCGGTGATTCTTTTTCGGAAGTTTTAGATTTTCTTTTTTTTTTTCTTTGAAATGGACGGCTAGCTCTCCAGCACTGAGATTCAGTGAAGGCGAGCAGCTTAAGAGTTTGTTGCACGCAGATTGAGAGTTCCATAGGGCGCATTTGAAGGGACAGGGAGAGGTGCGCATGGGCTAATGGTTGGGCTTGGGGGTTGCTTTGATGTGGTTGGGGGGGGGGGGGGTTGGAATTAATCTAGTGTCTATGGTCCGCTATAATCATGGAAGTTTCTTATGTTTCTTCTTGCCTACCCTTTTTTTTTTTTAAGAGATTGCAACTCCTGCATCACCAGTGTGTGTATATTTTTCAAGCACTTAGCTTTTCAAAGGCTTCATCTTCGCAGTAGCGCTGCCTTTCAAGTAGAAGGCTTTGCCTTGTCAAGTACAGTTTCATAACTGCCTGGTAGAAAACATCTTAACACATCAGATTGCTTTTAATGGACACTCAAGTCTTACTACACTTCAGACAGATGGATGAAGGGCACCTAGTATTATAGTCAATGGCTTCTGATTATGTCCAGACTGGGCCGGTTTTGATTGTCGTTGACATAAGGAGTAAATCAACTAATGGAAATATCAGCATTTATGATGTGTTTATGGCTTTAGTTGCTCTTTAGATGAGGTTGGTCATTTTTAATGAGCCATTTGGCCTCAAATCTCCATCTACAACAGCCATTAAATGTTTGTTTTGCAAGAGGCCAGTGAGTCTATGGGCTTTTTCCATGGTGTCTACTTGCTTCACTGCATCTTTGCCAGAAAGTTCCTATTGAAAGCTGGTGTTTAGTTAGAAGAGTTTGCGGTTGGTGACGATCATTTGTGGTTTCTTCTCCCGTTAAACGTTTTATCCTTCTAATTATTGGATTGTTGCGCTCAAACTTATCCTTGTTTCTAAAAAAAATAAAGAAATAAAATAGTTATTGGCTGTGCGAAGTCCACCAGATCAGACACGCAGGGAGTAGTAGTTTTGAAGAACGGTAACCAACACCCGAGTATAGCTATTTTAGCTTACTTTTTGCGCAGTCGGTTTGATTAGTATTCTTGCAGTTACGTCAACCTTTTTTTTTTTTTTTTTTTTTTTTTTTTTTTGCAGTTTGCCATCTGCACTTTCTTTGGTTCCAGTTCTCCAACTTTTTAAAATAAGTGAAAACCATGTTTTAACCTAAATTCAGTATTTTTCCAACATCTATGTGCAACATCAAAGTATTGTTGTGTTGATGGGTAGATATATTGCAGCCTAGTAGAATAATTACATCAGGACGGACGTGCCAAATGTGCAACCTGTGCAGCAACATAGGGGCTTGTAGGTAAAGAGGGCCTACTGCTATCTAAAAGGGGTTGGCTGAGTTGTAGGTTATTGGTAAAAGCCCTTCTGTGTGCAGTAACATAACATATAGACATTTACTTACTTCTCTCCCGCTGTGTCCCGTAGCACTGCTCTGGGTCTTCCCTCTAAAGTCACAATTACAGGCTTCCCCAGGCTGTTTATCCGATGTCCCAGGTGCTGCATCCAATGACAGAGCTTAGCGCTCGATCACTGAGCTCTGTTCATTGGCTGCAGCACCTGCGACGTCCCATAAACCTGGCGGGACTGCAGCCTGCAAAACTAAATGCAATCGTGGAGGATCTAGCGCCAGCATTGGGCACAGCAGGAGCCGGTGCCTGTATGTTATGTTACTGCATGCAGAAGGGGTTTTACGAATAACATACAACTCGGACAAACCCTTTAAAATCAGCTTCTTAGACCCCATTTACACTGAAAGGTGATTGCTCAAAAATCGCTGAAATGACAGTTTGAGTGACGCTTTTGAGGAATCCTCTTTGCGTAGTCTATAGTAGCTATGGTAATTTAGTACTTAAGAGCCATTCAGATGGAGCGGGACACTGCTGCTATCGCTTGGCGAACAATACAGCTGTTTTGCATAAGCAAACGGTTGCATTGTTACCCGCGCTTACAGCTCGCGCCCCGCTGTGAACTACCAGCGGGACACGTGCTGAAAGAATCTGATCAGCGCTGCCGACTGCGGTAAAAGCCTGCACCGCTCATAAGAGTTCATTGCTGAATTCTAAAAAACTAGAATTGAGCGAGGAACGAATCACGCACCAAAAATTGTATTTGAGCGAATTTTGAGCGATAATAGTTGTCTACATGGACTTTTACAGTCTCTGAGATTGCATGTAAGTACTCGAGCTAATGAATTACGAAGCTTGATCGATAGAGGCATAATGTAGTTGCTCTTTGACAAGCTACTAAAGGGGTTACCTGGGGACTTTTTGTTTGTTTGTTTTGCCCCAAAAAAACTGTCTGCAGTAGCAGCCTTAAAGGAGATCTACTCAACATCCTTGCTCCCCATCCCCGATGGGCTTCACTGCCAGGTGCAGGGAACCAGTGATGACGACACCGACAACCAGGCCATATGACATCTAAAGCCAATTACTGCCTGACTTCAGCTGGTGATAGTTGCATCAGTTACATGATATGGTGTCGTGACGTCATCGCTCTACATCCTGAAGTCAAGACCATCGGGACGAGGGAGGTGAGTATAACTACTTTCAAACTAGTCCTGCCTAATAATCTAAATAATCAGCTATAAATTCCACGACCTCCTGAGGGAGGGCCCCACTGGGAACCAAGTGGAACTCCCCTAAGAAGTTAACAAAAAAGGGAGAGAGAAGAGAAAAGGAAGGGGGGGGGGGGGGGAGAGAGCAAGAAAGAAAAAAGGAGAAAGGAAAAAAGGGGGGGGGGGGAGGGTAAAGATGTGCCTTAGTCCCGAGTCTACCTGTTAATCCCAACATTTTAATTTATTTAGGCATAACCCCATTAGCCAGCCAATGTTTAAACCCTGGAGATTTGTGGAATGTAAGCCAAATAAGAGACATGTTAAAGCGTCCCACTGGTCCTGGACAAACAAACATGGCTCCACTGCTTCTCCGACTATCTGACGCCCTTTGTGCATTAGTATACAGCGGTAGTCTAAGTGCGTTTACACAAAACTGTTATTCAAAAAATTGCTTGATTGTTTTGAATTTCAATGATCATTAATGTAAACGCGGCCAACGATGAACGATTATTTGTTCGCTAATCGCCCAGTTTAAATACAGATCATTCAGTTCTCATTCATTGGTACAGCGATTGTGAATGCCTGAACCGTTTATCTGCAAGTTTGGACTTCGCTCATGGAAACGATTAATCGTTACTAGAGATGAGCGAGCGTACTCGGAAAAGCACTACTCGCTCGAGTAATTTGCTTTATCTGAGTATCGCTGTGCTCGTCCCTGAAGATTCGGGTGCCGGCACGGAGCGGGGAGCTGCAGGGGAGAGCGGGGAGGAACGGAGGTAAGATCTTTCTCTCCCTCTCTCCCGCCCGCTCTCCCCCGCTCCCCGCTGCGACTCACCTGTCAGCCGCAGCGGCACCCGAATCTTCAGGGACGAGCACAGCGATACTCGGATAAAGCAAATTACTCGAGCGAGTAGTGCTTTTCCGAGTACGCTCGCTCATCTCTAATCGTTACGTGTAAAAGCACTCTGAGACCCTACATGCAGGCCAGCGCTTCGCACATGGACAGCACTAGCCAATCAAAGTGTCTCAGACTAATAACGCATACTAATGTGTAGCGCGCATCAGCTAGTCAGACAAGCAGTGCGGCCATCTTTGTCCAAGACCGGAGGGTCATTTCAAGTCATTAAAGAGGCTATATGAGTTTACAGAAAACGTCCCTCCTTTGCAGGTAGAAGTGGTGGTTTATACAGTCTGGCGAGCGCCACAGCCAAGGGCGGTCACGGGCCTTACTCCTGGCATCATAGCTCCCATCGCTGAGCAGCGGTACCAGTGGTAGTATGGCACATGGACGCTGTTTGGTCACCAGTGGTGGGCATGTGACTAAGGATGAGCAAGCACCCAAATGCTCGGGTCCTCGTTATTCGAGTCGAGCTTTCCGGAAAATTCGAGAGCTCTACTTGAGTAATGAATCCCATTGACTACAATGGGAGACTCGAGCATTTTTGTATGTGGGACGCCAGGTGCCGAAGTTTTTTTTTTTGTTTATTTTTATTTATTTATTTATTTTTCCCTCTTAGCTAATGTCAGTTATTTACCCATGTGACCTCTGCAGCCAATGGGAGGCCGGCAGGGCCATTCTTAATAACATCCTATAAACCTGCATCTGGGCAACTACATTAGAAACCAACTTGACCGGTTTATGGGACGTCACTAGGGCTGCTTTCTGATACCGCAGCGCTGGTTTCCCGAAACGGCGGTCCGGCACTGCAGGGAATATATTTCTTTTATGGGGAGCCAAAAACTCTACAAAAGTAATAATTCGGGAAAACACCATTAAAGCTAATATAGTAGACTCCTTTGGTTAAAAAAAGAAATCTCGCAAATAAACTTGTATTAAAATGTGTTCTGCATCAAAAGTTTATTGGATGATCCAGCATCTGAAACATTTTGAAAATTGTGTCCACGCTGCAGGAAAAAAGTCTGCTGCGGCTGTGATCCATTTAGCTATAGGGAGTCTGGAGTAGTCAGAAACACACCTCCTGCCTTCTCATTGGTTCAGAGAGACACACCTCCTGCCTCATCATTGGTCCTTGCTACAGAGCAGACAGTTCGAACCATTGATGACATAGGGGGTGTGTCTCAGCCTACTTCGGATTGCGGACTTTAGCTTAATTGTAATTGCAACTCTGTCCTATTAGGCCGGCTTCCCATGTGCGTATTTGCACAGAGAATAGAACCTATTGTTTACAATGGTTTAGTCCATATTTTGCGCATGCATTTCGGTCATGCAAAAAAAAAAAATGAACATGCTCTTTTTCTGCACACTTTCACACCAAGCGTTTCCATAGACCTTAATGGAGGGTACACAAATGTGCACGCGATCCGCAAGGAGATGCGTGAAACGCTGTGTGCAGGAAACGGAACACATCTGGAATTCATTAGCCACTTCAATCGGTACGTCTTTGTTCGCTGCGCACAAATGAACATGCCTACATGTAAAGTACGCTGATGCGCATGCAAAAAAGCATCGTTCATTGTGCAAAAATGCTACACATGCGCGTACGCTCGTGTGGAGCTGGCCTCAAGCTAAAGAGCAGCCAAACGTGCATATATTATGAGCTCCCGACTGGAGGGTTGCTTTAATGTTGATTTTTTTTAAATCTAGAGGGAAAGGATGTTTATAAATGTCAAATTTAAATAAATTAATTAAAAAAGGCCGCTAATGGAGTTTACAATCTCCGCGTCTTTATCCACATAAGGTTGTGACTGCGCATCTGATTCTGTGCGTGATTACTCTGCATTTCAAATCTGACATTTCATGCAATTATAAAGCCAAGATTGGGCAAATCTGCCATCCTAGTATTTAGTATGCAACAGCTTAAAACACGAAACACCGGAATATGGGATTAGTCTATGTGAAATGCATAACAAGATAGGTTTGTCTTTCTCACGAAGGATATACACTCCTTGCAAAATAAAATCCCTCCCCTAGAAGTTGTCAGAACTGAATCACACTTTTGTGATTGTAACATTGATATAAGTGTATCAAAGCAAAAGGAGGGCTCAGTCACACGGGCGCATCGGCGCCCGTGTGACTGAGCCGTTACTGTAGAAAGAAGACTGCCATGAAGCCGGTCACATGTTCTTTCCTCCGGCGCTGCAGAGAGACGTCCGTCTTCAGGTACGGCCGTCTGCCACCTGCGGTGACACGGGTGCCGATGCGCCCGTGTGACCAAGCCCGGAGAATGTATTGCAGAAAACTGAACCATGGAAAGGAGGCCCTAGTACCCTGTTGTATCGCCTCCAGCTTGGATACAAGATGTGATACGGGCAGGCATGGAGGTTCTAGTACCCTGTTGTATCGCCTCCAGCTTGGATACAAGATGTGATATGGGCGGACATGGAGGCTCTAGTACCCTGTTGTATCACCTCCAGCTTGGATACAAGATGTGATACGGATGGGCATGGAGGATCTAGTACCCTGTTGTACCGCCTCCAGCTTGGATACAAGATGTGATACGGGCAGGCATGGAGGCTCTAGTACCCTGTTGGGCCTCCTCTAGCTTGGTTACAAGATGTGATACAGGCAGGCATGGAGGCTCTTATATCCTGTTGTACTGCCTTTAGCTTGGATACAAGATGTTATATGGGCAGGCATGGAGGCTCTAGTACCCTGTTGGGCCGCCTCTAGCTTGGATACAAGATGTGATATGGGTGGGTATGGAGGCTCTAATACCCTGTTGTACCACCGCTAGCTTGGTTACAAGATGTGATACAGGCAGGCATGGAGGCTCTAGTACCCTGTTGTACTGCCTCTAGCTTGGATACAATATGTGATACGGGCAGGTATGGAGGCATACAGGTTCCATATGGTATCCTGCGGCATATCAGTCCACATTTGCTGTAGCTTGTGTAAACTTGTAGACTGTCGAAGTTTGTGTCCCAGATGGTTCCATACATGTTCTCTTGGCAATTAAATCTGGCGACCGGGCAGTCCATGGAAATGTGACAATGTTGTGGGGGCTTCCTGTGACCCCCTTGTGTGTGCGGCCGAGCATTATCCTGCCGCCTCTTAGAAGCCGCCATGAGAGGAACACATGTGGCTGCAAGATGTCCTGAACATATCGCTGAGCTGTCATTGTCCCTCGTAGCACTACTAGGGGTGACCGACTGTCGTATGCGGTGGCCCCCAAGACCGTCACACCAGCAGGGGACAGTGTGCCGCTCCACAGCAAAGGCAAGATTGAGGCGCTCACCCCAAGATCTCCAGACACTAACACTGGCATTGTTAGTGCCCAAACTAAACCTGGATTTGTCGCTGAAGACAACCCAGTTCTATTTCGTAGCACTCCAGTTTTGTCATTCACGATACCACTGCAGGTAGGTGGATGCCAAAAGCAATACATGTAATCGTCGCCGTGAGACCAAATGCCCTTCAGCCAAGCACCTGGAAATTGTTCTGAAGGACATATGTGCCTGTAACGATGGTGCCACCAATTGTGTCTCGATGGCGGACAACAATTGGAGCTGCTCGTGCTCGTCAGACAATTAGATGATCCTCTCTACTGGTGGTCTGTCAAGGGTATCATGAGCCTGGTCGCCTTGTGTGCCCTCACACATCCACTGGTTTCAAAACCTCCTGTCTGGTCAGAATATCCCCGGTGGTGGGCAACTTCTGTCCAAAATGGATAGAACGCTCACGGAAAAGAACCCATTCATTTGAATGGATAAATTCACACATTATTATTCAAGAATTGTACTTTATTTCCTATCGAAGCGTTAAAAAATAGGATCACACGTCATGTTACTATGGGGATGCAATGTTAAAAACAAAAACCCCCAAAAATGGAAGCGCGGATCAATAAAAAAAGCGTGTCTTAAAACTAGTATAAAACACAAATAATTAGTGAAACGCGCAAAAACGCCTTAAAATTTTGCACAAAAAGCGTTCTGTTTTTAAACTGCCTCATCCTTTTGCATTTCGGTGATAAGTTGTGTCCGACAGCGGCTTTCTTCTGTATCTACATTCAGAACACGGCCAAGTATGCATGTGTATTGGAAAATGTGATAGTTCCCAATAAGAGATGCCAAGTAATCTTGTAGATATGATAGCTTTTAATGGCTGACAAAAATACATAATGTTACGGCGAGCTTTCGAATCTACGCAGAGTTCTTATTGGAGTGGCGGCCAAGACCGCTGTCAGCCAAGCGGGTGCTTGGCCGACTGCAATCTAAAAATGTATGGGCTTCCCATATATGGTACTTCTAGACGAGCCGCTTTATCGTTTGAACGTGCGATTGACGTCTGTGTTGGCTGGTTCATTCATTCACATTCACTGAGCCACTAATGCATGCAGTTTTTTTTTATGCGCACGTTACACAAAAGTGCAGCACGCCCTATTTTATGTTTTGCGCACCGATATGGGACTTAACATAGCAATTGCATGCGTATTTGTTGTGTACTGCGCATTTTACGCGTGTGAAAAATATGCGCATAATATGCGGGCAACGTACACCTATCTGAGTGAGCTCTTATGACCCATTTACACGCAATTACTATTGCTTAAAATTCGTTAAAACAATGGCATATGAGCGATAATCATGGCGCGTAAATGCTCCCATTGTTTTCTCTTCGGCTGAGGGATGATTTTAGGGGGAGCTTAAAATCCATCACTCAGCCTGAGAGTAGAGAACACAGACCACACGCTGTGTTCTCCACAGGAGCTGCTGATTACATTGTATTAATGCCGGCAGCCCTTGCGAGAACAGAGGAGCTGATTGCAGAGCTCAGACCACATGCTGAGTTCTGTAAGCAGCTCTCGAGGCATATTTGCACACAAATGCAGCTGATAAAGTGCTAAAGGGCATTAGTGCCCATTAGTACTTTATGCAAAATCGCTTAAACTGTCAATCTTTCAGTCATCTGAAATAATGTGTTTGCGTGCCTTTACTCTCGTCATCGGCAAAGGATTGGTCACTTTGATGTCAACATGCCATATCTTTTATTCCTTCAGGAAATAAGACGACTCTGGCAGTGACTTAATCCCCTTTCTGCATTGAAATAAACTGGTATGCTTGGCCAACGTCCATAGTTGAGTGGAGAGAAATAAGTTGGCTGTACGGCCGGCTTAAGACTTCTTCCGTGACGGTTTTCTAGTCTCATATGATTTTTTTTTTTTTAAGCCCAAGATGCAAAATGGTATGTTCGAATGGATTTTTAATCTTCGAAGACAAAACTGGAATTTCAAAGCCATATTTACTCATAGACGAAGATGATGGAACATCAAACCGCCGTGGTGTTTACCTGAATTCTGTCAGCGGGTCTTATTATTTGTCAGTGGAGCCACTTTAGTTTAATTTCATGTTTGTTTAGAGGTGGCTGATCGCTCTATCCAACCATTACCATCTCAAGCCCCGGGATTGCTTCTTCAAATGGCTTTTCCTTTCGATTGACTGAGAAGATAATTGTTTATTGACCTGTGCTGGATACAAAGGTTGGAGATGGTGTATGTGACTGAAATGTGTTGATTTAGTCCTGAGCGCGACTGCAAAGATGCCGAATGTTTTCTGATGGTTGACCGATAGGACACAATGTTCTGGGATGTTGATTGCTATTCTGAAGGAGGACCTTGTTTGTCTGACCTCGGCGTGTTATTCGATTAGCCCTTAAATGCATAGATGATGTGGAAGATACTGAACGGGCAGGTGCTAACGGTTATTCTATAACATGTCTGCTAGTAGACATCGCTATTGAATTTGTCGACCACTGGCGCTGTTCAGTTTCCAGGCTCGGATTTTCAAATTTTTTTTTTTTACCTCCGTTTTTTGAACATTTTTTTTTTTTTAAATTCCCATTGGCTTCAATAGAAGCCGTGACTGTAGTACCAAGCTGGGCTGCTGCCATGTTGATTCCACTATTGGTCCCAGCGCTGTCTGCACTGGGTGATGGCAGGTGATCAACTCGCCAGCAAGGATCCAAAGCAGCAGAACCCTGACGATCAACTACTGATGAGGATAGATAATCAATAATAAGTCGGACAACCCCTTTAATAACTTGATTGTAAAGAGTTGGTGTTGGTACATTTCTACAGATTTGGATCCCACAGCTCTGGATATCTGCAAGGTGTAAGCAAAAACATAGGTGGTCAATACTTGAGTTCCTTCTAGACGTTCCAGTGATCAGGCAAGAACGTTGTTAGAAACATTCATTCTCCGGATCATCGTGCCTTGTGAATGTGCCGACGAACGACCAAACGGTCTTTCATTGGGTGATTTGAACTTTCGTGCAACCCCAGGAATAATAATTGTCAGCAACATATCTCCCTGTATAAACGGCAGATGTACTATGACGATGATGCGGGGAATGAATTATCGCTTATTCAACATGACTAAGGGTGATTAGATGGAACGATTATTCGAAAAAATCGTTCAAACACGCGAAAGTGAAGGATAATCGTTCGGTCCAAATGCGAGCCCAGGATGAATGAGAATCGTTCGCTTTTGGCTCGTTGGTCGTTTTACGCGTGCATAAAAACCATTGTTGGGTTGTTTACTTATCGCTCGGTTTAAACAACAATGGTTCAGTCTTTCCCATTTCCGTATATCGTAAATGGGAAAGACTGAACGATTCTGGCTTGAACGAGCCAACGCTTTATCTGCCTGCCTTAACAGGATGCACAAGAGGAACAATTGGTTCGTCTAGAAGGACCTTAAAGCAGTGGAGCTGAAAAAATAGGCGCAGCATAACTAGGACATGTGGTGTATGTGCCGTAGAGGACTACATGGGAACGATAGTCTTTGGATGTCTTTTATTCTCCATGCAGTGGATGAGACATAACCACCATTTTCCAATCAGTGGTAGAAACGTATCAAGTACTTTGCGGATGATTTCATGATGTGATATATTTCTATATTCATGATGGCAGCTCCACTTCATGCGGAATTTTGATTAGCAATAACATTTCGATCATCCCTAATGGGAACTTTAAAAAAAATTATTATTTTTTTTAACGTGAAGTCTTATCAATGTGAAAATAAAACTTGTCTGTGATCTAATGATCTGGGGACAATTATTTCTGCGCTCTGCCTTTCTTAAGAACTTCTCATTGGCAGCTGCACATATTCAGTTTTTGTTTGATCTTTCGGATCATCTTTTCTTAAACTGATCTTGACATATTAACTAGTCTTTCGGGATTTAAGAAATGTTGGCCATTGCATGTGTTCGGACAGCTGGGTTAAGGCTAAGTGAGGGATCCTAGTGTAAACTGGACCATATATCAAAGTTGCAGATTTTGGTATGGAGCCCGTCTGCACGTTCTGCAGTGTGGACATGGTCTAAAAAGTCTTAGGTCTTGCTCATGACCTGAAGGTTGCAAGTTCAATCCCTGCATGGTTCAGGTAGGCAGCTCAAGGCTGAGTTCATCCTTCCGAGATTGGTAAAAGGAGTGGTGGGGGTAATAAATTACCTGAAAGCGCTGTGGAATAAGTTGGCGCTATACAAAAAACAAGACTTATTTATTTTATTAAAAAACAGATTTGTTGCAGGAAGTTCTGTGATTGGATCGCAGGTATTTCCCATAGACTTCAATGGGAAAAATCGCATTGCACTTGCATGCACATCACATGGTACCCGGAATGCCATGCAATGTTTTTTTCCCAATGTCCCACAGGAAACGATGGGTGACTCCTCTTCTGGAAACGCGCAAAAATAGAACGTGCCTGCACTAGAAAACCTCACATTGCACAGCTTGCGAATGCCATGCAATGTCTTTTAAAGGGTCCATTGAAAACAATGGGCGAGGCTACCTGAAGGAACGCCAAAAGATTAAATATGCTGCGCTCATGGGAAGAAGTCCATTCAAAAGAATGAACTTCATATTTGCGCGTCTTGCAACACACAAAACTTGTGTGGGATTCTTGCCTGTAGAAACGTAGCCTAAGAGACAGTTGAGCAGGAGTAACTAGGGAGGGGGGAAACTTAGAAGAAAAGACCCAAACTATGCAATGGTGTCCAATTAACAGTCGGCAACATGTCTAGAACCCAGTGTAGATTTCATTACTCTGTAAGTAAATGGGGTTTGTCAAAGGGGTTTCCTAGGACTTCACTATTGATTACCTATGCACAGATAGGTCATCAAGAGTTGATCCGCAGGGGTCTTCCACTTGGGATCGCCACGATCGGATGATTAAAGTGACAGCAGTGCTTGGTTGGGCACTGCTGTCACTTCAGTCCATACCAGGTACTGCGCTGTACATTGTATAGTGGCTGTGCCTGGTATTGCAGCTCTGTCCCAATCACTTGAACAGGACTGAGCCGCTCTAAGGCCATGTGACTGATGAATGTGACGTCACTTGCCTACGGAGAGGCTTCAGCGCTCACCAGAACGCCATGGCCTCTTCAATCAGCCCGTCAGCAAAACTGTAGCAAGTTTCTAGAACATGAGATACCTTTTATCTCTTTTAGGTGGTCTCTCATGACTCCAGTGAAGGGCTGTTTTGTTGTTGTTGTTTTGCCAGTTCTGTCCTACTTTTATGTTCATGTTGTTTTAAGCTGTGTTTTTGTTTGTTTTTTGCCTATACATATTCTACAAGGCGTTATTTTGCTTCAGCTATCTTTTTGCTTCTTGCACAAGAGACACGCAGGATATGAAGGTTAGAGGAGAGATTTCTATCCTAATATTGTGATCTCTTCAGAATGATTGATGTCCAATCTCGCTCCGAGGCCGCCGCTCGCGCCTCGCAGAGGTCACATTTAAGAGGATAAATTTCGCAGGCTTAAATTCAGGTTGCAATATTGATGTGAAACGCCACAGGATCAGTTTAAGGTCACCGTCACAAAATACTGACCAAAATACTGCGGTGTAACTATTTGTAAGCCAAAACCAGGAATAAAAAATAAACCGTAAAAAAAAACCATAGTGATGAAAAAATGTCTATCTCATCTGTGTTTTGGACCCACTCCCAGTTCTGGCTTATAGATACTAATGAATGTGCTGAATGTTAAGTGTTAAACTGTCCTCAAAGGTATTTGGGATATAGGTTTCCTGATGTACCTGTGACCTGGAAGGTGGGACGTTCCACTGTACGCCTATACAGTGGCATGTCCCACCTTCGGTCACAGGTACATGCTGCCAATTGGCTCTTGTTAAATGGATACCACAAGGCTTTTTTGTGAAGCCAGAAAAAGTATGGCACCTCCCGTCCTTTTTGTGTACCCACAGGGCATTCTTTTGGCATGTCCAGCATGAATAGCTTTATAGATACAGTGTATGCAACGGAAGCTTTCCCAACACCTATGTCAAATGGTACGCCTAAGGACACCCATACACAGTCAATAATTGTTGGCCAACACTCATCTGGCTGACTGCTATCCCTCTCGACTCCGCCATGTACATGAATGGTCAGCCAAACTTGAATGTGTTTTTTGTATGTAGTGAGAGGTGAGAACTGGTTCAGATACCGCTTATCTCCCCCAATATCTGTTATTGGAGTAAGTCTTGAACAGCCAGTTTCGCCAAATTAGGTGGGTTCAGCCAATCTATAAATGATGTATAAGGCCCTAATCGTTCAAAAAAAATCATTTAAACGAGCGAAAAAGAATGATCGTTCATGGAAACGCGACCAACAAACGAAGATAATTCATTTGCTTATCTTTCATTTCATGCAGGCATAAAAATCATCATTGGCTCGTTCGCTAATCCTTCGGTTTAAATACCGATTGTTCAATCGTTCTAATTCAAGTATACTGCAAATGTGAACGACTGAACGATTTAGGAAGTAAGCGAGCAAATCCTTTGCCTGCCTGTATAAACCAGCTGCTCATTCGAATGATAAATCGTTAGGTGTAGAAGCGCCTTTAGGCCTCATGTCCATGGGGAAAATCAGGCCCGCTACGGATTCTGCATGGAGAATCCGTAGCGAGTCCCTCCTGCCCCGCAGACATGAGGGCTGGAAATAAGAATAAACTTACCCGCAGCGGACCGTGCAGATCTTCTCTTCTTCGCGGCTGGATCTTCTTTCTTCGGCTGGCGGATGTGCTCGGCGGAATGCGCGGGGCATATCCGCCGGGCCGAAGAAAGAAGCTGCGTCAGCGAAGAAGAGAAGATCTGCACGGTCCGCTGCGGGTAAGTCATTCTTATTTTAGGTCTCCCGCGGATCCGGACGGCTTTAATAGAAGCCTGCAGGAGCCGTCCCTGCGGGAGACTCACACCTAAATGGAGCATGTCCATTTTTTAAAATTCACTTTTATTGACCATCCGCGGGTATTTATCTACCCGCGGCTGGTCTGCATCCCTATGGGGTGCAGATCTGTGTGCGGGAGAAGAGTTAAAATCCGCTGCGGATTTTATTTCTTCTTTTCCCCGTGGACATGAGGCCTTAGGGTGAGCTGGATCAATTGGATACCCAACTATTAATTTTTAGCCTATTTGAATATCTTTTATAAAGGGGTATTGCCACAATTGAGTTTTAGCAGCAAACTGTAGGACTGCTGTTAAGTCCAATTGGTGACGTTTCACTGTGAGACCCCCACCGATCCCAAGAACAGGGGGTCCCAAGTCCCTATCTTCTCACTGCGGGTCCATTACCCCCCCCCCCCATTCTCCACCCCCCCCCCCCCCCCTCAGTGAGTAGAAGATAGATTGGAGCAGTGGTCGAGCATGCCCGGTGCCACATCATTCACCTTCAGTGGGACTACTGGAGATATCAGAGTACTTGCGTTCGGCTGTTTCTGTCAGCCCTACTGAAATGAATGATGCCGCACCGCACATACTTAACCGCCACTCCATTCCCCTCCTCACTGTGGGGGATGCAGTGAGGCATGTTTGGGACTCCTGTTCTTGGGATTAGTGGATTTATCAGACTTTTATCACCTCAGTGACTACAGGCTCTACCCCTCAAACTCTGATTTGCCCACGTTTATGCTGAGACACCTATTTGATACATTTTGCTAGATTTGGCAGATACGTAGGTTGCACAAAACGCATAACACCTCTTGAGTGTATATAATCAATGTTCTCGCTCCAATTAGCTGCCTATAATTTGTTTTCTAATCCCTTTAAATCCTTATTGTCCACAGTAAGTTTTCTTCCACATCTTCCAACTTTTAGTGCCAGTTTGCTGCAAGTAACGCTTTCTCCATTTACTTTGTGAAAAGGTTGGCAGCCGTGTCATAGTTGTGAAATTAGTAACTTCTGTTTACTTGCCATTGGCTGGTTCCTGCGGTGAACGGGGTAAGATCAGGCGTTAAGAAGGTGCTGAACTTTACCGAGTGATGCAGATGAAATAGTAACTGTGCCGTCGTAAAGGTCACCGAGCACTGCAATACTCAAGGGGAAAACAATGATTTATGCCGCCTCCTGCCACCCATGCTCAAAGTAGAGGCTTTTGCATATCCTAAAGGAGAAATCAGAATTGTCACGTAAAATGTGGGTTTTTTTGGCCTTTTTGAATACAGCTGGTGATTTAATGTAAGAAGCGGCACTTATTAAATGCCTTGTTGCTTGTAGTGTTCCGGCTTTATGGGCTGAGTGCACTTGTTGGTTACTGGTCAGATTGTAGCTGATTGTTGGGGGACCCAACAGTGGGGTGCCCTGTGACCAGCTTATTGTCCAGGGACCCTTCTATAAAAAAAAGGGGTTTTTCATAGTTTTTTCTTCTTTGGTCTCTCCTAATATATCCACTTTGATGTCGGAGCACAGAGGTTTGATTTTATGCATTTTCTTTTAGTTCCCCGCCCGCACCTACCTTGCGTAGCTTTACAAACCTTCATCAGTGAGTGTTCAAGGGTTGGACCGCTACTGGTCACTGGAGAGCAGCAACTTGACCAGTCTTCAGAGCATGATTCTCTTCGGGTTTTGGCTTGGATGAATCTCTAAGCTTTGCCGACAGGTTGTCGATTGATTTTAGTCAAGGTGTTGACAAAAATTTCTTCTTGGTGTCACTGCACTAAAATGAATTAGACTGTGCTTATTGACAGGAGATCTGACACTCGAATGACTTTTGTAGTGGTCAACAGTACTGTCCGTTGTATAATAGACTCCCTTCCTCCATCCTTGCTGCAACTTTTATAGTCAACTAAACTATTCTAGAATTATCCTATCAAAACTAATTGCACACCTGAGTAAGAATCAAAAGTAGTATTTATTTACATCTATTTAGGTTTGAAATACTTTAACTGGTATTTCCCTCCATTCATCCTGCAAACATCTGGCGAGTTCTCTTAAAGAAGATGCATCGGTTCATCTACGAGTGGTGGAAGGAGCATCGTTATTGGACAGTTGAGCAATGGAAGAAGGTTCTATGGAGTGATGAATCATACTGCTCCATCTTAAAATCAAATGGGTGTACCTGGGAGTGGAGGATCCTGGGAAACGCCTTCTGCCTGAGTGCGTTTGTGCCAACAGTGAAGTACGGCAGAGGATCTGTTATGGTCTGGGGATGTGTTTCATGGCATGGTCTCAGTCCATTGGTTGTAGTGACATGAACCATGAACACGGAGGTGTACCCTGACAATGTAGACAATAATGTGCTGCCAACAATATGACAAAACTCTGGAAACTGTCGGCAATACATCCAACCAGACAACGCACCTTGTCACAAATCCACCGCTGTTTTACGTTGGGTTGAAGATATGGATGTTCCACGATTGGACTGACCTGAACCTTATTCAATATCTTTGGCATGAACTGGAATGTCTTTGCGAGAACTCACCAGATGTTTGCAGGATAAATAGAGGGAAATACCAGCTGAAGTGTATCAGATGTTAGCAGAAAGGATCAGATGTCATTAGGGCAAAAGTAGACCCCACTAAGTATTATCATATGTAATTAAATACTACTTTTGATTCTTGCTCAGGTATCCAATTACTTTTGGTAGGATAGTGTACAGTTGACCCATTCCGCAATAAAAAAGGAAAAAAATATATATATATTTTTTTTGTATACGGAGAGCCTATACAGTGGCATACATTAGAAGTATACATTGGGAGTATTTTCTGTTGGATCCTTTTCTCCTTAATGTGTAACTAATAGGTGTAGAAAGACAAAAGTTGCCAGCCATGGTAGAGCTAGACTGTCTGCCACCCGGGACAAATATTCAGTTCTGTGCCTCAGCCTTTCAGCTAAAACCGTACGCGGAGAAGAACGCTCAAGTCCTGCAAGCCCAGCTAGTTCCGTCTTGTACGCTATCTTTATACCAAGGGGAGATGAGCATTGTATGCTGAACTTGGGTTAAGTTTCCAAGTCCTTTGTCCTGTTATCATTGATGCATTTCATGAAACCTGCATGTTATCGGACTATGGAAACATGTTGATAAAATATGCCCTTTTTTAAAAAGTCTGTTCATTTTCTATCTTCTAGGACCGGAACAGGCCCTATGAATCTTTTAACTTGCACTCTTTGGAAAATTCATTAATGGATATGATAAGGACTGATCATGAACCTCTCAAAGGTAAGCGCCCCTCCTGAGTCTACGCAGTTATTGTAGGGGGAATATACACAATTTTATCAGCATCTTTTTCCTATTGTCACTCTATGGGTTGGTATAATTGCCAATTAAAGGCTATGTACAGCTTGGCAATTTTTTTTAATTTTTTTTATGGTGAACCTACCCTTTAAATGTGCAAAACTATTACTAGTACCAACTACACATTGTGCATTGAACTGTCCGCCCCACAATTAAACTGGTGGTTGCATCTGCTATAGGTTCCCTTTTTCAGTAATGATTCATAGTGGCTGATCGATGGTCGAAGTTCAGTGCAGGACAGCAATAGTAATAGTTGCCTGACAGGTCTTGCACATATTACACTTGGACAAGAAAGGAACTGGGAGTGGGTGATTGAGAAACCACTAACTGGCAGCTCTTGCCGTTCAGTCACTCTGGCTGGTTTCTCAATCAGTGTTGATGGGAAAAGTTTTAATTAGGGAGGGTGACGTGTTCCCCGTGCGTGGCACTCTATGGGGGAGAGAGCCAGAGATGTAGAGTATTGCCGTCTCTAATGTTTATATATATATATATATATATATATATAAACAAAAACACACTCTTAAAGGGGTTGTCTCGTGAAATCAAGTGGGGTTCAGCACTTCTGTTTGGCCATATTAATGCACTTTGTAATATACATCGTGCATTAAATATGAGCCATACAGAAGTTATTCACTTACCTGCTCCGTTGCTAGCGTCCCCGTCGCCATGGATCCGTCTAAATTCGCTGTCTTCTGGCGTTTTTAGACGATCTTGCGCAGTCCGGTCTTCTCCCTAGTGAATGGGGCCGCTCGTGCCGGAGAGCTGGTCCTCGTAGCTCCGCCCCGTCACGTGTGCCGATTCCAGCCAATCAGGAGGCTGGAATCGGCAATGGACCGCACAGAGCCCACGGTGCACCATGGGAGAAGACCCGCGGTGCATCGTGGGTGAAGATCCCGGTGGCCATCTTGGTGAAGGAAGACGTCGCAGAGCGGGGATTCGGGTAAGTAATAAACTTTTTTTTTTTTTTTTTAACCCATCCCTTGGGTTTGTCTTGCGCCGAACGGGGGGCCTATTGAATAAAAAAAAAACTGTTTCGGCGTGAGACAGCCCCTTTAAGGTTATACATGGATTCCGTGTCTAAATCTGGACACCCCGCTGCATTCCATGTGAATTGGAATATTTTATATCACATGCTCCAGCAGCAAACCTTGGGAATAATAAACATTTGCCAATTTTTAAAATCCACATCATGTTCATTATTGCTGGGGATTCTGCTCGGTAAAGCCACGGACTAGCTCCATTAACCCCTTGAGTGGCACGCTCGGAAAATCTCCGGGGCTTTCTGCACTGACCATGCAGTTAAACCCCGGAAGATTTCCGTGGACAGCTCTACTGCTGAAATGTGCAGAGCACTGAGCTGTCATCTGAAATCTTCCGGGGTTTTTTACTGCATTCTCAGTGCAGCAAGTCCCGGAGATTTCCCTGCCATAATACCAACTGCCAAAATAGTACAGTACTTTCAAATACTTGCAAGATTAAATTGCATTGTTGACTCCTTTTTAAAAGATTTGCCCTGTGAGGCACAACATGGTGGTTATAAATCTGCCACTGAAGGGGTTAAAGGGGTTTCCCAGCTGGACATGGTTTACAAAAAACAAAAAAACTCCATTAACATTTTTACCTGCCCAAATGCTCCATCTCCCCCCCCCCCCTTTCCCCCCCCAGATAACCTCTGCAGTTCTACACTGCTCCCGCTGCATTCTGTGCCGCTCGTCCAGTGCGCTTACTGCCGCCACTTCTAGTCAGAACCACTTTTTGGTTTGTGGTATCCATAATAACTTGCATTGGCTACTCTGCCTATCAGCGCTATAGCAGCCCAGCGTACATGGGCCGGACCGAAAGTGGGGCTGACTGGCAAGAAGCAGGCGCAAGTGATGAAAATACAGGTAGTCAGTCATGTGACCAGCCTGGGGGGGGGAGGGGCCGATCCATGGGGAGCAGGTAAAGCAAACTATGTTACAAAAGTTCTCGATTCCACAGATTGCGTTTAAGATGTCAAGGTCCCGAAAATAACCCTTTAAAGTGCAATGGAACGAATTGGTGTGCAGATTCTCTGGCCAATTCCTGGCAGAAATCAGAGTTTCAGCTGTTGGCAGATCTTCTGTAAAATGTATCTTCTGCTCAGGATTTTTCAGCAGATTGCTATACATACTATAAATTGCAAAGGGGCAAATCTGCTGTAAACTAAATTGCAACGGTGGAATAGCGCAGCAAGTTGAAATGCCTAAATAGCTTTTATTGGATCAAGATAATCATTTAAGTGACCATCCAAACAAAGATGGCCGAACCACTTCTCTGACTATGTGATGCACACTGTGTATTAGTACAGTAGTCTTAAACACTACATGCCGATGTGACTGGCCAGTGATACTCATGCGGACAGCACTGGTCTATCAAAACAGGTGTAGTGTCTTAGATCAATGATGCATCAGGTAGTCAAAGAAGCTGGTGTGGCCATATTTGTTTCTGGACTGGAGGGTCACTTTTAGTAGCGTTGGTGCATACTCCTATTAGCATACAAGATTACCCTTCATCAGGCAAGGGATGATGTCAGCAATTGGAAGACTAGGTTAAATATGTTGTGAAGGAAACCTGTTAGAAAACTCTGATTAAGTGACCAGCTGGTCACTGGGACCGACTTTCCTAATGGCTTTTCTAACAGCATTTCAACCTGCTGTATTGTATGGGTAGTGGTCACGCCTACAGGAACGTACACCACACATCCCTTCTGCATGCGTTGTGCTACTTGTCATTTAACTTTCAGTCAACATGTTCAGTGAACATTACATGAATGTCTACACGTAAACTACGATCCTTGCAGATATTTTGGCTTTCACCGTCTGTATACGGTCATAGTCACATGTGCATTGGAGCCTCCGTTCAGAGCTTCCGGCGCAAAATCATGGACAAGATCAGCATGCTGTGCTATTTTGTCTGCGTAAATGCCAGGCGGACCCCATCGTAGTCAGTGGGGGTCCATTCAGGTCTGGTGGTTCCGGCATTCTCATTATTTGGCTCCAAGAATGGAGCTAAGAAACGGAAACAGACCGGAACTGCATGCGCAGATGTGAATGGGCCCTTAAGCAGTTTGTCAATAAGTTTTAGCACTCAGACCTCAATGGTTGTTGCAGTTGTAATGCATGGGATGGATTTCCTAAAGGGGTTGTCTGGTTTCAGCCTTAAACAGAGTAATGGTAGCTAGTTGCCAAAAACTATTTCGCAAGCGATACAAACCTGCTAGCTCCACTGCTGCCACTTCAGTTCTCTCCCCTGCTTGGTTTACCCAGCAGAGATGTCATATCGACAGCGAGTGACTGTCACTTCTGCAGCCAGTTGTTTGCATTAGTGATTGGCTGCAGTGGTCATGTGCTGTCAATGCGATGTGAATCCCGTCCCCATATCGCTCTCATCATCCATGTGAAGTTCCCATGGATGTGGAGTGTTTTTGTGGCAGAACAACCTTGCATCACTTCGGGGATGCAGGGGATCCTCCGGGCGTCCGTCTCAGACGCGGCAGAAGATCGCGGAGTCTCTCCTGTTGCTTTCAATGGGAGCAGAGATACTGCCGTCGACCCGATTGAGAACAATGGGCGCTGCGATGCGAGAGCACGCAGCAAGGTGGAACAGGCCGCAACTTATTTCCCGCATCACTGTGCGGGAAAACATCTCTAATGTGTATGGCCCCCATTTGAAAATAATGGGGTTCATATTTCTGCTTCTCACATTGCACAAATCTTGTGCGGTTCTTGACACGCATGTGAAGCCAACCTTAAAGGTGTGTTCCTGGCATTTACTTTTGATCTATCTTCAGTATGCTAAGTTGATGGGCAGGGGCTCGCTGCTTAGGATCCCTGCCGATCACTTGATCCTCCGGCCCATTCTCAGTATAGCAGGGCCCAGATGTCTGCATCAGTGGTCAGAGTTCGAAGTGTAATCAATGGAAGCAAAGCCTTTCTATTAGACTGACTGATACAAACGCCTAGCTCCATTACACTGAAAGTAGGCCATAGGATCAGCTGATCGATTGGGATCGCAACTGCAGACCCCCTCCCATCAACTACGGAGTATAGGCAATCAATAGTAAAGGCCCGGAATACTCCTATGTCTTGTAACCTGAAGGGAAGTTTCTATCATTCGTAGCTATTGTACATCATTATTATGTGACATGAATAATGTTCTTGCGAGGGATCGTTCACATCTGCGTTTGGGCTCGGTTAGGGCTTTCCGTCTCTGTTGCGTTCTTGGAGCAGAGAAATAGAATTAAAATTGAATTAAATGTTTCCAACCCCAACACACCCTTTTGATTTCAATGGGGTTTTTTTTTTAAAATGGAACTCTTTCAGTTTGTTCCTGTTTTGTTAGGCTTCCATTCCATTACAAAAAAAAACCCGGAAACCTCATAGAATGGAAGCAAACTGAATACTTTACTTTGTTTGTTTCTATCCCCCCCCCCCCCCTTATAGAATTAAAACTGAAATCTAGGTTTCCATATTTTCCCCTTTTTAATTCCATCTCTAAAAACAGAACCGAAAGATAAGTCCCAACGTAGGTGTGGATGGGCCTCTTGGTCGTTCCTCCTTCAGAGTAGAATGTGCGTAGATAGATTTTAGTACGGGGCTAGTGAATGGAAGAGCCAGTCTAGTAGTATGCGGAATTCCTTAAAGCCTAGTAACATGGCTTTTCTTGGTGATATCATTACTTCTATAGACGATGTCCCCCTCCACCATGTTCCATGAGCAGCGTACAGCCAAGATCCGCTGGATTCCTCGAGGATCCATACTCTCGAGCAATGCATTATGTAGGCAGTACTAAAGCGTCTACTCTAACCTGTTTTTTTTATCTCCCGGCTTCCTCCTGCACCTAAAAAGAAATAACGTATAAAAATAGCAGATTAGGAACAGGTGATAAATGTCACACAGGCAGCGGGAACCACACCAAACCAAAATCTCCAGATGTCGCACTAGCCGTCTATTTTTATAACCCGTGAAAGTGCAGTTATACAAGTAACCCAATAGCTTCTAGTTGTCCCGTTCTTTGAGATATTTTAATATCTTATTCGTGGCTTATGTCCACTTTGGAAGGAAGCTACCAATATGATTGACCTCCCTCATCAGTTGTCAACCAGCTTCTCCTGAGTCCTGAATGGTCTCCCCTCCAGACTTCTCCTGTCTTCGAGGAATTAAACTGGTTGTTCACCGTCATGAGACTAATACACCCTTTGGTTGTATTACCAGGCATCAGGGCCCCTTAAAACAATGGCCAATCTTAAAGAGTGCCTGCTCTTTCATTTTGGAGTATTTCTGCTCCATCAACAATTTTTGGCTCCTCCTGGCAGCTATAGAATCCTATATGGGGCCATCTTCCCGCTGCCGGAAGGAGCCAAAAACTGCTGACTGAGCAGAAATACTCCAAAATGAAAGTGCAAATACAATACTCTTTAAGATTGGCCATCGTTTTGAGGGATCATGATGCCTGGTAATACAGCCAAAGGGTGGATTCGTCTAATTTTAAGTAAATAACACTGCAATAACAGCCAATAATAAAAGTACAGAGCTGTTCTTGGTGAAAGGGATGAGCTCATTAGTGGAGCAGGATAGCCCCTTGAATTAGCTGATTAATAGTACTGTAGTATCAAAATTTGACTCCCTTTAAATTTAACGAATTTCGGCACATGATTTTTAGCAAACAAGTACATCAGTTTTATTATATGTCCTAAAAGCCCCCAGAAACCTGAATTAGCCAAATCAATTCAGCATGACCAGACAACTATCCTATATGTATGGAGGCCTCCTGACTGTCATAGAGGGGGAGAAGGATGGGGCCGTGCAGGGGAGATAGGTCAACTCCGTAGGTGTCTAGCAGCAGCTTACTCTTCTTTCCCAATTTTGAACGCTCAACCAATCCTACTCTAAGTTCCACCCAAACGCCAAGAAACATCTAGGTAGGCACTTTCGCATGGTGTTCTCGAAAACTGAGTGGACCGAGCTCAAAAATCACGGTAAAAAGCAGGCTGTCAATATTTTTAATGCAATATTTACCATGGTTTAGGCCACACCTTAAAAAAATAAAAGAACGCCCCTTATGTTCGACTAAGGGCTCATGCCCAATAGCGGCGGATATCCACAGGCTCCATTAACACTATATTAATATAGACCTCCCACTGCGGAAATCTGCGCTGAAATAGAACATGCCGTGATTTTTTTTCCGCGGCAGAGTTCCGCATGTGAGCATTGGCAGCAGGAAAGCTATTAGGCTCAACCTAATAGCTGCGGAATTCCGCTGTGGGGGAAACAGCAGAAATTAGTCTGTGGGCATTAGCCCTTAAAAAGTGTCCTAAAGTGTCTAAAACACATAGTAAGGCCCCTGTCCATGGGTATTGCGGCATCCTGCGGCGGGAGCCGCCGCCCGGAAGCAGGAGCCGGCAGACGGACCTCCACGGTCAACCTATCTGACAGAATTGCCGGCCGTGAGCAGAGAATCACATTGATTCTCCGCTCGTGGACAGGGGGCCGGCACTTTCCATAGCAGCGCTATGGAAAGCTTCTGACGGCATCATTCACCGGCGATTTACAGCCGGCGGAATCACGCCCGTGGACAGGGGGCCTAATGTTGTGCAAATCATGTTTGACAGTTTTCTGGCCCAATCTGCACCAGAAAACTGTCTAATTTTGTACAGTAGGTAAACAACCAGCATGCTGTACGTATGGCGAGTTCCTCCATTGTGCTCTTCCATTCGTGTTCTCTATAGGACTAGAGGTTATCTAGTTTCAGACTAATATTTAAAAAAATGTTATTAGAAAAAAAATTTCAAGAAGCAATATAAAAATGAAAAGAGCCGGAACAAAAGCGTCTAAATGACTTTTCTTTCACCGGCCGCGGACGTGACTAGTTAGTACCTCTGCACTTTTCTGCAAACCTAATGTTTTTTTCTTTTTCTTCCAATATTTCTCAGCTCGAATGGGGATTAATTTCCATCACCCGGCAACTGATAACATAATGGCACTTAACAGTAAGTTCCTGATTTCTCTCTTCGGTTCATTTCATATACGTGTTCCTTGCATTTATACATTACTGTACTGTATATAAGGCGTGTGGCATTCTGTAAATACGTGGTTGGAGGATGTGGTGTGGCACAACGGCACCAAAATCTACAACAAAGCTGGCATGTGTGAATGCACCCTAAGGCAGTGTTCACACGGGGCTGGTCTTCCATGTGGGCCTCCGAACTTAAAATCTGTGACATTTACAGTAGCAGCAAAGTAGAAGAGATTTTCAAAATCTCATCCACAAGCTGCAGAAAAAGTCAGCACAAAACCGGTGTGGAAATGGACATGCGGTGCGGATTTGAAATCCACAGTATTTCAGCTATAGCACCAGATATGCTGTGGATTTCATCCAATAGACTTCAATGGCAACGGTTAAAATTTGCACCAAATCTGCAACCGTAGTTGTGGATTCTCCACATGGAAAATAAGCATAATCCGCACTGTGTGAACAGAGCCTTAGAATACTTTCACATAGCTGATTTGCTGCAGGTTTTCTGTAGCTAAAAAAAAAAAATCTGCTGCAAATCTGCACCATTTGATGTAGACTTTAGTGTTGATCCACAACATGTTTCACCCCTTCAATTTAAATTTACTGGAAAGGGTAAAATCTGCATCAAATTCACATAGAAATCCGCACCAAATGGTGCAGATTTTGCTGTGGATTTTGGTTCAGATCTGCAGCTGCAGAAAATGCTCAGCAAACCTGCTATATGTGAACGCCCCCAAAGGGTAGGTTTATAGGGGCGGTTACGCAGCAAGTTGTTTCTCCAGCAGAAAATCCCCACCAATTGTTGTGGATTTTGGTGTGGATTTCATCCCTTCATCTGAACAGGGGAAATCCGTGCTGAAAATTCTTTAAAAAGGATTGGGGAATCTAAAAGGAGGGGTTTTGCTTTTCTTTTCTACTTCTTCTGGTTTGGGCTCAAAAAATTGCATCAGAAACCCGTGTACGAAATAACCGTTGCACCTTATGTACACACGCGGCCGGTTTGCCACAGATTTTCCATGCGGAAAACCTGCTGCATTTTTAGTAGCATCAAAGCGGATGAGACTTTCAAAATCTCATCCACACAGTGTGAAAAAAATCCTCACAAAACTGAGGCGGATTTTAAATCCACAGCATGTCCACTAAAGCACCAGATGTGCTGCAGAATTCCATGTCGTCTTTATGAGGGGCTGAATAACTCGCCATAATCCATTTTAAAATCCACGTCTAAAACCGCTCCAAATGGCGCAGTCATTGATGCGGACATTCCGCAGCAAATCCGTCCCGTGTGAACATGGCCTAAATGAGTTGTCCAGGATCAATATAAAATGGGTAGAAGGGGAGAAATGGCATAAAATAAGGCAACCATTACACACCGGCTACAACCATTCACTGGCTTCAATGGTTTCTTGCCGTATACCCTTGAGATCAGTGATTGGCTGCAAAGGGTCACATGTAGGGATGAGCGAGTATACTCGCTAAGGCACTACTCGCTCGAGTAATGTGCCTTAGCCGAGTATCTCCCCGCTCGTCCCGAAAGATTCGGGAGCCGGCGGGGAGCTGCGGGGGAGAGCGGGGAGGAGCGGAGGGGAGATCTCTCTCTCCCTCTTTCCCGCCCGCTCTCCCCTGCTCCCCGCCGCAACTCACCTGTCAGCTGCGGTGGCCCCCGAATCTTTCGGGACGAGCAGGGAGATACCCGTCTAAAGCACATTACTCGAGCGAGTAGTGCCTTAGCGAGTATACTCGCTCATCCCTAGTCACATGTATATACGTGTTCTTCTAATGTGTTTACAATAAGCAAATAATTGTCTTAGTGACCAAAGAGAGCGATCAATAAACACTTTTTTCCTCATCGCATTAGTATACTTGCGTGAACTCGACTTGCAGAGCATTCTGACGTTTCTGATACGTGATGAAGCATCTCAAAACTTCATTATATCCAAAATGTAAATGTGTGTTTACGCAGTTTAATTACACCACTTTTCGATAATTGGCCATGGTGAGTTCAGGAAAAGACTAGCGGCATTGTTTACTGCTGATCTTCATTGATCGCACCATTGTAAAATATAATTACCAGCAGCATGATCGGTGTGTATAAGTGGTGCCCACAGGGAGAATTATGGAAAGCATCGTGGCCTACCGTATGGCAAGAGCCAACGTTGATTGAAACACTGCTTGTCCACCGGGGAGAGGTTCGCTCCTCGAAGACATCAGACTCTCAACCATCATTCTTCAAGCCATCGTAGGTGGTTGGAAGAATCGTGTTGTGGAAATCAAGATTCCAGCAGTCAATGTCTAGCAACTTTGGCTACCTAGTTCAGGAAATTCACTGCCCCCCCAGTATCCACTAGGCTCATACTGTACACCATGAGCCGATGTTGTAAAAAAGGTAAAGCACTGAGTCGTGACAAACACCTAGGGTAACGTCACATTGTGACGTTTTCTTGGCAGACTATTTTTGCAAGGTGGATTGCCATTGCCTTCCCTAGAAGATAAAGTCCCCTGGTACAAGCACCGAGTCATGGCGGACTCCTAGGGTGACATCACATCTTGACATTTTCTAGGCAGACTGTTTTTGCGATTACCTTCCCCAGTCCTCTTTTTTACCCCCCAGCAAGCTGAGTACTCATTTTACCCACCTCGAAAGGTTGATTCCACCTTGAGTCGGCTACCTGAACCACACGGGATTGAACCTGCAACCTTCAGGTCGTAACTGAGAGCTTAGGACCGCATTTCTACTGCCTTACAAACCCGTAAGGACCCCATGACCCGCCATTGGGTTTGGTCACCAACTTGTATCCCCACTGTGGATTTTTTTTTGTACCTTAAGAGGTTTTTGGGGGGTTTGATTGAGATTTTTCTCTCTATTAAATACGGATGGAGTGATATTTTTCCTTTTTCCTTTCTTTTAAAGTGTTGTCATAAAGCATATAATTTGTGGGCAGAGAAGCGTTCTCTCTTTCTGGTTGTAAGCGTATCCTTCAGGTCTTTGAAGTGTTATCGGAATAATTCAGCATTCTGCATTTTCACAATTTTCGCTGTCGGCTGCTTTATTGTGATAAGCCACGGCTATGGCTTTCTCTTTTCTTTTTTTTCCCCTACCCCGAGCCCATAGGACAGCTCCATTTTTTTGTTCTCTTTTTATCTTTATATAACGTGCCTTTGACAAGTCTTCTTTTTATAAACCTGCTCAATAGGAATTCTTTACAGTTTTCTTTTCTCAGGACTTTTGTTCTAATTGCGGGGATGTATGTGCGCTCTCTAAGTGCAGCACGGAGTAGAAGGCTTTTAAGGTTTTTTCCGGCGGTGCTTAAAGGGTTCTTTTTTCCTAGAACTTCAGTGAATATGGATGGAGTAAAAGCCGTCTTGTTTTATTTGTGCTCATCAAACATGGCAGCACATTACTGCACTTCAGACTGTGTGCTGGTCACTTTTACAGATTTCCCAACATGTTGCCCATGTATAATGGCAGTTATAGCGGTTATGGGTCTTGGGACAACCTACACTTGTATTAGATAACACTTGTATGACATAACTAGAAGTGGATGAAGGAGTATTCCCATCTTGGTGTTAGGCTGGCGCCAGAGGCGTAACTTGAAGCTCCTGGGCCCCAATGCAAAACCTGAAACCGGGCCCCCAACTATGATGCTTTATTCATAGTACTAGGCTCCCTATATGGAGAAGAGAGGCCTTATGGGCCCCCTAAGGCTCCTGGCCTAGGTGCAACCGCATCCCCTGCATCCTCTATAGTTATGCCCCTGGCTGGCGCACAAGTGGCGTGCGAATTGAGCCCAAGGTGTTCAACCATAACTTTCATCACACACCACAGGGACAGCCAACACATTGACATACATTTGCACATTCTAATTCCGTGCTACAGACTAGAATAGGACATGCGGTGAGTTTTTGAGTGTACATAGTCCGAGTCCAATAGGCCATAATGGGTCCGGACTCAAGTGCACTATTGTGTCAGAGGAGTCATGGCATATTGCTAGGATATACCATAAAAACATGAGCAGTGGGGTCCGATCTCTACGGGTTTTGTGCCGCTCCCATCCACGCTCTATGCAGGTCCCGCATTTTAGTTAGTGAGGCTGCGTTTTTGTATTCCACGTGGCCGGTGATCTTGTACGTTGATGTGCAAAGAAAAACGTGCTTTTAGACGGAACGATTAGCGTTCACTTTCTTTCGCTTGAACGATAACCGATCAGTCTAAACACGAGCCAATGACCGAACGGCAAATGATGATCTTCACTTTTCAGTCATTTTCTGTAGGCATGAAAATCATCGTTGACTCGTTCGCTAGTTTAAACAGCACTCGATCAGTCGTTCTCCGTCACTTAAAAAGCGAATGGAAACGACTGAACGATTCTCATTTGAACGAGCCAACAATGCCCAAGCGAGACAGCGGTGACGTCACTCGCTCAAACGATAAGTGGCTCATCTAAACTCAGCACTAGAGGCCCATTTACATGTAAAGATTATCACTCAAAATTCGTTCAAACCGACCGAAAATGAGCGATAATCGTTACATGTAAATGCAGGCATCGTGCACTTTTCTTTTGAACAACGATTTTAAGGTGAACTTAAAATCCATCGTTCAGACACTGAGAGATAAAGGGAGTCGGCAGATAACATTGTAATATGCCGGCAGCCACGAGGAGAACAATGCAGGTGTTTGCACAGCTGGGTGTGTGATTAATTGCATGCTGGGGTCTACAAACAGCTCCTGGAGGCCCTTTTACATGCAAATGAAGATGATAAAGTGTTAATGGCCAATAACACTTTATGCAAATAGATCGCAAAATCTTTCAGTCATTTGAAAGATTATCTTTGCGTGTAAATGGGCCTTAAGAAGTTGCACCACAATCTGTTTATCATCTATCTATGGAATAGGTGATAAGTGTAATTTGTGGGGGTCTCACAGCTGAGAACCCCATTGATCTCGAGAACAGGGGGTTCGCGTACTCCTCTCCTTCTCACTGAGGGCTCAATGGACCCACCACAGTGATGCAGAAATTGAATGGAGCAGCGGTTGCACATTCGCAGAGCCATTCCATTCATCTTCAATGCGGCTGATGGAAATGACCAAGCTCTTGTACTCGGCCACCCACCATACAGGATATCAACCCTCACTGATATAACAGCAGATTGCTCTGTATCTCAATAGTGGGCCACACTTCCTGACATCTTGGGCTCCCCCAACAACTCTAGCAAACTACATACAAAAATACTAATGCGTACTAATAAAATGCGGGTGTTGGTACTGCATTTTGACCAAAACGCATAGGCTGACGGGCCACGTCGGGGCCACACCGCGTCCGTCAGTACCTACGCTAACTCACTATAAATTACATAAAATCACAGAGGTGAGGAAAACAAAGACTATGTGAATTTATGTAATTTATAGTGAGTTAGTGTAGGTACTGACGGACGCGATGTGGCCTCGGCGTGGCCCGTCAGCCTATGCATTTTGGCCAAAATGCAGTACCAACACCCGCATTTTATTAGTATGCATTAGTATTTTTGTATGTAGTTTGCTAGTTGTTGGGGGAGCCTAAGATGTCAGCCAGTGTGGCCCACTTTGGAGATACAGGGCAACCCGCTGTTATATCAATGAGGGTTGATATCCTGTATGGTGGGTCACCATCCATCTATGGCTGACATCTTTGGTATCGTTCACATGTGCAGGCTATTAGTATATGCAGTCGCTCCTCCCCAATCTGGGCTGGGTTGAGTCGGTGACCGCATATTAGCCTGCAATGAACAAGTTGCTCCTCCACACCATTGTCTGGCTGACCGCATATATTTAGGGGTTATGACGGTTGAGCCTGCCCTATGGCGATTGTGCCGGTGGCGATTGTGCCTGCCTTATGGCGACCGTGTCTGCTTTGCAGACTATCAGGTATTGCATTTTTGGCTTTTTCAGTGAATTACATCTCTACCATGATTGACTCTTCTACACTTATAATAATAATCTTTATATAGCGCCAACATGTTCCGCAGCGCTTACAAGATGGGGGGAACAGAAACAAAACCACGGTTACATGTAGTAATCAATTGATGGAAACAGTAGGTCTGAAGGTCCTGCTCCAACAAGCTTACATGCTACACATAATAGGATGATACAGAAGGGAAAGTGTCTGGAGATGTGCGAGGTATGGTGAGGTGGAAAGTGAGGGATGCTATACATATAGGCAATGTTTAAAAGTGGGCCGTATAGTGGCTGAATCGGTATGACTGCAGGGGGCGGTTGATTACGCCTAGCAGGAATTGCAGTCAGTAGGTCAGGGAGCATGTTATCAGGCAGACTACAGAGGGGTTTGGTTTAGGGGATGTGGTTTGCCTCCCTTAAGAGGTGTGTTTTCAGAGCACGTCTGAAGTTTTGTGTGTCAGGGATTGGCCGGATAGTTGTTGGTACTGCTTTCCAGAGGACTGGTGCTGCTCTGGAGAAGTCTTGGAGACAGGAATGAGAGGTTCCAATTAAAGGGGCATTTAATCTGATTTTGTTAGCAGATCATAACATCCTTGCTGACCCTACTACCAGAGACAAATTAGGATGGGGAATACATTAGAAAGTTGCACCCTAGTCCCAAGGCACATGATCTCTGTAACTAGAGGTCTGATTACCATAGAGGCAGTCTGTGTGGCTGCTATTGGGGTGCCCATTTTGTGGTGAAAACCTGTACGTGGTCTTCAGAGGTACTGGAATTTTAGAGGGGTTATCGAGACTTGCATATTGATGAACTTTCCTTAAGATAGGCCATTAATGTCAGATTAGTGGGAGTCCAACTAATCGCAATTAGAGTTGCGCTAAAGCCTCCTCATTGTAGACCAGACTACATTTTGTAGTAGTGCTTGGTGTTGCAGCTCAATCTCTTTCACTTGAATGTGACTGAGCTGCAGAAAAGCCCATATGACCAATGGACATAATGTTACAAGCTGATGAAGATACCGCAGTGTTCACCCAACTCCTACAAACAGTTGATCGACATAAATGCCTGGAGATGATCCCACACGATCTGATATTGATGACCTATTCTAAAGATAGGTCATCAGTATCTAAATTCCAGATAACCCCTTTAATAAGCAAAGTGGTAGAATGATGGACTCCAAATTGTTTGGTAAAACACTTCCCAGATTCAAAGGCAGCAACATTTGCTTTTCTAAGTTAATTGCTGATGGCTTTCCTCCTTGTCATTGTGTTAACACATACCTGAATGCTCCAGATCAGCAAACTACCAATACTCCTGCTTTTACAGACTTACTGATAATCAGTTATTCAAGGGTACCTGATTAGTAGTAGCACCTGGCTGCTACTTGCCCTTTTTAATTTTTATGGAAGCATTAGGGCCGTTCTTTCACTGCCGAGAAAATTAAGCGAGATGTGAGTGTTGCGAGATACACAAATCGTGCACAAATAAGTACCACATTCTTCTGAATGGTCATACGAGTGATTTCCCCCCTCCCCCCCCCCTCCACATGGCATCACGATGTAAGGTCTCCCCATTGAAAACAATGGGAGACACGCTGCGATCCTCCACTGTCAGCCGCGTCGCGGGATTGCTACTTCCTGAAGTGATGCAAGGCGGTTTTGTTATCAAAACGCCTTGCATCCGGGTGGATATCGGATGAGGATGAGTGTGATCCCGAGCTGTGATTTACGGTTTGACATCATACACCCGTGTGAAGTTAGCCCAAGGGCTTATTCCATTGGCGTATATCAGCTGGGTTTTCATGCCTCTCTGCAGGGGGAGGAAACGGGCTGGGAGCAGTGCACTGAGCTCCCGCCCCCACTCTGCCCTCTCTCCGCCCCTTGCCAGTATTTGCAGTGGCAGAGGGGGGACCGGGGAGGAACTTAGCTCCGCACCCTCTCGCCTCTCCCATTGCAAACAGTGGAGAGGGGGTGGAAGCTCAGTGCACTGCTCCCGGCCTGGCCCGCCTCCTCCCCCTGCAGAGAGGGACAGTGCATATCGGACGGGCGTGAAAACCTGGACGATATACACATGTCGGAATAAGCCCTGAGGCTGTAGTTAATTTTTCACACACAGCTTCTGCATTTTGGCCTACTTTTTGTTAAATATTGACACTGTGTCATTTGTAATGTGGTGTTTTTCATCTGGTCATTGGAAGGTCTTAAAAGTAGGTAAATGCAACCTCTGTTACATAAAACCATAGAATTCAGAGGGTGTATTTAGTTTTTCATTCTATAATATATAACAGTAGAACCTCAACTAACCTCATTAATCCATCAGGAAGCAATGGACTTTAGTAGAAATCAATGTTGGTTGAGGACATTATTTCCATGGGAATTAATGTAAATCTAATTAATTGGTTCTAGACGTTCCAAAAAACACACTAAACCCCATTTAATGGAGAATAACTCTGGTCTTTAATACCAAAAACAATAACAATACTGAAATGAATATAAAACACAACTGAAAAGAATAAATTGGCATTTAACAGGTTTTTGCACATTTTGCATACAGTGCTTTGACATAGGACTCCAGGGACATCATTATAGCAGTACGTATCACTGTGTTATCTGTGCTTTGACATAGGACTGCAGTATTTATTTGCGAATGTTTCTGTACTGTACTCCTCTGTACAGTACTTACATTTTGCAGTACAGTGGGGATTCAGGAGGCAGGCAGCATTCAGCCGGCACTTTGGGGATTCAGCTGCTGGACTGTGTCAGGAGGCAGGCAGACACAGCAACGTTCAGCCGGCACTGTAGAGAGGGGAGGGGGAGGAGTAGGCGGCCGCTGATGCAGGAGAAGCAGGAAGTGACTGGCATCAGCTGCGCGCCAGCACACTGAGCGGCGCCCGGGGTCATGGAGCGGTTGGTGCCCTTTATTTGAGGGACTGCCCCTGCCCTGACACATCGACTTTAGTTGAAAACAGCTTTACTTAAAGGAGATGTCCCGCGCCGAAACGGGTTTTTTTTTTTTTAAACCCCCCCCCCCCCCGTTCGGCGCGAGACAACCCCGATGCAGGGGTTAAAAAAACCACCCGCACAGCGCTTACCTGAATCCCGGCGGTCCGGCGTCTTCATACTCACCTGATGAAGATGGCCGCCGGGATCCTCTGTCTTCATGGACCGCAGGGCTTCTGTGCGGTCCATTGCCGATTCCAGCCTCCTGATTGGCTGGAATCGGCACGTGACGGGGCGGAGCTACACGGAGCTACACGGAGCCCCATAGAGAAGAGGAGAAGACCCGGACTGCGCAAGCGCGGCTAATTTGGCCATCGGAGGGCGAAAATTAGTCGGCACCATGGAGACGAGGACGCCAGCAACGGAGCAGGCAAGTATAAAACTTTTTATAACTTCTGTATGGCTCATAATTAATGCACAATGTACATTACAAAGTGCATTATTATGGCCATACAGAAGAGTATAACCCCACTTGCTGCCTCGGGACATCTCCTTTAAGAGCAATGCTACCCAAGGGTTTGCTGTCATATAAATTTCTATACAGGCGCACAAAGCAGCCGCTGATCCACATATAGGCATGTAATAGTATAGTTCTATATTATTCAGAGCAAGTGTATATTGTGTGTTAACCTTCTTCCCAACTTTTCCTCTGTTCCCATGCAGCCAGGAGCTATGGTCGGAGACGAGGTAAATACTCTGACACTTGTTTTGGGTGATTTTGCTTGCAAAAATTACAGGAAAAGAAATCAACGCTATCTAATAAACTTTTGCATATTTGTGATTTTATTTCTTCTCCCTTCATATCTAATTACTTTGATGCTCTAAAGGCATTTCGACAATCTCTCAGTTAATTCAGTTATGTATTTTTAATGTTCTCCTTCTGCTTGAATCTTCTGAGAATGATTTGAGACCTTGATGAGTATTTCTGTGATGATCTAACTCCTTTGGCTGCCGATTAATTACTTATTAAGAGTATTTAAGTGTTACAAATTAAACTTGTAGTATTGAATAATGTCAACTTTTTGGAATTCTCTGTATCAATTCATCATTGTTTTCAAGATCTCTGCTTGCTTCCAGTGGATACAAATCTGTCCTGGTCATGTGATGCACAACGTTGATTAACTCACGACGTTGTAACGAGCCTTCATGTTCTCTGCTTCATCAGAGGTATACATTGGGAGTATTTCCTGATGTAGAGCTCCGATGGCGGCCGCTGTGTAGAATGCCCATTGACTCTCATGGTTAAGAAGGAACGCTCTGTTGGCATGCACTGGGAGCACGGGGGCCGGCGATTCTGCGCTAGAAACTATCTTGATGCATACGCCGAATGTGAAGAAAAAATGAGAAGTGAACAGCACCTGACCGAGACAGATCTGTAACCTCTCATTGTAAACAGTGACGGTTACTACTGAATGACTGCGATCAACAGATCTTTGAAAAATGCCCGAAATTGGTACAAAAAGTATAATAGAAAATTTATAGTACAAATAAGCATTTTTGGCAAAATAATCATGTAACCATTTAATTGGGAAAAAAAGGTTTTGTAAATTTAAATCCGTTCACATTTCTGCTAAATCTGTTTTTGTAACCTACATAATGGTTTGTTTTTTTTTTGCTTTGCCGCGTTAACTGTTTAAGGGCCAGGGAGTTTCGGTCCTAAAGGACCAGTCACTTTTTAGTAGTTTTACCCATCTGATGGCTTTACTGCTCTGTTTTGTTTTCTTCCTTCAACTACCTAAATTATTTTGCTGTGTTTTTGTTTTGGTTTTTTTTCCTCTTGACATACAGGGATATTTTTTTATATATTCCTTTGTTTTAAACCCCCCCCTTCCTTTTTTAATAGTTTAATTAGAAGGGAAAAGCTGTGTAAAAAAAAAAAAGTCTTTTTGCTTGCTTTTTAATTTGAATTGGTTTATTTTTTAAATTAGTACATGAGGCTAAAATAAAGTACAGGAATGGGTTCCTCATTTAGCTTCACAAGTTTTGCTATATAATTTGTATAGTCCCAGATTCTCCCAGCGGGATATGCCCCGACAGTGACCGCATACTTGCCTGTCTGGCATGTTCTCTCTCCGCTCTGTGATGTGACATGCCGCGCGAGTTTTCCCCGCGGTCAAATCACGGCTGTCAACATAGGATTGCATAAACGAACACAATCCTATGGCATCGTGCCACATCGGAAATTCTGCAGCAAATCCCGCCGCTGAATTTCCATCCGCGGGCATTGGGCCCAAGGCAGGGGCGTAACTACAGAGGGTGCAGGGGATGCGGTTGCACCCGGGCCCAGGAGCCTTAGGGGGCCCATAAAGCCTCTTTTCTGCATTTAGGGAACCCAGTACTATGAATGAAGCTTTATAGTTGGGGGCCCTGTTACAGGTTTTGCATTGGGGCCCAGGAGCTTCAAGTTACGCCTCTAGCCTAAGGGATAAGTTTATATCTTGTAATAACTTTTTAATAGCCAAGTTTACTTACTATTGTTAATGAGGTGTCTATAAAGGGCTATGGATTCGGTTCGAGGCAGATCTGGGCATCATGTGTATGAGTATCTTTTCATTCAAAACTGTCTCGGAGGAGTTGCCATTTGGCCCATACCAACCAAATCCACATTTCATTTTAAAGGCATTGTCCGGTTACTTTTTGACCTCTGATGATGCAGAATCTACAACCTTTCCGCAATGTCAATAATGGAAGGTTCGCAGGTCAGACAGCTTCCATTGACTTCAATAGAACATGCTGCAATTTTTTTTCCCTCCGCAAGCGGAAAAATTGCAGTTGATTTCCACTTGTGTACAGGAAAAAACGCTTTTCCATAGCATGCTATGGAAGGTATTTGCTGCGGAATCCGGAGGCGGATGCTCGCTCCGGATTCCACAGTGCAACTCTGATCGTGTCCAGCCGGCCTAAGTACTGCTGCATTTCTCTTCACACACCTGCATGTGGCGTTAAACTGTCAGCAAGTAAGCGGACATCTCCTTAATATGTTCTGATGGTAATCTGTGACGTAATGGGCCGCCGCCGCCCTCCCTTCAGTAAATGGCATTTTATCAAATCTGCATTGCCAGATCTAGTGATAATAGATGTTTATTGAAGTTTTGGATGATGATTACAGCCTTCCGTTGTAATTATTATTATAATTATAGCTCTTAGGACTTTTATGATTGTTCATCTGACTAGTTGTCAGTTTTGCTCCTGGAGAATTATCTGTATGAGGATTCCTGGAATACTTCTAGAAATAACACCGGGACAGTTTATTACAGAGTAATGTTTTCTGCAAGCAGTAATTAAAAATCTGAATGCGTCATATAGTCGGCTTAAGAGTCTTAACGGAGTTTTATTCCACATTAGTTAGACACAAAATAATTGCTTTTGTTAAAAAGTAAAAGGTTTGGTACCGTGTTAGCCAGTAGAAGAAAATGTGTTTCTTCTCGGTAAAAGAAAACAAGTAATCTTGTAAATATGATACTTTTTAATGGCTGACAAAAATACATTGATGTTCGTTAAAGGGGTTGTCCGCTGCCTCTATTAAAATAATAAATTGAACTATACTTACTCCTTCTCTGCTGCTGGGATCCAGCACTGCATCCCCGCTGTGGTCCCACTGATTGTTGTGACAGATAATGTCACAGGAAATTAGGTGACCGTTGCAAGGCAATAAGAGGCTGCGGTGTCATGTTCCTGAACTCCTGGCATCATGGCAATTAGGGTGTGAGTGCCATTACCAGGAGAATGAGCAGTGATGCTGCAGAGGTCCCCTGATTTTCCTGTGACATCTGTCACAATCATTGGGATCACAGCAAGGCTGTGATGCTGGAGCCTGGTGGCTGTTTTACATTAAGTGAAAAGTCGCTTAGTAGGCATTCCGTTCCAGCTCCCTGAAATAGAACGACTAGCGACTACTGAGCAGCTTCTTGCTCAGTGGTAAGTTGCGGCTGCATCTCTCGTTTTCTCGCCCATTCAGACGGCCACGCTGCAGCGTATATATGCCGCAGCCCGGAATACAGTCAGCTGGGAGGAGGGAGTTCAGCTTTGCTAAACTCCCTGCCCCTTCCCTCCCTTGCCGCCTGCTGGCAAAGGTGGGGGTGGGGGGTAAGAGCTTAGCAGAGCTAGTGTGCTAAACGCCCTCATCAGCCTATGGGAGCTGCCAGCAAGGGGAGGGGGCTCGATGGGGGAGGAGCTTAGCAGAGCTAGTTGTGCTAAACTGCCTTCCCCTCCCTCCCCAGCCTATAAAAACTGTCCACAGGGGGAGAGGGAGGGACTTGAGCAATGCTAGCCGCTGCTAAACTCCCTCCTCCTTCCCTTTTCTGATGGCTCACATAGGCTCCCATAGGAGTCTGTGGGAAAGGCTGCGATATTCCCGCAAAAAATAGGACAAGTCTTATCTTTTCCAGGATTGCGTAAAAGCAACACCAGAAAATCGCCCATCTGAACAAACGCATTGGAATCCAATGCTTCAGATGGTCGCAATTTTCGGCTGACGTTTTAAACTCAGCAAAATAGCTGCATTGAAACGCTCGTGTGAAAGAGGCCTTCAGGTGATTCTGCAAAGATTTGGGATACTTGGCTATTTTTAAGATGGCCTGCACTTGTTCTTTTATCATCCCTTCTATCCACTAGTTTTCTATTCAGTTTTTGGCCATCCAAGGTGGCCAAAGCAAACTTCATACTACCTAATCCCCCACAATGCATTGGTAGTGCTAGACTACCAATGCACTAGACTTGCTGTTTGGCCAGAGTTGCTCATGTGATCCTCACTGGCCATTCAGAGAGCAGTCCACGGTGTGATGCAGCTATCTTGGACAGTTAAAAATGGGGTCTGGAACCGGTAGGTTGGAGGGGCGGCAGAGAAGAAAAAATGTAGGGAATATATATCCCCTTTCCTTTCTGTCCCAGGACAGATTTTTGTCCCGAAATTAGAGGGTCGCTTTAAACCAATGTCAGAAGAAGTAATCCCCTGTTTGCTTTCCTCCGCTCGCCCCACCACCTGCGCTAGCGACCCTCACACCTCCTTCGGTTCTTCTACCCGGTGGTCATCTCTCATCTCACCACTATATTTAACCTCTCTGACCTCCCTGGCATTTTTCCCTCCTCTTTCAAACATGCCATCATATCCCCACTACTAAAGAAACCGACTCTTGACTGGACTCATGCTTCCAACTACCGACCCATCTCAAATCTCCCTCCTTCATGTCCAAACTACTAGAATGCCTAGTTTACTCCCGCCTTATAAGCGATCAGAAAACTGCCTTTTCGACCCCCTACAGTCCGGCTTTCGCCCTCTACACTCAACAGAAACCACAAAGGTGTCAAACAACCTCCTGACAGCCAAATCGAGGGGCGACTACTCCCTACTGATCCTCCTTGACCTCTCCGCAGCATTTGACACTGTTGACCACAAACTCTTCCTCAGTATGCTACGCTCCATTGGCCTAAAAGACACTGCCCTCTCCTGGTTCTCCAGAAAGATGCAAGTCAACTGCAGCACTAAATAAGGATCACAGATCCTGTTGAGGTTTCAAATGGCTGTAATAACAGCGAGGAGGTAAGATGCAAAAGCCCAGCAAGGTCCAGATCAAGACCCTAATCGTCATTCAAGGCAAACAGTAAACCAGGCAGCATCCGATGTGATTTAAGGAAAAAATCTTGCTTTTTATTCCTCCATAAAAAGACCGGCGACGTTTTGGCCTCAGTTGAGGCCTTTCTCAAGCTCAGTCTACACAGACATAATGATTATATATATATCATTATGTCTGTGTAGACTGAGCTTGAGAAAGGCCTCAACTGAGGCCGAAACGTCGCCGGTCTTTTTATGGAGGAATAAAAAGCAAGATATTTTTTTCTTAAATCACATCGGATGCTGCCTGGTTTACTATTTGCCTCTCCTGGTTCTCCTACTACCTATCTGACTGCCCATTCAGTGTCTCCTTTGCTGGCTCTACCTCCCCTTCTCTTCTCCTTGCGGTTGGGGTCCCCCAGGGCTCGGTCCTCGGCCCCCTCCTCTTCTCAGTCTACACAGCCCTTATTGGACAAACCAGCGGGAGATTTGGCTTTTAGTACCAACTCTACGCTGTTGTCACCTAGTTATATACCTCTTCCTGTCACATCACAGCACTGTTCCCTCAGAACGCCACCAACTGTCTGTCTGCGGTCTCTAACACTATGTCCTCTTTCTACCTAAAACTGAACCTCTCAAAAACTGACCTACTGGTATTTCCACCCTCCACTAACCGACCTCATCCTGACATCTCCATCTCAGTGTGTGGCGCTACCATAACTCCTAGACAACATGCCTGCTGCCTTGGAGTTATATTCAACTCTGATCTCTCCTTTAGCCCCCTACATCCAATCTGTGGCCTGAACATGTCTGCTGCACCTACAAGAACATTGTAAGAATCTGCCCTTTTCTCACTGTGGACATACTAAAAACACTCACTGTTGCCCTCATCCACTCTCGGCTCAATTACAGCAACTTGTTGCTGATCGGCCTCCCCTACACCAGACTCTCCCCTCTCCAATCCATACTGAATGCAGCAGCCAGGCTCCTCTTCCTTTCCAGCTGCTACTCGGACACCTCTGTCTTGTGCCGGTCACTGCACTGGCTGCCCGTCAAATACAGAATTCAAACTCCTTACCTTTATCCACAAATCTCTGCACTGCATCGCGCCGCCCTACATTGCCTTCCTCCTCTCAATCCACCACTCAGCCCGGGCTCTCCGCTCTGCTAACCTCTCATTCCTGCCTCCAAGACTTCTCCAGAGCTGCACCACTCCTCTGGAACGCGCTACCCAAAACTATCCACGCAATCCCTGATTCACAAAACTTCAGGTGTGCTCTCAAAACACACCTCTTCAGGGGGGCATTCCACATCTCCTAAACTAGACCCCTCTGTACTCCCCCTGATAACATGCTCCCTGTCCTACTGACTGCAACCCTACTAGCCGCCATCAACCAGCCCCTGCAGTTATATTGATTCAGCCACTATATGGCTTAATTTTGACCATTGCCTTGCACATCTCCAGCCCCTTTACCTTCTGTATCACCCCATTATTTGTAGTATGTAAGCTCGTTGGAGCAGGACCCTCACCCCTACTGTTTTACATCAGTTGATTACTATGTAACCGTAGTTTTTGTATTGTTGTACTTTTATCATTCTGTATCTTCGTTTTTGTAAGCGCTGCGGAATGTTTGGTGCTATATAAAAAAAAGCTTATTATCTGGTTACATTTTTTTTTCATAAGCTGCCCACCATGTTGTACAAACACACACAAAAAATGACATTCACCTTCCCCATGCTCCCATTCTGCCAGTATCAGTTTCCCGTTTGTCCTCACTTCTGACGGCAGAGCAATGACTTCCCGATTTATAGGTCTTTTGTTGACTGCAGCTCATCAGCAGCTGGAGTGAGCTGTGATTGCTTGCATCACGCTGAAGCCTGTGACCTTTATTACTTGCTCCTTGCACCCAGAAGTGAAGACCAGCAGGGACATGGCATCGGCAGAATGGGAGTGGTGGGAATGCTCATTATGTTGTCTTTTATGTTGCTGCAGCATTGTGGCCAGCTTTTGGAGGGGAGGGGAGGGGGGGGGGGGGGGAGTTGTCCCCGGATAACCTCTTTAACTAAAATGATGGCACTTTTGATACAAGTGGACAAAAATGTTTCTGAATATCATTTTTTAAATGCCAACATTGACTTTAAGTTTCAGAGTCATCTGGCTACCTGGAATGTAGTAATAAAGGGGTTGGATCAACACTTCAATGTATCACCTACTCTAGTGTTTCCCAATGTTTTCAGCCTTGGGGCATGCCTGGAAAACAAAATTTTACCTCTAGTCACCCCTACCAAAATTTTTTCGGAATCTACATAGTACAGCAACAGCTTCTAACAGTATGCAACCTCACTGCTCCTCCCCAAACACCAATATGTGGTATGGTAATGCCCCTCCCTCTTCCCATAAAACAATATGTGGTGTCACTGCCCCTCCCTAACCAATAATGTGTGACCTCACTACCCCTACCTCCCCAAACAGCAGTTTGTGGTGCCACTGTAGCCCCTCTCCGCAAACATTGTGTGGCCTCACTGCCCCTCTCTTCCAAACAACAATAAGTGTCCTCACTACCCCCTCTACCAACAACAGTGAGCCGCCTCACCATGAGCCTTCGCCCCTCCCCAAACGGCGGTTAAAAGAAATCAATTAACAAAGGACAACTCATTACCTCCCGACACAACATTCCTCATGGCCACCTACTGGGCCTCGTCCCGGGAATAGGTACACACGCAGCCTCTCTTTGCAGAGACTATGCCCTGCAGTATTGCAAGGCAGTAACTGCCCCAAGGACCTTTTGCTGTCATTGGAGGACAGCAGGCGCCTTCTGCTTCTATTGGCCCAAAACCAGCTGTGGGCGGACCTTTCGCCTGCTTTGATCTGCTCTTGGCAGTGAGCTGGAAGAGGGGAAGGGGGTTGTTATATTTTTGGTCATTTGGCACCAATTGTAAAATTGGGCTTTGTAACTGGACAACTCCAAGTATTCATCTCACTGTGATAATAAGAGATGATCTGAACGGCCATGTAATCTCCAGTAATATAGACCACCCTCCAGCACAGAGCTTCACTACTAGAGAGATTCAAGATGATTTTCAGTTCTGTGCAGGACTTCTGGGGTTTCTGGATTATTGGATACCAGATTAAAGGAGTTTAGTTGTATGAAAGGAGGTTATTTTCTGTACACTGGTCTCGCGGATACATTTATTTTTTGCAATGGATGAGCTATATGATTTGTCCTGTTATCAATTAATTTTTGTTCCGTTACATTTGCAGTACTTTTAGGGTAGACACACACAGAACGTCTCCGACGCATGGTCGAAAACCATATCCGCATGTGTCCGTTGTGGTTTTTCAATTGGTTAAGTGGCTGCATGATTTTGCTGAAAAACTGCAGGTCTTCGGTGAAATCATGCGGCCACTTAACCAACTTTAAGGGGTTGTCCAGTTATAAACTATTGATGGCCTATCCTCAACATAGATCATCAATAATAGATCGGCAGGCATGTGCCGCCCGGGATCCCTCCGTGTTCTCTATGTCAGTGCTCTCCTTTTTTGAGCTAATTTCTGCAGGAAGCAGACAGCTCCATTCCCACTACAGTGGCCAGACTTGCTATTGCAGGCAAAGTTCATATTGAAGTGAATAGTAACTTAGCCTGCAATACCAAGCCTGGCCACTGCAGTGGGAATGGAGCTGGCTGCTTCTTACAGAAATCCACTTCGTACATGAGCGTGCCATCAATAGTTTACATCTGGACAATCCCTTTAAGAAAAGCAGCATCCATATACCAACGTGGTTTTTTGTTGCAGCGGTGCAGCTCTGTGTTCTCTAACCTTGCGTATGGCCGTCTTCATGTTTTTGTGACAAGTACATGTGAAGCACATGAAAACCTCCGCAATCCATGGTATACCACATGTGGTGTTTGCCGTGCGGTTCTCAGTAAAATGTATGTATTTGTGTTTTTACAAGTTGACTGCAAGATTAAACTTACTAATGGGAGACATCCCTGCCCACCGTTGCTTGAAATTAAACTCCCTCCTCTTTTTCATAAAGAAGTTCTGCAGCAGCTGGGAGGCACTAGTCTTTTTTTGTTTTATTTTCTTGTAATATAGGTTTATAGAATTAATTTCAAGTCTGGTAATCCACAACTTCTACCACTTTTCCAGGTCGGTCTTCGCTTTTCCCCTTTGAAGATGGGTTCCTTAGCGATAGTCACACAGACCAGTCCTTGTCATCTGGCTTGAGTTCTCCTACACACTGTCAGAACGGCGAACGGGTTGAGCGCTACTCTCGTAAGGTGTTTGTTGGCGGGTTGCCTCCAGACATTGATGAAGGTACTTGTAAAATGTCAGATAATGTGATTCAATCCTTTTCAGATGTAATCTGTATAATAGCAAAATAAGGTCTTCCGAATTGTTTAAGGGAGGGTAAATCCACGGACGATGGACTTCTTCCCTCTCTGGTATCACAGTCCGCATACCCTGATGTCCATCCAGATATTTTCCACTGTGTGTGCATGGCATCTTGGAAACCTTGTAAATACATGAATACGCTTGTTTGTTACATCGTGTCTTATTGTTTTTCTAGATGAGATCACTGCAAGCTTTCGGAGGTTCGGTCCTTTGGTGGTAGATTGGCCTCATAAAGCAGAAAGTAAATCTTACTTTCCACCCAAGGGTAATAGTCTTCCTATCTTGTCATCTCGCATTTTATTTCATATATATGGTATACAGTATCAGCTCCGCGTAATACTGGTTAATAGATATATTGTGTCTACTTCCTGTTTTTAGGGCCACACCATTGTCTATAATGACTCTGATTGTGACATCCTTACTAGCTGCTTTGGTGGTTCATTCCATAAAGGGGTTCTCAAGGACGGTTACTATTGATGATCTGTCCTAAGGATAGGTCATTAATAGTTAATCGGTTGGGGTCAACCGTTCAGCTTATTGCCACACCCGCTGTTAGTGTGATCAACGCTAGAAGCAAATAGCGCTGTCCACATTGCAGGAGCCCGGTGTTTGGTCATGCAGGCATAGCACATATTGAATTCAATGAGAGCTGTGCCTGCAGTACCAAACCTGGACACTGCAATACAAACAGTGCTATGGTGTTTCAACAATAATAAGACCTACACTGTTAGTTTTTTTTCTTCTAGGGGGGGAGTGGGAATATAAGCCTTAGCTAAGCTACACTACATGGAAAAAAAACAATAATATTCACCTAGTAGCCGGCATTTCTTCCTGGTAGCGTGGCTTGAATACCCTGCCCCCAGCAAGCGATTGCTCTAATTGGTTCATCGAGCGCAGCATCAGCACTCAATTAAGCAATCGCAGTCATTCAATGAATGGCTGTGATTGGTTAATCAAGAGTTGTCTCTGATTGGCTGACACGGCACTTGATGAACCAATCAGAGCAACCAGGAAGAAGTGCTCTGTCACCGCCAAAGACTACATGTAAGCCTGCAGTAGGGCAAAAATTAATATAAGACAGTGTCTTATTTTCAAGGAAATGCGGTATCATCTTCCAGCTAGCGATCAGCTGAGCGATGGACTCTCACTGAGCCACGATTGATGACCTATCCTGAGGACTGATCATCAATACTGTAAAAGTCTCAGACAACCCCTTTAATACAGTTGCTACTACAAAGTCATTGTCTTTGATTTTTTTTATTTATTTATTTATTTTTTTTAATTCAATCCACTGATCGTGCACTGATGCTCTAGCTGTCCCCCCTCCTACACGTTTTGAGCAGAAAAGTTCTTAGTCCTAGTATAGTGTGACTAAGAACTCAGTTCAAAACGTGTAAGAAGTGTTTTTTAGATTCTTATACTTTTTTCATCATTTAACCCAGTGTTCCCCAACTCCAGTCCTCAGGGACCGCCAACAGTTCATGTTTTCAGGATTTCCTCAGTGTTACACAGGTGATGTAATTATTGTCGGTGCCTCAGACATTGCCACAGGTGTTCTTACCATAGGATATCCTGAAAACTTGACCTGTTGGGGTCCCTGAGGACTGGAGTTGGGGACCCATGATTTAACCAATAAACCGTTTTCATGCTGAAGGAGTGATAGATCTTCCATGGAACTTGGTCTTTAAGTAAGTTGTCTCCATGGTCATTCTTGCTAATGGTAGTTTTTATATGTAGAGGTCTATTTCTGTATATTAATGTGACATGCAAGCTACAGGCGGCGGTAATGCCGCTGCATTTTAGGCAACTTCCTTGGACCTCCTGCAGTTCTCCCCATCCAGATTTCACTCCCCACAGAAGCCTATAGTGATTTTGGTTCAGTAGAACGGTGGGAGGTCAGGATTATATAGCCATGTACAACTGTGCTCTGACTTACAATCGCTTCTCTTGTGTACATCTTTAACGAGCTGTGTTCATGCTAATTTATGTTCACTGAGGAGCAGATATTTTGTCCACAGAATTCCACAAATGTTTCTGGTAGATGTCAGTGACATTTCCTGTTGTCTGCATTCTGGAGTCGCTACTTGGAAAAAAACCTTCCATACGGTGGTTCTCTGTAATGGGTGCCAACTGTGCTCCAGCCTCAAAGTAACTCGGCTAGGCTCCCTATTGCACACCGTAGATGCTTTATGCCCAGGTATTTACTATGTGGAGAGTACCTGTTGCTCCTAATGGTCATTGACCTCCTAACACTAATGTTTTCTGATTGATGGTTACCATTTTGCCTGAAGCCAGAAAAGTTGGAGATCACATGTGAATATGCCTTTAATGACTACATTATTAAAGACACCGGCCCCTTCACAGTTGGAGCTTCTCTGTATAGATATTAGACTTGTGGCCTTGGCGTGCGGTACAATATCAAGTGACAAGTTTGACGTGGATCAGTTTAATTGAGAGTGTACATTAGTTGGGAACATCCAGCAATCTGGGCGAGTTCCACTGAGGACTGGTCATCGGTGCTAGACTAGCCGGGACCAGGATTTTACTGCCAGCCTTCTGAGGTTTTCTCACCAATGGTTTGGAGGAAGTACTAATAATAGTATAATCAAGGAACAACATTCAGTGAAAGTAGGTCCTGTAGACATAAACTGTTGTTAAAAGGGGTCAGAGGAGGATGTCTGGAATCGTTCAGACGAACAGGTGGCGCATAGTCAAGCAAATTGCAGCCGAATGCAACGCTAGTGCTCAACAAACATGTCTGAACGCACAACTAGCCATTGCTTAGCACGGGTGAGCTATAACTTTAATCCTGGCCGATGGTAGAAATAAGGCGCGCCATTAAAGCTCCTGTGATCTAGCAGGAGTAGGTCGCGTCCTCGGCTGTTACTAACAGCCGAGAACCCAGGGGAGAAGGGAGAACTGTTTTTTTAACTGCTTCTGCTTTCTCTTGTAGGCTGTCAATGAACGCTATGTAGTGAAGAGAGAATACAGTAGTGTTACTAACGCTATTTGACACAGCGATCACATGACTGCTGGCACGGCAGAGCTGCATGGTCTTAGCAGACCCAGATAAGCTCTGCTGCTGTCACCACAGGGAATGTTTTTCCTGTAACTGGGGCTCCATCTACAGTGAAAAAGTGTGAAATAAAAAAAAAAAGTGACAATGTGAATGACCTCCAAAGGTCTTATATGATGTCATGGGGGATATAGAATTAGAAAAAAAAAAAGTGTAAATATATATAATAAAATCGTCACCATACGTGAGCCTATACAAACTATATATCTGGTTGTCCGAAACAAAATGAGGAACCCATTCCTGTACCCTTATTTTCAGGGTAAATACACAAATTTTAAAAATTAATCAACTATGAATTTATTTTAAAAAATTCAGTGAAAAAGATATGAAAAATCGCCCTGTATGTCACGGGGAAGAAACGATCGCAAAAATAATTTTGATTGCTGAAGGAAAAAAAAATAAAGCATTAAAAGCACCAAATGGGTAAAATCCCTAAAAAGTGTTTTATGACCAAAAATCACCCATGTCCTTCTGGGGTTTAAAAGGAGCTCCATATAAATGAGTGCCGCCATAACCGATCCTCTAGAAGCATAAATAAATCCTGGTGGCTCAGTGGTTAGCACTGTTAGTTTGCATCTGGGGAGTCTTGGGCATTGAAACTTAGCCAATTCTTGTTGGGGGAAGTTGGGAAGACACTTGTGATAGTTGTCTGGTCCTGCCAAAATCTGTGGGTTCGGATGACTTTTCACTTATATCTATGGGGGAAATTAGGTTGTGATTGGGAGGCTACAGAATATGTAGGTGCTATAAAAACAGAAATAAATCTGCTTTCCCCAACTGTGTAGTAAATGCCTGTCCTCTGCATTCTAAGTGGCGTCGTTCTTCACAATATCCTAGTCCGATTACTGCGGTCATTGCATAGACCGTACAGGATACTCGCGAATACGTTACTTCCTGGCACACGGCCCCGTTGGGCTTTTATGATCTAGTAAGGAAAACGCTTCACCAGAAGCCTGCGAGTAATGAAATGCTGGAATGCTCCGCACATTCCTGCTGTATTACTGGCCCGAATTGTTGAACTTTCTCTCTCTTAGACTTGGAAATATTTTTCACTGGGCCAGAAAGACTGTAGAACGCTGCGGCTAAGTGCTTTACCATGTACACTAAATATTTAATGATTTCTTACTAAGAGATGATTTTTTTCTTCATTGTTCCGAAAAAAAAAGAGGAAAATCTAAACGACATAATAAAAAACTTGCAAATGGAAGATCTTAGGATCTTCAGTCTTGCAGTGTTGTGTTTTTTTATAGTTCAATCTTAGAATACAGCAACGCTAATGATCATTTTTAACCCTTTCCAATCCAATTTGTATCCTGGTTTTCCTAGGGGGCTTACTCTTTTTTTCTGCCGTTATACAACAGCGCTATCTGCTGGCTAAAGCCAGTACTGCATGAGGTGACACGTTGGATAGGCTCCGACAGCAGAGAGTCTGTCAATATACAGTAAGAGAACCCCGACGGACGTCTTCCAACATCGGAGCTGTGCAGCCTTAAATCATAATGTCTTCAGACGTCAGACAGTGGATTGGAAAGGGTTAACATGAATCCACATGGTTAGCCAAAGTCATGGGGTATATTGTATAATACAAGCCATGGGTTAACTCTGCCTTACTACCAACCTCTCGTAATCACAAAGGTTTGGTCTTCCGTTATGCATGCAGTTCACACTTGGCAACTGCTAGGAAGTGGCTTCAAGGAGGAAACGTCCCCTTTTATACACTCTGACCCGTAATTCCTTGTCAGAGACCTTCCTAGTCACGGTACTAGGCCATCCAATCAGTGCTATGGATTACCGCCTGTGTAATGTTAAGGGGAAGAGTGGTAATTTTCCTATGCTACTTCAAGATTGATTGGTTTATTATTGTATTGAGGTCAATGGGGATGCGCAGAAGGCGGCACAATACCCTAGGAGATGCATAAAACAATACAAAATAGCGAAGGGAAAGAAACACATCTTGAACTCATTAGACTACATAGCCTTTTCGATGGTTGGGAGCATCGGTGCGTATTCTTTTGTGTGTGCAATTATGCACAACTTGCGTACGCTAAAAGTGCAGTAACATACGTTGATGCGTGTGCAAAAAAAAGCAACATTTGTTCTGCAAAATGCAGCGCTCATGCGTGCACAAGTACGCATACAATGAAGCCGGTCTTAGCGGCAGGATTACCCGCGTCCCCATTTCTTCTCTTCTCACTATTGCTATCCAGTACTAATGGGCCTGAAGTAAAAGTGTTTCCAGTTAACCCGGGCTGAGAACTGTTGAATCTTCCCTAAGTAAGCGGTACAGAGGACTGGCTTACCCTGGGTTCCCTGGTCTATGAGTCGAGGAAGGTTTATTTATATGGACAACTTCCTGGTCAAGTCTTTGAGACTGTTGACCATTCCTTCAATGACAACTCCTTTTGGCTACATCAGTTACCCATGGAGCCTCTGAGCCATAGCTTTCAGTTGGGACCACTTCCAGACCTGTCCCAGAACTGGTATGGATGAAACCGAACCATGAGTTCCTCATAACACATCTACCAGTGCATGAAGAGAAATAGACCATGACCAGGGTTAGCCTAACCCTCCCCACAATGGAGGCCAATCAGTCCAGAGAAACTACAGCTGTTGATTGACCCGGTTGACCGGGAGAATCCGAAATCCTCGAATGGCAGTCCCTTACAGTAAGACACTTGCCTTCTCTGCCAGAATATCCAGGAGATCCCCATTATCAGACTTCTGGTAGAGTTGAGTACACCCATGAAGAAATGTTAGGGTGTGCCTGGTTTGCGTCCCATGGGTTCACCTGAATCTCTGAAAACGGTGTTCCAATGGAACCATTGACTTTCATTAGTTTGAAGGACACCAATAACATCTCCTTTTGACAAGGCTTTCATTTATCACAAAATATTGTGGTCAACTGCGCTATTCTATCCTCCAAAATAAACAGAACCTCGTCAAGCAAAGACCTTATTGTTCTCCCTTTGACTAATAAACATCAATGGTTCTATTCAGGGTTCTGTCCAAATATCGTTTTTGATTATTTATTCAAACAAAGCCTCAACGCCGAAAATGAGGGACATCTGCAAAAGCGCGGTGTGCACATAGCTACATATGATTGCTTCCTTTTTATCAAACCTAACAAGCAAATATCCCTTCCATTGTACCCTGTGGTGGCTTCTAGGATATTACAATCCCGCGTAATACAGTCTCAGTTACTGCTTGCGTCTGTAGCTTCCACGCCGCCAATTATCCCTTCATACAGCCATTTATGCTCCTTTAAAACGAATGGGAGCTTTGAGCGTGAACGGATAGACTCTTCACACGGCATCGGATCAATTAAGACCTCTGCTAGGATCCCATTTGTGTTATTTACTGCATACAATCTGCGCTCGCCATAGATTGCTATCAGCGTGTGACTTCTCTTTTCAATTCCACTAACTCGATGTTGGATAAACAATGAGAAGGGAGCGCCGTTGCTGGAATATATACGCCAACGAGCCGCAGTGCTGCACAGTGAATGGAAGGCAAAAAAAATTAAAAAATTAAAACAGTTTTTCCTGTATTATTAAAAAAAAAAAATCTATAAAAAAAATTAATTAGACTGCAAAGTCGTTCCCTGATGCTATGAAAGTATCCATTCATGCATTCAGATATACGTACGGATTCCAAATTCTGTTTTGACAGCTGTACTTTGTGAAATGAGAAGAGCTGCCAATTTTTTTTTTCCACTTCTATTTCCTGTTTCTAATGCCGAAGGAGCAGAGCATCATGGGAGGATTTTCAGAGTTTACATATTATTTCAATGTATCGGCATGAGCACCTGCCACCGCCAGTTTTTTGGCCAGTGACAAGATGACGACATTCCAGTACCGAGTTTGATCTCTTCAAGGTCTAGCAGTTTCCTAAGACCTCGATGGTTGTTACATGGTTAACGAATACGGTGGTCAGTTCTACTGCAGGACCTTATTACCCATCGGTGAGAACACAGAACTATGGCATTCAACAAGGTTCGCTATATTATGCGGGCGCCTCACCGGGGCACACAGCAGTTGGGACCAGTAGTCCATTTAACGCCGTATGGCTAAGTGCACATAGATACAGTGTTCTGATTTTTAATTAGTCTCCTATGAGAAAATCCATTAAACATGTGAACTGCCTGCTGATTTTTGCTAGGGGAAGCTATCATCGGTTGGACATTTCCTTTCATTGGGGAGTACGTGGATGGGTCATGCACAGTGAGAGCTGTTGTTTGTTAGTGGCTCTCAACTTTGGCTCATAGAAAGTTCATAGTGAGGGAACTTCCACCATTACGACACTCATATACTTTAATAGGGTATGCAGGGGCATAGCTATAGGGGATGCAGAGGATGCAGTTGCACCCGGGCCCAGGAGCCTTAGGGGGCCCATAAGACCTCTCTTCTCCATATAGGGAGCCCAGTACTATGAGTAAAGCCTTATAATTTCGTGCGTTGCGAGATGCAAAGAACTTGCGCAAATATGAACTCAGTTTTTTTCAAATGGAGTCCTACTCATGAGCAACGTTTTTCCTCACAGTGATGCTGCAAGGGGAAAAACAAGTGGCGTGTGCTATTTTTTCACATTCCTTGGAATGCAGCCTCCATTGCTTTCAATGAGACCTTAAATAAGTGCCATACGAGGTTTCCCATTGAAATCAATAGGAAACCCTTTGATCCGCTATAATGCGTGAAATTCGCATGAGAGGATCGGAATTTGACAGAAGCGTTGTGAGGCATTCTTGTCTGAAAATCACTTCGCATCCATGGATAAAAAAGCAAGTTGATATCGCGCTTGCCCATGTGCAGTTTGCCTAAGGCTGTATTTTTTTTTTGCACCAGTTTTGTACACAAAACTTGCACGAAAGTAGACCATGCTGCGAGACGGCAGAAATGCGACATATGCGGTTTCCCAATGAGAATGCAGAAAACTTGGCCATTATTTTCAATGGGTGAGAAAAAAATCGTACATAGAGTGCAGTTAGATTTTTTTTTTTACATTTTTTAAATTTTCTTGTTTATTTTCATGCGTGTAAACATCACGTGTTCAGCGATGCGATTTCTCTCACAAAACAAATGGCACCGGCATGTAACATCTCAGAGATCCCTGTCAAAATCTCTACAAATGGTGCTTGATATAATGCGGATTTTGGTGTACGTTTTCCGCTCCGAAAAATCGGCGCAAGATTTGCTGTGTGGGAACGCACTCTAAATAAAGCTCTAGCCCATAAAATTATTTCCAGTCCTCGTTCTACCTGCCCGTTCCGTCAATTTTAAACCTGTCCAACAACCCCATTAAATGTAGCTCTCGCTGGTGTACGCCTCTCGGAGGAGTCGGTTTCACGTCCTGTCGGACCGGTTTGCCGTCTCCCATCTTTAGTAAATTGGTAGTTTTCTACATGGAAGCATTTCAATTTAAAGTATGATTGTGACAATACTTCTAGAACGCCCGGCCGCTGATTTTCTTTATTGAAGCAGCTCTTTAGTTGCACATTTTTAAAATGTCAAGGTACGCTTCTCCAGTTTCAATAAAAGTACAAGACAAGACAGATTCCGAGTCCAGGCGCCATTTTCTTTCTGTGGCTCGATTGTATAATTCTCGGGATTTAGTAGCAGGATATTGATTGTGAATTTACGCTATTTACGGCCCAGCCTGAAATGTGTTCAATTCCGACAATGCTTCTACTCTACGACTTTTTTTTTTTGTCAGTTTTTTTGGGGGGTTTTGGACAAAACGTCCCCTCCTCCTTTCTCTCTTCGCCTTGTTGGGACGTGCTTGTCATTTTCATGTTCCTTCTGTCCAATTCTTGCATGACAAGAGCAATTCAATCCTAAATGAAGGACACCTGGCGGTGTGGGTCCATAAATGGCATTTTAATGTCATTCATTTGACTCATTAAGCCTGCAAGCCTTTAGCCGGTAAATGAGAGAGCGCCTCATCGTCTGTGACACTTGGCATTCTGATATCATTGTGCTCAAGGTGACTCCGGATAATGCCAGCTCCCCGTGTGTTCAGTTCTCCGTCTAGAGAAACGAATCTGTCCCCAGCCAACTATTAAACTTCAGATTCCTCAGCAGCTCGGTTTTATGTTGTTTTAGATTTAGTATGGTTTTTTTTTGGCCTGCAGAGTTTTTGTTATACTAGAAAGCTGATATGTTCTTGGTAGATGCAGACAAATGATAGTCGGCCCTTGACTTTTATCCGTAAGAAGCAGCAAGTATAAAATCTAGTATCTTCGCAGTGTCTCCATTGTAGTGGTGGTGTGTTTTTTTTTTCACTTTCTACGGTGACGTCTGTTGATGTTACTTGGAGACCAACAACTATCTGCTGTTGACAGATCTGCTCTTATCATGTGTATCGTGGGCTGTTTATATCTCTTTTTGCCATCTGTTGACTGTATACATTTGAATAAAGGTTTTCAAAGTCGACATCACTTGGCGTACCCATAGACTAGAATCGGTCAAAAGTAGGTCAAGAAGAAAGAAGTAAGAAAAGAACTCAGTTGAAACGTGTAGGGGATATACGAATGAACCCTTGTATGCCTGAGGGTCAAAAAAACATGGCATTGCTCAATTATGGTCCTGCCTCCTTGTCACCGACATGCAGCAAGAGGAGAGCGCCAACCCACGGTCCGATATTCCATTAGGGTGCAGAATTGGCATAGAAACAAAGGATGAAAATAAAGGGTATGACTGGTGGAGGACTTGTGAATATGATAAAGGTAGCAAACAAGAGCACTTACATCACTGCCCTATATCCACTCTCCCATGCAAGGTGAAGTTTCATACAAAGGTTTATTCATCAACCGTGGCAGGGTACATCGCAGATGGATGGACATCTCTTGCAAAAGCTTGTCAATAGACTCCATTCCAAGCCATACCACCAAAGGGGGATGTAACGTGTTTCCGAGTGGGAATGACTCCTTCCTCAGGCCTTATGCTTGATAGAGGCTTGATACTGGTACACAAGGTGAAGATGACATGCAACTGGAAGAGGAGCAACCATTTCCAAGCAAGGGCATGGATGAGTAAGCCTTTAGAGAAGACTTCGTATCTTTTGGACTGCTTCCTTACGGTATTGTGATGGGTGCTTTTGGATTGGGGGAGTGGATATATAGGCCAGTATCCATTCTTCCGAGAACTATGCGCTTTTTTTGTTTTGTTTTAACTACTTTTATCACCTTCACAAGCCCTGCATCTGAGCGCTACCCTTGTTTTCCTGCTTTTGTTTCTGTTTCAGAGGATATCAAGTCTACACACCCCTGTTTAAGTGCCAGGTTTTTGTCATGTTAGAAAATCCAACAGAGATGAATCATTTCAGAGTTATTTCTGTACAATTCCATTCAAAATCAAACAGAAATCCTTTAGGGTGGAAAAATAACAAAACGAAAATGATGTAGTTGCATAAGTGTGGACAGCCTCTTATATTTGGGGATGTGGTTGTGTTCAGAATCAACCAATCACATGTAAATCCATGTTAAATAGTAGTCAAAGTTCAGCTCTTCTAGGAGGATTTTCTTAGTTGCATTTTTCAGCCGTGGGGAGTTTGTTTTTCAATGGAATTGTACAGATAACGGGTCACATATAGAAACATACAGCTATATCATAGATTGACATGCCAAAAGAACTTGGCCGATCTGTCAGCTAGAATCTGCTGTCCAAACTACAGACATCGGCTTATAGAGCCGGAGGAGCTGAGCGGATTGATATATAGTTTTATGGGGAAATATTCAGTAGAACTTGTGTTTTATTCATTTACATCTTTGCTCATTCTGTCCTGAACCGTCCAATGGGCGGAGCTATCAGTGATTGGCAGCCGTGCATGACTGTGTATAGAGGGAAGGCTGTCAATCACTGATAGCCCCGCCCATTGGACTGTTCAGCTCAGAATGAACAGATATGTAAATGGATTTGCACCTGCAAATACGCTTGTGTGAAAGAGATTTTATACGAATCTTTCCCCCTAAAACTATGGCAACCTGTTCAAATCCTCCTGCTGTATAACATGCTGACTGCAGTTTGGACTGCATGATTGAACTGACAGATTCCCTTTAAGGGGCCAACCACATTATTCTATCCAACACAAATGAAAGACCATAGTTCTGGCCCAGGTTTCCTACTATATCTCGTTTTCAGAGATTCACATAAAAAATGTCATGAACAGCCCTTTTCTGTGAATATATAGAGGGATCCAGGGGTGTAACTATAGGAGATGCGGTTGCACCCGGGCCCAGGAGCCTTAGGGGGCTCATAAGCCCTCTCTTCTCCATATAGGGAGCCCAGTACTATGAATAAAGCATTATAGTTGGGGGCCCTGTTACAGATTTTGCATTGGGGCCCAGGAGCTTCAAGTTGCGCCTCTGGATGGATCTTTCACATGTACTGCGAGTGGGGGAGCGAAAATGTGGCACAGCTAGCAATTGCACATTAATTTAAGCATACCTTACCTTTTTAAATAACGTTTTTCAGAATAAAGTGTTGTGTGTGTACATTAGGAAGAACACTATTTCTGGCCATTATATCACTTGTATCTTGCGTTTTCTCCGCTGCAGGATGTATAACTAATTCTTAGTTCTCTCTGAAATGGTAGGAGGAGCCTGGCTGCTGTGCCATGTTCTATATACTGTGCATTCTACTCTGTAAATGTCTGTAACACACACAACCTCATGTAGGACATTGCACAGCAGTACTGAGCAGTGTATATATGAATAAACAGTAGCAGGTAACTGTATTTTAGGTCCTGCACCACATCTGTGTATCTGTCCTTTCTTTCTCCCCCCTCCTCTATATTCTCTGTACAGTTAAGTGACTCCTACCTTTCCCCACCTCGGTTCTAAGGTTGTTGCATCTTCTGTCACTCGATTGACAGCAGGCAGTGGACAGCAACTTAGGAACAAGGGAGAGTCCTTCTAGGATGGCACAAAGGATGCATATTATGTCAAAAAGGGAAGTTCCATAATTTAACATTGTACATTCATATGGGGTGAAATTCTCTCTTCTGGAACAGTTCAGCCACTGTGAAATGTCTTTACATGTAATGATGGTCTACTTGGTCATCCAATGGTCCTGTGCTGGCTCCTCACTGCAGGTGTGAAATAAGCCTATGGTTAATGCAGTATTTGGAAGCACTGCTATCATATGTTTTCCAAGTTTCTCTTTTAATCTGCACATTTGTAGATATATTCTATCGGTTGTTGTACCTCTTGTGACTAATAATCTGAGTTTTCAAAAAAATGTTCACTAGCAGCCCAGGTCTTCGTTGGCCACTGCTGCTTACACCCAGTCTGAGCTCTATCCATAAAGGTTTTCATGTAGATTTCCTATTTTTTCAGCTAACCTGGTATTTACAGATGGGAGCGTCTTAAGCAGCCATTCTGCCAGTACTGTACTAGCCAAGACTTGCTCTCCCACACTTCCCATGCTGCCTTGCATAGCCCTGCTCCAATCAGTTGCATAGCCACATCTAAATGTCCGCTCCTCTGTTGCATGTAGTAACTAGCAGTGTCACCATGTCCCTGTTACTAGAGAAGCCAAATGCCTAACGACAGGTAGTGGATTGCAAAACTGCTAGAAAGGAGACCCCTAGTGGCAGCATCATCAAACTTGATTTTCAGTGGTAAAACCCACCAAAATGTATGCAAATCTATTACAGGCTTGATGATCCACACACAGGCTCCTAGATAAGCAGAAATTGTGTGAAAAATTGCTGTCCATTTAAAGATAAATAGTCTGAACGACCGAGTAGACATCCGATGGTTGAAAATGATCATTCCTTCATCATAAAATGTATTCCTATTCTCCTTCCTTCTTCTGATCGGTTTGTTATCCACCTTTTATAAAGGGCACAAGGGACGGAGGTTTTATCAGTATGATATATGGAAGCTTAAAAATTCATAAGCTCCTTAAGTTGTCAGGCTTTCCTTTCTAAAAGTCTCTTCCTTTTGCAAAGCGCCCCTGCTATTCTGTATTCCCGGGAGGAAAAAAACTGTAAGAAATCAAAGCCGTCTTTATGTTAAAAAAAGAATGTTTTATGTCATGCAAAACCTAGTGTGAAGAAGTAGGTATTTCCTATGCACTGTTTAAAGGATTTGTTCCTCAGAGGGCATCCTTGGTAATGCTTATGTACTGGAAAATTAGATTGTTCTATTAATAGTGCCGTGTGGTTGTGATGACCGTGCCTGACGTGGCTGTTTTTGCTCTTTTTAAAGGTTATGCCTTCCTGCTCTTTCAAGAGGAAAGTTCCGTGCAGGCTCTAATAGATGCCTGTTTAGAGGAAGACGGCAAGCTTTACCTGTGTGTGTCCAGCCCCACCATCAAGGACAAACCTGTAAGGAACTTGTATCTCATCACCTTTTTAAAGAGTGTGGACGGGTACCGTTTCTCCTTGTGGTGACCACCAAATTGGCTTAGATCGTATTGGGATGCTTTCGTACGCGTCGGGCTTTTCTGTAATAAAGTCTGCCTAATGTGGATTTTGATGTGGATATGTGCAGAAAAACTCAGTGTGCATGAAAGTGCACATATAGCCTAAGCATTGCTTCCTGGGAAATATAATATGCAAATCAGCTCTCATCCAGGAGGAAGAAAGGTGGCTGTTTAGTGTCACTCAGTTAATAGCATCCCTTTTGTCAATGTACAGTCCTTTAACAAGTCTTACAACATGACTAAGGATATAAGGCAAACCAGAGTTTTCCCCCATTAGGAAAAGACCCCCATCAAGAAAACAGACATATAAGTTGTGTTGTACATAGGGTCCAACTATACGGTCTTCTTAAAAAGTTCTGCCTAAAGTTTTTAAACTCCACTGGAAAAAAAAAAAATCCTAGTTATGGTTGACCTGGGAAGCAAGTTGGTTTGTTCCTTAGAGGGTTCTGATACAATAATTTTAAAGAGGGGCCATAGGGGCATTGAACACTTTCTATCAGGTTCTCCCTCTCACAACTTGATCGCTTGGGGACCCATTAGCTTGTGACCAGTTTAAATTGTTGGAGGAACATTCTAACAAACCGAACAACTTCTATGAAAGGGTTTTCAAAGACTCTGATACTGATGAGCCATCGAGTCAACAGACGACACCCCTGAGAATCAGCTGTTTGGAGGGGCTGTGATGTTCGGTTCAGCACTACCTCCTTTTCATTGGCCTGTGATGTCACGAGAATTGTTCATACAGCCCATGTACAGCTCAGGCCCAGTCTAGTGAATGGGCTTGAGCTGCTATGCCAGGCACCGCTGCTATGTATTGTACGGTGCTGTGCCCAGAGTGGCCACAGTGCTCACCGGAGTATTGTGGTCCCTTCAAACAGCTGATCGGCAGGGGTGCCAAGAGTCAGACACCATAAGTCTGATATTGATGGCCCATCTTGAGGATAGATAATCATTATCTGAGCCCTGTGGACACCTTTTGGGGTAACATTTTATTTTCACTTAGATGCATGTATTTGGGGCCGACAATCATTTTTGTGGTAGGGTTTACTTAAAAATGTTGCAGTTTGTCTTCTGCGGCTTCTACGTATCATTTTATGTAGGCCCTGCAGTCTAAGCCTCAGTAAGGGATCTATCTGTGAGGCTGGACCGAATGCTTGGTTTTCAGCCCTTCTCTTCTTTCTTGAGCGTTCTTATAGATAAACTTTGTTGTGGTCATGAATTAACTGATAGGAACGTGCAGGAGAGGAGAGAGCAGAGGATGAAATAATGAACCATTTGGATTTCCTACCATTGCCTTTCTGTCACTGTGGACAATTCGGTTTAGTCAGTTCATCCATAGTGATAGCACTGCGGCTGGTAGTGATTGGATGCATCGGCCAAATGATTTGCAATCCCTATAGTTGACAAGTCCTCACAAGAATTGTGTTCGCTTTGATTCATCCCGTGTATCTAAGCACACAAATGGCTGCTTGCTTTTCATTTTGCTGCTTGTTGCTTCTAGGATGTTGTCTGTTTGATACCTGCATGAGGCTTAATAATGTTGACTTTGCAATTACAGCTTTTCATGTACTTGTTCCATGCAGGTCCAGATTAGACCCTGGAATTTGAGCGACAGTGACTTTGTCATGGATGGATCTCAACCATTGGATCCAAGAAAAACCATATTTGTTGGAGGTGTTCCACGACCTTTACGAGCTGGTAAGAGGACTCGCAGTGCTGAACACTTATGTCTATTTCTGTGTTGCTCACATAATGAAAAGGTCACGGTTTCCTGTCGTTATTGAAAAGAATGCCCATCTAGTGGCCGTCTGCTCTACAGCATAAGAGATTGCACTCCACTGCTCTACCAAATGGGATATTGATGCAGAACTACAGTGTTCCCTGAAAATAAGACCTACCTTCCCAAAAAAGCCCTACCCTGTTTTTTTGGGGGAGGCTTGCAAAAGAAGTCCTACCTCAAAAATAAGCCCTAGCTATATTATATTTAAAAAAACCTGAATATAGTTCCTACCTAGCAGGCTCGGTCCGGGTCCCTCACGCCGCTCTCCGGAAGTCTGCGCTGTTCTCGTAGTCTTAGCCGCTTTTACATCATCACTTTCTTGTTACAGGACTCATAAATATTGCTTCCAGAAAGTGATGGCTGTGATTGGCTGAGCAGCGGTCAAAGAACCAATCACAGCCATCACATTGATTCTCGAGCGCTGCTCAGCCAATCAATGCAGCGCTCGATGAACCAATCACAGCCATCGCTTCCTGGAGGCGGGATTTATAAATCCCGAAACCAGGAAGTGACGTATGAAAGGCTGTGATTGAAGAATAGTGCGGACCTCCGGAGAGCGTCGTGAGGGATGTGGACCGAGCCTGCTAGGTAAGTAAAATAAGGTGTTCCCCAAAAATACGATCTAGTGCCCCTTTTGGGGCACAAAATTAATATGAGACAAGGTCTTATTTTCGGGGAAACACAGTATTACTGTTTTGGTGCATTTTAGGGCTCCAATCCTTGGAACCACCAAAAGCATTCCTGGTAAAACTCAAATGCTGAAACCTGTTCAGATGCTTCATTGTGTGTGTTAAAGGGGTTGTGCAAAGTACACAGCATTTGAGTGGCAGTCCCTTTAATGCTGCATTTTCCCTGTAGCGGCTATGATTGGTTGGCCGCGGCTTTCCTGACAAAATCCCGGGAGCGGGACATCAGACAATCAGCTTGCTTCTCGCCATTGGAGCAACATTCTGGAAAGGGTTGTGTCTGATGGCATAACCCCCTCAATATCCTTACAAGCCTATGAGTAAGCCCTGGATTGGAAACAGCAGCCTTAGGGCTCCTGCACACTGGTGAGAGCGATATTGGGATGTGATTAACGCCCCGATACCGCTCTCGCAATTCTTCTGAAAAGCCCTGGATGCGAGGCGTTTTCAGAGGGAAATAGCCTCCTGCCCCAGCAGGGCTAAAGGAATCTCCTGCAGCAGCGCCAGCCCCATTGAAATCAATGGAACACGATTGCTGAAGGAATACCCTGCTGCAGCTCTGGCAGGGGACTCCCCGCGGTGAGGATTTTCGGGGTGGGGGGTTTAAAATATAAAACCCTACCCCCGAAAATAATCCCTAACTGTAGAAAAAAATAATACATCACCTTAAAAGCGCTGTCATCTCCAGTGCATCTTCTAGCAGGTCCCCAGCAGTAGTCTCCAGCTTCTCTTCTGGCAGGGGATTGAAAAATCCCTGTCTCCTAAAAGTGCTGCCTCTGATTGACTGAGCACTATGACTCAGTAGTAATAGCTTCCCCCACAGTGGCCTCAGTAGTAATAGCGTCCCCCACATTGGCCTCAGTAGTAATAGCGTCCCCCACATTGGCCTCAGTAGTAATAGGGTCCCCCACAGTGGCCTCAGTAGTAATGGCTTCTCCCACAGTGGCCCAGGCATTAATAGGGACCCCCCCCCCTACAGTGGCCCCAGTAGTAATAGTGAACCCCCCCCCCACAGTGGCCCCAGTAGTAATAGTGAACCCCCCCCATAGTGGCCCCAGTAGTAAGTGACTTCCCCCACAGTTCCCCCAGTAGTAATAGTGATGCCCTCAGTAATATTAACCCCACAGTAGCTCCAGTAATAGTAGCCCCCCAACCTATATACTTACCTTTTCTTTGTAGTCAGCGCCACTCCTTCTCTGCTTGGTGCTGATCCCGGGTGCACAGTGACATCAGTGTATGCGCCTGGAATGTTTTCTCCCTTGTCCTCTCCCATGGAACTGAGGAAGAGAGGACTCGGGGGAGTTGGATCCCAAGTGTACACGGACGTCGCAGCATGATTACCAGCGGAGAGCTGCGGCACCCTGCCGGAACGCTACAGTGGTGAGCGTCTGTCGGGTGTTCACCACAGAGACCCTCGGTCGGAGCCTCTGACTGTCACTTGCGGAGCCCCAAGGGCTACGCGGAGCACAGTTTGGGAACTGCTGGTCTAGACTAACCTTTATACCACCTACTAGTTGGCTAAGTTTATGCCAAAAATCATGCCAAAATTGTGGTGCAATTTGTCAAATTTAGGCCAATACCCTCTTCTATGAAGCTTACACCCTTTAGGCGTGTCAAAAAAAAATTTTGGAAAGTGTGTAATGTGCATCATTAATGTACGTTAGACATTTTTTGGCAAATTTTGCTCCAGAAATGCGTTGAGTTCCCAATAATAAAGGTCCATTTACACAGGTCAATTGTTATTGTTATATCCACGCTCAAAGGAGAAGATTTACTGTATATAGAGATCACATATTGGTCGAGCAATATAGATTTTCTAGTAACAGAAACACACACTTCAGCCCTCGTACACATGTATTATCTGAAAACAATTGCACAGCTGTTTTATACTAACTGCATAACACTGCAAGGTTCTCGGCATACATTTTGATCAAAACCCATTGCCCCATCTGTTACATCCAGGCGAATCATATTGGATGGGTTCCTAACGCTAAAAGACACCACCTTTGAGCCAATGGCCTCCAAATGCATGGGAAAGCTGGATAACTGACTGTATACTCTAACTGAAACACCTGGTACAGGTGCTTGAATGAATGGCTAACTTCTTTTTTTTCTTGTTTAATGTGGTGGCTGTCTTCACTTTTTTCATGCACTGCATTCACCCATCTGTCCCAATGCTTCAGTGAGAATATAAAGCTAGCTATCCTGTTTTCTTCATTTTGAGGCTTTTTTTTTGCCTAAAAAGAGGTGTCAGAGTTAGTAACCCATCCAATAAGGTTCACCTGGATGTGGCGGATGGGCCCACGTGCTTTTGATCAAATTGTGTGCTGAGAACCTTGCACTTTTATGTGATTTTACTATAAACAGTTGTGCAATTTTATTTGGATATTCCATGTGTTTGAGTGCGGATGCATGTGCTTCTATTACTGTATTTCTTGCTGCCATGGCTTGCGCGAACCTACTTGTTGGAAGTGCTAACTTTGTTGTTGCAACTATACATTTTATGTCTGCCTAGAAGGTGCGATCATCAATAAAAAAGAGAATGATCATTCGTTGTTTGCTCGCTGGATGTGTTCACACACAACAATTGGTTCATAATCACTTGATTTAATGTACACCAATCAACCCGTGTAAAAGTAGCATTATAGGGGTCACGTCGGGGCTCGCACTCACTCCTGTACTAGTAGGTACTCTCCGCTACACTTCTTGCCTTTGATATACAAATGTTTTATTGAGCCACTTTGGCCACCTCTCTATCTGTCCGGCCAAACACAACCTTCCTGAGCGCCGCTAGGTACAGCAGATTTTAGTATAGTAGGAATTACAAGCCTCGGGGGTATAATAAAGACTGGTGTTTTTTCCGCAGCTAAATCTAAAAATCAACAAAACTGCATTTTGGCTATAAAATTGACTTTCATATCCTGCTCCATTTAGCGTTGGCAGGAGGGGGAATTGTTTTTGGTCATTATTGCTGTAGCAATAAAAATCTTAAATTTGGAAATGGCGAGTGGCAAACGTCCTTGTTTACATGAGCAGTGAATGGAACGGGGCAGCGCGGAGGGAGGCAGCAATGAACATCTGTGGGACAGACGTGTAATAATAGCGCCTTGGTCGTGCGCTGCTCTCAGGACATGCTGGGTCTTGTAGTTACCGCCGAAGATTCTCAGGCTGCAGGTCTCTGATCTGAAGCAATTACTACATTTTTTTTTTTTCTCATTCAGGTACAGCGCCAACCATGGGCTGTTTCTGGTCTTGCAGCTCAATTAAGTGAATGAGGCTGAGCTGCAGTACCATTTACGACCTGTGGGCCCAAGTGGCTCTGTTTCTGGGGAGAAATTAGATGTACGCTTTAATATCTTCCTGTGTTTTTTTTCTTCCTAGTTGAACTGGCTATGATCATGGATCGTCTGTATGGTGGCGTGTGCTATGCTGGCATCGATACGGATCCTGAATTGAAATACCCAAAAGGCGCCGGTCGGGTGGCATTTTCAAATCAGCAGAGCTACATAGCTGCAATCAGCGCTCGCTTTGTTCAGCTGCAACACAATGATATTGACAAACGGGTAAGAATGACTAATTACAATCGATTGGCATTGTTTATGGCCAAGTTGACTTTCTTAAAGCGGCATCTCGTCAAAAAAATGTATCTATCCACAGGATAGGGGATAATTAGTTGATCACTGGGGATTGGACCGCTGAAACCCCTGCCAATCATGAGAATCAGATTACCGAAGGTCCCAGAATGAATGGAGTGGTAGTCACTAGAGATGAGCGAACCTACTTGGTTCGGGTGTTTTTGAACTCGAGCACCGCTTTCAACGAGTAAATCGCTTCTCGGACAAAAAGATTCGGGGGGCGGCATGGTGGAGCAGGGGGTAGCAGTGGGGAGCACCCCCCCCCCCCCCCACTCCCCTCTGCAATCCCCCCGGTGCCCCCTGAATCTTTTCGTCCGAGTAGTGAGTTACTCGGAAAAAGCGGTGCTCGAGTTCAAAAACACCCGAACCGAGTAGATTCTCTCATCTCTAGTAGTCACCCAAGCGCACCACGGCCCGATTCATTTCAGGGGGAGTGCCGGAGATACCGAAGTTGCAGTGTTAATCTCTTAGAAAACGGGGGAAACATACAAAAAATGAGTCATAACATACTGATGTGAAGCATGAACAATAGGCACGAGGGCCCTGCTGGCAAGAGCCTACAGACTATAAGGGAGTACACACAAGGCGCTATACGTACATAAAGCTGTGCGAGTTGATCACCGGCCATGATTGTGAATAAACCAGTAAGAGGGGCAGTGCGGTGTATGGGGGATGCCGTGGGAAGAAGGGGCTCAGGTTTCCAAGTGGGAGCGTAGATTCCACTTGGTGATGATATCGGTCTGCAGGAATATTGGGCTTCTTGTAGACTCCACAAATTAGTAAGAGGTGCTGACATGTTCTGAACAGCTGACAGATAGTGGTCACAGATTCATGCTACTTGTGTCGAATTATGACCCTCCATCAGCATGGTGCAACAGAAATCTGGATTCATCTGACCAGGCGATGATTTTCCACTGCTCCGTGATCACATTTTTGTACTCTTTTGCCGACTGGAGTCTTGTCTTTCTGTCTCTCTCTCGGACAGCAATGTCACTGGAACTGGTCGTCTGCTGTTCTAGTCCATCCGTGCTAAGGAACGATGAGTTGTACATTTAGACACGTTAGTCGGAGCGCCAGCTTGGTATTCAACCCAAATTTTCTTGATTGTGTTCCTCAGACCGATTCTTGACATCCTCCTCTAATCCCTTTTGGCGACGAGTAATTTCCATCCACAGGATCCCTTCTTTGTTGATGTTTTCCCCCAATCACACCATTCTCTGTTTACTTGTCAAACTGTTATATGAGAAAAACCCAACAAGGTTGGCCGTGTATGAAATCTTGGCCTTGGCTAGTCTAGCACCGATGACCAGGTCTTGTTGGAAGTCTCTCGGATCACTGGAATTTCCTATTCCAATTCCGGAATCACACTGAAACTGATCTATGGAAAACTTGTCACTTCATTTAGGCTGCACTCCAGGGTCACCGGTCTTTTTTCCATACGAGGAAGCTCCAACCGTGAAGGGGACGATCTCTATAATAAACTAGTCATTCAGTTGTTAGGAATGAGTGGTTATGGGGGTGCCAAGGTGGCCGTTGTCCAATAGCCCCTTTGCCACAACTTTTATTACATTACATCTTAGTAGTATTCTTGCACATTGGTAGATGGGGGCATCTAAGACGTCAACCAAAGCAGCTGATTCTTGAGTTCAACAGTTATTCTTGATGTAAATAGCCAGGTGACCTCTTATGGCCTCGAATTTAAGAGCGTGTGGCAGTGTTATTCTATTCAGCAGAACATCTTCCTTTCCATCTGCCAGTTGCTTGAAAATCACTTGTGCAGAAATGAATGTTATTTTTCCTACAGCTCCTCGATTCCAAGTCTTAAGCTCGCATATTTTATTGTGGTTGCTAATCTGCCTAAAATATCAACCACAGCAGCACACGCCTCAGAATTAAGAGTCTGTATTGAGGAGTCGTGCGGCTTGCTTGCCGTTTCCTCTCCCAAAAGAACTGGAGCGTTACCCTGCCAGATCATTAGCTCCGATACTGCCAACATCGCTTTCTTCAAGTCCAGCCAGACGCAGACCGGCCCTTTTTAACCCCATTCTTCATGGATGACTGTTTATGCTATAATTTTTTTTTTTAAAGTAATTAGGACAAGACTCACTGCAATGACGAGACACAAATATACCCAACCCTCTTCATTGCGGATGTTCTTAACCTCTTGCCAGTCTTTTATCATCATGTCAGTTTTCAGTCTTTCTCTTCTGATTGATTTCATAATATGTTTAATGCAATCTGAGTTTGGGTTTTGCTGACTGCCAAATCCTCTGCAAAGATATAGCGGTTCAAAATACTAAGGTTTCTGCTGCCTGCAGCCACCACTAATGGGGGCTTAGGACCCTGCGGCATACTGCTGTTACTGAGTTCAGTGAATAAATCTATGCCGTAAGAGAGATGTGCAAAAATACACAACAGTTTCTAAACTGTGATGTCCAGGGCAATCGGCTGATTTTGTCAGGGGAAGCTGTGGCCAGCTACGCCTTTCCCCTGCAGTGACTACTACAGGAAAAATGTGGTATTACAGGACAGTCCTCCAAATAAATGCCCATTCTATAATACCGCTCTTGCAAAAGGGCATACATTGACCTTCACCAGTGTTGGAGGGGGTATGTAGTGGCCATGGGAGATAAGCCAGCTCTGTACACAGCAGATGACAGCTGCATTATACAGCAGATCAGAGTAAATTGAACCTGCAATTATCAGATTCCATAATGGGGATTATTAAAAATGGCTTTAAAAAAGGCTTAATACGACGTCTTAAGATATATTATAAAACGATTGAAAATTAGGGGGAAAAACTTTTCCTTATAATGAAAAAAAAAAATTAAAATTATGGAATTTAAGAAAAAGAAACGGAATTTTCTTCGCTGTGTGCATAAATGGAAAAAGTGGAAAAATATCATCTTTCAGGCAAATCACAAATGGGGCTGTTTTTTTTTTCTTGCACTGCAATCACAAATGAACTAATGTAACACATTCAGTCTTGCACAGCCGTGACTGGAGAGTCGGCGACCGACAGCGGAAAGTGTCGATAAGACCGCGTGGCCAACAGACGGTTTAATATAACTGAAGTGCGGATGATTTTTGACTCTGTGTCGTAAATTTGGTATCGCTGTAATCGGACTGACCTGCACAGTAACATTAGCAAGTCATTTTTTTTAGAAAAATCAGAAGAAAAATATCCCATATCCTGAATCTTTTCATGGCCAGTGGTATTTTGGGTCTTCGTGCCCTGAGCTAAATTTCACCTTATGGAAAGCTGTATTCTAAAGGGGTTTTCTCAAGTTATTTAGTCTACCCCCCCCCCCCAAAAAAAAAATGTGAACCCATGGAGCTTTGTTATTTGAAATACTTAATTGCATTTTTCAGTAGTATTAAGTTTACATCCTGGCAGGGTGGCATTTAACGCAGCAGGACATAAAACGTGGATCCTGTGGATGTTGAGCCGGTTGTGACTGACAGCCTGCCTGCGGCTGCAAAACCAAGGATCGGTGTTCTCACCGATCCCCATTGTTAATCCCCTCCATGCAGTGATGAATGTAGATCGCCGTATGTAAAAGGCTCAGAGGGAGCGCGTACTCCCTCTGTGATGTCATCAGCCCTCCACTATGTGATCACTGAGAGTCGATGGCCTGTGATTGCTGTTGTAAGCAATATTGCAGTGCAGAAGTATGGCGATGCATTGTTAGCATCACTAGTTCAAGTCCCCTACAGGGAAGGTAAAGTGGTAAATTAAAAAAGTTCAAAAACTTTTTTTTTTTTTCTTTTTGTGCACTTTCCCTCTTTGTATAGAGAAAAAGTCCACATTTTATGCTGCCATCTTCTGGCAGCCATATATATTTTTTATTTTTCTCTATGGTTGCCCCCCAGTCCCTAGTTTAAACACTCCTCCAACCTTCTAGCCATCTTCTCCCCCAGCACAGCTGCACCCTTCCCATTGAGATGTAGCCCGTCCCTACGGTAGAGCCTGTAGCCGACAGCAAAGTCAGCCCAGTTCTCCAGGAACCCGAACCTCTCCTTCCTGCACCAACTTTTGAGCCACTTGTTTACCTCCCTAAGATCCTGCTGCCTTTCTGGAGTGGCACAGGTAGTATTTCAGAAAATACTACTTTGGAGGTCCTTGCCCTAAGCTTGGCTGTTTAATAACTTCATACATGCCACAAGGTGCACAATGGGTGGCATTGTCAATCATGGAGCACATTCTAAATGGGGATTGTCGAGATAGATTAGATAAAAGTAATGATGCAAATGCCAAGCTCTTGCGTGCAAAAAAATCTTTTTCCTTTATTTCTTCATGCGCTTACATCATTCTTTACAACCAGAATATGCGTTTTGGCTTAACACACAAGGCTTGCGTTTTAAGCCGAAACGCATATTCTGGTTATAAAGCATTATGTAAGCGCACGAACAAATAAAGGAAAAAGATTTTTTTGCACGTAAGAGCTTGGCATTTGCATCTTGATATTCTGAAAAATCTTGCTGGACGTCTGCAGCTCCGTGCGCCATCAAAGTTGATAAACCACTCTGACGATGGAATGCAGGGAAGAGGTGAGATTTTTCTCTTTTTAACACTAGATAAAAGTAATATATGGAAAGTTTCAAAAAGATGAGCAGTAATTAAATACAAGTGACTCTTCCAAAGTCCCTGAATCCAAAGCCACTATTGGGAAGTCACACACTTAAGAAGCGGCACACTTAAGAATACAGTACACTTGGAATACTGCCACGACTCTGACTCAGCTCACACACTCACTTATGTTTGTTTTATATAGCACTTATCTGTAATTCTTCTGCTCCTCCTCCTGTTTGGAAATCATTTTTACATTATTTTTTTAGACCCCATAGGACTTGAACTTGCGATATCTTGATGGCTCAGAGTATATGGCAATACCATAGTATTGCTTTATACTTCCCTCTGACAGTCATGGCAGCCCTAGGGACCTTCAAATGACACCTTGCAATCTCATTGCAAAGAGACCATTCGGGGCCTCCGAATACTGATCGTCATGGGATTTTAAATGCTGCTGTCGGAATTGACAGTATTTAAAGGGTTAATAGCTGTGATCAGCGCGAGTTCTGTTGTCAGCTGTCAAAGACAGCCGACACACACAGTGTATGGAGTAGGGATGGGCCCTGCACCCCCATGACCTAAATATGTCCTGTGGCATTAAGGGGTTAAAGCCCCAGGAAACCCCTTGAAGGCCCAAAAATTAAGAGGTGGAAGTACAGCTTATACGTATTGTGAGACCTGACAAATGTCTGGTGTTCGGCTAGAGTAACACCTCGGACCAAATTATTCTGGCCGTCAAAGACATTGATGAAGCGGAGGAGCCTAATACCTGCAGTTGAAAATCCTGGACATGGGGGCATCTTTTACGGCGGCGCAGCGATCGCTTTCACACATGGAGTTGATTATAAAGTCTTCTTCTTTTTTTATTACTTCTCCATGCACTGTAATTCCGTTCTCTGATTTTCTAGGTGGAAGTGAAGCCATATGTGTTGGATGATCAGATGTGCGATGAATGCCAGGGCACACGCTGTGGCGGGAAGTTCGCGCCCTTCTTCTGCGCCAATGTCACCTGCCTGCAGTATTATTGCGAGTACTGCTGGGCCAGCATCCATTCCCGCGCTGGCCGGGAGTTCCACAAACCACTGGTGAAAGAGGGAGGCGATCGGCCACGCCACGTCCCCTTTCGCTGGAGCTGAGCATTTGCACATGTCGCACACAGAGGGAGATCGAGGACCACAGAAACCATCAACGAACCCCCTCGGATCTACCGAAGAAATCGCTCTTTATGTTTTTTTTTTTTCTAAATGTTATTTACAGCCACCTTACTGAACTTAGTGTCCAGTATGTAATGCAAACCTGCAGAGTGTAACTGTCCTCAATTTTGCACTTTGATTTATAATAGATCTATACATAATGGAAAAAAGAAAAAGCAACAACAAAAAAACATCATCTGTTTTTGGTACCTTTAATTTCCCTTCACAGTCAGTAGAAACATCTCATTAGGCCGGTACGAGTTCCTCTCCCCTTCCGGGTTGTTGTGGGTGCGGTGAAGAACTTCTTAGAAACTGGAGCATGCACTTAAGTATCTGATTCACAATTTATATCCTCCTCGCTCATAGAAGACGTCTTACCAAAGGTCTCATAAGTCATATGTGGAAAATGTAGCAAAAACAACACAAAAAAAATATATAAAAAATACAACAACACGAGTCTTACGCCATAACCCGCACCAATCAGTAGAACTAAATCATACGAACTTACGATGTTCTTAGCTTGGTCTTTAAAAACCATGTCTTTTTGTAATAAGCTTGTTAGAGAAAACGGTATCTTCTATACGGTGAATCAGATTTATTTTCCCTGTGTTTTTTTTGTTTTATTATTATATATATTTTTTTTATCGAACAGGTTGGGTTGGAGAGCTAGACCTTTTTAGTGTTATGTAAATGTATGCTGCAATAGCTTTTGCTGCTATTTAAAAAAAAAAAAAAAAGAAAATATGGTATTGACAATACCAGAATACTCTATTCAGGCTAGGGTATCTGTGATTTAAGACATAAAAAAAACACAAAAACCTATATAAATAATGTAGAATTACAATGAAGTAAAAAAAAAAAAAAGAGCTGCTGGAAAATTGATATAAGGAACTTCCGAGGAAGGTCAGCTTTCTTTTTCGTTTTTTGATGCATGTTTGATAATTCCGAATTAACCGCATGCAATACTTATAATAGCACATCATATACAACCTGACCACAAACACGGAAACAGATGTAGCATCTACTTCATAGGGAAGTAATGCTAAAAGAAGTATCAACAACTTATGACTGGAGGAAGGCATGTCTGTTTATCTAGAATGCATAGAATTAAATGGGGTCAGTTAATTACAGAATTACAGGTATTAATTTTTTTTTTTTTTTTTTTTTTTTACTACTAACTACCGATAATGAAATCTTTAAATGTAGGCTATAAGTAAAAAAAAAAAAAAAAAAAAAGACAATGTGGTAGTCCTTAAAAAAAAAATGCGGTGCTCTGTTATATCGTGCAATTTATTTTATGATTAGTAAAGTGATTTACGTCATGTACTGTGATCAGATGTAACTTAAAAAGCCTCTGTGTATACCTGACAGCTTGTTAGTTCGTTACAAATCCCTCTTTTATATCCCTCTCGTCATTTTATTTAATTTTTTGAATTTTTTATTTTTTATATTTTTTTTCTAGCTGTTCTAGCCCAGGTTTTACACACTAATTATTCCAGTTTTTTCAGACACTACCAAAAAAATAACAAAAAAGTAGAAAAAAAAAAAAGGTTGCCGATTTTTATTATCTGTGGGGCTTACACGCTAAGGCACAAGTGATGCTAAAAGAAATGTCCGCCTTGAAAAATATACATAAAGGGTAATGTTTTGGTGTTTTTTTTCGAATGATGATAAACAAAACGGTTATCCTAGACATATCCTGTGAAGCTTGAAGATTTGAGTCCTGCTAAGGGCATTTCACTTAGCACAAGGCTTGTCTGTTCTGCAGATAGTAAATAAAGTATTCACGCCCCCCGCCGCACCCCCTTTGCTCGATTCCAAGAGTTCACACTTCTAGTTATCTGCAAAAAGATGGCATGTCTATGCACAGAGAGCAAGCATCATTATCTATCATGACCTGGATAGGATTTTCTGCATCTTTATTAAATCCTTTACGGGTTTAAAAAATTATTTATTGTTTTTTTTCCCCATATATTTGTTTATATGTTCAGTTGCGAATGTTAGATGAGGAAAAAAAAAATATTTTTTTATATATATATATTTTTTTCTTTTTTGCTTTCGATTGTTATATTCTAATAAATATGCCGGGCTTGCATGGTAATGCACCCCCTTATAATTCATATTTACATATCCTTTTACAGCTAATTGAAGCTATGGTAATTTTGTTTAAGATTTAAAAAAAAAAGGCTATTTTGTCTCTTTACCTTTTTTGTCATCTGTAAAATGTATTTTGTTATGCACTACTCTTTGTATCTGGGCAGTTTTTCACAGTCCGCTTCTATTTTATTTTTTGTTTTTTTTTCCTTTTTTTAAGAGAATCTTTTGACATGATCTTTTGCAATACCTCAGATTTTGAATATAGGAAAGAAATATTTTCTAAGTAAGTTTATTCAGAAATATATATATATTAATTTAAATTTTTTTTAGAAAAATGATTTATTATTGCTATTTTCAGTTGTTTTCATGCTGATTTGCTCCTTTTTTTTGTGTGGGTCAGAGTTGAAGATTTAGAGCTTTGTAACTTTATATAATAATGAAACAAAAATCTACCTAATGAATAAGAGTTTTGCCGAAAGACTCGGGCCCCGTTGACATCATGATAAATAGATTTTGAAGGGTATGTCTACACTCACAAACCTTTTTTTCTTCCCCTAAAATGCGTCTATTAATAAAATATGAAGTAACTTTGTAAATGGTCTTGACTACTAATCTAACATTTTGTTTACAGCTCCTATTTATTGTGTTTCCATGGTTACAGACTACAGCCTTGTGTAGTCAGATCCTGCAGTCATATTAACTTCCATTCACCCTCCACCCCTACTTCTTACTAATGTAGGCCAGCTTTACACAAGTGTATTATGGGTGCATTTATGCACCCATAACACGATTCAAGTCTTGGTGTGACCGCGGTTCTACTGAACCAAACTCACAGCATCATAGATGCCTGCGATGATATGAGTAGGGTTGGGCTGGGACATTGCTCCGTGGTTCAGGTGCAAAGATGCGCCCGTAATACACTCATGAGAAACCGTTCTTTAAGCCAGATTTACATAATATCAATTTGTAAACACGATTTTCCTTTCCAATGCGCTTTGCATGATTCAATATTTAAAAAATTGCATCACATTCGCATGAAATCTGCATTTGTATGCAAGTGCAGTGCGGATTAAAAAAAATAAAAAAATTCTCCCATAGAAAATAATGGGTGATATCGCCCAAAAGATAGGATATAATGCAACAGCATTGCTGCTAGAGAAAAATTGCTTATGTAAAAAGGCCCACTGGGAAAACTAGGTTATCACAAAGCTCAAGTTCCACGCTGCTTCCAAACACACAGGACTTGCGTGTTTTTAGCAGCCGTATTATTGCGACCTTACATTTAGTAAATTGTGAAGAAGCAGGGGAGAAATTGAGGGTGAATGGTTGCAGGATCCGACTGCACAAGGTTGGGGCCTTTCAAGTCTTGATAATGGCTCTGTACAGGTGTCCCATCAGCATTTCTGTTTAAGGGCTTATTCCCATGAGCGTATATCGGCTGGTGTTTTCACGGCCGGCCGATATACGCTTCCATCTCAGCAGTTCCCTCTTCCCTTAAACTCACAGGCTCTCTGCCTCTCTCCTCCACTCCGGCATTTGCAATGGGAGGGGGCAGAGCAAAGCTCCACTCTGTCCTGCTCGCTCCCATTGCTGGCTGCCGACAAGGGTCGGGAGCTTAGCTCCGGGGGGGGGGGGGGGGGGGGGGAGGGAGAGAGAGACTGAGAGCCAGTGATTGGGAGGGAAGGGAGGGGGGGGGGGGGGGGGAAGAGACTGAGAGCCAGTGATTGGGAGGGAAGGGAGGGGGAGGGGGGGCTGGTCAGATGGAAGTGTATATCAGCCAGCCGTGAAAACGCCAGCCGTCGTGTACTTGTGTAAATAAGCCCTACAATTGCAAAAACTGCACCTTTCGATGGCCGTTGTTAAAAACTCCCAAAACACAAGCCGATAAGTCTTTCTTGGCCGATTTCTGTTCACTTTCAACATTTTGTCCCAGAAAGAATGGTGCAGTCCTTTTGCAGCCTGCCAAAAAAAGACTTATCGGTCTGTGTTTTAGCAGTTTATATTAATTGCCAAAATCGGTTCCGACCCGGGGTACCATTTTCACAATTTTGAATGCAAACCCTACCGGGGCCCCTGGACAGAGCGAATAGCCAGATCTGAATAGACCCTTAGTTTGTGGTCTATAGTCATGGGAGTCGTACAAGATACATAAGAGCTGTAAACGCAAAATAAAGCAGTATCACATTTTTAATCAAGGCCATTTACAAAGTTTTCTATTTCGGATGCATTTGGTTGTGGACGCACCCTTACGATCAGAATCCCTGATGCACACAGCTTTGTTACAACCATGTTCTATGACCGCTCAAAGCGAAGTTGGAAAAGAAATCTAGTTTCCCTTAACTTGTATGTTTATAATCAAGTGTTGATTATGTGTGATTGACCAGAATTATGAAAGAATTCTTCTATTTTGTATTTTTTTATGAGTTTTGTTTTTCTTTGTTTAATTGTTTTTTTTTTCTTCCTTTTCTTCCCCAATTTATAAATCTATTTGCCCCAATAGATTTCAATATTTCAAGTTAATGTATTTGCTGTAAGAGGAATCCGCCGCATTTAGTTTTTCGCATGACCCTTTTACAACGGAGTGGTTTAGCAGGGTCCTTTAGGCAAATTTAAAAAAAAAAAAAGAAAAATATTTTTTAAACGTGTTTTTGAATTGCGACTTGACTACATTGTTGGATGTATCGGTTCAGTTGGTTGCCTTTCCTCGGTGTTAGACTTGAATTAGTCACTATTTTGAAGGCAGACTTAATCTTATTTGTTGTTATGTGCAATACTGTTTGTACTGTTTATATAAAAAAAAAGTGTATAAAAAAAAAATTAAAAAAAAGGCATAAATCTTTATTGCAGATTTATTTTCATTGCAAACATTGTGGATTCCGTAAGATCATTTTCTACTGTCAAATATGTACCTTTTTCTTCATGCTGGTATTTTTTCAATAGTAATTGTAGCCTTTGTACTGAGACAAAATTTTCATTGTTATTTTTAGAAAGATTTTTTGCTAAGAAAAAAAAAAATTAAAACATATTTACATATTTTTCATTTTTTATTTTGTATTTCCTTAGAGTGCTTTCTCCAACCATTAATAACTGTTGTTCCTCGGAGGTACTTTCAGATCTGGTCAATGTCATTATTATTATTATTTTGTATTTTTACTTGGAATAAATTAATTTTATTATGCTAATTCTTTAAAAAAGTTTATTTTTTTCATTTCGGTTATTTTTGACGCTATAAAAAAAAAAATCTTTGTAATGTTACTAAAGTGACTAATTTTTTTGAAAAGCAGAGCTTTATGTATTAACTTGCTGATGTGGTTTACAATGGTGTGGCAGTGATGAAAATGGTTGGTTATGTTAAGTGATTGAGACAATGTAATGAACAATTGGGCAATAAAAAAAAAAAAAAAAAAGAGTGAAACAGAAAAACATTTTATTGAGCAGAATTTTTCTTTTCCATTATATGTTTTTTGAAATAAAGAACTTGTGGTCTTCCTACATTCTGATTGAAGCTTGTACAGCTCCAATGTCAGAAGACATCTGACAGGGTATTCTTACCGTCTATTGCCAGCCACTCCGCTATCGGAGCCTCTCTGGTGCACACACACTGGCTTTAGCCAGCAGATGGCACCATTGCATAACAGCAAAAAGAGAAAGCCTTTTCGGAAACCCTGAATCCAAAAATGGATTGGAAAGGGTTAAATACAGAGTCTCAAAAGTTTGAAAGAGTTTGGCAGCCCGATTATCCAATTTTGCATACAAGCTTCGGGGTAAGGTTGAAACCTGTTAGGCCATGTGACCAACATAACAGCCATTTTGAATTACATCATCTTGGATTCAGTATTTTTTTCAATAGGAAGGTAGGTGGTTTTTGTTGTTTTTTTTAAATCCTGGAAACCCCCTTTTAAAGGAGTTCTTCCACTTCTGCTATGGACAAGCTATCCTGAGAAATAGATCATGAATAGTTAGTTTAGAGAGGGTCTGCCACTAGGGACCTTCTGGTGATCAGCTGTTCTCCTGAGTCATTGAAGTTCAAGGGACTCTCTGCAGTTGCCTGAGTTGGTACTACAGGCTGATCACAATGTATGGAGCAGTCTGCTTCTGGTAAAACCAACCAAAAAAAAAACAAAAACCAGATCCGTACACACAGACGTCAACTTGGGGGAACAACTGATCACCAGGGATTTCGAATCGCTATTGATGATCCATCCTTAAGATGATAGGTTGGCAATAGCTAGAAGTGAGACATCCTAGAAAAAAAAAATCACTGAAAAGCAGCCATACTTGGTGTTTGCACCTGCCCCTGGACCCTTGTATCAGTAAGTATGGTTGCTTGGTTGCTTTTCGGTGTTTTTTTTTTTTTGTGTGTGTGTAGATTTTATCCCTTTCAGTGAATTGTTGCAAGTAGGACAATCCCTTTTTAATTTGTGTGGCTTTTGGCTGCTGTGCGTGGGCAGGGTTTGGCAATGTGTGGCCAGGGGACTAAAATTTGTTGCCTAGGTAAGGGTAAGAATACAGATTGTTAAAACTACTTGGATTATAGGAGGCCCCCAGGTTAAGGCCCCCGTGTCCAAGGGCGTTGCGGTATTCCGCGGCAGATCTCCACTGCCCCGTGAGCAGGAGACGGCAGACGGATCTCCGCTGGCAGGCTGACCGTGGGGAATCGTGGCAATTCGCAGCATGCTGCACATTGACGGCTGCCAGCGGAGAATCGCAACGAGTCTCTACTCGTGGACAGCGCTTTCCATAGCAATGCTATGGAAAGCTTCAGACGGCGTGATTCGCCGGCGATTTACCACCAGCGAAATGACACCCGTGTACAGGGGGTCTTAGACTGCATAAGTAAGGGAAAAAGTGTTCAAACTAGTTTTACTTTGTGGTCTAAGAAAGTGAAGGGGTTAATCTAGTTCAAGGTAGTGCCTGCATTCTTGGTGTGCTAGGGTAGGAAAAAATATTAACAACCTCATTCCATCACAGTGCTGCCTCTATACCTGTCCTCTTGAATATAAAGTGTGTGATTTAACCCTTTCCAATCCAATTTGTATCCTGGTTTTCCTAGGGGGCTTACGCTTTCTGCCGTTATACAATGGCGTAATCTGCTGGCTAAAGCCAGTACTGCATGAGGTGACACATTGGATAGGCTTCAACAGCAGAGAGGCTGGCAATATACAGTAAGAGAACCCTGACGAACGTCTTCCAACATCGGAGCTGTACAGCCTTAAATCATGTCTTTAGATGTCAGACAGTGGATTGGAAAGGGTTAAAGCAATCCTCCAGTTTTGGGACAACATTCTATTCCGGGGCTGGAAGTTTATTAGCCGCAGTTGTTTATTTTTGCCATCGCTACGATTCCAGGTCCAGTGTTTGGTCTAATATCGCTACTGCAAATTTTTTTTTTTAACTACCTAAAGCACTTTTGGCACCGCTGTTTGATTGTCAGGAGCTGCTCCCATGATCAGCCTTGACCAGAGTACAGGTATAATGCAGTTGGCCATCTTGAACAGCTGATCAGGGCAATAGAGAAGAACTTCAGGTAATACTTCTTTACCTCCCTCTGACCCCCAGCTCAGTGTCTTCTCCAGAAACCAAGGTATTGCCTTAAGGAGCTATTAGGATGCTGCAGTGTGGCTATCACACGAGATGTGAGGGTGCAAACTGTGGTACGATTCAGAGGAAGGCATTGTGGTGGCATTTACTGTCAAGCCCCAAAAGACCATGAGCCTGGTAGGGCAGGTCTGGCGGAGCTGCGGCTGTAGGCAGCTGAAATTAGGAAACAATTTTTACAGTCCGTTGGCTCTAACTTGGGCCTCTCACTCTCTGCTCGCCAACCTCCCGAGCACGCTTGGAGGAGAAGGTAGTTACTTGAGATGAGGGAGGCTTGCTCGAGTAACTGACCTTACCAAGCGTGCTCGCTCATCTCTATAGGAAATCCTACCGTCAAAGCCCTAAACTAAGTCCTAGCTGCAGGAAAAAAAAAAAATACAACTTAGAGGCACTGTCAGCCCCAGTGTCTTCCTCCCTGGCACTGGTCTTCATCATCTCTTCTGGCCGGGGATTGCAAAAATCCCCGCATCGTGGAAGCGCTGCCTTTGATTGGCCAAGTCCTGTGATGCTTAGCCCATCAGAGCCAATGCTCGAATCTTTGAATGGCTGTCACTGGTTCATTGAGCGCTGGCTCGGATTGGATAAGTATCACAGAACTCAGCCAATCAAAGGCAGCGCTTCTAGCAGGCGGGGATTGGTTTTTTTTTTCTTTTTTCAAGAAGAGATAACCAGTGTCGGGGTCTGGGAAGAAGACTCAGGAAGAGCCTGACAGTGCTTCTAGGTGTTTTTTTTTTTCATGCAGCTAGGGCTCATATTTCAAGCCCATGACTTTATAGGACTGCAAAATTGCAGCCCTGCAATGATATTGCAGACTACTGATGCGATTTTCTTGTAGTGATATCGTGTCCTCTGTGTGAAGGAGGCCTACTTCTTTGATCCTCCACCTGGGTTTTGCTTCAGCACCCACATCAAAATACTTGATCAAAACCTGCATGTGTGAATGTGCCCATACCGCCTACGATGTATATTCTCTTCTGGACTGGTTTACCCCTAGGATGGCTGGTTCTTAAGCAGTGTTCATCACACGTTTGGAGTTATCTTACAGTAGATTTCCATATGACAAAAAAAAATGGTGCCATTGGGTGTGAAGTAAAAAGCAAAAATGTATTTTGACATACATTTGGATGTGTTGTGCCAAGAGGCACTCTTTGGGACGTTGCATGCCTGGGGCTACATTCAGCATATGCACAGACTATCAACCAACAGTGATGTGAACACAACCTTGAAGTGACTCTCAGGTTCTGGACAAAGAAAGAAAGATGACCAAATAGCTTTGCTGACTACCCTAAGGGTTTCCCAAAGTCCAGTCCTCCAGGCCATCAGCTAGATCAGTGTGTTGGACGAACCCTTTAGTGTGTAGACCTCTTCTCTCCACTCTCAAATGTTCTTAGCAAATTTAGGCCCACAACACACACAAAAAAAATTCTGTAAAAGATTATAATTCTGTGAACCACCTAAGGCAATAGAGAAAGTTGCCAATAAGAGTGGTTTTAAAAAAAAAAAGTTCTAAACCCACTCCAGAGATGGGAGTAAAACTGTAACCCACCATTAGGTGGCAGCACCACTCCTTATAAGTGTTCCCGTTACTGCATGCATATTGCTATATGGCAAAATTGTCAAATTTGTAAGCCAAATATCTCCCACTTGTGTCCTCTTGTTTAGTGCAGCATATGGTCATAATTCATACACATTAATTTCTGTAAGCCTTTCCTAATTGGTTTTGTTCCCGAGATCATCCACCATTTTTGTAGCTCATCTTTAGACTCATTCTATTTTATCAAATGCTTTTCGGTAGACGAGAGTATTCCGGATGTGATCTAACCTGAGCTCCATGAAGCAGGATCACAATCTACCGTGTTTCCCTGAAAATAAGAACCTGTGCCTCTAAGGGCAAAAAAATTTTTGTAAAAGTTTATTTGGGGGGGTGGGGGGGGGGGGGCTGCAGGCTTCCCTGTACTCCTGAATGCCAACAGAGCGTTTCTTCTTGGTAGCGGGGCTTGAATACCCAGCCTCCAGCAAGCCATTGCTCTGATTAGATCACAGTTCCTGACCCTGGCTCTTCCATCCCCCCCCCCCCCCCTTGCACCCGAGGACAACGTATATCGGCACGGCGTGAAAACAGAGCCGATATACGTTCGTGTGAATGCACCCTGACTGTGGGCTGATTAAGTTGCTGGATTTTAATTGGTCAAATAGCCTCTTTAAATGAAGAGTTTCCATTATTTTCACTAACTATTACCGCTGTCACCGGCCTGTAGTTCCTGCCTTCTTCTCTACTATTCTTCCAGATTGGCCAATGTTTTAACAGAGGAGATTCCTAATTGGAGAAAGGTAAAAAGGGTCTGGTTAAAAAGGTTTTTTTCCAGGGAAATGCGATTGATGACTTATCAGGATAGCTCATCAGTAGTTGATCGGCTGGGGTTCATTGCTCGGACCGACAGATCAGTTGAGTGGGAACATGCTGTTAGCACTGCAAATACACAGAGGTCGGCGCGGAAGCCTATGCGCCGACCTCTCTGTAGTGGTCGGTGCTTGTAATTACAGGCTGGGGTCTCATTGAAATCAATGGGAGCCCTGCACCACGCTTGCCCAGAGATCAACCCCTTCCTGACAGTTACTGTGTGTGCGTAGTTAAATACATTTTATGTATGTAGTCATCTACAAGATATGCAGTGCATGGAGTGGGCTCAGGAGCTGAGCCTGCTCCATACATGGCAGGTATTGGCTGGTCTTTGACAGCCAACACCTACCCACAACAGCTGCAATTGGAGAGAACTCCAATCACGCCTGTCATCAATTTTGACAGTGGCATTTAAATGTTTTTTGCATTTAGAAGGTCTCAATTGAGCAGGATTTTAAATGTCCGGAACCACCAAACCACTATAAGATTGTGGGAGTGTTCTCCAGGGGTCATGGCAGCCTGGGGGCTTCTGATTCATTGCCTATTAAAATGTGCCACCTGCTAATACAGACTTGTAATACTATGGTATTCCATTATACTAAGCTCCCCATTGGGAATACAAAAAAAAAAAAAGTAAAATAAAAGGACCACATTACAAGAAAAAAAAAAGTTGAAAACTTTTCCAGTTAACATTAATTTTAATTTATGCAAGACTGGTATTGCTGCATCTGTAATGGTCTAATTAAAGATCACATTATTAATCCCACATAGCGAACAGTCAGGGCGACCAAAGACAATTCTGGCATTGCGTATTCGTTTTTTTCTATCTCCAAGAAAAAGAATGGATCAAGTCCTCACACCGCTCTATCGATGGATGGAAAGATAAAAGTAAAAAGGGGGGAGGGGGGTTCAAAAATTCTGCTTTTCAAAAATAGTTTTATTTAGTACTACATAGATAAAGCAAACTGTAAATTTGGTATTGCAGTCATTATATTGACGCCTTGTCTTTATTCTATACAGTGACCGCTGCTCCTTGTACTGCAGATCCGTCACGCAGGAGGATTGTAGGTTCTCTGTGCTACAATGTGATCTCTGTTGCAGAGATAGTCAAGTGCGAAAATGTATATCCAATACGTTTGGGCCGCAGCCTCAGTGGGTATACGGCCCAATATATATGAATGCACAACGTGCCATGACACAGCCGAGAGCTCTTCTAAATGTAAACACTAGAAAACACTTGACAGATAAAAAGCGACAACTGAGTGAAAATAAAGACAAGTTAGTTTTTATTTTCGGTTTACATGGAATGATAATTCGTTACAGCACGCCACGGATAAAAGTTGTGACAGGTAATTATTAGGACTGCGATCTCTATATATTACAACGGGGGAGGTCATTTTTCTTTCCCACTCTTCTCTCAGCAAACGCTTGGATCCGGTCACCGTACGGCCAATGCTGAAGGCTGAGCGTTATCTGATGTTTACAACATGAACTACATATACACAGGGTAAGAATCCTTTCTGACATAGTACACATAGCAAGTCTATATGTGCAAGGGACAGGTCATCTATTAAAACATGACAAGCACATCCGTTGGCCTCTTCCAGAGGATAGAATCCTAGATCTGCAGGCAGCTGACGTAGATTAGCAGAACATGTGCATAGCGCTAGATAAACTCCAGAAAACCAAAGTTCATTGAAGTTCAGACTATTAATCCCCAACCAAAAAAAGCAAAATAAGATCAAAATTTGTTAAAATGTACAACCTTAAAAAAAAAAAGGAAAAAACTATACCGCCACATTCATGCCAGCAGCTGAGGGCATAAAACTCAATCTTTAAAATGTGGCTTGTGATCACTGCCATATGTCTACCAAGTGCGCCACAGCCGGTCTATGAGGACTCTGTACGGTGGGGCCATTTATCTAGTGAGGAGTCACAGGTCAAAAAAAAAAATTTCTCCATACAAAAATAGGACATTACATGTTGGGCCAGCCGCCGGCAGTGCAGGACGGCCGCAGCTGTAATGCGCCAAGCTTCAGGGCTCCATCTTTTAAGACTGTATATCGTGTGACACGTTCTCTCCCACTTCTAGTCCCTCCGCCGATTCCATCGGAAATCGAACCAGCCTGGTAAAAATGACACCAATACCCATTGTACCATCTTCCACTCTTGCTGAATATCAGCAAAACAAAAAGGACGACGTAGCAGCAGCCGCATTGGTGGGTTTACTTCAAAGAGTGCATAAAATTGTCAAGACTGAACTCGGAATCGTACTGCTCCTGGTTCCATAGTTCTCCCAGGTTGTCCAGAATCGCCTTCATGGAACTCTTTCCCATGCTTTCTGATGTGTCCATTTTTTCACCCTTTCCGTCCTAAAAACAAAGATAATTCGGAACAGATATTACGACCGCAAAAACACCTAGAAAAACAGAGGAGCTTGAAGACGGGAAGTTTCTGTCTACTAAAAGCGACCATTCAGGCCTGGAGAAAGAAAGATGGCCGCACCGCTCCTGACAACCTGATGCATACTGTGTATTAGTATGCATTATTAATCTAAGGCCTCATGTCCACGGGCATGCACGGATTCTGAGTGTGGAATCCCGCAGCGGATTCCACCCGTGCCTGCAGACACGAGCCAAAAAAGACATTTACTCCTCTTTCCAGATGCGGTGCGAGTCTCCTCTGTCACGGACGGATCTTCTTTCTTCTGCATGGCGGATGTGCTTGGCGTGCCACAAGCATGGTTTTTTGTTTTTTTTAAAAATCCCCTGCCTTCATGCGGCACCGCTACAGTGTCAGTTGTGGGCGTGCCGTGGATCGAACAAGCGGCTTCCATTTAAGTCAGAAAGATGGAGCATGCTGCGTTGATTTGCACGCCGGGAAAAACAAATCTATGGGCATATTGAACCCACATGGATTCAGCAATTCAATTATGCCCATGGACATGAGGCCCAAGACACTAAACCTTCTTCGGTTGTCCACATTAGCAGCGCCGGCCGCTGAAAGCAGCATGTAGTGTGTTAGTATGCATCTGTAGGCTATCAGGTAGTCAGAAGCAGTGCAGCCATCTTTGTTGCTGCAGGCCAGGAGGGTCGCTTTAAATTGAAGACCATTTTTTGCATACAAGGGTTTGTAGGGGGTTCCAGAGTAAGTTCAGGTGAAACAATACCAGATACATCCTCGTAAGTGCAAAGCTTGTTAATGTAGTATATTTTACCGTATCATGCTGGTAAAGAGTAGAGTGCTCCGTGCTCACCTTGTCAAGTGTAAACAGGTCCAGCAGCTGGTCAGTGCCCATACTTTGTAAGCTGGCATTTTCCTGGCTAATTACGGTATTCGCAATACTCATTTTGAACTTCTGCAGCCCCATAATCTTCTCCTCCAGAGTCCCTCTTGTAATAAGTCGGTACACATTTACTACACGTTTCTGCAACAAAACAGAAGGAAATACAGTTTATGGATGCGCAAAGAGACCTTTCTGGTAGAGGAAGCATTGGGCACTTTTACACGGCAGTTTGATGAGCACGGATCAAGACTGGCTCATTTAACTGGATTTCACGTTTCCCTTTTAGGGTTCTATTCATACTGGTTTCTGCTGCATCATGGATCCTACGACATCGGTGCAAACAGAGTCCAAGACCGATTTGCTGAATGGGATACAAGGAGCAGCTCTTTAATAGCTTTACGATTTAAAGCAACATCTGTATAAGGTGGGTAGGAGATGAAGTTTGTGCTTCTCCCCCTCATGCATGGCCATATAGGCCGGAAACTGTCACCGAGTATCCACGCTCCGAAAGGTTACCTTGACATTAATTTAAAATGTTCAGTATCAGAAAACAAAAAGGTGGTTAAACAGATTGCAGTCTTCATCCAGAAGAGTCTTCTCACATTCAGTCTCTCCGACACGCAGCAGTTTACATATATTCTGGATGCAGCAGTTCACAGTCTAAGAATTTTCTAGAGGAACTGAATCCTCGGACATTATGATCTTACCTGGCCAATACGGTGCGCTCTGTCCATGGCCTGAAGATCTCTCATTGGATTCCAGTCGTGTTCAACAAACACTACAGTGTCGGCACCGGTCAGGTTCAGACCCAAACCACCCACGTGGGTGGTCAGCAGCAACACGTCTATAGATGGGTCATTATTAAACCTGCAAGAAATTTTTTTTTGCCACATTAATCATTCATGTCATACCCGCCGTACATGTGGCAGAGGTCACTGTATAGAGCAGGCATCCGAATTGGAGTCAAGCGCGGACGTTGACTCTTTATATAGGTCACTTTAAAAATGACCAATATAGAGAGAGGGAGCTTCCTCTACCACCTGAATACCTGCAACAAGACTGGGCAACCTGCCACTATTGGGAAGACTCCCAAGGCCTGCATGTATCTCTCCCTATTAAGCTGTCCAGATGGCAGGTTTAATAAAGTGCCTTAAGAAATGCTATATACTGCAATACTGAAGTATATTGTACAAGTTCTGTTTGTTGTGAATGCAGGGGGGCGGGCCAGAACGATGCCGGGCCTGCTTTGTCTCCAGTCACTGAGCAATGATCATTCCTGTGTAAAAAGCGCTAAGACTGCGCCTTATGCGGCCTTTTTACATAAGATGACCTAACCCCTTAGCTATATATGAGGGAGTGTGGCACATGTACAGGGAGCATAGAGCTGGCTGCTTTACATGGCTAACACCCGCTGGGAACGGAGGTAATGCTGATCCTAACAGTTTAACCATTTCAGATGCCAGTCACTACTGACTGGGGCATTGCGTTAGAGAAAGCTCCCTCCCTTCATTATCCCAAATCACACACCCTTGTTTTTTGTTCTTCCAAAAACAAGCCCTCCTAGCGGAATCAATATGTGGAAAATTGTATTGTTTCTTGGGGAAGGGGTTGTCAAAAAATACATTTTAATACTAAAAAGCCAACTATATAAATTATCTCCACACCAAAAAAAAAAAAAAGAAATGAACCTATGACTAGGCAGATTACATTAACCAAATGTAATTCCATTCCTAAAACGGTGAGGCATCTCCTCCCATGTGGCCCCTAAACTCACCTGGACACAATGGAATGTCTCTGACCAGCAGGTATACTACCATCCAACCGTAAATATGTAACAGAGGGCAAGTGAGGTTTGAAAAGGTCGTGCTCCACGATATCCAGCATGCTCTTTAGCTGACAGAAGATCAATACTCTGTGCTGGGCTACGACGGCTTCGGTGCCGCTCTCCGGAGTGCCGGCATTACCCAGACCGCAGTCCAACAACAACTGCAGGGAAGAAAAAAAGGTAACACCAAATTTATTTAGGATGCCACACATTCTTGGCTGGGATTTGTGCTTTAATATAAATTCTCTCTTCCCCTTGAATAAAATAGATCTCTTTTAATGCACTTAATTAAAATGACACAACAGTAATGCCAGCGATACTCCATCATCTCCACTCTTATGTCATTTTAAATTATGCAGCGAGACACTTTATTCAAGCAGAAGTGCAGGGAAAAAACACTTCATAATGGAGTCATCTGATAGTCTTCCTAGTACCTATGTGAACACAAGCTCAACTTCTATGTATAAAGGGTTTAAGATCGGACCTCCTGGCGACCTACTTATCCCTTGAACGAAGGATAAGGGCTTCCCAAGTTCCAGCAGTGTCCCTCCTAGCACTCGCCTGCCTTTGAGGAGGTAGGGAGTGCCCAGAAAATAAGGTGAGACACCATGGCTGGAGGGTCACGTTCAGGTTAGAGATTGAACGTGCCTCCTTTTTCTTCTGAGGACAGGGCAGACAACAGAACTGTTAATTCTGTTCACCCTCCTTTGTGGGGTAACAGGGAGAGTCCTGCCTTCCTGTATTCCCCAAATCCAATGGTAGATGAAGACCAGCAATAACTTGTCTGCATCCTACAGACATAAAGCTAAAACTGATTAGCTTGGTGCCTGCAGGGGGTATAGCTAACAGGAGGAGCCAACACTTTCTGCTTTTTGCCTGCCTCCTAGTGGCGGTACCTACGGTCTTCAGCTGTGTCCCCCAATGATTTGGACAAGCAAAAGGATTTAGGATAGTGAGCACCAACTACAACATTTGCAAAATGTTTGCTGCATTATGTGCATGAGCCATGAGGTAGAGCAAAAATGTGCTAAATACCCCTAGAGAGCCAATGTATTTATCATAGCAAGTCAGACAGAATTTCTTTTGGATTACGCCCTAGACCCCACCCACCCACCCCGTTCCAAGTGAGATCACGTTACAATTTAATTTTGGGGTTTGAGCCAAGCGCAGAACTTTTTCTTCATATACCTTCCTTTGATATTTGTCCAAGATCTTAGTGCCTCAGAATTCTTTCTACATTTGCTCTCCTTTGGATGTCTTCTGGACAGGGTCTGCCATAATATCGAAGTGTTTGCCCCCTTGAACCCAAGGCTAACCCTTCTAGGTTGTGCCGCACACACCAGGTGAGTTAAATATCTTTTATTTCCTACATTCCATTATTTCCTTGCAGATGTGCTGTCCTGCTTCCTTTTATGATTGGAAGGGACCTTCTGCCCTCTGCTTGGGATCCCCACCAATCAGCCAATTCCTGGCACAACTGTTAATGCAGTCAGAGCTGGAAGCAGATCAAGAGTACAGTGGCCCGAAATGGTACATGTACAGTTCCCACTGAGTTCAATGGGAGCTGTGCCTGAAGTACCAATCAAACTAGGCAGTTGCAATAAGGACTGTGCAATCTGCTTCTAGAGTTGTCTGTACTGGCAGCGGTGCCGGAAAACAGCTGACTGACGGAAATTCTTAGCAGCAGACGCTCACCGATCAACTAATGATTAGCTATCCTGAGGATAGGTCATCAATAGAAGAACTCTGGACAACCTCCTTATTACTGAGGGGCTATCCTTAGAATAGGCTATGGATATCCCCAAAAATAAGTATATTAAAAATATAGCTTCAACACCTGGTGAACCCTCTGATCAGATGATTGCAGGACCTCAGGGTTTACCAGGACCTCAGGGTCTACAGTAGTATTGCAGCTTTGTTCCACTTACTTGAATGGAACTGAGCTGCAGTATCAGGCACAGCCACTTCAAAATGTACAGAGGTATGACTGGTAGACCCGTGTGAAAGGTCTCCAAGTGAACTGAACAGAGGGAGCGCCAGATTCAGCCCTCATCGATCCAGTATGCATGGGCTTTCTCAAGCATAGGCCATCAATATTAAAGTTTCAAACCCTTTACGCTCTTCATAAAGCTGCTAAAGATTGTGGAAAAGCTGCCGCGGAGAGATGTTGGTTCACGTAAACATGATTGCTTCATTTAACCTTACTTTGTGTACAACTTAAGCCAACTTACCATTTATGTTACCATGTAACTGAACCCGAGGGTTTCTTTTATGTTTTAATGTGCATCTCTTTAGATATACGTACTTGTTTTAATGCCGACAGTTTGGGGGCATGCTGAATATCCCGCAGATTCGAGTTCTGGGTCGCAAGCTGATCTGTGACCTTCTTGTGCTCTGGATGCTGAACGGTTAAAACCAACGCCGGATGGTTGCATAGCTTCCGCAGATATTGCAGTGCCTAAGGAGGCATTATACAATAAAGGTTACTCCAGTGCATGGGAAGTCATACTACATTCTCCATCTTTTAAATCTACATTGTAGAAAATGCACACAGTTACCTGAAACACATGTCCTGTGGCTTTGAGCTTTGGCTTTTCAGTCTGTTCTGCCAGTGAAGTTGCTGAAACGGATTCATCCACATCAGTCTTTGCACGAGACTTTGCAAAATCTTCATATAACTGAACCTGAGAATTAGTGCAATTCAGAAATGTACAGTGAATACAAGTGACATTTACAAGGTAGAAGCAAATAAGAGGTGTTGGTACAACGAAGAGTTCTACTACTTTTCCAAAAACTTCTGTATTGCAGCATCAGCACTATTCTATCATAGGGTCCACAGAGTACTAAAATTAAAGATCTGGGGATTCCACTAAGCCTTTGTCTATTACAACCTTTAGGCACACTACAAAGGGAATGAAGGCATGGCTGATGGGGTTTAGGGATGGAATCTTCTCTAACTGCTTAGATGCCACAGTCACTACTATCCGAGGCATCTACCCCATTTCCCTGAAAATAAGACATACCCTGAAAATAAGACATAGCATGATTTTCCAGAATTTTTGAGGATGCAAAATGATTTTTCAGGCTTTTTGAGGATGCTTGCAATATAAGCCCTACTCCAAAATTAAGCCCTGCTAACAGTTAATTAAAAAAGTCAATTTAAATAGTATCCAGACAGCTCTACATGTAAAAAAGTTAAACCTTTTTGAACAAAAAAAATTAATACAAGACACGGTCTTATTTTCAGGGAAACACGGTATATGGTCAAACTGTTTTAATTAGTGTTCCCTCCATTCCCAGTGAGCGTCAGCTGTATAAAGCAGCCAGCACCTACTGCTTATGGAGGAGGCTGGTTCAGCTCCAGATGCCACTCTGTACACACGACATACACCCCCACACATAGCAGATGCCGGACAGGTAGACCCAGCGATAATAGTTCCTGTGCTTTTACACGGGAGCGATTACCGCTCAGTGACTGGAGACGAAGCAGGACCGGGATCTTTCTGGCCTGCCTGCCTCCATTCACAAGCAGACAGTTGCTCATAAGTGAAAAGATGCCTGTTTGAATATTCCGATCCGTCCTCAAATTTTCTGCTTGCAGAAACTAAATGACGAATGAGAAGCAAATGAATTCTCATTCATCGCTCAGTGGGGGCATTCATTTACACTGAGCGATAGTAGTTTAGATTCTTGCTGGATGTGGAAATCCCAACGATTTATCGGCCCATGGAAAAGGGCCCTTAGATCATCTCCTCTAACTTGATTACATTGGTTTTGCAGAAAATCATTTCCACAAAGCCTTAGATCACTGAGAAAAAGCACAACCTTTTGAATATTTACCTGCAAAGGACTCAAGGAACAGTAGTAATCTTGAATAATCTTGGGAGGAAGATCCTGCAATACATCCTCCTTCATTCTGCGGAGCAAAAATGGTAAAACTTGCCGATGTAATGCCTCCATTGCAAGAACACCTGTTAAAAATTAGTAAGATAAGTAGACAGAAAAAGATGAATCTTGCACAAAACTAAGCCGGTGCGCATTCCTTACCAGCTTCCTGTTCACGAGAAGAACTTTTAGCATCTCTACTTGCTAAAATAGGTTTCCCGTATCTTGCAGCAAATTGCCGTTCTGTGCCTAAAAAGCCCGGCATGAGGAAATCAAACAGTGACCAGAGCTCCAAAACATTGTTCTGTGGAAATAAGAGAAGGCAGGTTGACATAGAATGGCTTTACTAAATGGCAGGTGGTTGCTCTAGGTCAAGATCACTGAAGTGGTCAAGCCGAGTATGCAAGTCACCAAATCAATTCACACTTCCCAACGGAGGATTCTGATGCATGCTATTGAAGAGCCGTATGTTGCAGATATACTGCATTGTGCTTTTTTTCCCCCTCTCTAAACTAGTCTACTTCCATGCAGCGGGGATGGGGTGTTGTATACCGATGGACGTCATCCTGCAGGAGATCAAAAGGATACTCCTGGCTTCCACCAGGGAGTAAATGGGGGCCTATGGCTACATACAGAGCCTCCCTGGAACAGTCACTGTGTATGCAGACTAGGCCTCACACTACGCCTAAACATACCTGAATTGGCGTTCCAGACAAGATTATTCTATAGTTTGCGGTTAACTGCTTAACAGCTTTTGACAATTTGGTCTTTCCATTCTTAATGATATGACCTTCATCCAGAATACAGTAATTAAACTTCATGTTCCTGAAATAAAGTATTACAAGGTTAAAGTAAACATTGCGGCATCACAGCAACGTCTTCTGTACAGAAGTGGTAAAGCGTCATTTGTATAGCAAGAGAAGAACCGATTCGATGCTCATCCACTGTAGGATTGGATTAAAGTGCCAAATTCTAGTCCACTTTTAAAGCTACGCATGATAAATCTAGACAGTTTAAGTCATAAACCCAAAAAAGAATGGAGAACAGCTATAATCAGAAGAGTGGTAACCGATGGTAACTTAGGACCAGTACAAAGACTTACCTGAAGAAGTCGATATCATTCCTAACCACGTCATAAGAAGCTACAATCAGATTGTGTCTCTTCACTTGGTGTTGCAACCTGTAAAATGGGAAGGATAGACTGGTATAAGTAGATTGCACAAGGAATCCCACACCCCTCCCCCACAAAGTAGACTTCCCACTGTATCAGCACAAGACTTTGCAGCCAAAAGAATATTTCTTCCATTTTATAAAATTGCTTATAAAAATGTTAATTTATTTTAACATGTAATTTTGGATGCGTGAAAGTAACAAGTAAACTTGGGAAACCAGCAGCTGCGGTAAATGGAAGCTGTATAAGGCCCCTTCAGCCTGTCATCCTCCCTTCTGCTCTTTACAGTAGCCATGATGGAACCATTTGGATCAAAATACACCACGATCCCCCCCCCCCCTCGACTTGCAAGTGTGTCAGTTTTTTTTTTTTTTTAAAGGGACGTTTATTGGGCATTTTATACATCGCAATACAAAAACATAAAGGAAGCTGCATTTGTCATATTTCACAGTATTAGGCCATTATACTTCCATCAATCCTTTAAGAAAAAGAATGCATTGTAAATCTAACTAAAATACCAAAAAAAACACACAAGTAAGAACATCACAACTCAAGAAAAAAGGAAGAACTCTAAATTTCCCTAAAGGAATTAGGCATGTAGTAGTTTGTATAGGGTGCGGAAAGGGTGAGGTTTACATTATTTCTTCTTACTGGATAGAATAGTAAAGTTACGCTGTTCTGGCCAGCATCACCGACGGAAAACTGGCAGAAAATAATGCAAATGAGCAGAGCTTAAAACAGTTTTCAGTAAAGCGCCCCCTAGTGGTAGCTTCAGTCAGAATCTTTTAAGCTCCACAGCTACAGCAAATAGGGGATTTGGAGCTTTGTAAAGACAAAAAGCTCCATTCCCTAGAGTTAGGATATCAGATGAGAACTCTGAAAGGGAGAGGATATATTTTAAACTTTTCATTCTTCTTTAAGAGGCAAAGATAAGAAAATTGGCTACATATTTTTGAGGCTGGGTTCACACAGGGCGGATTTGCCGCGCGGAATTTGGCCGCAGCAAATCCGCCCGCGGTCGCTAATCTCGGGATTAGCCAGCCATGTGGACGAGATCTCTCAGAAATCTCGTCCACACGGGACGGCCAATCCGCTGTGGTAAGTCCGGCTGAAACAGTGGCTGCGGCCGCCGCAGCCGCGGTTTCAGAAGATGCAGCATGTCTATTTACTTTTCTTTTTTGTTTATTTTCGTCGCGGCCGCGCTCTCCTCTATGGAGCACCAGCCGCAACGGAAAAATGAGCGGCCGGGCCGCTTCAAAGCAGCCGCGGCTTAAACTGCGGCGGTTCTCCCGGCAGAAATCTCGCAGTTTTTGCTGCAGCCAAACCGCGAGATTTCCGACGGGAATACGCCCCGTGTGAACCCAGCCTTAGGATGTCCCAGAAAACCCCTAAGTTTAGGCTATCAATAGATGATCAGAAAGGATCTGCCACCTTGTATCCCCACCGATCAGCTGTCTGAAGAGGCTGCAGCTTTGACTGTGGTCTATCTTCAGGCGTATGATGTTACCATTTATCAAAAGCCCCCGGTGCATCTCCGTCCCATTTATGTGCACAAGCCTGAGGAGCAATAGCAGGCAAAGCCACTAAACAATGTACAGCGATGTGCCTAGTATGGACTGAAGCGGCCGTGGTGTCCACCCAAGTGCCGCTGCCCCTTCAAATCAGCTGATTGATGGGGATCTCAAGCAGTGGATCCTGCTCCTCAGAACAGGTCAATAGTTTAGTCCCAGAAAACCCCTTAAATATCAAGAAAAGTTACTGCAGCCTTGATATGTGGACAATTACTTGCCTGGCTCGCTCTGTCGGAGGACCGGTGTAATGTAACGGGTTGAGATATTCTTTAGAGCAGAATTTTCCCACTTCATCCACCCAGTGCCCAGTTAAGGTTGGAGGACATACAACCAGTGAAGGGAGAGGTATGCAGTCGGCCGACTTACTCCTGCTATACTCTTGAGATCTGTAATGTATATAGAGTGAGACTTAGAATAGTCAATCACCGTACATCAATGTAGAAAAGATACAATAGCGTACAAGTTTTACCTAAGGCAGTGGTCCCCTGCAAGAATACATATAGACTGCAAGGTCTTTCCCAGACCCATATCATCACACAGGATCCCATGGAGTTTGTATTTATTTAGAAAGGCCAGCCAATTGACACCATCCTTCAGGAAACGATAAGAAAAACACCAATCAGCGAGTATAATTAGGTCTTATGGAAACAGAAAAAGTTAGAAGTGTGTGTGAAAGTTAGAAGTGTGTGTGAAACATTTGACGCATACTACAATGATTAAGGTACCGTATTTTCAGGCAGGTTGCAGCAGAAAAAAAAAAATGGTTTGGCATGTTACCTGCTGATATTTCCTCAGCTCAGCTTTTATTGGAACAGGAATTGTATAATTTTCCAATTTCTTTCCGTCCAGCAGTTGTTCCAAGAAGTTGCGCTCCCTGGCTTTTAGTTTAATTAACTCCTCGGACATATTGGGAGGATCTGGGATTCCAGCCTAAAACCGAACACCAAGGTGATCCAAAGAGTAATACAACTTAAGAGGAAGAGACAAAACCTGGATCTTTACCAACATTAATATACCATAATGTATCACGCTTTACAAGAAAGGAACGTGTGAAGCCTAAGTACTTACAGAAACAGATCCTGGCACGCTACCACAAATATGGCTTACAATAATATCCTGCGCTTACATCCGTTATTCCAGCCTCATAACTAATTGTTGAGAGGAACCGAGACTGGAAGCTGGCTTCAGGAATAATGGATGATCTGGCAGGCAGACGTACTGCAGGATCATAGAACAGGGAAAGCCAGCATCCATCTACCCCACTTACTGACAAATCACTATCTGGCCTTGAATACTGAGATAAGTCGGGCATCGTCCAAAGAGTTGTCAAATGCCCATGTGCTGAAGAGGTTTTTGTTAATGTTTATAGCAGCAGTCATTGTGCTACCCTCTGTGGCACCATCCATGTGCATGTGGCAGTGTCTGGTATTACAGCTGAAGCATCAGGCACCGCTACACGAATTAGTGACGCTTGCCACGTACTTCAGAGAGGCCACATCCCCTCTGCACTCGCCTGTGTGAATAACATCTACCACTGATCAGAACTATTTCAGTCAATCCAAAACTGCTTAAAATCGTACCAGTAGACGGCACGCCATGTTTTTTCTCCATCACACACATTGATTTCAATGGCTTTACTTTATGCCGGAATTTAAAACTGCCTGTGTGAATAAGTCTGTAGTCAGACGCTCGCACCTCAGACAAGACAACAACGTTCACCTGGTTAACATCCAAGGGTACTTTTATATGGGACGACTGATCGGGAGTTTAGGCGTCTGACACAGGAGCGATGACTCCAGTCGCCCGTCTCCCTTCACTGGATAGGTGAATGACTACTTGTTTAACAACGATGACTTTCTTTTAGGGTAGCTAAAAACCAAGCAACTCCGACAAGTGAGTGATTCATGCTCACATGGGACAATAGTTGCCCTTTGGAGAAATTACTCTGGTGATCATCTGCTTGCATAGAAAGTATCCCAAAGTTAAACACTGGATTTATTCTAATAGTCACCATCTATGTGGAAGGCCATAACAGAACTGGGTTGAGCCGCTACCTACAATCTATAGCCGGTTACAAAACCAACAGACTAATGTGCGCCTCAGACTCCCGAACATGTTGGTATAGGGCGCAGGACTGAGGCCAGACCTCTGCTGATATAGAAGACAGTGTTCTAGTAGAACACAATACAAACTTACTTCCAGTGGCATTAGCCTGATAAGTGTTGCAAAGCACTGTGTTGCCATGAAGCGCACGCTGTCGGTCTGATCGCTCATTCTTCCCAGAACTGGCACCACCAAGAGGACAATGTAAGGGACGATGCCCACATCCAGCTGCTCCATGACACCTTGTGTTTCAGAGTTAAGGTATAACAAATGATATGTTTTTGCACATGCAGTCAGTAAGACCCATCAATGAACACAGGTCTGATTCCAAATCGGCCTCAGTTCTACCGATACACCAAATGATGGCTGCGGCAAAAATTAAAGACGTAAAGTCAAGTATTTCGCCCAAAATGGATACAACCACACAAACCTTACAAAAAAAAAAAAGGAATGTCATTAGGAAGTGTTTACATCTATTGTGTAAATCATGTTTTTGGTTTAAACATAAGAATTGTTTTTAGTAGCCGATTACAGTAAGTTTATGCAGTTTTAATACCGACCACCAAGCCGTCTCTTATGCTGCATTTAAATGGAACGACTGTCGCTCAAACAAGCGAAAGTGAAGAATCCGTTTAAGACGCGAGGCAACGACAGACGAGAATGAGAACGGTGCGCTTCGCGGTCGTCGTTCAGTTTCAGCTAGCCCAAAAATCAGTGCCGGCTCGTGCAGTTTAAAGACTGATCGTTCACATTGGGAATGTGAAACACTGAACAATTAGTGAAGGAGAACTTAATGATTCCCAAGAATCGTGCAATCTAAACGCTCTGCCGGAGCGCAGACCAGTTTGTGATGAGGAGGTCACCGCCCCGTTTACTCGGGCAAAGAATAGTTTATTGTCCAGTGTAAAAGGGCCCTAACTGTTCTGTAGAGAAAACCTCGGGTCATCTCATATCAGTGAGGATTCCAAAAGAAAGGCAACACCTATCAACACAGAATCCACCATTCACAATAGGCGATCTCACAGCTCATCATCCACCCCCTCCTACCCACACAGTGAACTCCGCATCAAAAACCCATGAATATATTCCCTAACTCAGAACTACAATGCTCAGGCTTCTGGTTTGCATGGTAACATTTACATCAGTGTGTTCTACATGTTAATTTGTATCGTTAAGAGTGCTGAACATTTTCTACACAAGCGTTACAATGAAAGGAAGGATACAAGCCAGCGCTTCAATGGCCCCCTCCTGTTTCGTGTTATCATCAATAGCGCCGAGCCACGGCAAAACTTTTTCCAAAAATCCATTCATGGTTTCCATGGTAGCGATGCGGCTCATAACTCCTACACAACGAGAGGCCATATGCCGCACTGATGTGTAAGGATGTTGCAGACACGTGAATAGATGAGGAAGATGTTGAAGCAGCTGGAAACAAAAAAAAATAAAAATAAATCACTCGATAATCAGTTAAAAACAGCTTTTCTAGATTGAAACGCACTAATATGTGGCATCAAGGTTTTCTCGTTGGTCACATTACTGATGCCTGACATTATATTGCAGTTACATTCTCATAGGGATAGCTGGATCACAGCTAATTAATGAAAAAATATTTTAAGGGAACCTACCACCACAGAACAAGTTTATGGGCTCAGAGCAAGTGCCATACTTACCTGGCCCCTAACCCCTCGGCACAGGAAGCCGCCTGGTGCATTGAGCGGGCTTCATCTCTGCAGTCAGAGCACATGCACTAAAAGTCTGCTCAATGTGCCAAGCAATAGCTCCTGGGCCGACAGCGCAAAGGGAGCCAAGTACACCCTCAGACTCCATGGCACCTGCTCTATGGGCCCATTAAAATAGAAAAGGGAAAAAAAAAAAAAAAAGTTTAATGGCGCTCATAAGACAAGATAAGTTCCCTTTAAAAATGATTGTCGCCATGCTTTTTTTTTTTTTAGGTTAAAAAGCTGCCAGCAATACAAGGAAAGTCTAATATTGCAATATGCAAACTTCCATCTGCTATTTAGATTTTAAGTCCTGACTTACCAGGGGGTGAAGACTGGGATCCATGGATGAGGCCGTGACCTCAAACACTTGCAGGCTGTAGACCAGTTCCTGGGCGTGCTCCTCTCCTTTTTCCAAGAGAAGCTTGCCATCTACAACAGCATCAAAACATTCTGTTTTACCTTCATAAGTCATTTGAGGAATTGGCAATCTCACCTTTTTAAAAAGCTACTGGCTGCATGACAAGCATTAATACACCAACAGTTACACTTCAGATCCTTCCTCGGTGACATGAGCATGCATTAAAAACAAAAAACACTGAAAACTGGACACTTACCAAAGTTGTCAATGTTATTTCTTAGAGGTCCAACCATGGACTCCCAAAGATGTGGCAGGCCTGTGGCTAAATTACATGCAAAGTGTTTTGCAATAGTAGCAAGAGTGAATTCTGCCCCTCGTCTCTGGATTAAGTGTTGCTTATGATTCTAGGGGGGAAAAAAATAAATAAATTATATATATAAAAAAATTAGAACAGGTTAATAGGTGTAACAGATCTATTGTCAATAGACACCGCCGAGCTGTACTGCATGTCAAACAAGTGATTGTGGATGGTGAACCTCGGCCAATCAGCTATGGATGACTCAAATTATTTCTGCAACTGAATACCCATTTTATGCATTTGAAAAAAAAGTGTTTGTTGCACGAGCCGCATCTCTCACTGTTGGCCACTTTTCTCCAGAAAATGCAGAAAATCCTACAGACTGATTAATATGGGCAAGATTTCCTGCTTTTTGGATTAAAAGAAAAAAAATGTGCAGTACAAGCAGATGTAAGGATTTTTTCCACTCTGCATGAATGGACTTTTGTAAAGCCTTATTTATGACAAAATCAGCACGGAGTAGCGGCTATAAATCCACATCTATAGAGAAAGGAGGGGGGGTCGGAAGGTAATCTGTCCAAATGTTACCAAAAACTCTGGTAGGAGCCTCTGTTGCAGATTCCTTCAATAGTGACAGTAAATATGCTTGCAGCGCCATTATCCCAATTAAAATGGCATGCCCCACTGTAAATCAATGGAGTCTTCCGGGATACGAGAGCAGCTCAATGTTGTGTCCGTTTATAATGAAAAACGTGATGCAAAAGGAGCTCAAGAAAGACATCCGTGCAAAGCTTTGTGATATCTTCTATATTTATGCCTTGTATGGTGCAAACTGATAAGGCAGCAGAATGCAGTCCTAAGCTCTCACTCCCAACCTGAAGGAGGGGGGGGGGGTAATAAGTTACCTGAAAACGCTGTGGAATAAGATGGCGCTATACAAATATTAAGTCCCTTCCCCTTTATGCCAACTTCACATGCAAATTTCCCCACTGATGCACTTTAAGTAGCAAGCCTACGAAAAGAGGGAAGAGTATCTCATAGGATTTCCTATTGTTTTCAATGGGAAACCTTGCATTGCACTCGTATGCACCTAGCACGGAGACGCAATGCGATGCTGTGAGGGCATGCTGCAATTTCTCCTCATGCATCGCAGTGTGATCTGGGGAGGACAAAAATAAATTTAAAAAATAAATAAATCAGCTCATGTGTAGGACCCCGTTCAAAAGGAGTGGTTCATAATCATGGGAGATGTGCGTCTCGCCTGTGTGAAGCCGGCCTTAGTTCGTTTGTATTTTTTTTTTTCTAAAAACCTATAACTCATCCTACCCCATCCCTTGGACTTACAGTATTTCAGCTGATAGAAAGCGAAGTAGTGGGAACAAAATACAGACTAGAAGGAGCTCACATAATTAATAACCGCTTCTGCCCATGTCAGGGTACTCAGCAGCCAGGAAAGTGTTGCATGACATGATAGGCTCAGGTCCACTCAGGTGGGCATATGAACATGAGCAGGGGTTGTGTCTTCATACGGCAGCCTAGGTCTGCCTCTTATGGACACCAAGCTAAAACAGATTCAGCCAAGTGCCTACATGAGGACATAGCTGATGGGAGAAACTAGCTTTTTGTATGTAGTGTCATCTCCTAGTGGCAGCAGCTATACCCCAAGGTCTGTGTCTCTTACAGACATGGATAAGAAATGTACTATCACATAAGTGTTGGGCAATCGACCTTTTATGGGAAACTTACAACATACAAGATTGTTGTGAATCAAAAATGGAGAAGGGAAACAAGACAAAGAAGAGCGAGCCAACATGACAATGTTATCAGTAGGATTGAAGTCTGAGGACTCTGCGAGGAACGCATGTTTACATGTCACTGGAATGCAAGCTTCATATGTAAAAGTGAAAAACATCCAACATACAATTAGCAGCTATAACAACGTGTCTGGAGATTCAAGTGAATTAGGGGAATGAGAGCCTATGTATTAGCTGATGCAACCATCACACCCACTGGAGAGGGGAGGCAATTGTAAACAAAAAGAAAAAAAAAAAAGTTTGCCTTGCAGCGGAGATTAATGTGTTCCATTTCACAGATACATTCACAAAGAGGTTTTGGTGTGGATCCACAGTTGATTTCACCCTTTCAGTTGAAGGGGTTAACTCTGCTGCAGATTGTCAAAAATCCACACCGGGATGTTTTTAATGTTATAGATCTTTTTTAGTCAGAGAAATTTTAATGCAACATCTGATAATCCAGCGTCAGACCAGAAAGTCTCCAATACAGAAACTGCAATATGTGGAATATCACTGCATCTGATAATCCAGCACCCAATTTTATGGACGATATATTAACCCCTTAATGATGCAGCCATTTTTCTTTTTCCATTTTTCCTCCCCCCCTTAAAAAAAAAAATCGTAACTCCCTTATTTATCCATCGATGTTGCTGTATGAGGGCTTGTTTTTTGCGGGGCGAGTTGTATTTTTCAATGGTGTTATTTAATGTACCATATAATGTACTGAAAAACTTTTAAAAAATTCTAAGTGGCGTAAAATGAAAAAAAAAACAAAACGACATTTCGCCATCTTTTAGTGCGTCTTGCTTCTACAGCGCACAAACGGCAACAAAAACGACATAAGTTTATTCTATGGGTCGGTACGATTACTACGATACCAAACTTGTATAGTTTTGTTTTTACTATACTCTTTTTTTTCAAAGTCAAAGTTTTTTCAATTATTTTCTGACGTCATTTTGTGCGCGCGATAACTTTTTTATTGTTCGGTCGACGTAGTTGAGCAAGGTCTCATTTTTTGCGGGATGTCCTGTAGTTTCTGATAGTACCATTTTGGAATACATATGACTTTTTGATCGCTTTTTATTGCGTTTTTTCTGGGAGACAGGGTAACTAAAAAAGTGCATTTCTGGCGCTCATTTTTTTTTTCCGGACGACGTTCATCGTGCGGGAAAAATAATGCGCTACTTTGATAGTTCGGACTTTAATGGATGCGGCGATACCAAATACATATTAATTTATTATTTAGATTTTTTAATAATAGATATGGCAAAAAGGGGGTGATTTAAACTTTTACAATTTTTTTTTTTTTTTTTCCATTAAAAATTTTATAGATTTTTTTTTTTTTACATTACTTTGAAGTCCCCCTGGGGGACTTTAAGATGCGATGCTTTGATCGCTCCTGCAGTATGACGTAATGCTATAGCATTACATCATACTGCTTTTTGACAGGCAGTCTATCAAGCCACCCTGTGTGGATGGCTTGATAGGCAGTCTGTTAAGGCAGCCCTGGGGCCTTTCATTAGGCCCCCAGCTGCCATGACACCTGCACGGCTCCCCCGATATCACCGCGGGGGGGGCCGTGCGGGACCCCCAAACATCGTTCGGGGGATTTAAATGCCACTGTCAGAATTAACAGCGGCATTTAAATGGTTAATAGCCGCGGTCTATTGCCCACGGGTGTCAGCTGTTATAAACAGCTGACGCCCGCACTGTATGAAGAGAGGTTGCATCGCAACCTCTTTTCATACATACCCCGCGGCCACAGGACGTAAATGTACGTCCTTGGTTGTGAAGGGGTTCAAGGATATTAACTATATGGTGATTGGAGAAAAAAAAAAAAAAGAACAATCCACATCCGTAGTGCAGGTTGTGACAGTTTGGTACGATTATACGCTACAGAAAATCTGCACCAATTCCGCTACGTCATGTAGAAGATACGCAGCTTCTTACAGTAGAAGCAGTGAAATCTCATTCTTACACACTGCAAAAAAAAAAAATATATAAAAGTGTGAAAGCACCGTAAATCTGCAGCATATGGACTATAATAAATTCACAGTATGTCAATTGTGGATTTTCAGTTTGGATGTCCCCCCTTTGCAATGCAGTCATCAACCCCGACAAGGTAGACCCTCCTTGAGGTCGCAACAGATTGTGGCATCAGAAAGGTTAAACCGCTGGGATCAGTTTCTTCCATTTCAGTAGCGGCTGCGGGGCGATCACAGAGGCACAACCGCTTTGCCCAAACAATTCCAATGCTATCAATGTGTAGACTTATGATGGGAAGGTGTTAGAGGTTCTGTAGTAGTGACGGACGCCCACAGAGAACACTGTACTATTCCTGGAGTATGGAGCGTACACAACTCTTCCATCTGAACTAGAAACCGCAAAACATGAGTGGTTATAAATACCTCGTCTGACTCCGCAGGCGTGTGTCCGCCGCTTCCTGTGGGCAGGTCCGCCACCTGGGACCGTGAAGCTTTTGGAGTTGGGCCTCGTCTGCTAGTAAGTGCAAAAGCAGCTTGCTGATGTCTGTACAGGGTAATGATTCCTCTGTGTTTTGTGACCGTGTGACAAGCGCCATCTTTTTCAGAATTGAATCCTGTATGTGAAATAAAGTCAGTTAGAACACAATGTGGAGCACAGAAGCTACAGCTCTACAGACGCCTACCCAGGCCTTTCCTTATACGGATTTCCAGATTTCCATGTTTAAATAGGAGTATTCATAGTATCTCTATTATACACATTTCCAATTCTTCATAAGATTAAAGACCTTGGCCTTCAGTTAGTGATCAGAAAGACTTAGGGTGGCTTCACATGGATGTATGCGCAATTGCACACATGTATTTGCTCCGTGAACAAGGTTTTGTGCGCTTATCGCATATTTTACTGGACTTTTTGCACACAAGACAACCACACCCCGATTTAATTGGCTATTCAGCCTAATAAGTTCCAGATGGTTTTCTGCAGAATTGTGCATCTCCTTGCACATTTGCACACCCCCTATTCACTAACTGGACCTTTGGCGTACAAACAAAAGTAGAACATGCTGCATTTTTTGTGTGCCCTGCAGAAATGTTAATGTGAACAAACCCATTGACAATGGGTTCTATTCTCTGCATATGGCATGTGTAAAATACACCCCTGTGAAGCTGCCCTTGGGATACCTTTACACTGAGCAACTATCATTTAGATTAAATGTCAAACTGAAGGTCCACTGGCCAAATCCGACCCAGCAAGCTATTTTATGTGGCTCTCGACAAGGTACTGATGCAGAATGACCGGCTTCTCCACTTTCCCGGAGGATGAGGTCAGGGTTTGGCAGAGCGAGTGGTGCTCGCACGGGGAGCAGATTCCATCTTGGATTCTGAGCTCTGCTGCGCCTCCCCACCACTCAGTTCAACAACTTACAGGTTATGGCACAGCCCTGACAGCGTTGGGGGCAGATCCAATGTCATTACAGGTAGTCTGTTGAAGTCATGTGATACATGGAAGATCTCCTAGGTTTCTAGTTACGGACGCTTGGAATAGTAGACACGCATGAAAAAGGAAATTGGCTAGACATGTAGTCATGAAGGGGAAACCGCCGGAGTAACGTATATTGTATGGCCCCCATTTGGGAGTACACTTTATTGTATGTGAGAAATGTCATTATGCATTTGTAGCCTCTTTGGGGTATTTTTTGTAAGTTTTAAAAAAGGGATTGGTGGAAGGTTTTTGTAGGTGGTTATACAGTTAAATATTATGGACTGTCTAAACCATGCACCAATGCTTGAAAGAGGTTAAGAGGAACTGAAACGGTGCTTTTTTTATTATACGTTGTTGGGATTCAATTAGGTATCCACTGGACATGCTGGCATTGTTGCAGTGATTGAAGCAGGAAGCAGACTAGGAAGGATCATCCTGGTATTTTGATGCCCTGTTGCATTCCTCAGGAATTGCATATAAGCGCTAAGGGGACATCTGGTGATGTTCATGCATAAGATTATTGGAGTCAGTCCCTTTAACCCTTCGTGACGAAGCCCCAGTTGCACCTTAATGACATTAGCAGTCTGGCTGTCTGTATGTTGAAGGATAAGTGGTGTATATATGTCTGCACTCTTGTACCAGTATATTAGTGAGTATATGGCTGCCTTCTGTCTGCACCTTCACGACAAAGTAATTTTTTAGGTTTTTTAGTCACATTCCAGAAGCCATCATTTTTTGATTTTATTAATATTTTATACTTTAACTTTTTATTTTTGTCCCAATAAGGGACTAGATTATCAGCACCTTTTTCCATTCTTCTAATATACTACTATACATCAATATAGCAGTGCATTAGAAAGCCTATGAGGTCAGCCAGATACTGAGCCTCATACGTCACTGTTCCTGGCAGACCCCTTTGCTCTAGTCAAAACGCCGGGTGCCAAAGCAACCCATCGGGACCCCGTGATTGCAGGGATTCGATGGGTGACAGGTGTGACCGCGGTGTGTAAAAGGGTTAAATAGTGGGAACTGAAGGTCTTTTCTGTCCCAGCTATTAGAGCAAGTACCCGACTGTCATTCGACAGCCAAGCACATGTGCCCCTCCAACATGGGAGACCTGCGATGAGACTTTTGACAGTGGTGCATAATAAAGCCCCTTAACCGCCATCAAGATGCATTAAGGGGTTAAATGCAGGCTACAAGTGTTACATCCAAATGTGATAACTTCACTGTACCTTTTAGATGATCCGTGTTGTTGAAGGTTGGAGTAGGGCAGCTCACGGAAGGTGTGATACTGGAATCCACACATACTGAACTACAAAGGTTTTTAAGAATTTTAGGGTTTGGACAAGGAGTCCTTGAGATACATTGCTGAAGCAGTTTAGCAATACATGAAGCTGCATAGTTCTGCACTACCGAATTCTCTTCTTTTTTCACAGCCTCCATTAATGGCTTGATGATTGGATTAAGTTTCTCTGGGAGTTGCATGAGGCTGACTATTGCACATGCAGCAAATGTGTGTACTCTCAGCTGCAGGACTTGCCATTCCTGATTGGTTTCTGATACAGTCATCTGTACTTGCTGTCTTTTTCCATCCAGCTGCTGGTAAACTTTAGCACTGGCCCGTAGCGGTGCTGCTGCTTCATTGAAAACGGTCGTTACCTAGGAACACAAACATTGATTTGTTTGGTTGAACAGAAGTGCATTGTGATAAGCGCAAGCTTTAATCTCCTGCCAGTGGAGACAATCCATTAGTATGGTGCTCCGAGTGTACCAGACACACTGCAAGAGAAGAGGGCCAAAATCAAAACCCTGTAGGAATCAGTGGATGTGTAGCTGTAAAGGCATGCAGCCCATTCTGCTGGTCAGATACATGGCTGGTCCTCCGAAAGAACCTCTGAAGAACCGGAGACTGATTTTAAATGACTATTGCAATCATGATGACTATAGAGCCTTTAACCCTATTTGGCAACCCGAAAACACACTCACCAGTTCATTAGCTTGGTCTATTGTAAATACACTGCAGTTTACTTTGCTGCGAATGTCTACGTCTGCATCTGCAAGGGAGGAAATTAGTTGCTTGCACTCGTTCTGCATCCGGGTGAAGGGTATCGCTATTTCATCATAATACAAGTGTTCAGACAAAACCGCAAGCAGACGTGGTTGGACCGCATGGGCTACAGTTTTGCATTCCTGTTTATAAAAACAAAACAAAAGTTGGATATATATGCTCTTCCTTTACGACATCTAACGTACCTAGACATCTGTCCCATAGTAGTACAATTCTATCAGGGTAAGAAAAATTAAATTTTCTGCCATCTTCTGACAGCCATAACACTTATTTTCCTGCTGACCGTTGTGTGTAGGCTCTTTTTTTTGTGGGACATCCTGTAGTTTCTATTTTTTGAAAATCGTAATACGATTTTTTGATCCCTTCTTAAATTTGGGCGTTTAGATGCTTAAAGGGTTAACCGCCACAATCCATATGAGTGGGTGTCAGCTATCAAGGACAGCTAACACCAGTATTTGTATGGAGCAAAATTGACCCTTGATCCCACTCCAAACCTCCATAATGTAACTGTACATTACAGAGCGTTAGGGGTTAAGCATCGGTATTAGCAATCAAACTGGAATTATGTAAGATCCCAGCTATAAGTATTATTAGAGTGCAGAGGATTTCCAGGTCTGTACAATGCGGTCAGGAAATGGTTCTTGAAAAGTTTTCTGATGTACACATTTTGCAATGCAAGAATCCATGGAAGTTTTATTTGTAAATTACAATGATTTAACAAATAAAACACATTACCTTCTGCAATGAAGCCCACTCGCAGATGACCAGGGCTACACTAATCCTTTGTAATGCCGACTTGGAGTTCAGATGGAAGAGCAGCAATTGAGCTAATGATTCGGCAGGCTTTATTTCCTGAGAGGCAGTATTGACACAGGGATCACATATACAGCAGCATAATGATCCCAGCAATCTGGAAGTGAAGAGATGGAAAAGCAGCTTATTGATATGAGCCACAGCAGGACTAAACCGTGCAATCTTGTGGTCAAGCAATGCAGTATTCCTCACTGACTTAAGAGCTGACTGTATACAATAAAGGGTACAACACATTAAATCGCACATATTGCTTTAACGTGGCAAGTTAGGGACTCTCAATAGGACCAAGGAAATTCAGCTCTTCACATTCTTGTGAAAGTGCACATCCAGTAGGTTTTCTGGCACTTCTCCGTTAAAATACCACAAAGATGCATTCAGCCAAATAAGACAAACCCCAACTAAAACCCGACCTGGAAGGCCTTGTTCACATCTTACTGCAAGTGTCAGAAAATATGTCATATAAACAAAGCCCAAGAGGACTTTGATATAGGCCAACAGTCACCAGAGTAAGCACTCGGAAGAGCGATCATGGCCAACTGCTGACACAAACACTAGACTTGACAGGGCAAGGGAATGTGAATAGCTCACTTGTTTGATCCCTTACTTTTAGCTCACCTAAAAACAAAGTGACTGTCAGCCCGCTTAAACCATGGAAGCCGGTGGCTGGAAGATCTTCCCTATGCACTCTGCCTCCATTCAGAGAATGATTATTGCTCGGATGACTGTGGGAAGCTTAAAGGGGTTGTCCCGCGCCGAAACGGGTTTTTTTTTTTTTCAACCCCCCCCCCGTTCGGCGCGAGACAACCCCGATGCAGGGAGGTAAAGAAAGCTCACCGGAGCGCTTACCTTAATCCCCGCGCTCCGGTGACTTCTCTACTCACCGCTGAAGATGGCCTCTTCCTCCGTGGACCGCAGCTCTTCTGTGCGGTCCACTGCCGATTCCAGCCTCCTGATTGGCTGGAATCGGCACGTGACGGGGCGGAGCTACACGGAGCTACACGGAGCCCCATAGAAGACTGCAGAAGACCCGGACTGCGCAAGCGCGGCTAATTTGGCCATCGGAGGCCAAAAATTAGTCGGCTCCATGGAGACGAGGACGCTAGCAACGGAGCAGGTAAGTATAAAACTTTTTATAACTTCTGTATGGCTCATAATTAATGCACAATGTACATTACAAAGTGCATTATTATGGCCATACAGAAGTGTATAGACCCACTTGCTTTCATGGGACATCTCCTTTAAGCGCCTGACAGCCATCATGTGTAAGAATACCCCACCACCATCTAGACAATTTCCGCACTACAATCTGCATATCAAAATGAAAATAGTTAAGTGCTGTACTGACTTTGAAGCAGCCATACGAGCCCGGGTCACCAAGTAATCCCTGGTGGCAACATCTTCAGTCACGCTGTCGGAGCCAGCAATATATTCCTGTGTAACCTCTTTTATTTGGCTTTGGCCTTGACGGAGCTTTCCAACAGCCCTTTCCTAGAATAAAAGTAAAATTAAATTAAAGTCTAGTAACAATCTTCCATCAAAGCCTTAAAAATTAAAACCGTTCCATGCCCTTATGGTAGAAAGAAAAACAAACAAAAAAACAAAAACCAAAAACAGGACATCCCCAGTCAACAAGTATTCCAAACTGTTAATCCCATCTATAAACTAGGCTGGAGAGAAGCTGAAAAAAAAAAAAAAAATTTGATCTCAGCATAGATAACATGATGGAATCCTTTATAGCCACAGTCACTTACTGAACTTAATGTGAACTATTGTAATACATTTTCACTGTGGCAAGAGATAGTGATGAGCCCACAGCTTCTGCTGACTACTACGGGGGATTTCTGAAGATTAAGACATTAGCATCACAGATGAAGTAACTCAAAACACTGAGAAAGCTTTAAAACCAAATGTGCAAGCAATATTTACGTGTGTAGATAATACACTACCAACACTACTTGAACAAAGGTAGATCAATATTTAATAGCTCACCTTTGATTTGGGCTTCACTTCTATCAGCATGTTTAAATCAATCGGCAGATGAGCAGGCTGCATCATTAAGCAGAGCCAGGCTCCCATCCAAGGACACGCAGCAGCCACGACATATTGCACAGAGGCTTTGTGTATTAGCTCCTGCCACACCTGAGGAACAGAATAGCATAATGCAGTACAAGCAAGCTGAAATGGGGAAGAGGCAAGAGGAAAAAGAAATGCCCACACAGGAGCATATATCAAATAGATCCTACCTTGTGGATAAGGTCAAGAATTTCCTGGTTACTCTCCAAAATGCAGATCTGAAATATATGCCGCAGCATGTCCTGCAAGATAGGGGTCAGCCAACCTGAACAGTTCTGGAACAGAGAAACATTTTTTTGCCTTTTACACCAAGCTTGTCAGATGGGTTTCAAAGCCGTAGTACCCAAAATAAAAAAAAAGATGAAGAAGTGTGAAAAAAGTTTAATAGCAATTGCCAACCTGATCCTGTGTGGATAATAAAGTGCATAATGTTTCCAGGGCTGCCCTTCGAACGGATGATATAGTATGACGCAGGAAAGGCCATACCCGTGGCACCAATATAGTAAGTGATTGTTGAATACTGTGAAAATAATATTTTATACTGTTTGAGACAGATGTAGAAATTGAATAAAGTCATATCAGTGAAATGCTTGCATAAAGCCCATAGAAATCTGTCATGAAAAACTCTTATGCACTTACTTGCACTGCTGAACCTGAGAATACATTAAGAGAGAAGAAAGGAGGGTCATGATACTATTGGTAGAAGCTGTTAGGTCATCTAATTCCAGAAGAGCATCCCATAAAGTGCTAAGAATGAAGGGAACCTAAAACGTAAAATGTTACAGCATTAAATTATGTTGTACATCATCAGCATATACCAAAGCGTGTTAACAGTAATGTTGGTACCAACACATTGCAACAAGTAAGGTCTGCAAGGAGAATCCACATTCAAGGGAAGCACTGTGGGCTTCATTCACCTGATGGAGGTGAAGAATGTCTTTTTAGACATGGTCAATCCCCCTTCCCTCTGGTGGACACTATGTGATGAGGTATTACCGTGGTTGATTAGGAGTAGGTGCTATACTAAGGGTTATTTAACCCCTTCATGGATCCCGATGTGTCATCACCATCTACCTGCAGGAGCTGCATACTGATACCTGTTGAGTACCTGATGTGTTAAATGTGTAATTAGTCTGACTCCACACATGCTAATTTTTTTATTGTTATGTGTTTTGTATATATGTGTGTTACAATGTCTATGTGACTAGGCTTGAGAAAGGCTTCAGGCGAAGCCGAAACGTCGCCAGTCTCTTATTATGGAGGAATAAAAAGCTTTTTACTTTTTACAATACATCACATGCTGCCTGGCTCCACTTTATATATTGATCTACTTTGCTGGGTCTTGATCCGGAGCTTGCTGGGCTACTGCATTATTTACTTCTTACTGAAGTTTAACCCAGGTTGGTGAACCCTGTATTGAGTGCTGCGCTGCTATACGTTTACTATGGTCAATCCAGTAAAACATTAAGCTTATGTTTTATTGATGTAAAGGAAAGAGCAGCAGACTGCACTCCTCATACATACAGGGCTACTGCAAAGAAGGGAGGGGAGAATTCTACCACAGGCTTTACGTTTTTGATATTCTTTTCAAATGGGACCCTATACACAGGTTGGCAGTATACAAGTATACGCCTGTGTAGTTGTATGGAACACTGTGCACTGAGCCTTATACGGACAAAGTTATTTTCCAGTTTCTACCAGAAGTGGGTAACCACAGGAAATTTAAATGCCTCTTACAGCCTACTTGCCAGCCAATCAGGGCACTTAGGCCTGTGCTTCATCCATAAGCTCTAACCTGCAGTAAAATAGCATAAAATGTAGTTGTCCGGGACTTTTAGGATTTTTTTCTATTGATGTGAATGCAATGGAAGCTTCGCCTGCAATACTAACTCAGGCTGCTGCGCGATGGTCAATGGGATCTGCTTCCTGCACAATTTGTAGAAATAGTGGCGCAAAAAAAAATATTTCAATTTGCAGGGATACTAAATCATCTATTGTTGATTTATCCCAAGGATACATCATCAATAGAAGAGGGGGGGGAGGTCCAAAAGTTCAGAACCCCTTTAAATATAGCCTGCCGACAGGATTTCACGGCAGTTCGAAAATTACAGGATTAACTATTCTAGGCAGCATACACGTTTTACAGCCACATACAAGCATATAGGTAGAGGGACACACGAAAAATGTAGCCTTTACCTGCTTGAACTGCAGCTTCACTAGACTGTCCACAACAGGCACTAAAGATGCTGCAGCTACAGCTCGCACATCATCATCAAGGTCTTGAAGACCTTCAATTATTGCTGGAAGTGCTTTAGGTAATAAAGTCTTAATTAAATCCTGCAAAGCAACCACAACGAAATACCAAGTCATTTAAAAAAGTGATGGAGTGAAAGACACAAAGCAGGAAGCCAACTTAAAAGGCAACAAAAAAAATAAAAAAATTTGACAATATACAAAGAATTACAAAACAAAATAGCTGGACAATACCTGACGTATAGCTAGGGCATACTTTATTCCCAGCAGGCCCCCATGTCTAACTTCCCACTGTTCTTGGGTAAGTAAGCGCAGCAGGATTTTGACTGTACTGTGGACTCCACTTTCATTCATGTGCTTCAGAACTACTCCCAGCGTCTGAGCACATGTTTCCCGTACTGGGGCAACCACCTATATGTTAAAAACAGTAATAAGTGCCAACGTAATAGTTAATGTAAACAAAGCACTAATAAAATGGAAGTTTTATTGTAACAGATCAGTTTACAGCACACAGCCAGGGAGCAGAACCAAAGCACTTTACATGAATGCATCATAAAACTTAATTCATGAAACGAAAACTGGTTTTGATGGGGGAGTGGGGTTCCTATAACAGAAAAATACTTCATTTCCCTGAAGGCTGCCATGTCAGAGGCATACACTTCCCGCATGGTCTGTATAGGAAAGTGTGCAGGTGTGCACAGCAACTGCAATGAAAGGGAGTTCATGGTCAGAAGAGTCTCCATAGGCTAATACAGTCTCCAGGGAGAGATGAAGTACAGCCCCTTGCCAGGAGAGAAAGGAGCCAACGGAACCTGCATATAGCTGACCCATCTTAAACTGCCTGCAGCAGTAAGGCCACTCAGACTTTTTTTTTTTTTCTTACAGTGTTTGAACCGCCTGCTGAAGCCACTGTACTGAGCCTCCATCAATTTCAATGGGGCTTCTCAGACGAGTGTTTTAATGAGGTGTTTCTAACACATGCTAAATCGAACACCATGTTCTATTTTTTCGGCGCTGCAGTGCTTTTTAAACGCGCCACATCACCCATTGCAATGATGGGGTGTGTTAAAAACACTGTAAAAACGGCACGTTTTTAAATGTTGCGTTTTACAAGCGCCTGTGTGACAGGCCTAAGACAATTGCAAGCAAACAAAAATGGACTTTTCCAGGGAAGTCCTATTCTCACTATAGGTCATCAATAGTTCAGTGGCTGAGGTCCACAGCTCGTGACACCAGATGATCAGACGCCTGCCGTCAGCGCCGCTATACAAAGCAGGCGCAGCTCTCATTAAAATTAATGTACTGAATGGAAGCTTTGACACTAGAGATGAGCGAACGTCCTCGGTAAGACCGATTTCGCAATCGAGCACCGCGATTTTCGAGTACTTCACTACTCGGGTGAAAAGTACTCGGGGGCGTGGCGTGGTGGAGCGGGGGGTAGCAGCAGGGAACAGGGGGGAGTCCTCTCTCTCTCTACCTCCCCCCCCCCCACTCCCCTCTGCAACCCCCCGCTCACGCACAGCGCCCCCGAGTACTTTTCACCCAAGTAGTGAAGTACTCGAAAATCGCGGTGCTCGATTGCGAAATCGGCCTTACCGAGTACGTTCGCTCACCTCTATTTGACACAGATAAGAAGGGGGTTTAAGAACCAAGTGGAAACTGACTTATTGGCAAACAAGCTTACTTCATCGGAAACAAAGTCCCCAAACCGATCCAAAGCAAAGACGCACAGAAGACGAATAGCCAAATCTTCAAGCCATTCTTGATGCTGCTGTTCCATCTAAAATAATCACAATATGGAGGGTGAGGGGGAACAAAATAAAAGGACTGAGTTTTCATTTACATAAAAAATAAGAATTTATATATCGTTATACAGCTGCATATGGTCATCCACTGACTCACTGAAAGGAGCAGGGGAAAAAAAACAAAAAACATTGAGAACAAAAAGTTCTCTCTCTTTTTGGCAGCATTTAATAATATTGAAAAGATCATACAATGCTGTTCAATAAATAAGGAGAAGGGGGTGAAGAACACACCTCACAGATGCCGCCAAATGTATTCCAAGATGTCAGCGGAGATGATTGTTATACAAAAAGTATGTCAATGTACATTTTGGCATACATGTTGGGAAGTGAAATTTACTTGAATGAAGTTGTGCAGCTTTGCCCAGCGGGTGACTGGGAGCAGGGATTCAATAAGTCAATTTTCCCCATAAGCAAAAGGTTATGGAATAGTCTACTGAAAACCTGACATTTTCTAGTATGTTTGTATGGTCTTTTCAATTCTCCATCTAATGAAATCAATATAGAACTGGAGGAGATGTAGATTTTCAAAGGGTTACATACACAGCAAAAGTTCTCTGCCATGCCTGTACTCAAGTCCACAAGAAATAAGAAAGCTGCCTTCTTCACCCTCACCGATGTATTAGATGCACGCCCCGCCAGGACTGGATTCAAATCCAAATGTCATTCCAGGAAAAAGCAGCAATGCAGGACAGCAAACTGGTGCAAGAGCTGGTATTAAAACATCCAAAGATGTGTCTCTATTGGATCACATATCATTAAAAGATAGCGACGTTTCGGCTACCCGCTGCAGCCTTTGTCAAGCTCAAGGGTAGCCAAAACGTCACTATCCTTTTAATGATATGCGAGCCAATAAAGACACATCTTTGGATGTTTTAATACCAGCTCTTGCACCAGTTTGCTGTCCTGCATTGCTGCTTATGCCTGTACTCAACTGTGACCATTTCCAAAGACTTGACAAAGATATGTCAAACGTTTTTGGAAATGACGGTTACATGAACCCTTCTAGTGCATATAACCTACAAAGATACATATCCGTGTCTTTGGAGTTAGACGTGTTTGTTTTGCAACAATTCATTAATTTCTACTCCTCCTGTATAACCGTCAAATGCTAGATTTCTTCCAAAAATGATGAAACTCCATAAACATAGCATTTTACCTCTTCAAGTGTACTATCAGCAATTTTGCCACCACATCTACCATGGGCTTTGAGTATTTCCCTGAGACCAGTACCTGCACCATGACGGACCTTAAGAGAAATGATAAATGCACAAGTGTAAAAAGAAGCAAAAATCATTCTTAAATGCAAAAATGTAAAGAACTGCTTTCTAGCATGTCCTCACCTCCCAGGATGGATTAAACAGCTCATTACAAAGTTCATCACAAAAGCTCTCCAGAGGCCACTCGTTTGTCTAAAGAAAACAAATATATATAGTAAAGATCTCTGCCATCACAGTAATTTACACACGTGTGGAGCTGCATTCATATGCTATGGACACAGCTCAAAATGTATTCCAATATAAGGGGAATAAGGGTTGCTACCAGAAACACACCATCTAGCCAGAACATGAATATCAGAAAAGGGGTGTTTACACCATCTTATAGCACACCAGTGAAGACATAACTGAAATTACCCAGTTACGCTTTATGAAACAAATAGACCAAAGCACTTAAAATGGTGTCATAAGACACTAACAAAGGAGGTCAGAAAGGGGCAGGTAAAACGAACTGGAATAAAAAAAAATAAAGTATTTCCTGTATATATGGTCTATTTTAAGCTTGATTAGATCTGCAGGAACTTAAGCTGCCTAGACCACCACAAAAATAATTTGGCAACACTGATCCAGGAGAGCCAATTATGAAAGCAATGCAAATTAACTCTTCAAGGAGGAACAAAGAAGTTTATAGGCAGCTGCAAGAAATGGTCTACTTTGAACTGCAAGATTCAAGGACAACAAGACAGACTGCATTCGGAAAATTACTGGCAGTAATCTTTAGGCTACACATGGAATGGAAACCCCATAAGGCACAGAGACGGACAGTTTTAAAAGGGGTTATCCACGAAAAAACATACTCACATCCACAGGATTGGGACTAAGTATCTGAGCAGTAGACTTCGAACAATCATGAAAATGGGGGTTCCAAAGGTGCTCAAATGAGAAAAGTGGTGGTCGTGTGTGCACTACTGCTTCAAGTGTACAAGTGCTAGGGCTTGTGTGCACAGGTTACTACCGCTCCATTCAATTGAGCATTTTCAGGATCCCTACTCTGGTGAACAATAAAGAAAATATCTTGGAATATTCTAAATATTCTGCTCACCAGAGCAATCACAATAAGCTGATATTTCCTCATAAAGACAATCAGCTACCCTGCGTTCCAGGTAGAGAATAGTTCCTGTACCTAAAACGTAACCCCAAATATCCAGATGGGATCTTGTGAACCCAGCCCATCCTTGTACTACACAGATGGCCATTCATTTGAATGGTCAGTATGCAACACTACACTTCCTACAGCAGTATCTGCTTACACTGCTGATATATGCTGTTTGATGGGGATTTCACAGCCAAGACCTGTGGCGATCAGCTAATCCCCAGGACTGCTCAAAGTTAAACAAATAAGTTTCCTCGAGTTGACAAGCCCTTTAAACTGTCTGGGGATGTCTATAGACCAGTGCCAGATTGAATGGGGAATCACTGCGGCATTTCAGAAGCAAGCATATTTTGAAGAACCACTTTAAACAGAGCTCAAGTCATTGGGGTGATGCCATGCTGCCCTCTCCCCACCCACATGTAGCGTGATAGCCCTTTCCCTATATTCAAACAGGATACCACTCTAGGAGGGCAAAGGCCAATGTGACACCACCATGACTTGGAGCTCTGTTCACATAGGATCTTCAAAGTGAGTTAGTTCAAAAACACTGCAGAGTTTCAGTATAAGACATGCATGACAGCATTTACATACTAGTGCCAGGTTCGTGTAAGGTCTCATGTCCACAGGTGGGATTCCGTGGGCAGGAGCCCGCAGCGGAATCCCACCCTGCTCGAAGCTGAGGACATTGTTTTAACTGTTCCATGTTTATGCAGGTCTTCTGCGTCCCGGCCAGATCATCTTTCTTCTGCACGGCAGGTAGATCTGTTCCGGCATGCCGATGCGTAATGCGCCTTTTCCACGGAACGTCTGCAGGGTCAGCTGCTGGTGTGCCGCGGATCGGACATCTTCCATTGACTTCAATGGAAGCAGTCATGGCAGGATCCACAGAAAAAAAATGGAGCATGTAGCGATTTGTTTTCTGGACCAAAAGGTCAGCAAAACAAATCCGCATGCTTAATTTATTCTGCGGGCGCGCCCATGATTCCCTATGGGTGGCTTGATTTGCAGATCTCCTGCAAATCAAACCCGCCCGTGGACATGAGGCCTATCTCAAGGTTCAGGCAGCATGAACCTAGTGACAGGTTCCCTTTACAATGGGAACCACCAATTGTTTCATAACCCCATCTTACATAACCAATTAACAAGATGAAGTAAAGCATACCTCGTCAAACAAAGAAGAGTTGTCAGGGACATTATCAATTAACACTTTGGATTCTGTAGCTGGCTGAGGGATAATGACATTTGTCACCTTCCTTCTCTTTTCCTCTGGCTCACCATCTGTACTGTCACTGCTAAAACAGCAAAAAGAACAAACATTCAAGTAATTGAAAAAGGTAAAGTGCAGCCTTATTCACCCCAAGAACCCAAAGCTCCATTTAAACAAAGGTTATTGGTGAAAGGGATCTAGTCAGTCATTCTGGAAGTTACTTTTTTTTAGTTTTTTTTTCTTCATTAACCCCTTCGAGTCTACAATCTGCCCATTTAAGTCAGCAATTTGATGGCCGATAAGTTGAGCCCCTTAAACACCAGGGTGTTTTAGTCCTAAGGGATCCCACACTTGGGTAGTGATTTTACCTATTTGCTGGTTTTCCTGTCCTACTTTCTTTCCCCTTTGGCTACTAAAATTTAACTTTTGCAGCTTTTTTTCCTCATGCCACATGGGGCTTTTAATTTATTTTTCTTCAGTTTTTTTTTAGTTTTGTTAGGTAAAAAGCTTCAAAAGGGAAAAAATGTTTTTGAATTTGCAGTTTATTTTTAAAATTTGTATATTTATGATAAAATAAGAGTACAGGAATGGGTTACTCATTTTGATATATAAAATTTGTATAGTCTCAGAATACATATGGCGACCATTTAAGTTGGAGGTGGGTCATATACACATATATTAACACAAATGACTACCATGATGTCGTAAGACCTCTAGGTATCATTCACATTGTCTTTTAATTTCACACTTTTCCACTGTAGCTGGGGCATCCATTGGAGCCACAGTTACAGGGAAAAACATCCTCCAGTAGTGACAGTCACTAAGAGCTGAGCAGAGTCTGCAGGGACCTTGCAGCTCTGTCTTGGCAGGGCCCCCTGTGGTCACATGATTGCCAGGTTAAATAGCTGAAGTAACATTTCTCCTCTCTCTATACTACATAGCACTCATTGACCAACAGCCAAGGACTCAACCTGCTGCATTGTAAGAGCTTTAATCTTGTGCCGTACTTTTACTATTGGCCAGGTTAAAACACTGGATCAAGTGCCGTATATTTCGTGTGCCTGGTCCTTAAGGGGGTTAAAATAAATGTAAGTGTCCAGTTCCCAAGCAATTACTTTTCGCTTTTTAAGCAAAGAAACCACAAACATCCCAAAGCCCCTCACCTTCCTGTAAAAGTCACTCATTCACCATTCATTCTGGAGTAGAGATGCCCTGTAGGAATGCCCCAACTTGATGCAGAATGGAGGCTTCCTGAACCACAAAAATGAATCCCTTTTCTTACTTTTGCACTTGATGCCTTCCTACTATCTGCTTTTATTCTTAACCAAAAGAAAACTTGCACCAAACTGCTTTACCCCCCTGTACAAACGCCAGGTAAGGGAAAATGATCTTAAGGTTGCAAGCCTCTCACACATGCATTAACACTGCGCTAAACACTCTCAAACGCTATCATTGATTTCAATGGGGCTTCTCAGACATGCGCTAAAACGCAGCGCTTTTAACACTGCGTTTTACAAGTGTTTCAGCATTTTAAAACACAATGTGTCGCCCATTGAAATGAATGGGGAGCGTTTCCAGTGCTGCTGAAAGCATGGTAGAATGTGCTGACAAGAGTTTTTACACACAGGGTGACCAGCAGACTTTTTCTCAGCACATATACACTGACGCATGTGCGTGTCTCAGCAAGTCAGTCCGGAGAACACAGCCTTCAGCAGATTGTCGCAGGTGGGCACCGACATACGGCTGAAGGAGATAAACTTCTCCGGGTGCTGACGCAAATCTGAGTAGAGGCTTGAAGATGTAAAACCAGAGGATGAACCCAGAACCTCCGCTTCTTCCTTCTGGGCTCTTCCTCCGACATCGGATAGGGCTGAACTTTGGGATCAGCCACAACCCAGCCCAGAAGCACGTCATCCCAAGAAAAAAAAAAACAAAAAAAACACGACATCCTCTCAAGACCACAGCTAGCACTGAACTAAGCTCACTTATGGCCCCCGTGTGCTCATCTAACTGGGCTGGCCCAGTTCTGGCATTATCAGCTTGGTTGGATGCGTTTATAACTGTGCTGAAAATGCAGTCAAACACGTCAACGCGGCTGAAAACGCAGTCAACGCAGCAGATATTACAAGCGCATGTGTGACAGTGGCCTTAGGCTAATTTTGCATGGGCGTGTGCGATAGCAGGCCGGGAAACTCGACATTGCACTTGCCAACATGCGATGTCCCCGTGGATGCCAGGCATCTAGTGTTAAATACGAGTCAAATCACTTCAGGGAAGTAACTAAAAGCCGTGGTGGAGGATTGCAGATACTTTACTATTGTTTTCAATGGGAAATCTCGCATCACTCGTGTGCACCTAGCAAGTTGTGCAATGCTTTGCTGGCCCCACTGGGTTATATGATGCGTTCCAACAGAGAAAACATGCCACGATATTTTCCTGCGCCACATGAGCAATTCTCTAACATAGATCTTTGGTTTAAACAGTAATGTATGCATCAGCCCACAGGTAATGTCCATATATCTCATCTTTACACTCAAGAGAATATGTGGTATATTAAAGTGATTGTTCCCAGTAAGAGAAACCAAGTAATCCTGTAGATATGAAATCTTGTAATGGCTAACAAAAATAGATGTTATAGCGAACTTTCCAACCTACTTTGGGTTCTTCCTCAGGCACAAAACAAAGATTACTTGGTTTCTCCTACTGAGAGCAATCTCATTTTGCTTTACTGGCTAACACGGGACAGAATCTTTTTTTGCTTTACCGTGTGGTATATTATTTACACCAGATGAATTGGATAACAAGGGGAAAGAACGGAGGCCCATTCTCCCTAAAACTGCAGAAGAAAATAGAAAAGATAGTTCTTTTGATACTGTAAGAAAGGCCTAAATGTCCCCCCAAAAATCTCTATATCTATATGTATAACACACAGATACAGAGAAATAGATTTTTTGAAGAATTTAGGCCTTTCTTACGGTAGCAAAATAACGATCTTTTCAATTTGTCTATTTTCACAAAATTCTAATATAAATATATATTAATATTATGCACAATTTCAGAATGTCTTAACCCAAAATGCTTTAATGCCCATTGGAGTAAAGAGACCATGTCCAGCACCTCTTTTCATTGGTGTCGGTCACATCCCGGGATTTCTGTTTAGCAATCAGCTTTGCCATTCGCTTTGCTTTGTTTCTCTGTCTGTTACTCATTCCTGGGAGGAATTCTGTGTCTATAAACTCCGCTGCTTGAAGGGCCTGTAAAATAACACAATTAAATATAAATGTAGAATATATGATGATAAAGCAAATTAAACATTACACACAAAGCTCTTCCAATAGAAAAAAAAAAAATCTACAGAAGTTGTCCTCTTATATCAAAGTTTTACCTACAGGTTTGTTTACAGGTGTGTTGCTTGGCAGGTAGTCTAAATCCTCATCATTAAATAGCTCCTCGGTATTCATGCCTATGGCAGCTCCCATGTCGAGACCCAGTTTTCTCTGTAACAATTTCCTTTGCCGAGCTATTCTTTCCTTAGGGTCCACATCTCCTAGAAGGTAAGAGGTTGCACTATTTATACCGTTAGAACAGGGATGAACAAAATTCCTGCCAACTTCCAGAAAGTCGTTTAGCCGGTGGGGTTTTTATTTAAATTTGTTTATTTTTTTGAGTGGTAAAGCATATGAAAAACAAAAAAATTTATAATATCAAAGCTAACAGAAGACCTGAAGTCAGCAGCAAACAGGTTTATTGGATCCCTTGTCCAAAGACTTAACCATCCCTTCATTACGACAATAGAGTATTACACCCTGCTGGCCATTATAGGAGTTCTATATGTACTTCGCACCATTTTTGCTCCTCTGCAGCCTCCATCTCCCTAGTTATCTTTCCCTTATCTGGTAGGTGTAGACTAGCTGCTACGTCACCTCTTATGCCCCAGACAACTGCACGAGCGCCGATGTCACCGCTAAGGTAGTTAGCGCCCATGCAGAGGGTTTAGACAAGCAGAATTCACTGCTGGATCGCATTCTATGTGATGCGCTGCGCAGAAAGCATTTACACTGAGCGAGAATCCCGTGACCCAGCGATGTTTTTTGTGCTGACTGAAAGTCAGGGATAAGAAGTGAACGAATATTAAACTTTTTTATTTTGCATTTTTTACAGGACAATCATCGCTCAAAATTCGTTCCCTGTACAATAAGTTAGAACGAAGCAAGACCCCGCAGTGGATAGCACTGAGCTACATAAAGTGATCTGCACTTTTGTTAGTTATCACATAAGTACACGTCCCTTGACACATTATAGAAGAATTTGGGAGTACAAATTTAGAACACCACGTTTGACACTTTCAATAGAAGGCTAAATTCTTCAAGGCGATTCATGAGTGAATGGGAAGTATGCAAAATCTATAGCACACAACACTCTGGCCTGGTAACCCCCTAACACTAATTCAGAGACGAGACCATAATATAAAAAAAAACAAAAAAAAACAAACAACTTTTACATTTTTATCAGTGACTATTTAAGTATTTCTCTACTCATCCTGTTGCGGTAATCTTTTAAGTGCCAATTAATCACCTCCATCTCTGTGCCTTGTCATTCGTACCCATCTACCTATCTATGCATGCCTCTTCGGATCAATTTCATTAAGCATGAGGAAGAACCCTGAGTAGGTTGGAAAGCTCACTATATCATCATGTATTTTTGTTAGCCATTAAAAGATATATCTACAAGATTACTTGGTTTCTCTAGCTGGGAACAATCACATTTTGACAAGTTGGTGACCATTTAAATATTTTGCTTGGGAGACAGATTTACATTAACCAGATGCAATACTTTTCTCCTTACTGAACTGTATGGTGCCTATAAGAATTTATTTATCTAGAGGTAACACCCTGCCAGAGTTCACATATGTATCAGACATGAAATATCCTGGGGATATGCCATAAATGCTTGAGGTGGGAATATCTCTTTAAAGGTAGCCAGCTAAGCACCACATTTCATCTTCCAGCTACAGGCTTGCAAGAACAAAATGTTATAGCCAAGCATGAAACCTACAGGAGAATATAAAGAGTGCAGCATGTGCTCCATGCTATATCAGCAGTCTTATGCAGTAAGGCAACAAGACAGGCGGCTTTCTGAAGAAAGCAGATGACACATAAAGAGCAGTGATGGGGATCAGTGTCAACACATTAGTAAATACTCTGAGCCGCTGTGTCATAAGGCTACAGCCACCGCAGAGAGATAAAGGGAACAGACAGCTGCTTGCTGCATCTCCCAGAAGGATTGCGATATTACATGTTTATATAAATTTCATCATCTCAAACACCTCAGAAGACCATTAATCATCTTACTGCATGAAAGTCTGTCAAATCCTGCGATAGTGTGGAAATCATGTTTGTAGGCTCCTGTCACACATGCTGTAGTAGGTGGTAGCCTCCATGCAACACGATAGAACTCATGGTTATCCCGTCACATATATACATATGAAGCAAGAACACTGGTGTATCTTTTTTTTTTTATTACAAGTGATAAATATCTACCTGATTTATCATCCTGGACTTCAAACTCAACACCAGCAGAGCCAAGGAGCGAGGCACCGTGTTTTAATAACTTGGATATATCAAACCTTTCAAAGCTCAGCCTGTCTGATGCAGAAGACTCATCATTCGAACACTCGGATCCGGCTTCTAAAAACGAAATGAAATACATATTAGTTATAAACTTCTGTTTAAAAGCACATACATGCACCTTTGGTCTCACAGCTATTGCCTTTGGCAGCAAAAGAGTTAGGAACGGCTTTTTCATAAGGCGATCCTCCTCTAACATAATGCAAGTCTATGACAACTAAAGAGCATCCAAGAGACTTGTGGGACATTATCTGGCAACTAGGTACAGTAAGGGTGGGGGTGGGGTGATAAAACAATTAGCTTTCCAATTTCCTCATGGGAAACTATTAAATGGGAATACCTCTGTATGAGAAAGCCGGAAGTAGCCAACTAGTCTTCAGACTACCTCACCTCCATGGTGCATTGGTAGTGTTACACTATACCTGCTCTGATTGTCCAGTGCTACTTAGGTGATCAGCACCGGCCAGTCAGAGAGCCATGTACAATAAGCATTAGCTAGGCAGAAGGTTGCAGCAATCATCTTGACTGTTGAAAACCAGGACCAGCTGATGGGACAGGTGGCAGAGAACAATAAATACTCCCAACCTCGGAAGAACAGAATTTTGCCCAGAAACCAGAGGGTCCCTTTAATAACCCTTACCTTTTTTAATTCTAGCTGTTGGATTCCACTCTGGAACATTTTTTACAACGGCTTCAATAGCTTGCCCGGCTGCTATACGTGTATCCCAGTTAGGACTACGCAGGTAGATCAGAACCTGAAACGAAGCAAAGTGGGTATTAGTTGTAAATGCACGCATCGGTCCTCGATCTATCATATTGGACAAGAAATAACAGTCTAACCTTATTTAACAGGTTGCCGAGTTCATGGGGATGCAGTTTGACCACTTCTCCGAGCTGCTGTGCTGCCGCTTTTCTTGTTACCGGGGTCGTCCCAGTGTCCAGTAAGATAAAGAGACGGTCTAGTCTAAAAATGGACAAAAGTTGTTTTCTTGTTACTCGCATTGAGAAAATATAAAATCAGCACAGACTAACACAAGTCACTTTAGTAGAGGGGGCCATCGGTATGGAAGGCCTGCGGACTCATGTGCTCTTCTCCAGCCCTTCATCCGCATCTCGGAATACTGAAACAGATTCCACTAGGTAAGGAAGACTGTTTCCTCGGTGATGGGGCCCTTACTTTCCTCTAGTGGGATAAGTTGGCATGTTTGTCAGACAGACTACATCCCTGTTCACAAACCAGATTGAGATTCAGTGCAAGAATAGGCTGCCTGCTTCCTCAGCCTCCCTAAACTACAGGGCTACTACAAGTGACCTTCCCGATATGAAACACTCACCTCGTGTTAAACAACATTAAGATACATAAACCTGATATCAATGGAAACAGAAACCCCATTTGGTTGCACATCAAACATGTTTTCCACCTCAGGTGATCAGTGTGGCCCCCTTTGTTACTCCACATACATCGAACCTGTAGTCAAGTTCCTGCCATCCGCGTTGTGGCGTATGACGCTGACTGATGCGAAGACTCGCAGATCATGCATAGTGCGTGGTAAGAGGGGATGTAGACTTAACACTCCCCCACTGTAAGGTCCAGGGAACACAGAAACCAAGAAGACGACATTCACCATTGTCACGACCAAGCCATCTGTTTGGCAGTTGCCTATTGAGCTCACTTCGGATCCTTCAGCAGAGGCCTGAAGATTTTGCTAAAATGGACTGGTATTGGGAACGGTTCATAATTCCTCCTCACCTTGACTGACCAAAGCCCCAGTTCCAGCAGCAGAAGCCCCACACAATGCTGCACCAAACATACCTTTAGCAATTATGGCCAAAAAGTTCCCCCTCGGTCTCATCAGACATAACACGTTCTCCTACAGACTTTATGTAGGTTTTGGCAAAACATAGCCGGGCTTGGAGGTTTTTCTTTGTTAGAAAAAAGGCTTCTATCTTGCCACCCTACCCTCCAGCCAAGACATATGAAGAATGCGGGAGACAGTTGTCACATGCTCTACACCAGGGGTCTCCAACTCCAGTCCTCCGGGACCACCAACAGGTCATGTTGTCAGAATATCCTATGGTAAGAACACCTGTGGCAATGTCTGAGGCACCGACAATAATTACATCACCTGTGCAACACTGAGGAAATCCTGAAAACATGACCTGTTGGCGGTCCCTGAGGACTGGAGTTGGGGGAACACTGCTCTACACAACCAGAAATTCCTGCAGCTCCTTTACTGTGGCTGTAGGCCTTTTGGCCCCCCAGACCAATTTTCTTCCAGTCTTTTAATCAATTTTTGAGTGACGTCCAGTTTTTGGTAATGTCACTGTTGGGCCAAATGTAATCCACTTCTTGATGACCATCTTCACCGTGCTCCATAATATATGTAATGCCTTGGACATTTTTTGTTCCCCTTCTCCTGACTGGCGCCGTCCAACAATCAGATCCCTTTGAGGTCTTGTAAACTCTTTATGGACCAACTAAGAAATTCTTTTAGAAGAGCTGAACTTTACATGGGGAAAATCTGAATCCCTTTAAAACCACAGCGGAGCGCTCACTATTTATCTCGAGTTTAATATGATTGGCTGTGGAAATAATTCTGAAAGGATTTTTTTTTTAACACGACAACTTGGCATGTGAAGAGGGGTGTTTGGCGTTTTTATATCCACTGTATCCGAGTGTCATAGGAGGAGAGGTCAGAGTTTTTCATATCGGGAAGGTTTGTACTTTACTGGGTGTAGTCAGACGGATCTCAATACTGCTGTTCTATATTGAAACAATAGCATATTTGGCATAGAAAGGCATGGATGGGCTACACGATGGTACGACGCACAGACCCCTTGGGGCCCCAGAACCTGGACTACAACTTCTTGTTGTGGCCCTTGTAAGAGTGTAAAGCTCAATTGCAAAGTTAAATAGTATGTGAAAATAAGAAATCCGCTTTCCACGTCTCTAGGTCCCATGCGACAACCATTATGACCGAAGTAAGGAAAGCACTGGAAATGGCCTCCTTCTGCTACAATACAGGCATGAAGCCATTTGTCTACTGCTGAGGCCACCATTGCAGGACTGCGTTAAGGTCCTTTTACACGCCTGGCAGCTCGTGCCAGTGCCCTTATACAGGAGCGAGTATCGCAGGCATTGCTCACAGCGCTGGATCCGTCTGACTACCCCCTGTATAAAGGGACAGAACCATTTCAGAATTTACTGTATTTATTCATTTTAAGAAATACAGACAAGTGTTCAAATAGGAACCCCTCTCCACAAAAAAAAAAAAAAGTCCTGCATCGGCGGGTAAGACACACGTTTGCAAGCACCATATCAGGCCAAGTTTCTCAGCCCGTGCGAATGTAGCTCAACATTTCATTTAGTCTGCCATTCAACAGCCCTACAAATCTGACAGAGCTCAATGTCTTACAACAGGTTCCTCCTAAATTTGGGTGCTGCCACTCCTCAGCACATCGGACGCAAGATCACAGGGGGGTGGACATAAAATCCAAAAGATCTCACTAAAGCCAATAGCTTAGGAGTACTAAAGGGGAGGTGTACTAACTTCCACGAGGACCTTCCTGAGCCCTAGAGGGATGAACTGCAAGGCTGGGCTCACATGGGATGGATTTGGCGCAGAAATTCTGTGAGGCAAATCCACCCGCGACTCCTAATCCCAGGATTAGCCAGCCATGTGTACGAGATTTTGCAAAAATCCCGTCCACACAGGGCTGCCAATCTGTAGCGGCAAAGCCGGGCGGAACCAGCGATGCAGAGCGGAATTGACAGCCGCAACATGTCAATTTTTTTTTTCCGTTGCGGCCTCACTCCTCTTCATGGGGAGACAAAGCCACATCGGAATGCCATCAGCCGAACCGCTACAAAACCCGCGGGTTTTGAAGCTACGGCTTTTCAGTGCAGCCAAGCCGACAAAATCGCGGCTGTGTGAATAGGAATATCCCCTTTAATGGGGTTGTCCCACGAAAGCAAGTGGGGTTCAGCACTTCTGTATGGCCATATTAATGCACTTTGTAATATACATCGTGCATTAAATATTGGCCATACAGAAGTTATTCACTTACCCCCTCCGGTGTTGGCGTCCCCGTCTCCATGCGCAAAAGACCTGTGCGGTGCGAGCACGCCGGAGCGAGCCCCATTCAACAGAACAGAAGAGCAGACTGCGCAAGCACGTCTAATCGAGGGAGAAGGCGGCTTCGGTCGGCGCCATGGAGACGGGGACGCCAACACCGGGGGGGGTGGGGGAGGGGATATATCACCTAGAAGTGCTGTTTGGGCTCCGCCGCAGCTTCTTCCCAGTCCCTGGCACTGATGATCTCTTCTGGCCGGGGATTGAAAAATACCCACCTCCTGGAAGCACTGACTGTGATTGGCTGACTCTTAGCCAATCACAGCCAGCACTGGAATGGCTGCGATTGGTCCATCGAGATGGAGAAACAGTGCTGGGGACCAAGAGGAAGCTGCAGCAGTGTTGGATGTATACTTTGTTCCTGCAGCTAGGGTTTAGTTTAGGCTTTGACAGTAGGATTTCCTACTGTCAAAGTTGCATCGTACGAAAATCGCGTTTTTCCGCGATGCAACAGACAGGAAGGCTCCACAGGGAAACATGGGCTACAAAACCTCGCTAGTTACGGGCATAGCGCCAGGCTTACAAGGTTTGTGTGTCGGGTTGTTGCACACTACAAAATATCATACATGTGAATTAACCCATAGGAAACCATGGGCTTCACATACATGCGGTTGGTAGCATTGTTGCAACGCTACAAAATCGCGCGACTTGGTTGCGTGTGTGAAGGAAGCCTTATACAGTGTGCCACAACCTACTATACACATCCAGGGCCCCCCCTTCGCAGTATAAGGCCAGATTCACATAGCAATGTGAGCGTTGCACTTAAGAAACCTGAGCGCAATTTGCGATAGACCGCACACGGACATAACGAAGACCAGATTAGATGTGCTGCGTTACACTTTTTCCTGGGCGAGGTCATTGGTCTGCAGCAGAGACTCCTACCAAAACCTCTGTTGCCAATATGAAGGAGGCCATAAGTTACGTCCATGTTTGTATTGGAGGCTCCACTTAGGGTTTATGATGCATATCCGGTCCAAGATCGTGCAGCCACTTCACCCTGGAAAGTTCGCTGCAATTTCCTGTATTTTAGCGTTTGGCTGCAAGAACAGAGCCGAACACTGGAAGAGACAATGGAGCCAGGGTGCAAGTGTGAAGGAGCCAGGTGGAAATGCCGCAGTGCACTTCTCAGGCCGGGCTCACACAACCGTATGCGTAAAACCCTGTGAGAGTCATGCAGCGTTTTACCGACGGAGTCGGCCTATCGCTGTGATATTGTACTGCGCATGACCGTCTCTCACGCACGCTGTCACGCGCAGTCTTCCATTTTTCTTTTCTGGGTTTACATTTTTTGCGCTGTCGCTTCGCAATAGTGAGTATATACGTTGCCCATATGCAACGTAAATGGGTAGGGGCAGAGTGGATTACACACCCATAGAGAACAATGTGATCTCTAGTGTGTAAAACAAAGCAAAATGGAGCAAAACAGCCAGCGCATTATCACGCATGCCGTGTAATCTTACACTCATGTGAGCCTGGTCACAGCACGGAATAGCGAGCTGTATGGTAAAATGCAGTATTTACTAGACTATGGCCTTATGCCCACGGCACGCGGGGATTCAACCTGTGCCCACAACCCTGCATATCTGTCTGTCTTCTTCTGTACTGCTGATGTGTGCGTATGTGCCAGCCGTCACATGTGTAGTACAGAATTTTAATTTTTTTTTCTAAATCTCCCGCTCTTCTCGTGGAATCCGAGGCCCGTCTGCCATTGGGTCGGATGCTTCCATTGACTTAGTCAGGCTTAATGAAACCAATTTGGATAGGATCTATCCATCTATACACACGTATAAATGCAGAGAAGACACCCCTCTTAAAGTAACTGCTGTGTGCAATTGGAACAAGTCTTGTTGCCATTTGAAAAATTATCGGTTGCATTGAGAGGCATTAGGTTCGCCATCTAGAACCCTATGTAAAGTCATGATAGTTCCTGATCTGGAGGCAATCAGGCTTTTTTCTTCAGCTCCTGTAAGATAGCGCTTGGGTTTCTGTCAGTCAGAACTATTAGCCATCACCTGCCTGATGCAGACGCATATACATCTACCGTACTTCAGCATTTTCACCAATTGCATCAGACCACCACGAAAGGCTTCACATTTTATGCTTTGGAAGGAGTCCCATAAGGCTGGGTTCACATGGGGCGTATTCCCGTCGGAAATCTCGCGGTTTGGCCGCAGCAAAAACCGCGAGACTTCCGCCGGGAGAACCGCCGCGGTTTAAGCCGCGGCGGCTTTGAAGCGGCCCGGCCGCTTGCTTTTCCGTTGCGACCGGCGCTCCCATAGAGGAGAGCGTGGCCGCGACGTAAATAAACAAAGAAGAAAAGGTAAACAGACATGCTGCTTCTTTTGAAACCGCGGCTGCGGCGGCCGCAGCTACGATTTCAGCCGGATTTACCGCAGCGGATTAGCCGTCTCGTGTGGACGAGATATTTGAGAAATCTCGTCCACATGGCTGGCTAATAACGGGATTAGCGGCTGCGGGCGGATCTGCAGCAGCAAAACCGCCCTGTGTGAACCCAGCCTAAGGGGTGCAGGCCACAGGGGGGCTTTAGTAAATACAGAAGCAAGATGGATTGCAGAGACCCACATGGAGCAAACCAAAGGTGCGCTATCCGCCGGCGTTACTGGACAATAACCCTTCACACGTGTTTGGTACATCCGGCTTTAGAGCGATTCGGATTGGTGTATTGAATAGCCCATGTGACGGGGTGCTCCTCCTTATATACCCTGCATGTCATTGATAGACCTGGTTCAGTCAGAAACATGTTTTGTATACAAGTCCGTACCACCGGATCATCAGTTGTTAGCCAGTTTTGGAATAAAGTTTATCATTTTATCGGACTATTAGTGCCAGATATTTTGCAGCCATCGATGGTCTCACAACACACAACGTTTGGAGAGGTTGCATCCAAATACGGAGAAGCAGCAATCCATATGGGGAAAAAAACAAGACGCAAACCACACAAACATATTAGCATTCATTTATACTTAGTTTTTTTCTCCTCATGCACTCCATTTTCATAAGTTCTGAAATAGTGTTGCTAGCATATATGGAGGTTTAAAAAAAAAAAAAATTGCAGCTGAACTGTGCAGAAATCACTCTACTTCACCCTCTGGGAGCTGACACTATAGCCCTTCTGAGTTCCTCTATAGATGGGGTTTTCTCTACCATGTACTGCAGAGGCTCCTCCTCCTGACAAGCAGGGCAGAGTACTATGACTTGCACTCTAAGCATGTCAGTCCATTTAACCCCTTAAGAGATGTGGCAATTTCCCCCCCACCCCCCTTCCTTTTATTTCTCCTCCAATGATACCGTAGTATTTACTGTGCACTATATTGTAGACCATCTAAGTAATATGAAATGGAAAGGGGTGTCCCAAAAAAACCAAAAAACAAACAAAAACACCCCCCCCCAAAAAAAACGCATTTCTGGCAATCTATTTTTTTTTTATGACGATGTTCATCGTGCGGGGTAAAAAAAAAAATCTAAAAATACGGCAAAAGGTTTTTTTTTTACTTTTATGGTTTTTAATTAGTAAAACTTTGTTCTTTACTTTTTTTTAGTCCCCAGAGAGGACAATAACTTACGATGCTTTGATCGCTCCTGCAGTATGATGTAATGCGATAGCATTACATCATACTGTGATCGGGCAGGCATTCTATCAAGCCTCATACCAGAGGGAAGGGCAGTATGGGACGTTTGGGGGATTTTAATGCCCCTGTCAGAATTGACAGCAACATTTAAAGGGTTAACAGCTCAGATGAGCCACGCGACTCATCGGAGCTGTTGGCTGTAAGAAACAGCCGGCGCCCGCGATGTATGGAGGGAGATCGCTGTGCGAACTCTTCATACATAGCCTGCCGATACAGGCTGTCTAAAGGTGTATCTTCTGTCGTTAAGGGGTTAAGATGCGCTGTAGGTACATTTTAATAGGCAGGAGTGCAAGTCAGCCCTGGGGGCCTTCAGAAGACTCCCAGCTACCATCCCACATGAATACTGATTGTGGCTGTTACAGCTGGGTGCCAGCTGCCTGACACTAGCCATGTACGGAGTGGGCTCATAAGCGGAGCCGACGCCATATTAACCCTGTGCACTTAGGCCGTACATAAATACGCTACAGAGTGAGGGGTTAAAGAGGAACTCTTACTGCATCGTATTCCCAACAGTGACCAAACTGGTCCTACTACAGATCACTGGTAGTTGTGCAGCTAAAGAGGGTGATACACGGTGCGACCAACTACACAGCCACGCCAGAAGGGGAGCGATTAGGATGCCACACAACATGGAAGATCAGCTAGTTACCAACCTGCCAAGTATCTACAAGCATCAGCTAAAACTTCCAGCGACATTATAAAACGACACCCGTGTTTACTTAGCAGTAAAAGCAGAACATTACACCCTCCGTCAGCACTTCCGGCTTCCCATGGTAAATATACAAGGAGGGAAATAAAAGCACAAAGGAGTGGAGAATCAAATGAAACTTTACTAGATCAGAACAAGAAGGATGATTTAATGGAGGCTCTAGTACCTCGGATGTAAGATGTGGTACAGTGTGGCATGGAGGTACTAGAGCTTCCATGTCCGCCCGTATCACTAGTACCCTGTTGTACCGCCTCTAGCTTGGATGTAATATGTGATACAGTCTTGCATGGAGGCTCTAGTACCCTGCTGTATCCAAGCTAGAGGCGGTACAACAGTGTACTAGTGATACGGGCGGACATGGAGGCTCTAGTACCCTGTTGTAGCCAAGCTAGAGGCGGTAGAACAGGGTACTAGAACGCCCATGCCTGCCTGCATCACATCTGGTATCCAAGCTAGAGGCGGTCAAACAGGATACTAGTGATACGGGCGGGCATGGAGGCTCTAGTACCCTGTTGTAGCCAAGCTAGAGATGGTGCAAGATGTGATACAGGTGGGCATGGAGGCTCTAGTACTTTGTTGTACTGCCTCTAGCTTGGATACAAGATGAGCCTCAATGCCTGCCCGTATCACATCTTCTATCCAAGATGTGATACGGGCGGGCATATAGGCTCAAGTACCCTGTTGTGCCGCCTCTAGCTTGGATACCAGATGTGATACGGGCGGGCATGGAGGCTCAACTACCCTGTTATACTGCCTCTAGCTTGGATACAATATGTGATACAGGAGGGCATGGAGGCTCTAGTACCCTGTTGTACCACCTCTAGCTTGGCTACAAGATGTGATACGGATACGCATGGAGGCATACAGGTTCCATATGATATCCTGCAGCATATCGGTACACATTTGTTGTAATGGTCGAAGTTGGCGTCCCATACATGTTCTATTGGCAATAAATCTGGTGACTGGGCAGCTACAGAAGTGCGGCATTGCTATGGAGGCATTCCTGTGACCCCCTTGTGCTGGAAAATGCCTCTTGGAAGCCGCCATGAGAGGAACACATGTGTCTGCAGGATGTCCTGAACATATCGCTGAGCTGTCATTGTCCCTCATACCACTACTAGGGGTGACCGACTGTCGTATGCGATGGCCCCCCAGACCATCACACCAGAAGGGGGCAGTGTGCCACTCCACAGCAAAGGCAGGATTGAGGCGCTCACGCTGAGGTCTCAAGACACAAACACAGCCATTGTCAGTGCCCAAACTAAACCGGGATTTGTTGCTGAGGACAAGCCGGTTCCCCTCCGTAGCATCCAGTTTCATTGTTCACGACACCACTGCATACAGAGGCAACGGTGGGTGTCAAAGGCAATACATATAATGGGTGCCATTAGACCAAATGTCCTTCAGATGAGCACTTGGAAATGGTTTCGGCATACACAGGGACCTGGAGCCACCTGTCTCTAGATGATGGACAACTAAATAGTTGGAGCTACATGTGCTTGTCGAACGATCAGACACTTCTCTGTACTGGCAGTTGTTGAGGGTATCCTCAGCCCGATCACCTTGTGTGCCCTCACACATCCACTGGTCCCAACACAGAACAGTCTGGTCAGAACGGCTCAGGTGGCGGCAATTTGTTCATACGACCGTCCAGCTTCATTCATCCCAATAAATGTGCTCCTCTCAGACTCAGGTAATGGGGTGAAATCTCTTCTCTGCGTCGTAGAGGCGTCTAGTGGCCAACAAGTTCTACACAAGCGGAAGAGGTCGTACGTTCAGCAAAGGAGTGCCTGCTCTCTACACAATCCACACTTTGAATCACAGGAAACTGGGCTGCAGTACGAGACACAACCAAATAGGCGGCACGGTGTCACTCAGACCCCACATATCAGAATAAAGCCATCAATGGTACAAGGGTTTTGGTGTATCTTGTCTCCACCGAAAGAATAGGTGGGGACGCATGTTATACTGGTTAATGTATGGGGGAGGGCGAGGTGAGGAGCATAGCAGCGGATTGGCTTAGCCACACATTCTCTCTCACACACCCTAACCAACCCTGCTAGCATATACGCTGTCGTGGACAGTGGTCGTGTCCCCGGCCGCCTAACATCTGCAGTTAGAGGGTGTGCTACAACTGTGAACCCGGCAGTCTGGCATCTCCGCTCCTGCCGCTGCAGTCCCTTTCCCCCACGGCCTTATTCTCTCAGCGCTGTAGACCCCGCTTTTACCTTCCCTGTAGGTCTGAGCTCCTGTCACTGTGGACGCTGATGCCTTCTCCCCTGGTGCTACGAGTGTCTCTGGCGGTCAACCATCTGCCGTTCTGTAGCCGCTGTGACAGTCCTAGTCGACTGCTCCCCTCCCCCGCTGTCACTGCAGGGCGCTGCACTGTAACTGTCCGCCTCCACAGTGCGATGCCTGCTCCGCTGTCACAATCTTCCTGCTCGGACATGCTGAAAGCACCACACTTCCATGTGGGCTGGTCGCGGCACACTGTTGCCAGGTAGGCGGTCTGTCTCCCTGTCGGCCTCCACAGTGTCCTGGCCAGAGAGAAATGCAGCCAATCGGCAGCTGGGGGCGTTCCCTCCTGCTAAGAGCTGTTAAACCCCTAGCTTCCGGTGTCGACAAGATACACCAGTACCCGGTACAAGACCTGGAAAATCCTTTTGAAGGATGTATATAATACCCCATGAATAGCAAGAATCTATTTTAGAAGATGTTCAGATTTTCTCAGTCATCGGGATAGTGTGTCCTGATACTCATTACAAGACAGCAGCAGAGGGAACAGGAAAGTCTCAAGCAAGACGCTATGGGAGAGAGAGAAACCGCCAAATATAGCAGTATTAGGTTAACCCCTTCACAACCACACCACATAAATGTACAACAACCAAGAGGGCCATTCTGCAGAACTGTTGCATATTTACATTCCCCCTTCTCCCTGTGATCGCAGGTTTCCTGCTCAAAAAAGGTCCTGCTGTGGCTATAACCAACAGCTTTTGGCCTAGGTGTCGACATCGGGACCCAATGGTACCTAGATCAGAAGCTGCTTGAAAGATGGCCGACACTCCCACACTGCACAAATGTCACGAACGATGGGTCCCTGCAGCACTTTAACATTAGAACCAGATTTAAAAGTAGTAAAAAAAATAAAACTAAAAACTATGCATAATTGGCATCAATCATCCTAACCGTATAAATGTAACAGGTTATTCAGGCCACATTGTGAATGGGGCAAAGTTAAAAATTCTAAGCAGTGATGACACTGCTTTATTTTCCCTTTATTCTTCAATGGGTTTTCCCAATATACAAATTTTTTATTTTTATTTTTTAACTAGCTGGGCATGATATAAAACAGGAGACGTAATACTTACCTTTCTTTAGCCCGCTGGGATAGAGCTGAGCAGCTCTGGTGACAATCCTGTATGTACGCCAGTAGGAGTCAGGTGACAATTGCCGCCCAATCTGCGACTGCAGCATCACCGTCCCAAATTCCCGACATCATAGCACCCAGGATGTGAGTGCCGATGCCAGGTGAATGGTAGAGGATGCTGTGGACTCCGAATGGCGAACGTCGGATGACCGCTGCAGCCAGATGTACAATTCAGGATCATCGCTGGAGCCGCGCAGCCATTTTCCAGTGGCAATGGAGAGGCAAGTATTAACCCAGCTGTTAAAGGTTATCTTGAGAAAACCCCTTTAATAGAAGTTAAAGGGGTTCTGACACGGATAATGTTGTTATGCTTTCACAGCCATTGTTCCCTGGTTTGCGCCTAATGGACACAGGGAACCCATGATTTTCGGCTGTTAAAACATAAAAACATAATACTTACCTTGTGTTCTGTTGTCGTCATCAGGGGGTCATCTCCCAGCGGGCAGTCTTCTTCCTCCAACGAGCCAAGGACGGGCCGCTCCCCCCTCCTGGAATTGCGCGCATGTGCAATGGAGGGGTGCCCTCTGACAGCAGTCAGGACGGGCCGCGTCTCCACTGCGCATGCGCAGAATCTCGGAGTTCAGCCAGGACGGACGGGTCGCCCACAGCAAGCACTGCTTGTGACGTGCTTGCTGTGGGCGGCCCGTCTGTTCACACTGGAAGTGGCTGACGGACAGAGCAGGAAGCGGCCATTTTGACTGCTCCTGCTCGGCTTCTAGAAGCCGCAGAAGATGATGCCCAACGGAGGGGACATGCCTGGCGATCGGTCCTGGCCAGGCAAGGCGAGTAAAAATTTTTTTTTTTTCACGTCAGAACTCCTTTAATGTATTAAGAACTACATTGATGGAAAACAAAATGTAAGAGTTCTAGTTTTGAGGAGAGAGGCGACAAAGTAAAAATTTCTGAAGGACATAATAGACTTGACCCTGAAGGGGTTAAAGAACAATAATCTTTATGGATAAAAAGGTGCATTTACACACAGATGATCGATCAAAATTCATCAGAAACTGACAGTTTTGAGCGATCATTTTACATTAGCTACTGATGGCTAATCAGCCCTTTAGTACTTTATTTGTATGCCTTTAGAGAACAGCGGGTGGTCTGTTCTCTAAATACATCGCTATTAGAGATGAGCGAACGTACTCGGTAAGGACGATTTCGCAATCGAGCACCACGATTTTCGAGTACTTCACTGCTCGGGTGAAAAGTACTCGGGTGCGCCGGGGGTGAGCGGGGGGGGGGGGGGGGGGGGTTGCAGAGGGGAGTGGGGGGGGGGGGGGGGGGATAGAGAGAGAGCTCCCCCCTGTTTCCCGCCGCGCCCCCCCCCCCCCCCCCCGCAACCCCAAGTACTTTTCACCCGAGTAGTGAAGTACTCGAAAATCGCGGTGCTCGATTGCGAAATCGCCCTTACCGAGTACGTTCGCTCATCTCTAATCGCTATTGTTCTCCAGCGGGATAGCAGCTGTTAAAGAATGTTATCAGCGCTGCCCGCAGAGAACTCAGCCTGCGGTCCTGCTCATCAGGGACGAGGATTTCATGCTGACCTGAAGTGGAAGAAAAGTGCACACATTTACACACAACCGTTATCACTCAAAAGATGGCTTTTGAGTGATAATTGTTATGTGGCTTTAAGTCAGCGTGGCAAACAAACATCGTGTATACAAGTCACAAGTAGATACTGGTTCAGCCAACAATCATGTTTGCTTGTACTGAGAAGAAACAGACATAACACGCTTGCCCTCCAGCCCGCCGGCAGCCAATACAGGGACTGCTTTCTCAAAACTCCTCCTGGCAGCACAAACTATTTGCTTCCTTTTGTAAGTTGCTTCCACGTTATGCCGAGCTGCATGTCGCTTCAGCTGCCACAACAAAGTTACTTTGCATTAAAGCAGATTGTATCAACTTCAGTAACCGGTCAGAAAAGTGTTCCTACAAGTGGAACTAATCCTTCACTTCTTAGCAGGACTGACAGATTCTCAGTTCATAACCCGACAGCGATGTACAGCTCACACGTGGGTTTGGCCGGTTGTTGAAGGGGATATCAGAGTTATTTAATTCTTAGTTAACAAGTCTTATGTAATAAAGGACCGTATACTCCCCTCCCCCACATCCCGCTGCATCTAGCATAGTGTTAAGGCTGCAGCGGCCTTGCGGCGTGCCATACACAGGCTGCTGCAGCAGCCTTGCGGCGTGCCATACACAGGCTGCTGCAGCAGCCTTGCGGCGTGCCATACACAGGCTGCTGCAGCAGCCTTGCGGCGTGCCATACACAGGCTGCTGCAGCAGCCTTGCGGCGTGCCATACACAGGCTGCTGCAGCAGCCTTGCGGCGTGCCATACACAGGCTGCTGCAGCAGCCTTGCGGCGTGCCATACACAGGCTGCTGCAGCAGCCTTGCGGCGTGCCATACACAGGCTGCTGCAGCAGCCTTGCGGCGTGCCATACACAGGCTGCTGCAGCAGCCTTGCGGCGTGCCATACACAGGCTGCTGCAGCAGCCTTGCGGCGTGCCATACACAGGCTGCTGCAGCCTGTAAACACTACTTGACAGGGAATGACCAAGAACTGCAGGGAGGCAGGAGGAGTATGCCATCTGTTATTTTTAAGACATGGACAGCCTGTTTAATAAAGATTTAAATAATGGACAGCCCCTTTACGCGTTTTCTAGTTCTGCATGTAGGAGTCTTTGGACGATCTGGGTACTGCAGTCCTGTTAGGTGCAGCCACATTGCAGCTTCCTAGGAGGCGCCTTAGGGCATGTTCACATGATGAAAAAAAACCTAACATCCATTTGCAGAGGAATACGAAGCAAAATCCCGCAGGTCTGACAGATTGCTGCAGCAGTGTTGAAGTTTATATGTGTTCCACAGAGCAGCCTAAAGCTCCTTTACATGGGACGACTTGGCCGAATGACAGCTTAAAGGAGCAAATTCACTAATAGTTCAATGTAAACATGGCCACCGACAGGGTGACGAGCGACACGTTGTTAGTGGTTTCGCTTCAGCTTACAAAAATAAATAGATTTGTCAATCAACCTTTAATCCGAAGTATATTGAGCGAGCACCGAGTCATGACTGACTCCTAAGGTGACGTCACATTGTGGCGTTTTCTTGGCAGACTGTTTTTGCAGGGTGGTTTGCCATTGCCTTCCTCAGTCATCTTTGCTCTTTATTACACCTCAACAGCCATTGTAGTGATGGTGTGCGGTAAAAACAAACAACAAAAAAAGCACACACCGTCAAACGCGTTTGTAAACGCCACCCATGAAAGCAGCCTCACCGTAAGCCGCTTTGGTACAATTGTATCTTGTCTCCACCTCAAGAGTGGGTGGAGACCTAGTGATGGGCTGTACCCGCCTACTGTACGCCCAGCAGCAAGGTCCTAACAGCGTGGGGATTTACTTATGGCTGGGATGGAGGGTTAGTTTCAGTGTTAGGCTTACATTATTAGTTGTACATGCTTCCATGTGAGAGTGGACCGGAATTAACATGGAAGCATTTACAGCTATTAATGTAAGGCTTACACTGAAACTAACCCTAACCCTCCATCCCAGCCAAAGCTCATTCCCGACACTGCTAGGAGCTTGCTGCCCGTCTAACATCATCTTCCCACCATTGGCTGATGCACTATGTGAGTTTCATGGCTGGCGTCCCATGTGTTTTCCTCAACCACAGACACACATGTACCCAGGTGCGCTGTCACTACACTGTTCGTTACCTTTTCCTGCCAGAATGCCAGGTGTGCTGCCGCCTCCGCTGTCACGCTAGTCCGTGCGTTTCACCGTTGGCCTAAGATGTACACAGCCCTAGCCGCAGACACTGTCCTGGGAGCTGCAGTCCCATGTCAGAAGCCACCTACGCTCTGACTGTAGCGGTCGCCTTACCATGTACGCAAGCCACCTGTCACTGTCTGGCGGAGCCTGTTCCAGTACCTCGACGCCCAGCATCCTAAAACACGAACGCCCGCAGCATGACAGCTGCAGCCACCTCAAGCGCTCTCTGCTTCTGGTGGCCGTATGTGCTTGAGGTGGAGGGTGTTGTAAGAGAGGGCAACAGTGGGAGGCGTGGCCTAAATGGCCAGCCCAATGTGACAGCAGCCCCAGTGACATTTTAGTCTGGTGTTCTCTCTGTTCCTGTGCTTGGGGGGTGTAAGAGTGCCAAGCGGCAGTGGCCTAAACACTGCTACATTTTTGTCTGGAGTTCACATGTGAGGGGCCACAGGAAAATAAAAATAAAAATCACTTTGTGCATCAGCCAATGAACTCCTGGGGGAGTCACCTGCCCTTCCCCTCTATGTCAGGCCTGTCTCCACCCATACATCTGGTGGAGACAAGATACATCACTACCAGCCCCTTCTATGGTGTCCTTATTCCCCAAAGGGTCCTCGTCACTGCATAGCTGTAAACTAAAGTGCTACTTGGGTACAGCCAACTGGCATAGAGATGTGGCGGATTTTTTGTGCAAAAAGTCCACATTTACAGCAGCGAAGCGGATGAGATTTAAACAAATCATCCATATGCTGCAGAGGAAAGGAAAAAAAAAAAAACAAACTGTGTGCACTTTACATTCACCGATGTCTATTTACGCTGCGGATTTCACCCTGAAAAACGTAAAGGGTCAAATCTGCAGCATTTCCACAATAAAACGGACAAAACCGCAGCCATTGGAGGTGGTCTGCGTCTCTGGATTTACAGCGGATCCTCACCGTGTGACAGCACCTTATCGCTGGAGGCGTCTGCCATAATTACAATGCTTTCACTCCTGGAAAGTCGTTCAAGTTTATTTCCTCACAAAGTAATCTACTGAGTGCAACATCTGTAGGGTGATTCACATGTCACATCTTATATATGGCTCGGATTAGTATACATGGAGGCGTATAAACATAGCTAGCACCATTGGGCTCCTAATAGGGAATATATGCAGCACTTGCTCCAATTCTGAGGGTTATCAGTGCCAGGCTTGGCAGAGGATTAGAATCAAAGACACATCCGCAGCTGCAAAAATTATCTTACATGCAAATTAATTATGCATCCAGAAGTCGGTAATAGAAGTAACAGAAGTGTCCCTTATATAGAGATCCGCAGCAACACGGCTGCCAAGGACAGCCACTTCTGTAAGAGATTAGCCCACTCTAATAAGACGCTACTGGCATCCCCTCACTGTCCGGCTCCATTATACAAGGAGGACCAAGTAACTGATGCCCTTCCAGGCCAATTTGCTGGATACAACTCCCAGCGGCAAGTATCAAAGCAGAAGGCAGAGCCACACGAGCCGGGATCATTCATTCTGCGGAGCGATCATTCCAGACATTCTTCAAAGGAAGAATCAATGATTCAAAAATGGTAAGAAGAACTAAAGTCATCCGAGCCGAGGAATCAGGAATCCGAGCTCTGCGACTCATGTGCTGCACCTTCCGCCCGCTCACCGATTTCCCCTTTAATGGTACTTTTTACACATAAGAAAATGGCGTGGCTTTTCCAAAAGCAGAAAATCTGCACCAAAACGCATCATTCTTCCCCACCGATGTGGATCCGCAGTAGATTTAGGCCAGTTTCTGTAACACGGATGCGCACTAACGACACGTTACAGAAGACATTACAGCCTCATGTCATCAGTACTGGCCTCCTTTACTGGACCAATATTGATCTGCACTCGCCCAATACAAGATAGCAGCAATACGGAGACAGAAAAAGTCATGCTGTTTATTTGTCCCCCCCCCTCCCCAAAAAAGGTGAAGAAAAAACAAGTTATCGCCGTGTAGATAAATAAGTTTACATGAGCTCCATATTATATAGTCCACAAAACAGGGAGCGGATACGGAGCTAGAATACGCTGGTGTGAAAGCAGCCTCATGCCACGCTCACATCCAGTCACTGCTCAGTTTAAGGCCTCCTTCCCACGAACGGATTTCCACCGCGTAATTCGCGGCGAAAATCCGCTGCGTTGCCCGCAGCTATTAGGTTCTATTGAACCTAATAGCTCAGGGCACACGGTGTGGAATTCCACCGCGGAATTCCGCACCGTGAAATCTCCCGTCCTCACCCGCGGCATGCTCTATTTGCCGAGGGTGTACGCGCTGACGGCTTCCATTGCAGTCAATGGAAGCCGTCCGTTCACGCTATCTCCCGCTGTAACACAGCAGAAGATAGCGTGAAAACGCTTTCCCGCCTACCGCCGCCGCGTCATATGACACGGCCGGCGCGACACGTGACACAGCCGGCCGCGACACATGACGCGGCGGCGGTGGGCGGGGAAGCGTCATGCGGGCGCGAAGAAGACGGATCCGCTGGTAAGTATAGGGGCTCTGGGGGGCGCCGTGACGGGCTTCGCCGCGGAATATTCCGCGGCGGAGCCCGTCACGCTCGTGGGCAGCCGGCCTTAATGCGGGCAAGCGACTGGACGGGTAAACAGAAGCCAAAAAGATTGCCAAACTGAAAAAGCGCTGAAGTGTTGCCATATGTCCCATCAAAAAACCCCTATCCTGCACGGTAGTTTGAGACAGATACCACTGTATAGCCTAGACAACTATGCCAAGAGTAGGGGGGTATGCCAACATACCTCAGGTCACTGGAGCCCTAAGAATACACTGAGCATATATGCTGCCGAACATACACCCTTATCCTGCCCATTATATAATGAATATGTTGGGTTCAGGAATCACAAGTGTAGCTTTCCAAATGGAGCTGGTGCTGACAGACGGGTAACAGTATTGCCCGCAGTTACCAGTCAGACCCCAGCTTTCACTTATTGATTGCAGGTTAGAAGAGGCAACAGATCTGGTTTTTGCTGTCCTTGTGCCATCCCACCAGCTTAGGTTCCCCTGTCCATCCCTGCAGCACCCGCGGGTGAACATCAGTACCAACATCACCTAGACCGCCATTTACTTGCAGGGAAGAGGCGGCGAGCAGCGGCACGTCCTCCTGCATCACAGACGCCCGCGGCACGTCCTCCTGCATCACAGACGCCCGCGGCACGTCCTCCTGCATCACAGACGCCCGCGGCACGTCCTCCTGCATCACAGACGCCCGCGGCACGTCCTCCTGCATCACAGACGCCCGCGGCACGTCCTCCTGCATCACAGACGCCCGCGGCACGTCCTCCTGCATCACAGACGCCCGCGGCACGTCCTCCTGCATCACAGACGCCCGCGGCACGTCCTCCTGCGTGTTTGTACATGTGGGACTAAACCACTTTCAGGTGTGATTTCTTGATGTGGAAACACGATTTCCCCTGTAGGAATTCCGCATGCAGATTTTGCCCACTGGCAGGAGAAATGCCAAGTACGGATCAAGTACGTATTGGTCATCAAGAGTTGATTGGCATAAACAGTAGAGCAGAGCCTTGGCCACCGCATGGTGATAGAGCCCATGTCTGCGGCCACACAGCAGATCACAGGGACAGGAAACAGAGTGCTTGGATCTTGTACACCCATGTAACATCCCTAATGTCTAACCAGCTGTAGGGGATGTTCACACCGCAAACACCACCTCCAAAAGCAGCTTTCAAATCTGTGGTTTTTGGAGAGGACCCGCACGCGATGGGCACCATTCACATGCAGAAATCTGACAGGGGAACATCACCTTCCCGCATGAAGTACTGACAGATCATCGTGCGGTAAAGAATTTTGTGGAATTCCATATGTGTTTAACCATTGACAGGGCAAATGTCATGTTCGGATCCACGCAAAAAAAAAAAAGCGGATTTTGATGCAGCTTTTGAGGCAGAAATAACTGTAGCAGATTCCCCCGTGTGAGCGAGTACTTTAGAGGAGTCTTAAGGGTCGTTCATCGGACACGAACATTCCTTTTCCCGCTCGTCTGCCCATGCAAGTCTCTGATCAGCTGCAACAGGTTTTATTCTGAATCGCTGCAGCGTTTTAGAGTCTACACACTCTGAGTGACAGCTCACGCCTCTCGTGTATATGGAGAGCTGTCACTCTGAACGCAGCGGGGAGGAGAGGCTGTCACAGCTCACCTCTGACTCGGAGCTTCGTTACCAGACCAACTTCAGAGTGTGTAGACTAAAAAGCTGCAGCAGTTCAGAATAAGGGTGGACTCACCCAAGCGTGTCTGCGTACCCATCTGAAAAGCACCCATTGATTTCGATAGGTTCCTCCTTGTCACTTGTTTTTGAGTGCAAAAAAAAAAAATGCAGCTTGTTATACTTTTGCGCACCAAAGGCCCATAGGACGCTATAGGAGGTGCGCAGAAGCACAACTTCACTGGGAAAACGAACACATCTGGAACTAATTAAGCTAATGCCAGGGTGGCACGAGCGTGTTGTAAAACAGTGTATATAACGCAGCGCGCCCCGGCGGTGATATGGCAGCATATTTCCCCACTCTCACTTAGCGCCGTTGCAATGTAATTGCGCATGTACAGCACTGCACGCCCATAGAGAATACGGCTCTATCGCACGTGGTACGCAGTAAAATAGAACACGCTTCGCTCTTTATGTGCGCGCTATACGCAAATTATACGTGCAAGTGCGAATGGGTCAATGAAAAGCAATAACTGTTTATTCACCGCATATTACACGCACAATTTGCCATGTGAAGTCGCCCAGCGAGCGCAAAAAGTAAAGTAACATGCGCAAGTACGCGTGAAAGCACTTGTGCCATCATTTTTGCACATACGCTCTGAAGCACACAGAAGTAGGGAGTGCGAGGATACCTCACCAATGCCAGCCATGTCCAGAATCGGACAGACTATCCCATGTGGATCGGCCCCACACAACACAAAAGCGGCAGTACTTGCTATTCGCCCCGTGCCCACCATCAGGAGCGGTTCTGGTGAAGATCCCATCAGCCTAGACCAAAAGTCAGGTGACCTTTGCAGCAAGTCAGGGGCCACAATGCCACCATTCCTATCATCATGGCAGCCAGGATGTGAGCGCGGATACCCGGCCAGTGACGCTGCGGTCTCTGATTGGCTGCAGCCATCACCCGAAACTTGGTTTGAGCCGACAGCAGTACCTTCACCAGAGCCGCGGCGCAGAGGAGAGGCGAGTACTGGGTCTTGTTATTATATCGCCATCCCGGCCATTTACCGTTTCAGGGCTCCGTCACACGGGCGGCAGCATATTACGCCGGTTGTGACATGTAACTAATCCGCCATATTGACGCTCACACATTGCGCAGAATAGGCGTGCAAGAAAGATGGCAGCATGTTCTACCTTGGCAAGTATTACACACACACGCCAAGAAAGTGCGTGGCGATTGGCGGCACACGGCAAGTACATGATGTCATCGCCTTCTTGCCGCCTCGTGCGCGGCATACTGCTAATTACGGCGCTCGGCTCAGCCGTAGGCGCTAAACGATGAGAAGACAGTGGGAAGGTCAGCTCTGGCGCATGATGTCACCGCAGGCTGCGCCATCTGTAACACGTGCCACTGTGTGCCCACCATGGCATCCGCAGCTTCACCCCAGCATTACACCGTACCGGATCTCTGCTGCAAGCGTGATCCGAGCCTAATGGCTCCTCCTCACGCGCGAGTGGGATATCAGTCCACAAAACTGACCAACCGCGCTCGTTAACGTGCCACGTACCTGCGGGCGCCTCACACCCCTTCAGAGAAGCAACGACCTAAAAGTCGCGGCGTCGGGCCGCGCAGAGCTTCCTATAGCTTAACGGGAAAACCTTGCATCGCACGCCGCGCCGGCCCATGCAAAACACTGGATGATGCAAGGCGTTAGGTGGGACATGCCGCCATTTTTTTGCGATGGCGGGGGGCTCATCTATACGACCCCGTGACATGTGTCCAGATTCATGCGATATTTTTGCGTTTCGCGTCACACGATTTTCTCATCTGTGCAAAAACCGCCCGACGGCTCCTTCACACGGCCGTGTCGCTGCGGCGTATTCCACGTACGGGTTTTCTCACGGAATGCATTGTACAAACCTGCCAGAGTCTCCCCTGCAGCGAATTGCGTGATGTGCGCAAAATACACACAGCGGGGAGAAGAAAAAAAAAAAACAACACGTCCTATCTTGGCGCATTTTATGCGAGCGCAGACGCCAAGACAAAACATGGCGATGAGCGCGCCGCGTGCGTACATCCGGTACCTACCATGTGCCACGCGCGTTTCACAGCGCGATTCACTCGTATGAGCGGCACGCAGCATCGCGGCGGATAAGCGCACGCTGTAATAATTTTTCCCGCATGCAAAATTAAAAACCCGCTGGTCTGAGCCCCCCGAAACAGATGGACGGTTATTGGCGTCACGCGCAGGAAAATAATGGCGCAGTACGCGGGTGAGCGCGGCCCTAGTGGTAGAGAGTGACCCCTCATTACTGGGGGCGGCCAGTAGGCTCAAATATAGCAGGATTTTTTGGGGTAAGTCTGACAGGAAAAGGGTAAATGAGCAGTAATCCCGTCCCCTCCCGCGGGCGGTGATGGCGGCCCGTCCGCAGCCGCCGGCCTCACACCTACCTGGACACGGCCATGGCGGCGCTCACAGCCGCCCTCCCTCACACACAGCGCCGCCCGACGAGCCGCGGGCCGGGACACAGCCGGGGCCTAGATTCCACCTCAGCCTCGCCTCAGCCTCCGGGACGGCGGATGCGTCTAGTACATGTCCGCCCCCCTCTCCAGCGGCCACACCCAGCCGGCTGTAATGTCCTCGAACCCCCCGTCACTAGGGCGATGGTCACTCCTCGGGGCCGCAGCGGAAGCGGCTTTGCCGGTTAAACCGAATTAAAGACGTTATTTGATCGTGGCGGCGGAGAAGGCAGATGCCTGGCTTTATATGAGGAGCCATCTTGTATTTATTCCTTCCACCATGGTAGCCGCGGCCTGATTGGCTACCTGGCCAGCGAGCGACCAATAGGAGACGGCGTTACAGGGAGGTTCTCGGCGCGGATTGACAGGGATTCCACGATTAGGCTGGCGGCGTGAGGCGGGGGGCGTGTCCGTGTGGGGGCGGGGCTAGCGCGTGGTGGGGAGAGGAAGGAGATGGAGGCCGAGAAGTGGTGACATGTAGGAGATGAGGAGAACAATGTGGAGGGAAAGTTCTAAGAGAAGAGTCCTTCTCCCTCAGTGCTGGAGCCTGCTTACAGGACGGCCCGGCCGTAGATGGTTCTGGAAGGCGGATATTTAATATACTGACTCATTAAAAGCAGATATTCTATTTTCCTCCATTGTTTTTCATTCCTGTTTGTAGATATTTTTAAGTCTGCCGCTGTGTAGGAGGATGAGGCGGCCATCTTGCTGTTAAAGGGGTTGTCCATGATCGGACAACGTTCCCTACTGTGCTACAATCATAAAAGGCGCGGTACGCACCCGTCCTTTGGCGCGGGGATCCAACATGGTCGCCTCGCCGCTCTCAGCGCATCGGTTGTTGAAGATGATATCGCGTGCGACCAATCAGAAGCCACGGTGTAAGCGCCTGTTCTCTTGGCATTAGCGCTCACACTCCAGGGGTTTAGAACAGTGACATGGCGGCCTCTGATTGGTCACGTGATATCCAGTGACATCATCCTCGACAACGAACAGGGAGGACGACGGGGTACAGCGCTGGGCCGTAGCGGGCGGGGAAGTACCGCTGGGTTTGTTATTTTAGTGCAGTTGGTAAGTGGATATCCCCTTTAACAGGATTTAGAGAGATGCCATTTATTCCATAAGACAAGCTTTAGAATATGGTGAGCTTATACCGTAGAGCGGCTCAGCTATAGTGTACCGTATCATATACTCACATAACAGCTCTACCCAGTGATAGTGATAACAGTGCAGTTACCTCCACCATTGCTGTCATCTCTGGAGTCATCTGTCCTTGGGTTTCTTCTCTCCTTGGGCCAAGACCACCATTGAGACTACTTCCAGCCACAAGGCACCTTGGCCTTTAGTACAGTTACCATATAATGCACTCAGATAAAAGCTCTACGCAGTGATAGTGATTACAGTGCAGTTACTTTCACAGCGGATGTCATCTTTGTCTGGAGGCATCTGTATTTGGCTTTCGTCTCGCTGCGCCAAGACCGCCAATGAGACTCCTTCCACCCGTAAGTCACGTCTGCCTTTAGTACAGTTACCATATAATATACTCACATAACAGCTCTACACACTGATAGTGATTACAGTGCAGTTACTTCCAGAGCTGATGTCATCTCTGTTTGGAGTCGTCTGTATTTGGCTTTCTTCTCGCTGGGCCAAGACGGCGGCAATCAGACTACTTCCAGCCACAAGTCACCTTGACCTTTAGTACAGTTATCATATAATGTCCTCAGATAACAGCTCTACCCAGTGATAGTGATTATAGTGCAGTTACTTCCACAGCTGATGTCATGTCTGTCTCGAGTCATCTGTATTTGGTTTTCTTCTCTCCGGACCAAGAACGCCATTAACACTCGTTCCTGCCACAAGTCGCCTCTGTCTTTAGTTACCATATAATATACTCACATAACAGCTCTACCCAGTGATATTGATTGCAGTGCAGTTACTTCCACAGTTGATGTCATCTTTCTTTGAAGTCATTTGTATTTGTTTTTTTCGCCCTGGACCAAGACCGCCATTGAGACTACTTTCAGCCACAAGTCACCTCTGCCTTTAGTACAGTTATCATACAATTGACTTACATAACAGTGATGGTGATTACAGTGCAGTTACCTTCACAGCGGATGTCATCTCTGTTTGGAGTCATCTGTATTTGGCTTTCTTCTCGCTGGGCCAAGACCGCGCCAATCAGACTACTTCCAGCCATAAGTCGCCTTTAGTACAGTTATCATATAATATCCTCAGATAACAGCTCTACCCACTGATAGTGATTATAGTGCAGTTACCTCCACAACTGATGTCATCTCTGTCTAGTCGTCTGTATTTGGTTTTTTCTCTCTGGACCAAGAACGCCATTAACACTCGTTCCTGCCACAAGTCGCCTCTGCCTTTAGTACAGTTACCATATAATATACTTGCATAACAGTTCTATAAAGATAGTGATTACAGTGCAGTTACTTCCACAGCAGAGGTCATCTCTGTTTGGAGTCGTCTGTATTTGGTTTTCTTCTCGCTTGGCCAAGACTGCCAATCAGACTACTTCCAGCCACAAGTCACCTTGGGCTTTAGTACAGTTACTATACAATGTACTCAGATAACAGCTCTACTAGTGATAGTGATTACAGTGCAGTTATTTCCACAGCTGATGTCATCTCTGTCTGGAGTAGTTTGTATTTGGTTTACTTCTCTCCAGGCCAAGAACGCCATTAACACTCCTTCCAGCCACAAGTCGCCTCTGCCTTTAGTACAGTTACCATATAATGTACTCACATAACCGTTCTATACAGTGATAGTGATTACAGTGCAGTTACCTCCACAGTTGATGTCATCTTTCTTTGGAGTCATTTGTATTTGTTTTTTTCTCTCTGGGCCAAGACGGCCATTGAGACTTCCAGCCACAAGTTGCCTCTGTACATTTTCCCGATCCTGCTCCCGTAATCCCCTAATTATCTCCTCAGTGTCCCCCCATAATAGCTGTGCCCGCTCTGGTCTCACTTAGGACCTTTTTACACAGAATGACCATTCAAGGAATCTGTGAATTGCATAATAATGACCGATAAATGTTCAGTGTGAACGCGCCAGCGATTAAACAATGAACAATAATTAGTTCGCTTATCATTTTATGAAGGCATGAAAATCATCGTTCGCCATTTACCAGTCATTTCATGTAAAAGGTGATCCTTCAGCCATTCACGGACCATTCCCAGACTCCCCAGATTGACCAACGATGGACTGCGTGATCTATGATGAAAAAAATAGCAAAAAAATTCAAGTAATTAATTATCTGCTGGTGCAAACAGATGTCATTTAAAAGCATTCGACTTGGTCATCGTTCGCACATTCTGACGATTAATTGCTCAGTGTAAAAGGACCCCAAGTAATTTTGCACCCCATGTGATCCCAAAAGATAATTGTGCGCCTACTGCGGAACCTCTGTGGTCCAACTAAGTGATGGTCACCCCCTCTGCGATCCCACTAGGTGATGATGAGCCCTCTGTGGTCCCACTAAGTGATGGTCACCCCTTTTGTGAACAGTGTGACCTCATCCTCCCCCCCCCCCCCTACACCCACAGTGATGTCAGAGCCGATGGGGGAGAAAGTGATGTCATGATATGAGAGACTGTACGATCATGGGAGATTTGGGCTCAGGGTTGCTGCCCCTACTGTCCCTCTGTAGATGCATCATTGTCTATAGACAATTGACAAAACGGAACTCATTGACATATGTGTTGTGGGCATGCTCTGTGGCCAGTGCAAAGTCATTGTGCAGGGAGAGGGAGGAGGTGAGCTGTAGCCATCACCTATTATAAGAGCTGTATCCTGTGTGATCTATATATAAGTGTTACCTTTCATGGTAATCCTCCCTGTGCACTGGTGTACCACTGGGCGGGGGGGGGGGGGGAGGGGGGGTTGGAAGACGTTTGTCAGGGTTCTCTTACTGTATATTGCCAGCCTCTCTGCTGTTGAAGCCTATCCACCGTGTCACCTCATGCAGTACTGGCTTTAGCCAGCAGATTATGCCATTGTATAACGGCAGAAAGAGTAAGCCCCCCTAGGAAAACCAGGATACAAATTGGATTGGAAAGGGTTAAATCACACTTTATATTCAAGAGGACAGGTATAGAGGCAGCACCGTGATGGAATGAGGTTGTAAATATTTTTTCCTACCCTATTCCAATGTTGTAGCACCACGTGCGAGAATTTTTGGGAGGGGGACATGGGCTACAAAACCTCACAAATCACGGCAATATTTCGCAACCTGCTATAGTGGTCAGTGTGAGAACTGCAGGACTTTACAATCTTTTTTCAATGTACATTATTATATTACCAGCATTGGCCGCTACACAAAAATCAACGTTATCTGCTTCCACTCTGCATACTGTATTGTGACACTGACAGCGGGCACCGAAACAGCTGATCGGCCAAGGTTCTGAGTGGTAGACCCCAGCCGATCAATTATGGATGACCTATCCTAAGGACAGGTCATCAATAGAAGTTGCCCAGAAAACCCCTTTAACATTGTTGCCTTGCAGCACTGGGGTCCAAGGTTGGAATCTGATTAAGTCCAACATCTTCATGAAGTTAGCATGTTCTGTCTTTTTTTGCATGGGCTTCCTCCAGGTACTCCAGTTTCCTCTCACATACCAAAAAATACAAATAGGATATATCATCTGGGGTTTAGATTTTGAGCCCTAGTGGGGATGGGTACTGGTACTGAGCCATAACTATCTATATCACTATAAGCAGCCACAAAGGGTCACGTCCGATTTATGGCTAGCACCACTTACCTCTTGTTTTCTATCTACCTCATTTTTCTTAGGTCCCATAGTTTTACAACTTTACAGTTTCAGATTACTTGCTAAGGCCAATTTCTCCACCATTTCCCTGTTCTGGTTTTGATGAATTGTCCCCAGAGTGTCTCTGTTCAGAAACTCCGTATACTTGACTGCGTTGTACAACACTTGTGATACTTAGTTATCTGCATGTGCAAGTATTATTAAAACTTGGTTAAAATGCCAGTAAATGTGAGTCTAGTTCCCTTTTGGTTTTATTTCTTCTCAAAGCCTTTGTAACAAAAATAAAGATAAGTTCCTGTATTGGGATGTACAACGTTGACAGTTTACGGAATACATGTACATACTTCTGCAAATGATGTCCCACACCATGTATGCTTAGTGTGTATTTTGTGCTTTCTTGCATGGTAAAGTTACAATAAGGCGTGAAGTAGTTACCCTGAGCTCACTCTAGTATGATACTATAAGGATATGTGTCTACTGAAGTCCCGTAATGGCAAGAATCTCTTTTATCCACTGCTCACAGTAAGAGAAACAAAGTGATCTTGTAAATGGGATACTTTTTAAAGGCTGACAATAAGAAATAATAGTATAGCAAGCCTTCAAACCTCAGGGTTCTTCCTCAGATTTAATGGAATAAATCCAAAGAAGTGTGTGTGTGTGTATATATATATATATATATATATATATATATATATATATATATATATATATATATATATATATATATATATATATATATATATATATATATATATATATATACACACACACACACACACACACACATACAGAAAGGCACAGGCATGGTGTAATTAATTTGCATTCGTGATTGTTCTCAGCAAAAGAAATCAAGTAATCTTGTAGATATGATGCCTTTTGATGGCTAACAAAAATGCATGATGTTATAGAGAGCATTCAAACCTACTAAGGGTTCTTCTCCAGACTTAACGGAATAGATCCGAAGATGCATTCAATATATATACACACATACATACACATTTTTATATATATATATATATATATATATATATATATATATATATATCTATATATATATATATATATATATATATACACACATACACATACATACATACACACACATACGCACATTATATATACCCTGTTTCCCTGAAAATAAGACATACCTCAAAAAAAAGCCCTGGTCTAATTTTTGGGAAGGCTTAAAATATAAGCCCTACCCTGAAAGTAAGACCTAGTTACACTACATTAAAAAAAGGATACATTACCTATCAGGCTCCTCCCAGGTCCCTCCTGCTGCTCTCTAGAGGTTCAGAGCGGTTCCCACAGTCCTCAGCCGCTCGTACAACATCACTTCCTGGTTGGGATATTCATAAATCCCACCTCCAGGATGCGATGACTGGGATTGGTTCTTTGACCGTTGCTCAGCCAATCAATGCAGCACTAGATGATCCAATGCGATGACTGTGATTGACCTCGGCTCAGCCAGTGATGGCTGTTGATTGGTTCTTCCACCGCTGCTCAGCCAATCACAGCCATTGCATTGGTTCATCCAGCACTGCAGCAATCAAAGAAAATCACAGCCATCGCTTCCTAGAGGCGGGATTTATGAACCCATAACCAGGAAGTGATGTTGTATGAGCTGCTAAGGACAGCGGGAAGCACATCAGAGCTGTGGAGAGCAGCGGGAGGGACATGGCCCGAGCCTGCTAGGCAAGAATAACACGACCTCCCCTGAAAATAAGACCTACTGCCTCTTTTGGGGCAAAAATTAATATAAGACAGGTTCTAATTTTCGGGGGGAAACACGATAGATTACATACACACACACATATATATATATATATATATATATGAAAAGGCACATACACAGTGTGATTAATTTGCACTCAAAACAATACCAGAGCAGGATGAGTAGAGGAGTAAATACTTAATTAGTCCACTCATAAGTGGTGTGAAAGTGTTATGGTCTCTGAATTGGTGTTAGGGGGTCACCAGGCCTGGGGGTTATCTCTGCTATAGATTTCTCATAACTCTCCAATGATGCATGAAGCAACTTCCAATATTTATTCCGGTCTTGAGAGAATCAAAGATAGTTATAAACTTGTACTACTATAATACCCATTATACACAACATCTACCCTACAGGACTTCTGAGAGACTGCAGAACCATCTATCCGCAGCACTAACAAGAAGGCCCTTATGGAGATACAGACTTTAAGGAACACACTTACAGAGGACTTGAAACTAAAAATGCAATGCTATTACACAACACTACGGTTGTACCAAGTAAAGAACAAGAAAAAGAAACTCCAAAGACTTCAACTCAGAGCAGGCCTGTACTCAAACACCGAACAGGAGCACCCCGAGTCCGGCAGGGTGGAACAGAATCCCCAACAGGACACGGACACAGGTAAAAAATAGTTGTGTAATCAGTCATCTGTAATGTGGAGCTCAGTGCCCTCTCCAGGGGACTTACATTCTGTCCTACTAAAATGCTTGATAAGACGGAACTCTGCAGTGACATGGAGGAATATTTCAGGAGACCAAGACTGAGAAAGTTCTTCCATGGCAAAGAGGAGACAGGACTTTCAAGCACCCAGACACAAGAGAAACTAGGGGACAAGAAGAAATCCGATTGGACACCCCCTCCAGGTCGCAACCCCACTTTGGACAAATGTATAGACTCCTTTAGACGTGGTGTAATCCACTATACTGGACAAGCAGAAAAAGGAAGCATTTAATATAAATATGCATCTATTCACTTAAAAACAGCAAGCCTGCGGATAAAGGTGGTGCTATAGTCCTCATGAATACATTGGACTACACCAAACTGGATCAAGACCCGACTCAAAAATATGTGAGGGAAAGAAATGAAGGTTTATTTGCAGGAGAAGCAGAATTTACCGACAAAATGTAATATTAGATGAACTGTCCTTAATTCTCATAATTGCATACTAACAAGGTTTCAAGAGATTTGGTTTTTCTATAATGTTCAAATACAACTGTACAAAAAATTGTATGTTGCTTATTCTTTTAATAAAAACATCAATGAAACAAAAAAATATGTGAGGGAATTGAGAAGGGTCATCAGAAGCCTGTCTGTAGGATCCACAAAACTTCTGGACTTGATACCAGAGAACCCCAGTGTTCGAACATTCAACATGCTTTCCAAACTACACAAAGCTGGAAATCCAGGGAGGTCAATTATCTCAGGTGTGCGAGCCCTCACTGAAGGAATCTCAGGATGGGTAGAAGGTGTCCTCAGACCACTGGTGAGAAACACAACCAGCTACTTGCAAGACATCATGGACCTACTGAACAAACTGTCAACCATAGGTCCCCTCCCCGATGGCGCCATTCTGGCCACCGTGGATGTGGAATCATTATATTCCAACATCCCACATGAAGATGGACTGACCGCCTGCCAGACACACCTTGAGGCCAATGGGGTTGCCTCTGAATCCGTGTTACAGCTCACAAGATTCATTCTCACACAATTATCTCTCCTTTGGCAAATAGATATTCCTGCAACTCACCGGAACCGCCATGGGCAGTAAAATAGCACCGCAATATGCTAAGCTTTTTATGGCAAAACTGGAGAGTGACTTTCTGGCCTCCTGTTCCAGCAAACCATTAGCCCACTTCCGCTACATGGATGACATCATAATCATCTGGACCCACACCGAACAAGAACTAATAAGATTCCATAAGAAATTCAATGCATTCCACCCCACCGTAAACCTGACATTAAGCTACTCATATACTGAAATCAACTTTTTGGACACCACCATAAAAATTTCAAACAACTCAATACTGACATCCCTATACCGAAAACCGATTGATCGACTAACATACCACAGATGGGAAAGTTTCCATCCCAAACACATCAAAAATTCCATCTTCTACAGCCAGGCCATCAGATACAACCGGATCTGCTCCAACCCAACACACAGAGAGGAACATCTATACCATCTTAAAAGGACATTTTTAAATCAGGGCTACCATCCCACCTCAATTGATGATCAAATCACCGCAGCCACCAGGGTACCCAGAAATCAACTACTCAAATACACAGAGAAGGAAGAAAGCAGTCGTGTACCTCTAGTAGTGACCTACAATCCACAGCTGGAGGTACTAAGGAAAACCGCAAAGAGTTGCCCACTGGAGTCTCACCTTTCGGTTTCTCTTACACATAATGGCATAGGAACTAGTTATCTGCTGTTACAGCCCATTCATGCTAAAGAATGATGAGCTGTGTGTTTGGACACATCAGTTGGAGCACCAGTGTTGTGTAACGCTGCCATCTGCTTGACCACTCATTTGTTCAATTTTCCCATTCTAAGATAGATTTGGATAAGAAAGATTATATTATATTATTATAGAGAATGATCCACAGAAAACTTGTTATATGATTTTGTGCTGCACTTAGGGGGTCATATGTCTAATTTTTATACAGGGGAGCAGCAATCACGAAAGGTCAAGTGCCTCTAATGAAGTTGAGAGTCGATGTATGTTTTATGGCACACATATTTGTCCTGAAACCAACAACTTTTTAAAACATTACTGTATATACCAAATCTATTAGTTGCGAATACCATCACTTTTGCTATGCAAGGGCTCTCCAGCAGCTGACTTACTAACCCAGCTGTCATGAACAACCATGCGTGTAGAAAAAGGTGTGCTGAAAAATGCAACAAAGATGATCATGTTTTTGGAAAGTCTTTCGACAGGAGGGCTGTTGGAGTCCATATAGTGCTTCCCAATCAAAGCTGATGGGGCAGAGTTCCCAGCTTGTTTTAGCGTTCAGCACGTGGACTCCAACAGATACAGAATCTGCATAACTCAGTTGTCCTAAGTCAATAGTGCTTTAAAAAAAAAAAAAAGATCTGTAAGGGCTCTTATCCACTGGCGATAGACTTGCGTACGATGCGAGAGAAAATGCATGAGAATGAAACCAATTATTTTCAGTGGTTTTATTCTCATTAGCGATGTCTTCACTCAGACCTCGCAGCGCTATAGAAAATCTGCGATATCGCCCATTGTATTCAATGGGGCCGGCGGCGGCGGCAGCATCGGCCCCATTGAAATCAATAGAAGATCGCGAAGCAGGCTAGGAATCCCCCCAGAGAGAGGAGAAAGAGGTGGTGGTACGCCCAACCTCTCTCTGGCAGATTCCTAGCCTTCTTTGCGATCTTCTCTTATTGATTTCAACGGGGACAGCCCTGCTGCCGCCGGCCCCATTGAAAACAATGGGCGATATCGCTGATTTTTCTTAGCATGCGAGGCTTGAGTGAAGACATCGCAAATGAGAATGAAACCATTGAAAATCATTGGTTTCATAATCATGCGCTTTCACTCACTCACATCATCGGAAAGTCAGTGATCGCCAGTGGGTAAGAGCCCTAATATGGATGTATGTGCTGCCTTTCAGGGGACATTTGGACTACGTGGCTATTTTCCTGAGAGAGCAGCAAAGAATTTGTTTTACAGGATTTTTTTTTAATAAGATGTAAGTCGCAGGTATGTTGGTGGGAGGGGGTGGGGAACACGCTGTCTTTCCTCTCATTTGTCTGGGTCCTAAAACTATACATAGTTGTGCTGCCAGTACTTGTAACACATATGTTTGAAGTTGTGATAAACTCTTGAACTCTTACAGCATATTCAAGGAATTTTAGCCCACTGCTCTTCATTTTACTTTTTTTGCTTCTTTGATGTTCAAAGCATTTCCTTAAAGATCCAGCCTGAGCGTGTCAATTGAGGTGAGGTGCTCATCAACAATCTTAAAGGAAAACTTCCTGCTGGTTGGGGTTACTGCATGTTGAATGATCCGGGAGAGTGGGCACAATGTTTCTCTGTGGAGAGGGTACAACAGGGGAGACCACCGCAAGTTTTATATAGGCCATGCAATGCTTCCTGGGAAAAAGCTTATTTACATTACATGATCTAGTGACACAAAAGCAGGTGGTGTTCTGGCATTTTCTTCCATTGCCGCTTGGTATGCAGAATACAGTACCAGCCAAATGCGTAACTTGAAGCTTCTGGGCCCCAATGCAAAACCTGTAACAGGGCCCCCAACTATAATGCTTTATTCATAGAATTGGGCTCCCTATATGGAGAAGATAGTCCTTGTGGGCCCCCTAAGGGTCCTGGGCCCGGGAGCAACCGCACCCCCTATAGTTACACCCCTATAGTAGATGAGCAGGTGCATTGACTGCAAGGATGAGTCTGATGCATGGACTGCCTGCTGATTTCCAGGGCTGACAGGGAGGGAACAGGGAGCCAGGTAAGTATAAAAAGGATATACCTAGACTCAGCAGCCCTTGTCATTGCTAGCCAACCATATCGAAAAATCAGGCCCAGGGTGATGCCACAGCATCAGCCCTGACCAACATGGTCCACATGCCGGGGCATGCTCAATGTCATTATGGCGCTAGACTCTGCCAAAGGCACTTCTCTGCAGGTGTGTAGATAGATTGGTTGGTGGGCTGGGAGGCATGTCTCCTCCTTGTAAGGACTGGATGTGGAACCACTGTGTCAACCTACCGGGTAGGTGAAGATCCGATCCAGCACGGCTGGCAGCCAACCTCAGCGCGGGAGGTAAGATACAAGATGAACAGCCCTGTATATGGATGGCAACTAGGGAAGGTATCTTGCCCTGAACTGATACGCAAGAGAGGAAGACCCCTGCCAACAAGCGGAGCACTCGTCCCGATAAGGACGCCTCAACGGTCTTCCTCTAGGCGCTGACTTACCCTGGCGGGCCATAACACCTATAGGACAAAGATAGAACAACACCGGGAAGTACAGAAACAGAGAAGGAACGAGCTGACAAGGATAAACAGAGAAGCGGAAAACGGGAATAACAGACCACAGAGTACACGAATGAAGAACACAGAACATAAGCAGACAGCAAGGTAGCAAGGTAACTACCGAAGCAGCAGCTGGACATGAAGTGATAGGACCAAACTCTCAACAACACTGCAGCAAGGTCTGAAAGTCCCAGGGCAGCTATATAGGGCGGTGATTGGAAAAGGTGCATCAGCTGAACAAAAGGCCTAAATTAATAAACAGAATGAGAGGACTGGAATGCCCGGAGAGGCTAACAAAATTGGGATTATTTACCCTGGAAAAAAGATGGCTAAGGGGCGATCAAATAACTATGTATAAATACATTAACGGGACAATACAAGGATCTCTCCCAGGATCTGTTTATACCCAGGACTGTGACAGTAACAAGAGGGCTTCTTCTACATCTAAAGAAAGCAGGTTTCATCACCAACATAGAAGGGGGTTCTTTACTGTAAGAGCAGTGAGACTGTGGTAATGGAAAATCAATAGAGGAATTTAAGAGAGGACGAGATGTCTTTCTAGAGCACTATGATATTACAGGATATAGACATTAGGTGACCAGCGGGGTTGTTGATCTCAAATGTTGATCCAGGGATTACCTTGGCTGCCATTATGGAGTCAGGAATTTTTCCTCCAAATGAGCAAAATGGCTGCTTGGGGTTTTTTGCCTTTCTCTGGACCAGCAAGGGTGGGGGGTGGGGGTGGGGGGGTTGGAACAGGCTGAACTAGATGGACATTGTCTTCATTCAGCCTAACATATTATGTTACTATGTATTAACCCTAGGAGTGCTGGAAGAGAGTGAATATAGGCTCGGGGAACAGTTAGAATGGGATGACACCCATTTTTGCAAGACACAGAAGCAGAAGATTGTGTCTGAACAGTGCATCTAATATTCCTTAGGCTAATTCCATAAGGGCGGTCGTGATTGTGCCGCAAGAAAATCGCATATTTATTGACTGTGTTACAATAAAACGAAGGCTCCATAGAGATACATGGGCGTTAAAAAAGGCAAAAGGTAGAAAGATAGAGCATGCCATGATTTTTTAGCCTCTCAACATCACGAGTGAATATATCGCATATGGGAAGGAAACCATTGTAAAGCATTAGTTTCATAATCTGCTTTTTACTGACTAATGCACAAGGCAAAAATCGCACAATTTTCTCACCTGTGGGAAACCACCCTTATAGAGAACACCACTTATGCCTCTAGTCTGTAGATTTTTCTATCCTGCTTCGTTGACAGATTAGTCTGTTTGTCGTAAAGGATATCTTGGGGTTTTGTGACATCTATCACTTGACTATTTTGTTATTGTATTTCATCTAGTTCATTGCGTGCTTGTTTCTATCTATACTATATCTTTAGTTACCATCTACAGCAAACTTTGTCTCTGTTTTCCAATTAAGGAGAGTCAGGGTTGCCCTCATCAAGGTGGGTGCTCCGTTTTTAGTTGAGTCTTATTGTGTTAGTTTGATATGGTCAGATTTCCCATTCCCCACTTTGGATTTCACTATTCATATTTTGTGTCCTCTTACGACAGCTAGTTACATCTGAACCAGACAAGGCATTTGGTATCCGGCTCAGACGTAACACCCTGCAGTACAAGCTCATAAAAACAAGATTTTTGTAAGAACTTTCCGTAAAATCGTTCTTGTCCTGTTCATTGGTGGACACAGCAAGACCTTTGGTATAGTTTCTGCCACTAGGAGGCGACACTAAGAATAAAAAATGTTAATTTCTCCACTAGCTATACCTCTCCTGCAGGCAGTTTGCATGCAAGCAGTAGGAGCAGCCAGTGGGATATGACAACAATGCTTAATAACCGTAACTCATTGTATCACCATATGCGACTGCACTGAGAGCACTCCAACCAAGAGGAGTATATGTTACAATCCTAATACCAGACTGGGTGGGTGCTGTGTCCCCAATGAACAGGGCGAGAAAGAATTTTTATGGTAAGTTCTTACAAAAATCTTGTTTTCTCGTCTATATCATTGGGGACACAGCAAGACTTTGGGACGTTCCAGAGCAGTACCCAAGGGGGTGGGAAAATTATATGAAGCCGCATGTGTAAAGCAGTGTAAGCAGGTCTTTAACCACCACTAGCGTTAATGGATGCCTAAGCATCCAGCCTGCTCAGAGACAGAGCATCAAGGGGCCTGAGTAATGATCCTATCTACCCACTGGGAAAGAGCTCCCGATAAGGAGGAGAACAATGCACCTGCTGTCTGAGTAATACGTGTCGTAACATGGCCTGAAAATATAACGCCACTGGCACTGTAACCCTGTACTGCTGCGCAGCAGAGACAGTGCGAAGAGTCCACCTAGGAAAACTAAGGATACAACCGGAGTTGCCAGGATTACCATCAAAGAGCCAGTGCGACTGAAGAATGCCACCTGAGAAAGGTACTCTTGCGCCATCACACTGAGCCCACTTGAAACTCGGGTTCCTCGGAATGAACCACCACCACGAAAAATGCCCACTGAATTCTTCACTGGAATGAATTACAATACCAGCAGCAGCGAGAGAATATACAACAGGTTGATGACGACCGTCCCATGATGACGACCTTCCATACAAATAAGTATCCAGAATAGAGCTGTGGTGCTATCAGTGCTGAAAAACTTCAGAGAACTGGGGCATTCTGACTGTCAACCTAGTTGTACGCCAACTTCCAACGAATACCAGACTGTCAATATCCTTGTCACAGTCCCGCTGTGAAGAAGGAAGCGGGTCGATTCCAGACATCAATGAACAAAAAACTCGTGGCATTCCACAACCACTTCTGGCCGGAGTCCCGTGTTAACCATTGCTGGAAAGCTTGCGGAGAGAGGTTATTGGTTTCCTGGTTCGACTATCTTGAAGAAATGGCATACACACCTCACTACCACCAGAATTTGGGGGATCTAGGACACCGGCACTGCTCTCTGACCCCAGGCCGCATAATTGAAGCGCAGCATGGTCCTGATGCTGCGCATCCTGACAGCTGCCTTCCGTTCTGGTTAGCTGTAGAACGAAAAGGACTTAGGCCGGCTGTCCACGGGCGTTGCGAAATCCCGCAGGAGCCGCCACCCGGGAGGAGCCACACACGTTTCTCCGACGGTCAATTCAAACGGCCACGTGGCGCCAAGCCACCGGTGGAGAGACTGCATACCGCCCAGCGGCTACGCTGCCGTGGCAGTACTAGATAAACAGCTGCGCGCCAAAATTGGACGACTGACTACACTGCATAACGGACGCGCAGTGGGGCCAACCGCCTGAGACATATCACGGCTAAATCTGGCAGCCTCATGGCGCCAACTACAGCCCGGCCACCAGCACAAGGGGCATGTTGGCATAGAGTTCCTGTTGGCACAAAAACACTACCTGAATCTCATAGCGCACAGCGGCAACACAAGCCACAGGCGGCACAAAATACAACTGGATGCATGAGTACAAACACATGGCGGGCACGGCTAGACAGGAGGGGGCTCCTGTTATGGGGGCATGGCAGCAAGGGCAGAGATACTCACCTACCGTAGCTACTTACCTACTCTGCCGGTGTCCTGAGGCTGGGAGATGCTCCCTTATTTCCAGCAGTGAACCCCATCTGCTCGCCGTCCTTTAAAGAGGACGGGAGTGCTCCAGGATGGGAAACCCTATAGCTGGCGGGTTACTATCAACTTAGGCAGAGTTGATGCGCCTCCTTTTCTTCTTGGAGAAGGAAAGGCACGTGCAGTCTGTACTCCTCGTGGGGAACAGGGAGAGTCCTGCCCAGCCTGTGTGCCCACATTCCTGTAGTCCTGAAGGACCTTGATTGAAGACGTCTGCCTCCTACAGACACTAAGCAAAAAACTGAGCTAGCTTATGCTTGCAGGGAGGGGGTATAGCTAGTGGGAGGAGTTAAAACTTTTTTTTTAGTGTCGCCTCCTAGTGGCAGAAGCTACACCCAAGGTCTTGCTGTGCCCCCCAATGATACAGACGAGAAACTAAGTTTATGATGCTTATAGGTGATGACAGATGCCCTTTAATTCTGGCCTCCAGGTTACATGACCAGCACCTTGACAACCTAGATCCCGCAGTTAATGGTGCAGTTTTAGGACAGATGCCAAAAAGAAAAAAAAAAAACTGTCTTTCTTGCCCATAGCAACCAATTGCAGAGCAGCTGTCAAAATGAAAGTTGCACTGTGATTGGTTGCTATGGTTTATTATTTCAATAGCTGTCATAAAACGGCCGCATTAACTGCAGGACACAAAGCATTGTCAGAGTGCTGGTCATGTGACCTTGAGGCCAGAAGAAAAGTGCAGAATATACAGCCTGGAGGGGATAAACTACAGAAGTGGATTCTTCACTGCAGAAGTCAGTGATATCATAATGGCTTTCCTAAAAATAAAAAAAACACAGATTTTTTTTTTAAAGAAATCTCCTGTACACACTCCAAATATTTTCTCTGTGTGAACTGACCTGCAGTGCAGATTTTGAAAACCACAGCATGCCAATTCTTTCTTTGGATTCCCCCCACTGATTTCATCTTTTGGAAAGCATAGGTTGAAGTCAACAGCAAATCCATGACAAAATCCTTGTATAACACATTCAGATCCGCCATGGACAATCCACAGCAAATCCCACTTGTGTGCAGGAACCCTGATTCAGATTCAAATCAAAAGTACACACAGGAGTAAAACACTCGATTATCTGGGATACACCTCTTAATAAATTTGGTGTATCTTTTGGCTCTCTGTGTGTCAGAAAAGTGAATCTTTGCCAGCTATGAACTAGTGTAGATTTGCTGTTACGTCCATGCAAAGCACAACCACAGCGACCCACATGGATGTAAATATGTCTAAGAGGACAAATATACATACAGAGTACAAACACATAACACAAAATAGTATATAAGGAATCAAAAATGGGTAAAATGAGGAAACTTACACTGACCAACTAATACAAGCAGACCCTACCTATAAGCGGGGTAGTCGCCCTTATGAGGACGGCCCCACATCAGTAACCTGGGGTCAGCCTGACTTTCCCTAAATAGTGACAAAGGCAGTTGACACACTGTAAATAATAGACCACGATAGCATAGTTAGTAAGATGTAACAACACCCCAGCTAAAATAGATCTCCAGACTTATCTGAACTAAGACAATGGACTAGTCCATAAGTTGTCGACTTGACCAGAAACCACCTTCAGATTGAGAGTCTTGAGGCAGGAGTCAGACGGGAGTCAATCTGACAGGAAGCTGCAGGGGAAACCAGATCTTCAATAGTATGATCAAACGGTAGTCAGACCAGACCGAGTGAATAACCGGTTCCCTCTGTGGGGGCCAGAATAAAATGTTTAAAAACTAACGGCGACTGGCTAGCTGGGCTGTCCCATCCCTAGCCAACTCATCCATCCATACACAAACAGAGAAGTGCTCATGCTGGTGTCCAACACCAAAATGACAGTGAGCATCCACCGAGGAGGGGCAGGTCATGTGGACTGGGTCTGACACCGTGACATCACCTCGGCCCCATTATTGAGCTCTGGACATCTGCGCTACAATTTAGACCAGGTTCTGGCATAAATTCTAGTACATCTTTGGGTCTGAGGTCATGCCTACTCTGCAAAGCCCCATCTAAGTTTTTGAAAAGTGTCAAGAACAGTGGAATAAACAAGGCAGATGCAAATGTTTGTGCAGCTATGGTGTTTTTTAAATGCTGAGAAAATTGTGTGCATGAAAGAGGCCTAAAAGGAAAGAATTCTCTCAAATGCTACGGAAACAGCAGTCAGTTGAAGTGATTATACGTCACGCTGAGAATGCAAATGAGGCTGGAGAGGACCGCAGCCTTGCGCAGGAAACGTGACTGCAGAATAAATCAAACAGTCGGCAGATTACAGTATCAAACCTCTAACTTTCTATTTTCTTACCATCACAGACTCTACCCGACCTGTAAATGTGAAGTTAGACTGTTGGGTTCTTCATACTCGGCGCTGCCTCTCGTCTTCTTCTCAGCACAGGATTTTAAGATCATTTCACAAGTGCCAGATTATCAGACTTCCTGAATGATCAAATATTAGAGAAAAGGACTTTCGTGGTACTGAACTGGAGCGGATAGATCTCCCTGGCATAATACAATTTGCTAAGTACTAATTTGAGTGCAAATAAAGCAAAACACTCACCTGGTGATGCTGGGCACATCCATGTAGACTCGGACAGTAGAATAATCCGCTGGGCTGTTGTAGCACCATAAAGGAGTGGATCTCCTTGCATCAATCCAAGGCCAATTAATGGTAGGACACCTGTTTTACCGAGAACATGTTTGCTGCTCCTTGATGTTAGGCGCTCCTGACTACTTTCCAATGATCACAATGGGTTTAACAAAGGAAGCTAAGACAGTCTTTTATGTGTCAAGTGTACAATTGATGATGCTAGTCCCAACGAGTAAACTAAATTAAAGGGATTCTGTCACCAGTTTCCATACTGCCCAAACCATGGGCAGCATGAACCCAGGACAGGTATACCTGGGTATGTTGTCATATTGCCCCTGTGTATGTTTTATTCTGAAATGTTGAAACTGTTAATTTTGATGCTGTGGGCATGGATAAGACCACCCCGTGACTCTGCTCTCAGTCAAACTTCAAAGTATGTTTATTCTGAAATGCCACGGGGGCACTGTGTATACCTATCCTGGGTCAGTGGTTCAGGCAGCAGGAACCTGGTGACAAAATCCCTTTAAAGGTAAAATGTGCGTGCAAAAACATCCTAAGGCTTGTTTCAGCGTATTGATTAGAGATGAGCAAGCACGCTCGGATAAAACAGTTACTCGAGCGAGCATCGCTCTTCTCGAGTAACTGCTTACTGGTCCGAGCACGCTCAGGGGGGCGGCGGGGGTGAGAGAGAGCGAGAGAGAGAGAGATCTCTCTCACTCTCCCCCTGCTCAACCCCGCCGTGCCTGCTCAGACCAGTAATCAGTTACTCGAGAAGAGCGATGCTCGCTCGAGTAACTGCTTTAACCGAGCGCGCTTTCTCATCTCCAGTATTGATGCATCCATAATACAGATGAGTACCCTGGCTCGACCACGGGTTTACCGATCCCTATGATATTCTGAGTTCGGGTCAATAGACCCGTTGTGCTTGTGTAAAACTGGCTACAAAAAAAAAAAGATGGTCGTTCATAAGACCATTGAAAGCAATGAACATCTGCAGAAACCGTAAATGTACCCTTCTGTTTCATAATTTGTAATTAAAAAAAAGTTCCATATTAACCACGTCCTTGGGATACCTCGAAATAAAGCTGGATACTTGAAACAAAAAAAAACAAACTATGCTTAACTATAAGAGCCAAAAAGGTCATGGCCGCCATCTTGTGCCGTTTACCCTCTTTGCTGGTATGTACTATCCCCCCCAAAAAAAAGTAAAACAAGAAGGTTGTGTAAACAAATGGTACTTATTTAATAATACAGAAGCAGGGAATACAATAAGGATGATGCATTTTATAACTTTGTTTGAACTACTTTTAACATATACCCCCTCCTTGTTTTTTTATGCTGTGAAAACCACATGTAATCTGCATAAAAGACAGGAAACAAGACCATTTCTTAGAATTTATACTAAACCCCTTTAAGTGCTCATTAATATGATCCACTAAATACTGCAGTCAGGCACGCACTTGCAACAGAAATCTAGTATTACAAGGTGGCCAATCACAAATATATGAATGGCCAGAGCCTACCAGAGTGCCTCCCTGTTCTGGCTCATTAACAGGGCTGTCTTCATGACACAATCCCTTTAAAAAGGGGTTTTCCTGGCTTCTCATCAGCATAGGTCATCAATAGTTACCTGGCAGGGATCCAATGAGCTTCTCCACTAATGTAGAGAGCCAATATGTTGCCAGAAAAACACAGTTCCATAAACACATCATTGGCCTGGCATGGTATTTCAGGCACAGCTTGCCTGCAATACCAGTACAGACCACTGCAGTGTGTATGGTGTCTGTGCATTTCTGGTAACACATCAGTTTCATATGGCCCGATGAATGGCTGATTGCAGGGCTCCTGTGTGGCAGCATCCCACTATTCAGATATTGATGACGGATTCTGAGAAGAGGCCAGTAACTGTACAATGGTGGAAAACCCACTTTAATAAAGCAGGGTTTTCTATTCAGGATCCTCATCTCTTGGCGAGCGTAGAGGTCTGGGCCTGGAGGACCGGTCCTAGGAAAGTTGAACACATATTGTCAGGTTTCCCCATTACAGCTGATCATTGGTAGGCGGAGCAGGGAGACATCAGCTTATGGTCAAGGGACACTTCTACGTAGTGCTTGCCCAAAGTGGAGAACCCTATAAAGTTCCTCTAAGATTTGAGGCACCAGTTAGCCCTGACACAGTTGGAAACAAAGATCTCCTAGAAAGTACTGAACCCAAGAATGTCAAGACGGATAATAGTGATCCAAAAGTGTTCAGGTTCATTTACTTGAATTTCCATTCATATATAGTCATTGTATTCAATTTCCAATTGACGTGCTCTATAGTTACAAGCAGTAACCTTTATCTGTCTAAGGCCTCATGTCCACGGGCGGGTTGCATTCCGCATGCTTTAATTCAGCTGCGGACGCCCATATCTTCCTATGGGTGGCCTGAACTGTGGATTCCGCAATTCAAATCTGCCCGTGGACATTGGGCCTTAATATGCAGATTTCACGCATTAAAAGATATGCTACCTAGAGTAAAGGCCTATTTAGACACAACCATGTGCCCATCTTTCAATTTTCTGCTGAACGTTTTTCAGTTCTGATCGAAAACCATGGTTCAGCAGAAAAGGGGGTGTGGTTTTACATAAAGGGGAGTGGTTAATCAGGAAATGAGCATGACCTAAATGCATCAATGTGCCATTTTTGGTACAAAAACTGGTGTAAACTAAGCCAACTAATAGGTGATATAAAGGTGTAAAAAGATGTGTCAGATGTATCATCCAGCACGAGTCATTGTGATAAATTTAAGATTGTGTAATCTAAGGGTAACTTAAGGCTCACTTACAAGCAATGACAATCTTTCAAATAACTGAAAGATTTGACAGTTCTAGTGATCATTTTGCATTCATCACTTTATTAGCTTCATTTGCATGTAAATGAGCCTCCTGGAGCTGCTAGCAGAACACAGCAGGTGGTCTGAGCTCTGCAATCAGCTCCTTTGTTCTCGTAAGGGCTGTCAGCTGAATACAATGTTATCAGCTGCTCCCGTGCAGAACATAGCATGTGGTCTGTGTTATCTGCTCTCCAGCTGAACTATGGATTCTAAGATCATCGTCCAGCTGAAGAGTGAACGAAGGTAGCATTTACACACAATGATTTCGCCCATATGCCATCATTTGAACAAATTTTGAGCGATAATTGTCGCATGTAAATGGGGCTTTAGTCGCCCGAGCTATCGCTTAAAATATTGATTACGTGTAAGTACGGGACCCGACATGATGGGTAAGAATCGCTCACTTGTCGGAGTCACTTGGTTTTTAGCTCACCTAAGAACCAAGTGACTGTCGGCTCATCTATGAATGACTGTCTGTTAACTCTGAGTGGAGGCGGACAGCCAAAAGAGATCTCCGGCGTGCTCGGAATCCATTCACTGAGCGATTATCGCTCCTATTTAAAGCACTTGAGTAATAATCACTGCGGCGCCCAAAGCGCCAGACAGTCGTTCTACGTTAAAGCACCCTAAGTTTGCTATGTCAAGCAGCCAGGTTTAGAAAATCTGCCCGATATTTTTAGCACTTGTCTGACCAATTATAGGATGTAGGTTTGCTTTTTCTCTCCTAAGACACAGTTGTGTGTTTGTCTAGTAATTCTACTCAGTCCCGTTCACTTGAACGGAACTGAGCTGCAATACCAGATACAGCCAGTAGACAAGAGTGGTGCTGTGAAGAAACTATTTCTTTTTTTTCTACTTCCATACAAGCAACCACTTCTACATTTAACCCCTTAGTGACGGAGCTTTTTTGCTTTTTTTCCCCATTTTCGTTTTTTCCCTCCCCCCTTTTAAAAAAATCGTAACTCCTTTATTTATACAACAACGGCACTGTTAGAGGGCTTGTTTTTTGCGGGACAAGTTGTATTTTTGAATGGTACTATTTAGTGTACCATATAATGTACTGAAAAACTTTAAAAAAAATTCTAAGAGGAGAGAAACTGGAAAAAAATGACATTGCGCCATCCTGTTTCTACGGCGAACAAACTGCAACAAAAATGACTCGATCACTTTATTCTATGGGTCAGTACGATTACTATGATAACAAACTTGTATACTTTTTTTTTTGCTGTACTACTTGTTTTTTTTAAAGATATTTAATTTTTTAAAATTATTTTCGGTCTCTATTTTCTGCGCACAATAACTTTATTTTTCTGGCGACATAGTCGTGTTAGGGTTCATTTTGTATAGTACGTCCTGTTGTTTCCGTTGGTACCATTTTTGTACACAAACGACTTTTTGATCGCTTTTTATTCCATTTTTGTTGGAGACATGGTGATCAAAAAAGCGCATTTCTGGCGTTCTTTATTTATTTATTTTTTTGGACGTCGTCCACCGTGCAGGGTAAATAATGCATTACTTTCCTAGATTGGACTTTTATGGATGGCTTGATGGGCAGTTTCCTAAGGCAACCCTGGGGCCTTTCAGAAGGCCCCCGGCTGCCATGACACCTGCACGGCTCCCCCGATCTCAATTTCATAAAAGTTGGGACACTGCGTAAAATCCACCTGGCCTATCTGCATTTATTTTTCCTTACATTTACTTATATTTTACCAATAGTGACCCAACTTTGGGGTTGTAAGCAACAGGGTACCATACTATTTTTGCTGGACATTGTTAAAAACACGCTAATAGTGACACTATATATTCTGCATACTTTTATATTTTTGGAAAGCGCTGTGCCTTTTTCTTTAACCAACTTTTTCTGGGCGCCTGCATGAACGGCCATTAAAGCGAAAGCCCGTTCATGCTGCCTCCAAGAAAAGCTGACGGGAGATTATTCATAATGCCAGTTGCTGAGCGCCGCTGCCAATTTGTTCTAACAACTAGCAGGGCTCAAAGTAACCCTGTTTTTAGGGTCGCTGGTGACATATCCTAGCAATGAGGGTGCAAACCCTAAAGACAGAAAACACACAAAAAAGATCAAGAAAAAAAAACAACCACTAAGCACTTAGGAAACACAACACCGTCACGCAGTTTAATAAAGGATAACATGTTACAGTGAAAAGTGCATTGAATTCTGCAATATGGTCTCCGTCTTATCAAAGAAAGAGTTCTACGTCCTTAAAGAGAAAGTAAAAAGTACTTATCAATATATAATATGCTGCAAACATTAAATGCATGTAAACTATTAACAACTTTCTTACATACTACGGACCAGTGGCACCGTCCTCCATACAACGGTGTTAATGGAGATGCAGCCTTCCCCGTTCGGCGACTGGCAGCGTCCTGTTCATAGGGAGAATGGCTTCCTGCGTTGCGTGACAACGGAGTATTGGTTAAATGAAGAAAAAATGAATTTATAATTGTATCAGGAGAGGACAGAGGGGAAAATCGATTACAGATAACACTATGTCTAAGACACTACAACATTGTACAAATGGAAGTACAAGAAATCTTTACAACCACTGACAACTATCACTAAAATAGAAAAGGAAGAGCCTGACAGCTTCAGTTAAATCGGTTTCTTGGTGGGAAGCGGGAGGCCTCCTGCGATGGTGGAAACATGTCCCTGCCCTCTGGCTGAGGCGGTCGTCTCGCGATCTCTGCAGGTTGTGCTGGTTTCATAAGGGAAGGATATGGAGCGAATCTGTTGGTTCCTCTAACCAAGTCTTCGGAAGCGTTCATCTTCCTTCCTTCGAAAGATCTTAGGACGGAAAAGAAGACAAAAAGTCTAGTGAAAAGGTAAAGAGGATAAAGCGAAGGCATGCAGTCATTTAAAGGGACATCAGAGTGGGGGGCTCTCCACTGCCAGCAAGAATGACAGACTTGGCACAAATGGGTGTTCGACCCTGTTCACATTATTTTGGGCATCCGTTAACATATACACTGGGAAAAGCTCCAGTCATGGCCAAAGCTTGGCTCCTTTTACCCCTTTGTGGTACAACCACTCCCTTCCTGAAGAGCTCTACCCTAAATGTCGGGAGTCCATTGGCTCCTTCTTTCATTTGTTATGGGCATGTCCTGTCCTAAAACGATTTCTGGAAATTCCTACAAAACTTTATGGGATGACCCCAAACTCTGTCACTTATTCGTAGGCCCTGAGAAGTTTCCCTTCTGACCGCTCTTTTGTATGAGAGACTCCCTACCACACTAGAAAGTGGTGTCCACATTTTGGATGGCGGCTCCCCCTATGCTTCAAGATTGAAAGAACTTAAAGGGGTTGTCCGGCCATAAACATTAGGTCTCATTACTTCTGTTTGCCCAATACAATGCACTTTGTAATATACATTGTGCATTGTAAATTAGGCAAACAGAAGTTATTCACTTACCTCTTGGACTGCCCCCCCGCCCGTGTTGCTCCTCAGTTGCCATGGGTTCCGCCAAGTCTCTTCTCCTCTTCTTGTCGGAACGACGGGGACAAGCTTCTCCAGCACAGCTCTGCGCATGTGCAGAAGAACTTCAGCCGCTCGGAAGCTCAGTTCTGCCTGCAGGGGAGGCGTGGCTGCTGGCTCTTCATCTCCAAGGTAAGAATGAGTGGAGGGGCGGGCTCTCGCAGGGGGGGGGGTGGGGTGGAGAGGGAGAGATGGATGGATGTGTGCAAGGGGGGGGTGGGGGGGTGGGGTGTGCAGTGATGTGTGTGTGTGTTCGTGGTGTCTGGAGACCCGGCTGTCAGAAGTCCCGGGGGAAGGAGGGGGGGGGGGGGGGTGTTGAGGGAGAGATGGATGGATGGATGTGTGCAAGGGGGGGGGGGGGGGTGTGCAGTGTGATGTGTGTGTGTGCAGGGACCCGGCTGACAGAAGTCGGGGGGGGGGGGGGGGGGGGGGGTCATTGTGAGAGGGGTCGCTGTGGGAGGGGCACTATGAGGGCATGTGTGTGTGGGGAAATGTTTTGTTTTACTTTACTTTAGCAGGGTGGGGGGGGGGGGGGGGGCAGTAGGTAGCCTTGCAGTGGGGGGCTGCAGGAGAGTTCTCTCTCGGCTCTCCCCAGCCCCTCTCCATTCACTATACACAGTGCTGCTGATTTTATCCTGAACCATGAGAGTATAACAGTCTCCCCTGGCCACACCCCCTCTGATTATAGTATGCAGCAGGGGGCGGGGCCTGGGCGGGGAGAGACTGTAGATCAGTTCAATAGAGGTGGGCGTGTCTAGGACGTGAGCTGAGGGAAATCCTGCCTTTTCATGTCTTACTACCATCGAGAGCACGCACACAGAAGAGGGAGAGCGCAGAGCATTGTGGGAAGGCAGCACAGAGGCGCCATCTTTGAAAGCTGCAGTGAAGATCAGAATCTAAGGTAAGAAACTGACATTGCAGCTGATCTGCCGGCCGGTTTGAGCCCCTGTATGCTGTCTGTTACTATCCTTACTGAAAGGAAAGCAGCAGCATTATAAAAATTTTTACCCTGTGTGGCCGGACAACCCCTTTAAGTTAACCCTAAAGAAGAGGATTTATATACATAGAAATAATTTTATTAAATTTGGCGTAGATGGATAAATACCCCAGACACATTTTGGTCCCGCTATCCCTCCTGTGACACCCGTGGAGTTTCTCCTTACCAGATGTCCGATCAGGCCTTAGACTATGCCTGGATAACACTTTTAAGCCAATATAACAATTTTCAACTAGACATAACAGTACAAAACTTTTAGGCAGTTCACGTCAAAATAACTGAACAAAAGTGAAATCTGCATCAACTCCATACTTGGTGTGATGGTTCTTCACCTTCACAACAGCATCAATTCCTCTGGGTACACTTACACAAAGTCAGGGATTTTGTAGGATTATAGTCAGGGGTGTAATTAACCATTTATACCAAAATAGGTGATCATGATCATCATCTTGGAACCAGGTTGATATTTTCAAATAGTAAGGTTGCATGCGACTTATGTATCTGATGGCGAACTTGATGAGGAATCCAAATATGTCCTGACAAGGTTCTTATCAGTTTTCTGTTTGTTATGGGTCATTTACACGGGACTATCATCGCTTACAATTCGTTCAAATTAATTTGAGTGATAATCGTGCCGTGTAAATGCACTGAAATCGCTCACTTTTTGTTTGCAGGTTTGTAAGTTGACTTTTCAGTCAGCATAAAAACCATCGCTGGATCGTGGTTCCATGTAAACGCTCCCCGCGTCACGTAAAAGGTGAAGAACAGCAAGAAGCCAGCGATCCAGGGGTGAAGTCTGTCAGTGTAAACACTCTATGCGAGCGCTAACGCCCTTAGCGGTGACGTCAGCGCTCGAGCAGTCGTTTGCCCGACTGTTGACCCGTGAAAAAGGGACATTACAGAGTGAGATATGGCAGCGAGATTAACATGCGAGGAGAGCACAGAAATTGCACTGATCTCCGGGAAACACAATACCAGAGTAATTGTAGCGGATTTCAATGCTCGACAACCTAACGGACCAGACAGATTCTGTGATGGACCTGACAAAAAGGGATCATATCAAAACTGCCGCAGACAAAGCAACAACCATGGCCGTCCCGGCGTCTTGTGACAGGAGAGCGGGATAAGTTGAACCTCCATCGGGCGGATACTGGCTAGGTACAAATGGCACCCGTACAAGATCCAGTTGCTGCATTATCTCATTGAGGACGATCCCGATCGGCCATGTTAAATTTGCGGAATGGGTGTCACAGCAATGGCAACAGGACCCACATATCACAGAGATGGTACTCTTGACACAACCTTCTATGAGTTTGGGGAGGTGAACTAAGAAAACCTTCCAACTGGTCCGACAAAAGCCCGCACAGGACAGATCCCTCAAAGTGGATGGTGCGGGGTATTGAGATAGTGGGCTCCTTCTTCATCTACGTAAACCTTACTGCTATCAAGCATCTGCAATGGTTATGTGACGAGGTGTTCCCGTCACTTTGCAATGAAGGTGGCGCATTCCCTGTGTTCTTCCACCAAGACGGTGCCCCCCCATATTAGGGACATGATGTCCATAGGTTTTTTGGATCAGCAGTTTCCGGGGAAGAGGATTAGGTGTCGTAGCCCAGTGGAGTGGCCCGCACACTCGCCGGCTCTTACCCCCTTGAACTTCTACCTGTGGGGTGATGTCAAGTCCAGGGTTTATGTGAATATCCAAAATTGTGTGGCACATGTAACGGTGGATGCTGGATGAATTTCCGCTGAGGTGTTGCTCTCAGTGTATCATTGATGGGAGAAGAGGATAGCCTTGACTATTCAAATCAGGTACATGACATTTAAACACAGATTTGGATTCCTCATCAACTTCTCCATCAGATACATGTGTCTCATGCACCCATCCCATTTGAAAATATCAACCTAGTTCCAAGACAATGGCTTTCAAAATGGCCACCATGTTGGACACCCCACACAGGATGGTGACCAAAAGCACCGTTCTCTATTTACTCAGGTGTCTCCATACCTTCGGACCACCCTGTATGTTTGAAAGCATTCTTACTCTTCAGAATTTTTTTCAACACCTTCATAAAACTTTTGCACAGTACCTTTTATGATGATGACCCAAGTATTTATGCAAAAAAAGTGATCAACCCTTGGAGGTAGATAGATGTCACTGGCAATCTTTTGGGCAGTTTTTTCTTGCATTATTGGCTATGGATTTCTCATTAGTCCATTTGTTTGTCTCATAATACCTTATGGGCCACCATCAAGATGTTATAGAACTTCACCAGAGGCAAGTTTATCTATGGTTTATCTATGGGTTGCATCATTGACTGTTGAGTAGATACATTAACTTTCAGACACCTACTAGTGAAAAAGGATCCGGGTAAGGGATGTTTAAAAGTCTACATTAGGGTGAAAGCTGTCCATCGGCATGGCTAACGGAAGTTGAACTCACAGAATTATTCCAGAGACTTTTCCCTGATATCATACAACCCTTTTAGAACGCGGTTGTCCGCGTGAGGGTCTATATTTAAAAATGGAGCCAAATCTGTTAAAGCAATAAAAGCAGTGGTACTTATCCATCCTCTGCCCCAGCAATTCAGCTCTGCCATCCCTTCAGTCTTTGTTTCAGAATGGGTACCACCGGACCGCTGTTCTCTTGGCATCAGGACCCATGATCCTAGAAGAACAAGACCTGACAGCAGCAGCCTCTGGCAGTCAAGTGGAAGCTGTTCCTTTAAGAAAGACTGGAAGGACCACGGGGCTAGAGTGCTGGATCACCAGGGAAATAGGACAGGGACGTACAACTGCTTTCATAATGATTTGGCTCTGTTTTTACAATGTGGTCTACCATCCCGACAACCTCCATAATGGTCGGAGCTCATGCATTTGAAAAGTACCTGGCTAGTGAAAATAAGCCATAATGTGTAATAAATGTATATAACACTGAGTCTGCAGTAAGCCGGTAGCACTGGCAAAAAAAAAAAAAATATTATAGAAGAAATGTATAATTATAATATTATGACTGGAGAGAAATAACTACATTTTACCTGTTGTCATTCACGAAGTCTCTTTGTTGGTTCATCGAGTATTCAGTATCATGAGAGTACATACTTTCATTCATGGAACCCTCCATAGGTCGAGCATAGGTCGAGGTTTGTTCATTCATGGACCCCTGCATGCTGCGTACATCCCTTTGGTACATTCGCTCATTCATGAGCCCCTCCATGGGTCGTGTATCTCTTAGGGACATACGTTCATTCATGAAACCTTCTCTTGAATGCATTTGATCATTCCCAGTCCCTTCCACTGCTCGATCAATCCTTGGATGCATTCTTGCACTCATGGGTCCCTCCATGGATCTTGCATCTCTGGAAGTCATCATTTCTGGACGGTTTAAGGCTCTTTGGGGTAGTCTATCATTCATAGAATTTCCCATAGCCTGTTCCTCCCTTGGGTTCAATCTATCAGTCAAAGGAAGGTCCATGAGTCTTGCAACTCTTGGCTGCATCCGTTCATTTGTCGAAGCCTCCATTTGTCGGGGATCCCTATAATTCATTTGATTATTCACTGGGCCTTCCATGAACTGTGCATCCCTGGACTGTATCCTTTCATTCATTGGTCCACTCATGGTCCTCACTTCCTGTGGGTGCATTAGGTTTCTAATACCTTGGGGAAATCTTTCATTTACAGACCCTTCCGTAAACCTCGCATCTCTTGACTGCATTCGTTCGTGTATAGGACCTTCCATTCCTCGTCTATCTCTTTGGTTTATTGTTTCATTCATAGGCTCATTTACAAATTGTGTATTCCTGGCATTAATTCTATCATTCATAGGACCTTCTAGGGTTCTTACACTTCTTGAATGCATCCTTTCCGTAATAAGACCTTTCAAAGAATGGATCATTTCCCTTTCTCTCGGGTTAAACCTCTGATTTTCGCTTTCCATGCTTTGAAGCTCCTGGCGGCGCAAGCGCTCTTTAAAATCTAGACCACTGTTTGAAGACCGCATTCTGCTTTCGGCTTCTAGGTCATCGTATTCGTCATCGTTCATTTCTTCAGATGGCATATTATAGGACAACGACTCATCATATTCATGAAAGCCTTGCACTGGGCTCTGCTGTCCTCTCATTCTATCATCGTAACCCATCTGTTCTTGCTGCATCCCACGAGGCCTTTGCATGTCTCTAGGTCCGTAATTATCTCGAATATCCATGAGAGGCCTTGGTTCAGAACCATGAAAGTCTTGTCTGTTTTCTAGTCCAGAACTGAATCTGCCATCTGGATTGAAATCAACTGGCCTCCGAAACCGTTCAGGGGCATTCATACGTTCTGGCATATTGGAAGGGAAACTTCGACGTTCCATTGGCGAGCGGAGATCAACATCATCACTCATATCCCCGAGTGGTAACCTCCCTCGAAATGCAGACCTCAAGTTGAAAAATAGTCTGTCGTCATCTTGATATTCATCTGACCGAGCTCTCATAAGGGGTAACGGTCTCCTATCACGAGCATCAAAATCTGCATATTCATTTCCTGGAATAAGCTCCAGTAATGACTTGATGGTGTCATCGCGTTGTCCTCGACCCCTGCAAGAAGTATCACGTTAAAGGAGATATGCAAACATCTTGTACATCTGAATACTACTTGTTAATCCTATTAAGCCTTTACGTAAAACTAAGTTAACATCCCTGGCAGTTTTAAAAAGAGCCAGGCATGGGGAAAAGTGTCAGCCGGGCTGCTTTCCTCCAGCTCAGTGTGATTATATGCAAATAGAAATAAACCCCATAGTCAAGCCGGAGGGCAGCTGCCCAGGGAACACTTCTCCCCGTGCCCGACTCCTTTCAAGATAACACAGAGACTTTATTAAGACTGACGTTTGCTTAAATACGATGCGACAAAGAGTTGTGCCCAAGAAAATGAATCTATGCAAACTATGAGTTGGAAAAGATTTGCACCCTAATTTCTACCAATTTATGGTGTAAATTATAGTTTGTCGAGTTGTTGGAGGCGCCTTCCCTTCCTCCGAGCCCTGGCAAAGAGTGGCAAATAGTCTAAAATTGAATCTAGTCACAAAGTTTTGTGCAAAATAGGTGTGTGTCAAAATATGAGACCTTTTCTACAGTAGAAAACTGAAGCAATTTGCATCAAATAGGGGGGCGGACTAGTAACATAGTATGTAAGGACGAAAAAAGACATGTCCATCCAGTTCAGCCTATTACCCCCCCAATGTTGTTTCAAAGGAAGGCAAAAAAATCCCCAATGAAGTCAAAGCTAATTTTACCCATTTAGGGCTGCCTGTCCATGGGCACTGTGATATCCCGCGGTGGAGCCAGCAGACGGATCTCCGCTGTGAGCCTATCTGAAGAGATAGGCTGACCGCGGAGAATCGCGGCGATTTGCAGCATGCTGCGATTTGCTGGCCGTCGGCGGTAAATCGCTATGATTCTCCGCTCGTGGACAGGGGGGCTGCGCTTTCCATAGCAACGCTATGGAAAGCATGCACTGCGTTCCCTGCGGCCGGATTATCGCTGCGGGGAACGCAATGCAAAAACGCCAGTGGACAGGCAGCCTAAGGAAAAAAAAAAGTCCTACCCGCCTCCAGCCTGGCAATCGGAATAATTATTTGCTAGAAGCTAGCTTGTTGCAGTTCCCTGTTGCCTGACGTTGGGGTAGCATGAACTGATATAGTAAATATCTGCAAGCTTGGGGAGTTGACAATAAGCCATATGCCATTATTAAGGTGTGTCATGCCAACAATTCCTTCAGGCCCTAAACTGTATTTGCCGATTTCCTACAGGGCCACATGCACATTACAACATCAGCTGACTTTTGTTTAATGTGTATGGGGCCCTCCTGTCTACTGCACAGTGGCAAATGTTAGGCCTCCCTCACACTGATGTTTTTGTACAGTGTTTAGCGCTGCCTTTTCAGAGCAGCACTGAACACTGTACAACGCTCCCATTCATGTGGGTGGGATTTCAACTTACCCGAATATACCACTCTACACGTTCGGCTGAGCCCAGCACAACAGAAGACAAGCGGTGCAAAAGTTTTCATTAAACACTATTGAAAAACTAACTGTCAGCCCAAAATCACGCATGTAAGTGAAAAGAAGTTTTGCCCTCAAAAGGTGTCCATCGTTTTGAAGTCTGCTGAATTTTGCCAGCATTTAACAACATGGGAGTTAACTGCAGAATGAAAGCGTTAATAATCCTTCTAATGGGTTATGAAACAGATCCCTTTATAAAATCAGTATACTCTAGTAGTAAGGTGTTACAATTCTTCCAGGTCATCGGAGTGAAAACTGCTGCTACGATCAAAGACTCTGCCTGTTAGCAGCAAGGCTTGTAGACACTCACCTGGACAGATCATCATTGCTGGATCGATTTTCTAAGTCTCTTATTTCGTCAATGGTCGGAGGCAAGTCTATACCGACATTGCTAAGTAATAAGCAAATATAAAAACAGCATAAAAATACTAAGACGAAACGGCTACAGAATTAAACATTGAAGAAATAACCTTTAATGCTACTATGTGTTTAGAAGCCATTAAACAGGTCCCCTCTCCTAACAAGAACGATTAACACTATAACGGATCCTGATGGATCCCATAACCAAGTGACTAAAGACCGCCTGGCGCTGGTGGAATCTGCCATACGACGGATCTGGCACGGAGTCATGGTTTCCAAACAGAAACCACAAGGCAGATATGAACAAAGCCTTAGAAGGGGTTGGAAAAACATGGCTGCTTTCTTCCAGAAACAGCACCACAACTGTTCATGTGTTGTGTTTGGAATTGCAGCTCAGCTCCATTGAAGTAAATGGAGTTGAGCGCTATACCACGCACAACCTGTGGACAGGTGTGGCGATATTTCTGGAAGACCGTAGTTGCGTTTTTCCAGTCCTGGACCGTGTCAAGTGGCATACGCGCAGCAAATCCACTACTAAAACTAAAGGTGCATTTAGACTGAAAGATGATTGCTCAAACAGCAGTTTGAGTGACAGTTTTGAGCGATCACCTTTGCATAACTCTAAAGTAGTTAATTAGCTACTTAAAAAGTTCTAAATGCAGGCGGAGCGGGACACCGCTGATTGCGAGAACAAAGCAGCTGTTTGCGTATACAAAACAGCCGCTTTCTTCTCGCAGTTATCAGCGGTGTCCCGCTGAGTTGATAGCGTACCTGCTGTTTCTCAGAGCTAGCAGCTCCTTTGTTCTCAGAGCTTTCAGCTGATATCTGGCTGGGAAGTCCCAGTCGGATACCAGCTAAAAGAACACTATCAGCGCCGCCCGCTGAGAAAAATCAACGTGCGTCGCCGATAAGTCATCGTTGAATTCTAGCTTGCTAGAAATCAACAATGAACGAATAGTGCACGAACAGTGCATTTAGATGCAACGATTATTCCTCAAAAGATGGCTTTTGAGCACATTTTGAGCGATAATCGTTGTGCCTAAATGGGCCTTAACTTACTGTGGATTTAAATTTGGCACTGCAGGTCCATTTCCGCAGTATTTGGAAGAGACTTTGAATATCTTACCCACATGGAAAATCCGCATCAAATCTGCCCCCTGTGAACATAGCCTTAAAGGGGTTATCCAGGCTGCTCCAATCCCTGTATAATGGCCGTCGCAGCTCTCATTGATATCAATGGGAGCTGCACTTATGATTACACGTGTAAATCTACCCTACCCTGTGCACAGTAATACAAAGCTATGCTGAATACCTTCGAGGAGCTCCTTTCACAATATCTTCAATGTAGACCGTCCCTTCGATTGGGTGGCCTCGAGCCTGGGAAAATGCTTCCAGAGAAGAAAAAAAAAGTTTGTTATTTTCACCTTTTTACCAGCATATACAAGTAAATAAATATACATACAAATATATCTGTAGACTTACAACATAGTGCATGCAATGGTCTCCATCCATCAACATCAATTAGGTACCTGATTATAGCAAATGGGAAATAGTATTGAGATATGAGGCGGAATAAGCTATAAAGCTACAGTCGGTATTGGCGCATCTTGTCTCCACCGGAACTAGGGGTAGAGATATAGGTTGGGCTGAGTCACTGAAAGGGAAGGTGCCGGTGACGCCCCCATCAGTGGATTGGCTGTTAATATTCCAGCTGTGTTAGCCATTACTTCCGAATAGAAACACCCTCCCCATCCCGCAGCCGTCACCGCCGCCATGGACTTCCATCTAGCCATGGAGAGAGCAGCCCGGCTTTAGTGGCGCAGGAAGACGACAGAAGCAGATATGGCTTTCGGAGTAGCAGCGCAGGAGGACAACCAGAGCAGAGATGGCTTCTGCAGCGCAGGAGGAGGACTGGAGCACATATTCCTGCGACGATGCCACTGCGGCTGCGGAGACTGACAGCGCAGGAGCCAGGAGCAAACAAGGGAGACCGTCAAGACCCGGGAGGCCAAAAGTGACAGGAGCCGTGAGAGGAGACAGGAGGACAAGGGAGAGCGGTGGGAGGGGGAAATCATGCAATCATGTCGGGGACAAGTAACATGAGGAGAGAGTGAATCCATTGTTGTGGCCGTCAACAGCCCCTACCCTAGAACTCCGCCCGGCCAACCCATGTCTCCACCCCTAGCTCCGGTGGAGACGAGATGCACCAGTACCGCTACAGTCTTCTGCTGTGAGCTCTGCATACACCTTACCTGCATATAAGATATCCTGATCTGTTGATTCCAGTTGTACAATGAACACCAATGAGTTTATCTAGTGGAAGATAATAAAGAAAAAAGTGATTTACAGCATTTTAGCAGGACTCCGCAATTGATGACCTATCCTTAGGATAGGTCACATTAATGGGGGTCCGACTACGGGCACCACCAATCAACTGTTTGAAGTGGGCATAAAGCTCAGGCGAGCGCGGTGGTTCCTTCCTTGGCCTGTGATGCCATGTTTATTGGCCACATGAACCTTCTGCAGTTCTGTCCGATTCAAATGAATGAGATTGAGGCAATAGCAGGGGCAGCCTTTGCAAAATGTATGCCACAGCGTTTGCTAGAGCACAGTACCACCTTCAAACAGCTGATGCCTTGGACTGAAAACCTCCTACCAATCTGATATTGATGAGCTGTCCTAAGGATAGGTCATCAATATAAAAGTTTCGAAAAACCCCTTAAAAAGAGGGATTCTGGTAAGAGAATAGAGCATAATCGGGGCATTTATATTCTTTGTGGGTACTCTCTGAAAACTTGAGCAACTTTTACAACTTTAATCATAAAACTTCCTAATTTGCATATAGTATCCAGACGCTCTTCAGCACTTCTCAGGAAGTAAAGGAGAGCATGTTTGGGCTCAAACAGGTATTTCATTAGAATTCCCCAATATCTCCATTGGTAAACTAGTTTTCACTATTCTTAGCCGCTCTTTCTCCCTTACAGCACACACACGGGGTGCACAGTATCCATTGCAGCCCCAAGTGAGTTGGTAGCTCTGCATTGCAGACTAAATTCTGGAGCAACGATAACCATACTTCATTATAATAATTGCTGTCATTTCAGGACAGACTCTGCAGCAGCTACGGATCAATCACTTTGCAAAGGAGAAGCAAAGGGAAGCAATGTAGATTGTGAAAGTTTTCTAATCAAACTTTGCAGCCCTAATATTCTTACCATTATCAGAATTAGCAGCCAGAAATTTCCAAGCAACCCTCTTGAACTGGTGAATAGTGGCGTCATCTGGAATTTTGAGTCCGGCTGTGTGCAGTTTCACATACTGCACGCTTTTCGGTAAATCCTGTATGAAAAGGGAACATAAATGATCACAGAGCAGTTCCTTAAAGGAGTTGTACTAAAATGGAGTTTTATCACCTATCCACAGGACATGTGACAAGGTCTAAATGCTGGGTGTCTCACTGCCGAGACCCCTAACCGATCCCGAGAATGGCGGTCCTGTGTCCCTTAACGGCAGGCCCACAGTGATGAGAAATTTAAATGGAGCGGCAGACGCCGTTCAATTTAATCTCCTAACTGGGTGCAGTGAGGAGGAAAGGGGGGGACACACATACCCCATTCCTGGGATCCTGTGGAAAGCTGATTAATACTGATTTTGGTACAACCCTGTAAAGTGTTCCACTGATAGAGATATAGTTCCTCTTGCCTTGGTGGTGTAGTAACGTTCAGTGTTTGTCAAGTCTACGATAAGTCCCAGCTCTTCATTTTGGGAGCGGATTGCGGAAATTAAATCTTTAGGGGTGAACTTCTGGTTCTGAGTTACACGCTGATTAGTGACCTGTAAGGAAGACACATGGCATTTAGAACTGCTCTCCTCACAGCGTGAAAGGGCACAAACTAAAATTCAACATTATATGGTAAAAGGCATCATGTGGAAAATTAGGATGTTTCAGCTAAAACATTACTTGATTTACCCTCAACATACACATTCAGACCCTACGAAAGTGGAAGGGGTGAATGCTTGTTATATGACTCACTTTCCATCAGACACCAAGAGTGTGTCATAGCAACCCATACACAATATGCTGACCGCGAGATAGCGGTCGGCTCAACAAAAGGGGGCAGGAAAAAAGGTGCTGCCAGAGGCGTCCGACAGCAGATAAAGTACATGTTTTGCTGCAGCGGCTACTTAAATCTGAAGCTTTATCCAGGTCTGTGCAGTGTTCCCACACTATGTTTGCCATTACCTTATACCTTACAATTTAAAGCGATTTTCCAGTCCTGGACAAACATAAGATGGCCGCACCGCTTCTCTGACTACCTGATGCATACTAATATGTATCAGTAGTCTAAGTCACTACACGCTGCTCTGACTGGCCAATCAAACTGGTGTAGTGTCTTAAGCCCCATTTACACTCAACGACATCGCTCAAGATTAATTCAAACGATGGCTTTTGAGCGATAATCGTTGCGTGTAAATGCTTCCATCTTTCACTCTTCGGCTGAAAGATGATTTTTAGGTGAGCATAAAATCCATTGTTCAGCCGGAGAGATAGCAGGGACCGCACACTGTGTTCTTCACTGGAACAGCTGATTACATTGTATTCCGCTGAAAACCCTTGCAAAGATAATGCAGCTGAGTGCAAACTCCAGACCACATGCTGGGGTTTGCAAACAGCTGTTGGAGGCTCATTTACATGCCAATGAAGCTGATAAAGTGCTAATGGGCATTAGTGCCCATTAGTACTTTATGCAAAATAATCGCTAGAACTGTCAATCTTTCAATCATTTGAAAGATTGTCTTTGTGTGTAAATGAGCCTTTAGACTAATAAAGCATATTAATGCACAGTGTGCAGAAGGTAGTCCGAGAAGCGGTGCGGCCATCTATGTTTGTCCAAGACCGTAGGGTCACTTTAACAGTTACCAAAGGAACAAACTACTGTATTTCAATGAACATGCCACCTACTGTGCATTGATAATTTAGTTATTCTTACCCCTTTCAGTGGTACTTTGAATGCAATAAACCGTGACCCGGGCACCCGCTGCCCAACCGCTGTCAAAGAGCGCCATCTGTATTAAAAAAAAAAAAAAAAAAAGGGAATTTAGCATTACAGCAACATACTGCTTGTACTTTCTCTGATTGTGTAGCACAAAATACATTGCCCTGCCAAACTAAATAGAAAGTCTCATCTAATACAAGGTTGAAACTGATGACTGTGGAACACCCTACACCCTCTGAGGTGCGCAGTGACTGAACATTTCCAGACATATCTAAAACCAGGTCTTCAAAACAAGGCTACATCTAGTTGGCTTAATGTAGGATACGCCATTCTCACAAATCAAGCCTTCCAAGAAACCACTAATGTCCTTCTAGAACTGCACAGTGAATGTCTACGCAATAGAAGCTACATAAACCTAATGGGTTACATGCACAGGTTGAGTCCATTGGACCGGAGGTAGAGCAGGGGATTTTTAGACCTATGTGTTCTACATGTGTTGTTCTATGATCGAGATTGTATGCCCATTTACACGCAACGATTATCGCCTAAAATTCGTTCAAACGATCGCAGATGAGCAATAATCGTTGCTTGTCAACACGCATATCGTGCACTTTTCATCTGAACAATGATTTTAGGGTGAGCCTAAAATCCATCGTTCAGCCGCAGAGAGATAAAGTATCTCTCAACAGACCGCACTCTGTGTTCTCAGCAGGAGTCAGGAGATCACATTGTATTCTGCCGGCAGCTCGTGCGAGAACAATGCTGCTGTGTGCAGAGGCCACCCCAAACAGCTCCCAGAAGCCCCTTTACACGCAAATGAAGATGATAAAGTGTTAATGAACATTAGTGTCCATTATCACTTTATGCAAAATGATTGCTAAAAACTTTCACTGGTTTGAAAGATTGTCTTTGCGTGCAAAAGGGCCTTAAGGCTGTAGTCTGTGCGGGTGTGTGTGTGTGGGGGGGAAATAAATAAATCAGACAACCAAACTCTGCACCGATCATTAGAACAGGGGTCCGGGATTCCCGAATGAATGGAGCAGTGGCTACATGTGCACACTACCACACCTTTCATTGCAATGGGAATTCTAGAGAAGGTTTAACACTTGTATTATGCTATCTCTGGCAGCCAGCGATTGTATACCAAGCCCTTATCATGTGGATTTTTTTTTCTTATGGGACTACCCCTTTAAGCCAGTAAAAATAAGCAAAGCTTTTCAGAAAATGAAGACCCCCATCTACTCTTCCTTGCAACAATCTACTGTTCCTAGCAAAAGGTAAAACTGAGCGGCAAAACTGGAAGCACATTATGGGCAGAGACTACCATGCACAACCTAAACAGTCACTTGACTCTGAAGCAGTGGAAACATATAATGTTACCCTAAATATAGTCTAGGTCTCTTTAAATTTATGAACCTCTGCTACCACCATTCCCTTCCTCAAAACAGGTACGGAGCCATCGTCAACAATTCCTACTGGAGAAGGCTAACGGTCAGCTTCCTATAACATACTTATGTGCGAAGAGGAAACATTGTGAAGGACACATCTACGGATACTACCAACCACAACACAAGCTCTATTGTGTATTGTCATGGACCGGGGCAATCAGAAATTACATTCTGCATGTTGAAAGTTACTGGGCAACATTCTTGCAAAAAACTGAAGAAACTCAGTCTCCAACTCAAGTCATTATGTTTATTAGGTGCTGGAAATACATTGTTCTAACTAAAGTTGGTTACAATATGAATAGTTCTGGGAATTTCCAATCTTTGGGGTCTTTCGGCTTTTCTTCACTGGTATGTCCATGATATTTGTAAATATTCTTACAACTTGATGTGGTCATCCGCTTCGGCTTCTCCCCTTCAACTTATCTCCAATGAGCCAATTTTTAAAGTGAACTAGATCTTCTCAAAAATATCCAAAAATAAGACATAGTTCTGGTGTGATCGAGGAGCTACACGTTTACTTTCTTTGATGTCCGCTATAGTCCGAAAGATCTTTACCGACAACACAGTTCAAAGATATAGATCATTTTCTTTACACCCATGCCTATAAGTGCAGAACTCTGATCTCAGCTCATCAGTTGGTCAGCTCTTCACCGGCCAGCGGTCACCCTGCAGCACCTGTGGTTAGATCATAAATTTTGATGAGCTGGAATCTCTCTTCAATACAAGTTCTCACATATATTGACCCGCAGACTAGGGTTGATAAATGAATGCAGAATTTAGCAAGTCACTTGATATCAGGGTTGATAGGGGGAATTTGTTTTTTTTTGTAATATACTGACTAAATATAAAGCACCTAGGCAGACCCCTTCACGTGTTTTTTCACTGAGGAGGGGCTTCTTTCTGGCCACTCTACGATCAAGCCCAGATTGGTGGAGGCTGCAGTGATGGTTGACCTTCTGGAAGTTTCTCCCATCTGCACACAGCATATGCAGAGCTCAGCTAATGACCATTGGGTTTTTCGTCAGCTCTCTTACTATGGTCCTTCTCCTCCAATTACTTAGTTTGTTGGCTTGGCCAGTCTTCGTTGTTCCAGACTTTCCTCTTAAGAGTTATGGAGGTTGCTGGGCTCTTGGGAACCTTCAGTGCAGCAGAAACTATTTTGTAGCCTTCTCCAGATCTGTGCCTCTACAGAACCCTGTCCCTGAACTCTACAGGTAGTTCTTTCCTCCTCATGGCTTGGCTCTGATCTGCATTGTGAGCAATGAGACCTTATATAGACAAGGTGCGTCTTTTAAAGTTATGTCCAATGAACTGAATTTACCCCAGGTGACTCAAATCAAGGTTTAAAACCTCTCCAAGATGATCAAGAGAAACTGAAGGTCCCAGAGCTAAATTTCAAGTGTCATATCAGAGGGTGTGAATACTTAGGTCAATGCAAAATGTTTTTTTTTGTTTTTTAAAGATTTCCAACACTCTGTTAATTATGAGGCACTGAAAGGCTGAAGACATTCCAAATGCATTGTACATCCCCAGGAATACGAGTGTTAAACAATGAAGTTCTTCTATCTCTGACATTTGGCATTTTGCTGGTAAAGCTCCGACTGAAATAGTTTAAAGCTTGCCGTCAACCATTAGGGCATCCATAGTGAATGTAATGTTTCCATGCTATCCTGCTCTTGAAATCCCCTCTTCTTGCAGTATTACCAGTAGTAGCAAAGATGAATCATATGAGATCATTACATCTCTTTATTGGCCCCTTTTAGTGTTTTTGAGTTTTTCTTTTTCCAATCACGGCACACACAAAAGGTATGACATTTTTCCACCATTGTTATAGGACTTCAAAAAACACATTTCAAAATACAAAAAAGTGCCCCCAAACTGCTTGAAAAACACAGTTTTCAGAAGTGTTTTAATAAAATGTAAAAACTTCATGGAATTCCAAGCAGAAAGATGCAATGTAACGATGGGTGCCGTATGACTCCTCTCTAAGGAGCTAGAACACAGTCACCTGCTTACTCGGTTATGTTACACCTTGTTAAATAATTCTTTGTACATAAGTTGAGTAACTCTGCAAATATTGTTACCGTTTTTACGTTTCTCGTTAACTTAAAAAAAAAACAAATTGCAAGGTAATATTTGTTAGATACATGATTGAAAGGGGTTGGAGAAGGTTCTATCAGGACACATTCAGCAAAGACTTGACGTTTCTGGGACTACGACAATCCAATTAGGTGGTACAGCAGTACCTACTTCAATTGGGACAGCGGTGAGGGTTCATGAGAAGGTACCAACCAATCATTCATTTTTGGGCGTAGTTTTTCATAAAAGAACTCTGAAATGGTTGTAATCACTTAACAACCCCGTTTTCTAACACAAAGGCATCTCCATTGCGGGAGAACATTTTACTGGATGCAGAACTTGGAGAATCTCTAATATACAGGGAGCCCGAGGGGAGGACCCGGTTTCGATAGCTCTAACAGAACATAAGTAATGCTGTCACAACTTCTCTTCTTATAGTCACCACCTTATGTGGTAAAATAATCCTTTTATAAGAGACAAATGGACAGGGGCTATCTTCATATCGCAACCCTTTTTTACTCTCAAAGAGTAGAAGTAGGTGCTAATCCTATCATTTTTTTAGTAAATTAAACCTAATCGCTCTATAAAATTAAAAGTTTTGGTTTTAAAAAAGACTTTACAGAATTATAAAAGCAGTATAAAAAAAAAAAAAAACCCCGCTGTGGACGCCCTGCAGCTCCCCGATTTTCCTGGTCTCTGTTGACAGCAGGAGTCAGGTGACCACCGTATGCCAGTCAGAGGCCACAGAGTCACCACCCACTCTTCTAGCATCAGCACTCACATTGTGAGCGCCAGGAGTTATGAAACGTGAGACTGCAGTGTCTGATTGGCAGGCAGCGGTCACCTGACTTATGTCAGAGGCGTTGAAAAGAGCAGGATTTCAGTGCTGGATCACCGGGGCTATTGTTTTTAGTGATTTGGCTCTAAATTTAATAAGTGAATTTCTAATGGACAACCCCTTTATGGCTGGCATCTAACATGGTGGTCTTAGTAAGTTCCCCCCAAATACAGGAGCCGTCAGTCGATAATCCGGGCCGGTAGAGGCCAGCACTGCTCCGGAGTCCCGCGCCCTTCTGAGTCAAACTTCAAAGTATATTTATTCTGAAATGCCACAGCGTTTCAGAATACAACACACATTGGCGCAGTGTGCCTACCTGTCCCGCGTTCATGCTGCCATCGGTTTGGGCAGCATGAATATGCTGACAGGTCCTCTTTAAATTGACCCATTAACAGGTTTTTGGAGAGTCGGAGGAAACTGGAGTAGCGAGAGCACACAAACAAGTGGGAAACATACAAACTCCATGCAGATGTAAACGCTTGGTCAGATTTGGACCCAGAACCCCAGCGGTACAAGGCAACAGTGACTTCTGTGCTTCACATGTAGAATGCAAATATTGACTAAACCAGATATGCCAGGAGAGGTAAAAGATCCTCTTTAGAGGGTACACCGCCATTGCTTGCTGTAAGGTTTTACTTTGCAATATAACCGAATCCTTCTAATTCCTTTTTGAGCTTATCCCCCTCTGCAATTTTCAGAAAACCTCCAGCGGGAGACAGAACTGCAAGCCTTGTTTCCTGGGCATCCATACAAAGTAGACCATCTCAGTGCAGATGCGGTGATACTTTAAGGTACTTTACAGTAGAAGCTTGCTTTTCAGTTCCAGTAGGCATCTTTCGGAGAGCTAAAGTGGATAATAAACTGTGTGGCACAAGTAAACCTGACCAAAGCCCAACATGGAGGTCTCTGTACCTGCATCTTAACTCTCCACTGATGAGACCGTCTGACATTTATAGAGGTTCACTTTTTAGAAGTCTGAAGTAATTCAAGAGAATATTGGGCATCGTATCAAAACTGCCCTCGTTGGCCACTGCAACCACCGTAAGGCCTTAGCAGAGCAGTCAATACTCATGTGCCGAAAGTCATGGGATAGCAGTATGAATGGTACACCCACTCCTGTATAAGTTATGAGGTGTTATCGTGTCAGTAAGGTTAACAATGGCAAGGGGACATAAAGTTCGAACAAAACTTGATAGTGGGCGCCAGACGGATGGGACACTCCTTTTCTGACATTAGGCGGGCATTTAACATTCCTCAATGCAGTGTTGTGTGTGCTGGGAATACATCCTTGATGGCAGAAGCAACCCACAGTGGTCCCCCATGAGTGCATAGTGATCGCGAACTTCAGCGTCTGGCTAGAATTGTCCATGCGACTAAACGAGCGACTCCAGCAGAAATCACATCGAAATTCAATGTAGGAGGACCCACTTGCATATCCCGCAGGTCAGTGCAGCGTTCTTTAGCTTCCATGGGATATAGATGACCCGCCAGAGTGCCTCTGTTAACACCACAATAAACACAACACAGTGCCCCACCTGGGCTTGTCAGCCCGCTAACTGGACCCTAAAGGACTGGCAGCATGCAGCGTGGTCCGAGTAGTCATGGTACCAATTGTTCTAGAATGATGGTAGGGTTTTTGTGTGGCGTAGACCCCATGAAGCCACGGGTGGCGATTCCATACTGGTGTGGGGTGTGTTCTCATGGCATGGGTCCACCTAAACATCATTGAACGGTGCCTGCTGAGTTTCACTGCTTGATAACCATTTGCAGCCCTTCAGGGACTTCATGTACCCCCACAATGATGGGATATTCAAGCTGGATACTGTCCCAAGTCTAGAATCGGTTCACCTGACATGAGCCCAATCGAGTAGTTATGGGATGTGGTGGAGAGGCCGATTCACATAGAGCTGTGGGTGGCTACCCAGATGGGATCTCTCAACATTTCTGCAGTTGTCTTCCATTTACTTGTGGAATCAATGGCATGGTGAGTACCTGCACAATATTCATTTCTATCCAATGACTTTTGGCATGTTAGTATATAGAGTACCATTTATGCAGTATGTTCTGCCAGCATGCTATAGAGCAGGAGGAGCTGAACAGATAAACAGGGTTGTGTTATCCTTTAATTCCTACTCTAAGCATAGGAGTCCAGTGGGTAGTCTCATCTATGCCTGTATGCAATTTATAAAGAGAATGCTGTCAATCACCGACTAGGACCACCCACTGGACTTCGAAGCATAGAACATGCAAGTGTTTAAATGAGTAAAGGATAAGTTAGGGTATATGCATACGGACGTTTAAAAAGTGGTGCCTGAAATTCTCAGGCAGTGCTATGATGGAAGGCATGTCGGCGTACTGTGCTATGTGTGGTACATCGCCCATTGGTACATGTTATATTTGACTACGAATAGGACACATTGCACTATTTGTCCCAAGGTAAACGCCATGTGAATACATCCATTCAAATAAATGGGGCCATCCTAGTTGGTTTTTGAACTGAAAATCGTACAGAAAAAAAAAAAAATCTGTTCAGCTACTTCTGCTCTAGAACGCGTTGCCTACAGATCACACCCTGTATTCAGTATTACAGGCTCCCAGTAACGATATGAAAGCCACATATTGATTGGTCGCTATCAGCGTTAAGTTCCATTAACATCACAGTTTTTGTTCATGTTCAGCATACACCCCAGAAAAGCTCCCAACAAAGATTAAAACCTGAGCATAAGGGTCCATTAGACAGATGAAGGCCAAAAGAGGGTCCTTTCTCTGCCATCTGACCAGGAAATGAAAGTATATTGAATTGAGAGAAAAAAAAAAGAATAAAATTTACAATTTTTTTTAATATGGGGCCAAATGAGTGGTGGATACCACCATATGGCATCCGTAAAACTCACAAGTCCTGAGCTTTTCATAACGCATCTGTTAAAGAAGAACAGCCCAGATAAAGTCAGCAAGGATTACTGCATGCCTTTGCAGCTGTGGTCCTGCTGACTATCCCCATACTTCCCCTCCCTTTGGCCAGACGAGTTCCTAGATTGGGCTCTTGCTGAGGCCAATGTGTCAACTGGGTGATCCCCACTGCTCACTCAACACCGGATGAAGTCCAACTACCAACAGAGTCCAAAGTCACCTATGAGAGTGACCAGTGGGGACCAACCAGTTGAGACATTAAATGGCACTAGGAGTCGGATCTAAGAGGAGCTTAGATCCGTGTAAAGGAAGTGGCTGGAGTCACTTGAGCTGCTGAGGTATAAAGCTAATCCTTCCGATTTCAAGGTTAGCTTTTCCGGTTCGTTTAAGGGGTAGCGAAGAAGAACAAAACCGAACACAATAAGGTTTTGAAGGATTTTATTACCAAAAACTACAGATTTTTCACATTGTTTGCTCTGAAGTAGATTTCAGTGATGAAACAAGGTTAGTTATGCAACCGGCACTCATCACTTGATTGTTTCATAACCACTTCAATACACGAGCTCTGATTTTTCGGTGGCGATAGCAACTTTGTATGCACTTTTCTTCTAAACTGTTCCTATACGGCAACGCATACCACATAAATCTACGCCAAAAGGACACTTCAGGCGTACGACAGGTCAATAGGTACCTATAGCTACCCAAAGTATGTGTTAGAAGTACTCCCTAGTATACATGCCACATTTAAAGCCAAAGCATGATGTGAACACAGCCATACGCGGCTTGCGCTGTCCAGGGGTTCTGTCATAAATACTGGGGAAAAATAAAGATAGCGCAGCATGCCGCTACTTCTTCCGGTAAAACCCCCACTGGCTGGAATTCATTGTAGTCAATGGGTTCTGTCAGGTGCCGCCAATTTCCATCATTTTGACAGATCAGGCGGCCTTTTTATTTTCGTCATTCTACTCGATAACAGGTCAGAAACACTGTTTTCTCCTTAGGGAGAGTACCTAGACGGTGAGGGAGGAGACTCAAAAGGCCATGCACGCTCCTCTGGGTAATATGCAAATAAGGGAGATTGAGGTATTATTCCATCTTCCTTATTTGAATACTCCATAACAGAAAAATGGGAGATGTGAATACAGAGCAACGTTGCTAATACAGACCGTGTTTCCATTTTGTAATATTCAGAAACAAATATAGAAAAGAAAAAAAAAAGTCTTGCACACCAAACAATTTCTTAACTTAATAAATATCAGCACGTTTCCCACACTAGAGCTTTTGCCTCATTTTACAAAAAAAATAATTTTTTTTTAAATGCCATTTTGTGATTGGACACTGCTGTCCCTTGTCTCACGCTGTCAGTGCAGCCTGCACTATATAGGGGTGCGCTCCCTGCAGGCCTAGCTTGTGGTCGGTCATATAACCCTCCTACAGAGCGGGTCTACACCTTTTTATGCATTCATTTTCAGCATGTGTGCGGTTCGTTTGTACTTCGTCTCCCTATCATTCGCAGGTGGATTTGTGGTAATTTATGCTATGGCACTTTGCTTTGATGTAGATTTTTTTTTTGTGCGTCACTGGTTTGTATTTTTCTATTTCGAGGATGTATCCACGTTCAAACTTGCACTCTGTTCACATCTGTGTTGCAGCCTCCATAGCAGATCTGGTCAAAAATATCAGACAAAGCAGTAAAATGCTGGGCAGCAGGACAGAAACCTGACGGATCCCACTGCTCAATGGGGGAGGTCAGACGCTCTTCGACTCCATGATATGGCACTTCTATGATTTTCATTGATCAGCTCCTACAATGGTGCCAAACTATGAAAACTTAAGGATGTGAACAGAGCCAAACCCCAATACTGGATGACCAACGGGGTGGGTTCTTCTTATTGGGAAGAGCCCAGTGTAATGCATGTTGTGTATTGTTGCCATCATTAACAGTCTTGGGCACAATGGTTTTCCTACAGAGCTCAGTCCTTTTTCTTCAGATACACAAGCTTTGGGCATAAGTACGCAACCCTCTAATACCTTGTGACATTCTGGTTTGCTCACACCAAATTCCTAAATTTTGTCGTTCGGTATGTCTGAAAGGAACCTACTGCAATTCACATCCCAATCTCACATTAGAGGGTCTCTAGTGAGCATGGTGCCCATGAGTGTGTGAGAAAGTGTGGCATCAAAGGAGTCTACAATTGGGGCAAGGGTGGAAATCCTGATGTAATTGAACAATTCTGTTACTGTGTATACGAAAAAAACACCCGTATCTTCACCCGATTGTATAGCACACTGGAGGTCTCCTCTGTGTATTGTAATCATTTCCATGCAATGCAGCCTCCTGTCTGATACTTATCAGGCAGAATCTTCATGCTGCTTTCAGATTAATCCCATGATGCATTAGCACAGCATTACATGATCAGCTACAGCCTATACCAGCTCTGCAACACTGCCATTACATAAGCATACACTACAGACCAAAGGCTTAGTCAGGAGGATGAGCTATGATCTCCTCTATTATAGTATAACAGGAGCTGTGTGAGCATCAGTAATTGTAAGAGTAAGTATCTGTGTCCCCCTCTAGCCAGTTTCTATGGTACATTCCATGTAATGGCATCACACAGACTGAGAAACTGACTAGAAACTGAACACACAAACCCAAGTAAATCTGCAGGACTTTTCACATTGGCATTTTACTTGCTTTTTAGCTGTTCCATCTTGGAATATCTATAGAGACTATTGATAAGAAGCAAAGACCAAGAGCTTTTGAATTCAAGGAAAATTGATAGCTCAAGATCTTTTATGATTATTAGGGAAATCATTTGGCTAAACGAGTTTCTCTAGATGGCTACTAGTTCATCAGGAGCCTAATGAGGTTGGACCACCATCAGGGCTTAATATCAATAGTTCCATTATTTCAAATGGATGTCTGACTTGAATCTATCTTCTCTTTAACAGTGCCACGCCTGGATCTGAACGTGGTTACTCTATGGGGATTTGACTGACCAGACGGTTATCCATCTATCACTATTTGATCTTGTTTAAAAATTGCACTTGATCTTTGACCTTTATTTAGGGACCAGGTTCTGAGTTGAGGAATTTATTCTAGTATAAATCTTATGAAGCATCTAGACTTTGACCATTAGTTTTTGTTGAGGTACCTTTTGGTTTTTGCAACCAGCAGGACAGGATCCTACAAATCATCCATTGAGCTATCAGAATTAGCTTGAGGTTAAGGCTGGGTTCACACGGGGCGGATTCCCGATGGAAACCCCGCGGTCTGGCCGCAGCGAAAAACCGCGAGACTTCTGCCGGGAGAACTGCTGCTTCAAAACCTGCAACGGTTTTGAAGCGGCCCGGCCGCTCGCTCTTCCGCTGCGGCTGACGCTCCCACAGAGGAGAGCGCGGCCGCAGCAGAAGAAAAAAACAAAAAAACATGCTGCGGTCGGCAAAACCGCACCGCAGCGGCAGCTTCTGCCGGCCTAGCCGCAGCGGATTTGCCGTCCCGTGTGGACAAGATTTCTGAGAAATCTCGTCCACATGGCTGGCTAATCCCGGAATTAGCGGCCGCATGCGAGTTTGCCGCGGCGAAATTCCGCACAGAATTTCCGCTGCAAATCCGCCCCGTGTGGACCCAGCCTAAGGTAGCCATCTTTCCAAATATCAAGAGTGTGATTGGCTGAGGTGTCTAGTAGGTACAATTATACATGTGTCCTGTTCGTTGCGTAGTCCTGATATTTTAATATATCAATAAAGTTGGTTTTCAGGGAGTTTTCTGCGAACTGCTGTGCCCTTCATTAATCCTCATATATGCATGCCCTGCATCTCTGCGATTGAACAACGAACACAAAGTCTTTCACCCGTCGTTCAGTTTGTGCATACAACAAACTGATCGACGTATCGTTCTGTGTAAAACAGGCAGTCATTGGCTTATGAACAACTGCCCGCTTACTGGGGATGGAGGCGGCCGGAACGATCCATCTCTATTCACTACCGCACCTCCATTCAGTCAGCAATGCTCATCCCTCTGTAAAAGCGCTGGGACGGCCTGTCTGGCATCTGTTACCTGACAGATCATCCTGTGTAAAAGCTCCAATATTGTTTTGCTTTAACCCCTTAAGGACCAGGCTGTTTTGTACCTCAAGGACCAGACACTTTAGGGATTTTACCCATGCGGTGGTTTTACTGCCCTATATTGTTTCCTTTAGCTACCAAAATTATTTTTTGCTGCGTTTTTCCGTGACATATAGGGCGATTTTTAAAAATTTCTTTTTCACTGACTTTTTCCCCCAGTTTTTTAGTTTTATTGGGGGTAAAAAGCTAAAGGGAATTTTTAATATTTATAGGGATTTTTTTATGTAGTATATCTATGCTGAAATAAAGGAAGGGAACGGGTTCCTCTTTGTTTCAGACGTTTTGATAAATTATATGTATGGTTTTGGTTAACAAAAGAACGTGTGCGCGAATATAAAATTATTTGGTATCATAGTATTCGTAATACACAATAAAATGCACACTATCAAATTTGTAAAATAAAGAAAAAACTAAAAAAAAAACACCACAGCCAAAATGCTTATTTTGTCTCTCAAAAACAAACCCAATAAACGCAAATAAAAAGAAAAAAAAAAAAAAAGCTGTATGTACCGCAGTATGGTACCATTAAAAACTACAGCTTGTCATGCAAAAAACAAACCCTCACAGAGCTCCGCAGAAAGAAAGATGGAGAATAAAAATTCTTGAACTTTGGATGCGGCGATGCAAAAAAAATAATTTCCCCCAAAAAAGAGGTTTTATTGTGGAAAAACCTTAAAAAATTATTTTGGTTAACTGTACCAACCCACAGAGAAGGGGTGAAGGGTGGGGGGGGGGGGGGGGGGGGGAGTATGCTCTATGATTAACGCTCTACAACACTAAAACACAGTGGCAGAATTGGTGTTGTACCAATGAAAACTACAGTTCGCCACCCAAAACAAGCCCTAACATGGCCATGTTGATGGAAAAAAAAAATAAAAAGCAGTGCTATGGCTTTTGAAGGATGGAAATGACTCCCATCCCTAAAAAAACAAATCACATCCTTATGGACAAAATAGGCCATATTATTAATGGCTTCAGGTTAAAAAAAAAAAAAAAAAAAAAAAAAAGCCAAGTGTTATTGCTAGGGAAAAAAAAAATAAAAACTCATCCAAGCATACACAAGAATACAAATTAATATCTGTCGCTGTGATTCATGGACACGAGGGCTGCATATAGATACGAGGGGTGTCTGAGAAGTGAATGCAGGGCATAAAAGTTTATGCATCAGGGTTTGTCTCACAGTCATTTCTACTAATGCTCCAGAGATCAAGTGACGGCTCTCGGATCCTACATTATTTCATACATCCGCATTACATGTTGTGACTTCATCAAGCAGGAAAGATAATCCACGAGAAAGGGATGATATGCCACATCCAAGAGTCAACATCTCACGGCGCATTGCTTAATGAAACCTCTCCTCGTGTTCGCAGCGTCTGTCACCACTCTTCTGGTTTTATGAAAGCTTTGAGTTTCCGCACTCTTCAGGTACGGAGATCACCAAATCACATCTCACACAAACTATGGGCCGAGACAATATCTCCATCGGAACCAGTCAACTACATTTACCTCCACTTCTAGGGGACATCTACAATGAGATTCCCTCAGTACAAACAGCAACATTACCCAAACTCAATCAGTGCTACTTAACCAAAACCACCAAAACCAACACTGCTAGTAGAATCACTGGACCGCTAGTATACACCCTGTGTGCACAGCAAACCCCACAGATAGAGGTTGTCCAGGATTAGGAAAACATGGCTGCTCTCTCCGTAGGTTGTGTGTGGCACTGCAGCTCAGCTCCACTGAAGTGAATGGGAGCTGAGCTGCAATACCACTTACACCCCTATGGACAAGGGTGGCGCTGTATTTGGAAGAAAGCAGCCATGCTTTTCTAACCCTCGACAACCTTTTTCATTTTCTCGAAGTGACTGTGGAAATGAAAACAAAGGCCATCTACGCTGCCTGCTACAGTCCGCTTCGGACCACACAAGTCATCTGCTTCAATCATGAACATGAAAACTTACCTAATACCATTTCCACGTATGATTTACATACCTTAACTTGTCAACATTCAGTAAGCAACATACAGTTGGTATCCGCTTCTTCCCCGATACGTATCGCTATACTGCAAGTGTCTGCAATCACCAGACACTTACACATAGCTCAACTTATGGGGAAATCACTGGATCAGGTTAAAATCCTTAAAATTTGACACAGTCTACACGGTTACACATGGATCTGCAGCGCATCAGTAATCAAGAGTTTAGTTACATACTAACCAGTAAATTAATCTAGGCACAGGTGAGGCGGTAATTTGGCTGATATGACCAATAATTCATATTTGTACGGATATCTGTGGTGAGCTATCAGATTATTGGATATGCTATAGAAAGTAATAGACAATATAACCAAAGTGCGGGGGGATCGAAGATCTTGTATGGAGTCTGTCGGCATCACGCTATAGAGCCGGAGGAGCTGAGCATGTTGTATATAGTTTTATGGGAAAGACTCCGTATTACCACATGAGTGATGCTGGGAGTGAAAAAAAACCAAAAACCTGCCCTATGTTTTCGCGTTCCTCGGAATGCATCACCTATTGTTTTCAATGAAACCTTTCAGGCTGGATTCAGACGGGACGCAAATCCAGCGGCTTGACCGCACCGAAAAACCGCAAGATTTCCGTAGCTTCAAGACCTACGGCATTTCGCCACGGGTTTTGGAGCGGTTTGGCCGCCGACATTCCACTGCAGTTTTCTCTCCGCATAGAGAGGCCGCAGCAGGAAAAAAAAAAAAAAATTGACATGATGTGGCTGTCAATTTCGCGCCGCATCTCTGGTGCCACCCGGCTTTGCCGCGACAGATTGTCCGCCCCATGTGGACGAGATTTTTGCAAAATCTCATCCACATGGCTGGCTGATCCCAGGATTAGGAGCCGCGGGAGAAATTAGGTGGGATTGGAGATGGCGATTTGGGAAGGGTGTTCCCCTCCCACTGTATGTATGTGGCTGGTGTCACCTGCAGATCCGCAGGCAGATTTATGCTTTCGAATGGGCAAGATTCCCAATGTAGACCCACTTTAAAGGAATTGTGTGGATTCAAATACATTTTAACTAGATAGGCAGGGGTTAAAATAAAAAAAATAAAGCCCACTCACCTGTCATTGCCCCCCCCCACCCCAGGGCAAAGCTAGCTGGCTCTACTGCCCCACTCTCCACAGCCAGAAGTCAGGTGACTGCTGCAGCCAATCAGAGCCTGCAGAATCACCTCCCAGAACTCCTGGCATCATGTTGCCTGAGGATGGAAGCACCGATGCCCCGAGTTCAGAATGTGACCGACTGGTCACAGAGGTCACCTGACTTCTGGCATTAGGGGACGGGGCAGGAAAGACGGTTAGCGGTGCCCCGGTGGGGTGAAGACAGGCGAGAATGCTTTGCCCAAGCGGTAAAGAGTTTTCACTTGAAACCACACAACCCACTTAATAAGCGTCCGGTCACCATTTTCAAGTCTGCAGTGGAAAGATCTGGAATCCCATCCAAATGAGTGCGACGCAGCATCCACAGTCTGGACATATTCTCAGGCCAGATGCACATCAGCGTATTTGGGCACACGATATGCAGCGAACAGAACCTACTGCTTTTGATGGGGTCGTTCATAAGCGAATATTTTGCGTACGTAATTCAGTCATGCTTAAAAACAGGCAGGTTTTATTTCTGCACAGGTAATTAGAACACATGGAACTTATTACATGAATCTGCTGTTTAAAGGGCTTAAACTGCGGTTGCTTGTTTTTTCGTGCGTGCACAAAAAGTCCAGTATAAGACGCAGTTGGAAGCCCAAATACCAACTGCTGAAGTGCAAAACCGCAGCGCAAACACGCATACGCTCGTGTAAATGTGGCCTAAGGGCTTCTTCAGACGACCGCATATCAGACGGGTATTCATGCCGGCCCTCTCTGCAGGGCAAGAAGGCTGGAAGAGCCGGGATCAGTGCTCTGAGCTCCCGCCCCCTCTCCACTATTTGCAATGAGAGGACGGGACCGTGGCGGGGCCAAGTTCCAGGATTTAGCTCCACCCCGTCCCGCCTCACCTCATTGCAAATCGTGCAGAGAGGCGGAGAGCAGGTGGAGAGGAGGCAGAGAAGGGGGTGGGAGCTCCTGGCTCTTCCAGCCTCCTCCCCCTGCAGAGAGGGATGCCGTATATCGGCTGGCGTGAATACGCGGCCGATATACGGTCGTCTGAATAAGCTCTAAGGGCTCATGTCCACGGGCAAAATGTGATTTAAAATCCGCAGCGGATCTCCCGCGCGCGGATCCGCACCCCATAGGGATGCATTGACCACCCGCGGGGTAGATAAATACCCGCGGATCGTCAATAAAAGGCATTTAAAAAAAAATGGAGCATGAAAAAATCTGGACCATGCTCCATTTTCATGCGGGTCTCCCGCGGGGACGGCTCCCGCGGGCTTCTATTGAAGCCTATGGAAGCCGTCCGGATCCGCGGGAGACCAAAAATAGGAATTTAAAAGAATTACTCACCCGGAGCGGACCGGGAAGGTCTTCTCTTCCTCACGGCCGCATCTTCCTTGCTTCGGCTCGGCGGATGTGCCCGGCGCATGCGCGCGGCACGTCGACGACGTGCCGCCGGCATAAGGAATTCATCCGCCGGCCGAAAGAGAAGATCCGGCCGCGAGGAAGAGCAGAGCTTCGCCGCCCGCTACGGATAGGTAAATGCTTTTAAATTCTTATTTTCAGCCCTCATGTCCGCGGGGCAGGAGGGACCCGCTGCAGATTCTACATGTAGAATCTGCAGCGGATCTGATTTTCCCCGTGGACATGAGGCCTAAGGGTGTATTTACATGGGGGAGCAATATTCATTGCAATGCTAAGTGGTTAAAAAAAAAAAAATCCGCTGTGTGTCCTATTTTTTAACGTCCAGTGGAACGCGTTTTTAACGGGACAGCCAAACATATCGCAATGTGGTTTCCCATTGAAATCAACAGGAAATACTTGCCGATCCTCCGACGCGCGTTAAACAAGCGCCAGAAGATGGTAACATCCCGCTCACCCGTGTGAACGTGGCCTTTGGGTATTATTCACGCGACATTTCAGTGTTGGAAATTCGCTACTGGAACCGCTCGAAATCCGCTGCGTGATTAACGGCCACGTTCAGAATCCGCACGCAGCGCTACCCATTTAAAAAGCCCAAAGACGTAGCGGATCCGAGGGGAAATCCGCCTAACCGGGAAAAAAACGTACTGAAAAAAAAACAGCGACAGAAATCCAACTGCAAGTTTTTAAGTGGAATTCACGTTAAAAAAAATTACTGCGGTTACGATTCCGCACGGAGTCCCTTTTGCGCAGATTATCAGCGTTATCGCTTATGGTCCATACCAGCCAAATCACCAGCGCAGCACACGGCCGCCATACTACCGCGGGCAAGCTTATACTTACCTCCACGCTCAGATACCTACCTTGCGGGGACAGAAGCTGCCCCAGACAACCCTACACTGCAGTCTGTGCTGAGACTTGTAGTTCTACACATTACATAACAAATGGCCCTCACAGCATCTAGCAGATCAATGTGTAACGCCATGGCGGACTGGCCATACTCACCTATCCGGGATGCTGTTCTTCTTCACCATGGCAACAACAGGCTGCGCTTGTGGGGGCCTCAACCTCCCCGAGCCGCTTTATATCGGGTGCGAGAATGGACGACGGTTATGTCCTGCCAACGCGCATAAACCAGCCGAGGTGTTCCCTAACGACAAGAGCTGAGCTATCACTGTGAGGTGGCGGTCTCCTCCGACAAATACACCGAACACAACGGTCCTGAGCGGAAGCACTAGACGCGACTAACGGAGAGAACTGACCGGCCGCCAGCTGCTCGCGGAAGACGGAGAACTAGGCCTTCCGGTGACGTCAGCGCTTCGGGGGGAGACGCCAGTATCAACGGCGCATGCGTACGAAGGTCGTACGTGTTTAGCGTAAGAGAAGATTAGAGCGCTATGCGTAATGTAGTACGGCTATTGGCGCCAGGCGCTGTCGGTGTACGTGAATCACAGCAGAGGCGCAGTGACACTGAATAGCTGTTTCTCTGTAGCACAAAAAGAGCGGGAAATGTGTCCGATCTCGTGCTCATAAAAGACTGGAGTAGTTGTTGCCCATAGCAACCAATCAGATTCCACCTTTCATATTTCAAAGGCCCTTTGGTAAATGGAAGCAAAGATCTGATTGGCTGTTTTTTTTGGAAGCGCGGCGATAATCCGCACGCGGGGCATGCAGTGAACGCCTTCCATAGGATAAATATGGAAAGCGCAGCCCAATGTACACGGGCAGAAAATCGCTTGCGATTTTCGCTCTCGTCAAAAAATTGCGTCAGGCAGCTATTTGCCACGATTCTCCACGATGAACTTATTATTAGATAGGTTCATCGCGGAAAATCGCGATGACAAAGTGCTCCCTGGCGGCAGCTCCCACAACAGAAATCCGCGGCAGTATATCGCACCACCCATAGACAGGCGGCCTTAATTTACTTGATGGGCCTAAAAAGACTTCATTGCATTGAAGGGCTCATTCACACGACCGTGATTTTGTCGCGCATTACATATGCGATGCACAGCTGCGTTATACGCAGTGAATGCAGTCAATGATCCATTCATATGAGGGCTATTTCACACGGACGCATTTGCGCAGCTATTTCCGCACGTTAAAAAGTCGTCTGTATAACGCAAGCAAGCGATGCCTTTTATTTCAATAGCTTCATTCAGACGAACGTGTTTTTTTCACGCAAAATATTAGTGCGATTAAAAAAATAGCACCTGCTCTATCTTTCTCGGCTGTGTCTTTTTTTTTACGGCTCGTGAAAAGATGGGTATTGGCCAATCTTTCGCCGTGTTATGCAGATTTCGTCCGATCATTGCTCGCTATCGCTTCAGCGTGTTTTTTTTACATGCGCGTTGCAGCGCCCTGTACGTATGGCTTTAAAGCTAGTTAAAAAGTAATTCCTGCAGCTATACTTTCCATACGGGCAAACGTATATACGCGTACACTCGTCTGAATGAGCCCTTAGAACGCAGCATGCTCTATATCACGCAGCTTGAGCCTTATTGTTTTCTATGGGCTTCATAGGCAACGCTGTCCATACACAATGCATTGCGAATGGGCGACAATACATACGTAACCCCGCTATGAAACACAGCAGGGAAATCTAAAAAAGACAAAGGTCACACTGACATGACCGCGTGCGTGAGATACGCGGTCAAACGTAGTGCATTCGCTGCCATACGCAGTCTCTGTTGGCTCACACCGACCGGTAAAATGCTGCGTATCCCACACAGCGTTGTACACACACGGCCATGTGAATGAGCCCGAAGGCCGGTCCCACATGAATGTATTTGAATTGCGTATTACGCACGCAACGTACGTGCACAAGTACGTTGATTTTTATTGTTCCATTCACACTTGTGTATATTTATTCTGTATATTACGCAAATAAAAAAAACAGCAGGTTCTATCTTACCGCGTAATACGCACGTACAGCCCTATTGTTTTCTATGATTGCTTTCGGAACGCAGTACATATGCAATTACATCACGTATGTACAGTGTTTTTTCAGCATGTTGCTAGGAAAACATGAGAGCAAAGTTAAAAAAGAAGAAGCCAGTGCAGGACAGCGCGAGTAAGGCTGCCTGTCCACGGGCGTATTTTCATTGCTTTCCCCGCAGCCCCCCTGTCCACAAGCGGAGAATCATAGCAATTCTCTGCTCGCAGGTGGCAAATCGCGGCTTGCCGCGATTTACCAGGGTGAGCCTATCTGTCAGGCTCAGTCTGGAGAACCGTCAACTGGCTCCTGATCCCCGGCCGCGTCTCCTGCGGCGGAGATCCACCGTGGAATATTGCTACGCCCGTGGACAGGCAGCCTAAAATACGCTATTCATGCGCCAGCAAAAACGCAACAATACACAGTTCCCTGCGCCGGTAAAACAATACGATTTTCTTACACAGCGTATTACCGTACGGTCGTGTGAGCCTAAAACTGGGTATTGTGACTTCATCTATAATCGCAGTTCACCGTTGGTTGTGGCTGATGACGCACACTCATATATTATGTCTGCAGCCTAAGTACCGACCCTGTTCCCTTGTAAATAAGACACTGTCTTATAATAATTGTTGCCTCAAAACAGTCACAGTGTCTTATTTTCGGAGGGGTGTCTTATAATACCTAGTAGCCGGCGCTCGGGTCCCTCGGGATGGTCTCCGGCGCTGCTGCAGGCTTCCTTGTCCTCTGACACGCCGACAGAGACGTTCTTCCTGGCAGCAGGGCTTTGAATGCCCCACCTCCAGTAAGCTAATTCTCTGATTGGTTAATCGAGCGCCACGTCAGCCAATAAGAGCCAGCGCACGATTAACCAATCACAGCCATCCATTGAATGACATCATTGAATCACTGCGATTGGTTAATCCAGCGCTGGCTCTCATTGGCTGACGTGACCTTTGATTAACCAATCAGAGCATTAGCTTTCTGGAATCGGATTATTCAATCCCCGCCCCCAGAAAGAACTGCTCTGTCGGCGTACATGGAAGCCTGCAGCAGCGCCAGTGTTTTAGGAGTTTTTTACATGTAGTGCAGCTATGGCTTATTATCGGGGAAACACAGTAGTTGGGGGGCACTTTTGACCCCACTAAGTGCATTACGTTCATTAAACACTACATGGGGGTCAGAGGTGATGGAACGGGGGGTTCAGAGGGCTGTGTTTCATACTCACCTGACACCCCAACGCAGTGCAGTTTCCATGCCCAATCAGCGTGCGCCAGCAGCTTAATTCTTCCCTAGGCACGCATCTCCCATTTGTCTCTATGAGAGGTGCACGGTCAGGAAGAGTAAATCTGCTGGCGCACACTGACTCCGCGGGGAAGGAGTGCTGGAACAAGACACTCGAGGCGTAACTTGAAGCGTCTGCGCCCCAATGCAAAACCTGGAACGGGGCCCCCAACTATAATGCTTTATTCATAGTGCTGAGCCTTATGGGCCCCTCAAAGCTGCTGGGCCCGGGTGCAACTGCATCCCCTGCATCCTCTATAGTTACGCCCCTGCTCGGTAAGTATAAAACATGGCTCTCCGGACTCCCGTTCCTTAACCCCTGAGCCCCATAACATAGTTTATAAGGGTCAAAGGTGATGACCGTGTCCTTTTAAGTGCTTGTGCAATATTACTATATATCGTTTGAATGAGCGAACAATGTTAGCCCACTCTCACACATCCGTTTTTTATCCCGATTTTACAACAATTAACGCTCTATTTTACCACGATTACCGCATCTCATCACGCAATGATGGGGGTGCGTTAAAAACCGCTATTGATCTGGATTATGGTTTTCTCCAGCAGGTTTCGGGGTATTTTGTAGCTTCCAAATTGTATAGTGTGCACACATCATCAACCAGATCAGACACAAGCTATCAGTCTCATATCCAGAAACACCCAGACAGCCCCTTTTATTGTAAAGCATAACACCTGCCCTTTAATGGGCGTGCAACAGATTACATCAGTAACATATAGAATTCTCATTTGTCGGATCATATAGAATCCCCCCTCCTTCCTGCCCACCTTCTCTCAAGTCCAATGTATAAGCAAGTCTTTGTCTTACGTACTTTCAGTTTTGAGCACATGTTTGTATCTCTTTGTTGAAGAAGATTCTGTGTGGGGGGATGGGGAAGGACTGGGAAAACACTCAAGATGAACACAAGCAGTAACATATAACACTGTGATTTAACTCTTTCCTTATGCAGCAGAGTTCCACATTAGGCTGAAGTCACAAAACACATATCTTTTCACCATGCCATTGTCCGGCAATTACTATAATGAAATTATGCAGTCATTAGCCTCTAAGAGTTAAAGTCACTACAGCTGCATAACATATCTAGTTTAGTACAAATCAATAGACATTTTATACTGACTAATCATCATGTCTATCACACTATCAGACGCAGTAACCTGCGTCCGAAAACAACAGTAGAGTTGCAGTGTTTGGCCAACCTTCTGTGTGAGAGTGGCCTTAGGGTGGTTTAGCACGGGCGAGAAAATTGCATGATGCGAAAGTTAATAAAAAAGCAGATTATCAAAACCAATGATTTTCAACGGTTTCCTTCCCATCAGCGATGTTTTCACTGATGTGATGTTGAGAGAACAAAAAATCGTGGCATGCTCTTCTGCATCTTTCTGCAATATGTGATTTTTTTTTTTTTTATCTCCCATGTTTGCCTTTGGCCCCCTACACATGGGCGGAAATTCCGCGGTAAGATTTCCTGCAGAATTTCCGCCCGTGCCCGCTGCCATAGGATTGCATTATAGAATGTAGTCCTATGCACACAGCCGCGATTTGTCTGCGTGAAAACACGCGGAAAACAAATCGCGGCATGTTCTATTTTTGTGGGGGCCGAAAAGTCAGTAGTGACAGGCCGGCTCCGCTCTGCACATGTGCCGACTGGCCGGTAGCCGGGGCATAGCAGAGATGGAAGACACCGGGAGTGGGTGAGCAGGGGCACGGGTCTGCATCCCGCTGCGGGATCCGACCCGGCCGTCTGCAGGTGGCCTATGGAGCCGCCTTCTTAATACATTGCGATGCGATTTCAACATTAGAAAGTCCTATTGACTGTCACTTTTAAAAAAACCTGCGATGCTATCGTGGGCAGCAGCAATGCAATGTTTGATTATGCTAAAAAAAAAAAAAATGAAAAAAAAACATTGTTGACACCCAAAAAAAAAAAAAAAAATCGCAGGGGCAAAAACGTGATTTTGCAGCGATTTTCTCACTGCAAAATCGCAATCGCCCGTGTGAAACTAGCCTTAGGCGGCTTCCCATGGCCGTGACGGGCTCCGCTGCGGTATTCCGCAGCGGAGCCCGTCACGGCTCCCCCCCCAGAGACCCCAATACTTATCTCCGGATCCGGCGTCCTCCATCCCGCATGACGCTTCGGCGCGCATGCGCAATAGAGCGCGTGACGCACCGCCCGCGTCATATGACACGCCCACAGCGTAATATGACGCGGCTGGCGGTGGGCGGGGAACCGGTTTCACGCTATCTTCCGCTGTGCTACAGCGGAAGATAGCGTGACGGACGGTTTCCATTGACTGCAATGGAAGCCGGCTGCGCGTACACCCGCGGCAAATAAAGCATGCCGCGGGTGAGGATGGGTGATTTCACGGTGCAGATTTCCGCGATGGAATTCCGCACTGTGAGCATTGAGCTATTAGGTTCAATAGAACCTAATAGTTGTGGGCAACGCAGTGGATTTTATCCGTCCGTGGGAAGGAGCCCTTAGGGCTAATGCCCACGGACGGATTTCCTACCTAATAGCTTTCTGCCTTTCAATGTTCACGCTGCAGAATTCTACCGCGGAATTCCGCAGCGTGAAAGAAATCGCAGTATGTTCTAATTGCGGTGGGAAAACGCACGGCCGTCCTCCATTCTAGTCAATGGAAGCCATCCGTCACGCTGCAGTATTGTGTGATTACGCGCCACCGCCGGCTTGTCGTGTGCTGCACTGCACATGCGCAGGCTGACCGGACAGGACTTACATGGCGGGTCCAGAGAGGTGAGCATGGGGTTGACGCTGCGATATTCAGAGTCCGACACGGCCATGCGCAGTAGGCCATTCGAGTGAATAGGAGCCAGCTGCAATACCAGGCACAGCTGCTATACAATGAACGGCGCTGTGCCTGGTACAGTCTAAAGTGAGCTCCGCGGTCACTTCAATTTGCTGATCTGCGGGGATTCCGAGCAACAGACCTCCACTGATCAATTATTGATGATGCGTCATCAATAGTTTAGTGCTACAAAACGTCTTTAAACCCTCAGGCCTCTTTCACACGGGTGTTGCGATTTTCAGACACCCACATCACGGCCAAAAATTGCATGAACGAGAAACAGCCGCGACCAAGTTGTGGTTAAATCTCTTTTTCTTCTCAACCATTCACACATATGCGCAAGCCCGGAATTCCTTCGGCCGGGGGTGGGGAGATAGTTTAGGGTTTTCCAGGGAAATACTATTGACGACCCATCATCAGAATAGGTTATCAATAGTCGGTCGGCCAGGGTCCGTCGCGTCACAAAACTGCATCGATATAAACATGTTTTTTAAGGGTATTTTTTTAAGCAATCCACCATGAAAAAAAAAACCTGTAAGATTTGGTATCGTTGTAAACATGCTGACCCACAGAATAAAGTTATCATCTCATTTTTACCTCATTTAGAACACCGTAAAAAAAACCTCCTAAAAAAAATGGCACAATTTTTTTTTTCATCTCAGTGTTTTTTAAAAGTTCTCCAACTTTTATGGATGATTCCTCCTCATCGGCTGTGAACACTCCCCGATTGGCTCTTTCTTGTCCTTGTTTAACTACTTGCCATACTTGATTTCAAAGGTCTGCGGTGTGCTCAGCCAGCTTTACTGCTCTTTTATCTCAATTACTGTTAATGGCGCCCAATGGAGCGAACATCCTGCATGGAATTGATCCTGGAGACATAATTACAATAATATCAGATCCATGAAGGTTGAGGGTCGTATCCTAGATAACTATGTGAGATTGCCATCTACTGGGGAAAAAAGTTATCACACCTTAAATGTATGAATTATGGGGACTTTAAACTGGTGGATATGAAATCTATCACATATGAAGTTACAAGAAAATGTAAGTGAACCCTTTGGACTTACCTGGATTTCTGCAGCGATTACTAATAACAGATTGTCTGACTGGTATGTAAGTTAGGGCTGCTTCAAACGGGTGTTTGGTGACACCATATTATATACGCCATAGGCTCCCATGTTGCTGCTCACACATATTGCAGCACGTTCTACCTAGGCGCGCATTACATGTGCATACACATTGAAGGCTCCTTCACACGAGCGTATGTGTTTTTATGCCCGCATGTCCGCGCCGTAAATTCGCATGAACGGACTATTTTCCGCGATCAGGTCCCATGCTTAAGTTTTTTTTTCAGCGTTGGACGCTGCTAAACTCTCTCCCCCTCCCTATTTTTTTCCAGCACCCTTAGGAGTTTATGGGAGTCGCCAGCGTAAACTCATCAAAAGATAGAACCAGAACTATTTTCTTACCCAGTGTATAATCGCCGACGCACATATCGGTTGCGTATGTTCCATTTTTCACGGTGCAACGTTTTTACCCAACCAATGCCTCAGATGGTCGTGTATATCGGCCGTCCGTGAAAACATGGCCGATATACGCTCGTCTCAATAAAGCCTAAGATAGTGCATGGCAATTGGTGGCGCACAGCAAGTACTTAAAGGGGTTGTCCCGCGCCGAAACGGGTTTTTTTTTTTCAACCCCCCCCCCCCCCGTTCGGCGCGAGACAACCCCGATGCAGGGACTTAAAAAAAAAACCGCTCAGCGCTTACCTGAATCCCCGCGCTCCGGTGACTTCTTACTTACCGGTTGAAGATGGCCGCCGGGATCTTCTCCCTCCGTGGACCGCAGCTCTTCTGTGCGGTCCATTGCCGATTCCAGCCTCCTGATTGGCTGGAATCGGCACGTGACGGGGCGGAGCTACACGGAGCCGGCATCCTGCACGAGCGGCCCCATTGAGAAGACAAGAAGACTCGGACTGCGCAAGCGCGGCTAATTTGGCCATTAGACGGCGAAAATTAGTCGGCTCCATGGAAACGAGGACGCTAGCAACGGAGCAGGTAAGTGAAAAACTTCTTATAACTTCTGTATGGCTCATAATTAATGCACAATGTACATTACAAAGTGCATTAATATGGCCATACAGAAGTGTATAGACCCACTTGCTGCCGCGGGACAACCCCTTTAATGTCATTACGTACTTGCTGCATGCCGAACACGTGACCGTCGCGGACGGCATGCAGTGAATTACGCTTGTGTGAAGCTGCCCGTACAGTTATAGACAAACACCAATAACACACAAACTGCTCAATAAAATACATGAACAAACATCCACAGTGACGGGAGAAAAAGTAAGTGAACCCTTGCTACTGACTTCTCCAAGATCTAATTGTTAAAAAGTGTTTCAATCAAAAGGGATGGGACTATTACTATGATTGAATTATTGGCAGGGATTTGCCGCTCAGGATCCCCACCAATCAGCTGATCGCCGGGCCGGCTGTGTGGACAGCGCTGGAGGCAGACAGTGCTATCTGAGAGAATGCTCTTTCAGCACTGAGGACGGCAAGGAAGAATGCCGGCACGCTTGGAGAGCAGCGAGAGGGACGGGGACAGCGCCTGCAAGGTGAGAATATCTTTTTTTCATGTAGTGTAGCTAGGGCTTATTTTCAGGGGGAGGGCTTATATTTCAAGATGACCCTACTGCACTGTGATAGCCCTTCAGATATTTGTAGACAGTTATTAAGTCTTCTTTCAGCCTTCTGTTTTGCAAGCTAAACATTCCCAGATCCTTTCCCCGTTCCTCATAGGACATGATTTGCAGACGCTCACCATCTTGGTAACTCTTCTCTGAACTAGCTCCAGTATGTCTGTGTCTTTTTTTAAAGTGGGTGCCCAGAACTGGACACTGTATTCCAGATGAGGTCTGACTAAGGAAGAGTAGAGGGGGATAATGACCTCATGTGATCTAGACTCTATGCTTCTCTTAATACATCCCAGAATTGTATTTGGCTTTTTGGCTTCTGCGTCACATTGATGATTCGTGTTCAGTCTATGATCTATTACTGTGTTTCCCTGAAAGTAGGTCCTACCCCGATAGTAAGACGTACCAAGGTTTTCGGGGAAGGCTTGAAATATAAGGCCTCCCAATACTCACCTGGTCCATGGCAACCCGATGGTCTCTGGTGGCGCTGCAGCAAACTACAGAGTCCTCCTCATCTGCCATTTCAGCTTCTTCTGGTGACGGGGCTTTGAATACCCCGCCTCCAGCAAAGCCAGCTCTGTACTTAGCGTATCAAGCGCCAGAAGCCAATCACAGCTCGCGCTCCATGAGCCAATCTCAGCCATTCAGTGATGCCAATCACAGCGCTCGCTTTGCTGGAGGCGGGGTATTCAAAGCCCCGTCACCAGAAGAAGCCGAGATGGCAGATGGTGAGGACTCTGCAGTTTGCCGCAGCGCCGCCAGAGACGATGGGGATGGCGCGGACCACGTAAGTATAAGCCCCACACCCCCACCTGAAAATAAGACACTGTGCCTCTTTTGTGGCAAAAAATTAATATAAGACAGTGTCTTATTTTCGGGGAAACACAGTAGTATACCCAAGTCTTTTTCACAGGTGCTGCTACTTAGCTCAATTCCTCCAATTCTGTATGTGGTTTGTTTTTCACTTCTCTTGCCCAGATATAGGACTTTGTATTTCTTAACTCTCTAGTTGCAGACCCCCAGAGAAACCAGTAGACCACGATCCAACATGAATGATGTAAATGGCTTCAGAAGACATCAGTAAGAGCTGAATTTGCAGTACTGCTGTATGATGCTGACCAGCGCTCTACTGTGCTAGACAATAGTAACTGAATAAGCTGCCTGGCATCTCTTACACCTTTATAAATAATTAACTATTGGTGTGCTGTATCTTATTGTAGTGTGACTAATAGAGAAGTAGTATGAGTTACCTTCTTTACTTACTATATGCAGTCACCCTTCCCTTGCATCTAGTCACCATTGTTGGGAATGTCAAGTCGGCATCAGCTATAAGTTCACTATCCTGCCAAAAGTAATTGTATACCTGAGCAATAATCAAAAGTAGTATTTAGTTACATCTGTTAATACTTAGCGGGGCTCATATGGCCCTAAAACATTGACTACTCTCCGTGGCATGCATACTTTCTAATGTTTGATACACTTCAGCTGGTATTTCCCTCCATTTATCCTCTAAACGTCTGAAGTTCTCTCAAAGAAGATGGACCATGCCATGTAAAACCTCCCCAGACCATAACAGGACCTCCACCATACTCAACTGTTGGCACAACACACCCAGGCAAAAGGCAATCCGCAGAATCCTCCACACCAAGGTACACCCATGTGATTTGAAGATAGAGTAGCGCAGTTTTTCACTCCATAGAACATTCTTCCATTGATCAACTGTCTAAAGACGACACTCCTTGCAACATTGTAAATGGGCTGCATTATGCTTTATGATGGACGGCGTGTATGCAGCGGCATAACCTTAATATCCAATAGCACTCAGTTCCTGTCATATACTATAGCTGACACCTCTAAATGGCAGCATGTTATGTAACTTGGTTTAAGACACGCAATTTTACCCTGTTTCCTCGTAAATAAGCCCTACCCTGATTTTCAGGATTTTTGGGGAGGCTTGAAATATAATCTCTAACCCAAAAATAAGCCCTAACTTCATTACGGGAAAAAAAAGGGAATACATTACCTAGCAGTCTCAGTCCCGCTTCTCCCGCTGCTTTCTGGAGCTTCGCCATGCATCCTACAGTCCTTGTTTGCCCACAGAAGGTCACTACCTGGTTACGGGATTCATAATTCCTCCAGGAAGCAATAGCTCTGATTGGTTATCGAGCGCTGCTCAGCCAATCAATGCAGCGCTCAATGAACCAATGCAATGGCTATGATTGGTTTATCCAGCGCTGCACTGATTGGCTGAGCAGCAGTGGAAGAATAAATCACAACCGTCACGTTGTGGAGGCGGGACTTATAAATTGGCCAATGAATTTCGCTGCTCAGCCAATTCATAAATCCCTCCTCCACAATGCGACGGCTGTGATTGGTTCTTCGACCGCTGCTCAGCCAATCAGTGCAGCGCTTGATGAACCAATCACAGGCATAGCATTGGTTTATGGACGGCTGCATTAATTGGCTGACCAGTGCTTGAGAACCAATCAGAGCTATCACTCCCTGGAGGTGGGATTTATGAATCCCGTAACCAGGAAGTAATCTTCTGTGGGCAAGTGAGGACTGCAAGTCGTGTGACAAAGCTCCGAAAAACAGCAGGAGGAAGCGGACTGAGCATGCTAGATAAATAAAATAAGACCTAGTGTCTCTTCTGGTGCTAAAACTTATATAAGACAGGGTCTTATTTTCAGGAAACGCAGCAATAATACAACACCCAGTATGTGACCATACAATTGTAGTATTGTTAGCAGCACATCCCTTTGTTATAGGATGTGCTGCTGATAAACTATGATCGGGGATGAATGTCCTTAGGAACGTTCCTTTGGCCGATTATCAGCCCATGTAAAAGGGCCTTAATTATGCTCTTAATCACAATGAAAATAACAATAATATGGAGGCCAAAAATCACAAAAAATAGGTCATGCTGTGCTTCAAAAAAAATTAATTGGCATTTAAGTAGCTACTCAGCTACTTAAATACCAATTAGGTATGCAAATGAAGCCTTCCCTGAACACAGCTAATAGCCCTAGGCTATTATCTGTGCTCAGATCCCTTGTTCTCTACAGGGAAACAATGGCATCAGGGACGATTTTTATGTTGGACTGAATTTAACGATCAGACGCACATTTACACGCACCGATTATCGCTAAAACGATCGCCGATTAGCAATTTTTTTTGTAAATAGGCCTTTACTCTTTATGATTTGATAGCTCTCTTCGTGGTTTATAGGGTTAACTTTTTGACTCCCTTACAAGCTGAGATATAGGGTGTTGTCTGGTGAAGTTCCCTAATGGTAGATCTGTCAGTTTTAAACCTGCGCCAAACTATTACATTTAGGGAAAACTGGGGTCACCTGTGATTTACTGTCACTGACAGGCAAAATGTTGACACAGAATATAAGAAAAAATCATCTATTTCTGACCCCTTCACCCGGTTTTACCACTTTTTTGTTTAGTCAGGCAAAGAAAATCACAGGTGATTGCCTTCTTTAGTCTATTTCACAGGCAAACATGGGAACAGCTAAATCAACGACCAAGTGTGAAGACCCCACCAAATGGCTCCTATGACCTTTCACATGGGACAGAATTGTCCGCAGATGCAGATATTGTCAATTAGTGTGTATTTGGTTTACTGCGGAATGCGTTCTGCGGAACATATAGCAGAATTTCCTTTGTTTTTTTTCCCCTACAGCCTTTAATTGCAGAATTATACCTCGTCTGTGTTAGACATCCACCACAACAATTTCACAAGATGACTTTAACCCTTTCCAATCCACTGTCTGACGTCTAAAGACATTCTGATTGAAGGCTGTACAGCTCCAATGTCGGAAGACGTCCGGCAGGGTGGTATTACTGTATATTATTGGCCGCTCTGTTGTTGGGGGTGGGGGGGGCCTCTCCAGCATGTCCTATACTGCAGTACTGGCTCCAGCCAGCAGATGGCACTATTGTATAATTGCAGAAAGAGAAAGACCCCTAGGAAACCCTAAATCCAAAATTGGATTGCAAAGGGTTAATTCTGCAGCAGAAAGCTTTTCCATTGTGGAATAACATAGCAACATAGTATGCTAAACTGAAAGACAAATGTCCTCTGTGATTGGATCCGACGATTTCCAGGCTCTATTTTCGGGCTTTTAAGATGGCCATTGCAATTTTTTAACCACCAAATGTACACTGTGCATCGATTGTCCAAGGCACTTCACATTGATCTCCGATTGGCCAGTGCTGATCATGTGAACAGTGCAGGCCAATCAGAGAGATAGTTTATTAAACTACCAATGTATTACACCACCGATGCATAGTTTGCAAAAAGACCCAGAACTTGCTAAAAACCAGCGGGAAACGACAAGAGAACAAATAGTGCACGACTGGACACGTTTACACATTACGATTATTGCTCGCTTTCGGACATTTGAACGAATTTTGAACGATAATCGTTGTGTGTAAAGGGGCCTTAAGGGCTTATTCAAACGACCGTATATCAGCTGGGTTTTCACGCCAAGCCGATATATGGTGTCCTCGTCTGCAGGGGGGAGGATGGAAGAGCCAGGAGCAGAAACTTAACTCCCACCCTCTCTCCACCCCTTGCCACTATTTGCAATAGGAGGGGGTGGAGCTAAGTGATGGCACTTAGCTCCGCCCTGTCCTGCCCTCCCAGTGCAAATAGTGGCGAGGGGCAGGGAAGGGGCGATAGCTCAGTTCCTGCTCCTGGCTCTTCCACCCCCCCCCCCCCTGCAGACAAGTGCCCTGAATAAGCCCTTAGTCAAGACGATTCTGGTAGCCATCGTGGAAGATTGGAAACAAGGCCAGGGAACCAGCATATCTGAGGGACATCAGATGGGACAGATGGCACTTAATATTGTCCTGGGACCAGAGAGTTACTTTAAGTCATTTGGCAATGATATTGTTGGGTCACTGTATAATGCTATTGTTACATCCGCACAGGACTTATCCTACGTGGCCTTACAGATGTAAATATAATGTCCTAACTGGACAGCTATAACACACATTATACAAATGTGGATAACACAAAATATATAGAACAAAACCAAAAGTGGGAAAAAGGGGAATACTGATCATAACCTACTAGAGATAGCTACCTATAAGCAGAGCGACTGACCTGATTAGGGCGGCTCCATGTCAGAGTGATAATGACTTTCCATAGTTCATGGCAAGAATATAGCAAAAGATAGGTGGAATATAAAAGCCACAGATGTAGAAGGATAAGATCAACCACACGCCAGATAAAGTAATCACTGTACAGACTTATCTTGACAAATACAAAGGTCAGGATCAGGAACCACTTCAGACAGGAGTCAAACAGGTTTTTAATGCTGAGTTCACACAGCAAGCCAGACAGAAGTAAGACAGGAGTCAGACAGGTTTTCAAAGGAGAGTTCAGACACTAAGAACCTTTTTACATAGGCTGATAAATCGTTCAGGCTCCCACATCCAGCAGGAATCTGAATGATCATCGTTCAGTATAAATGCATGCCCCGAGTGAACAGCAAACAAGAAATCAATCGCTACTTGTTTTGAGCCACCCCCCAGCAACCAATTTGCCCATAACATAAAGAGATATGTGACACTGTTGGCACCCAGCACCGAAATGACAGTGAACATGCGCAAGAGTGATGACGTAGAGGACAAGGGCTTATAGCATGACATCAACCCAGACCTGATCCTCACTCTGCGGCCAGAGCCATGATGGCTATTATTCAGTCACTGCATGGCGGTATTATTCAGTCATTACCATGTGATTTTATTCAGTCATTGTATGGTGGGAATTTTTGATCACTGGATGACCTTATTATTCACTCACTGCATTTCAATATTATTCAGTCATTGTACGGTTGTATTTAGACACTGTGTGGCAGTAATATTCGGTCAGTATGGTAAATAAATATATAGTGGTATTAGGGAGAAAGCTGTCAATCAGTGGTGAGTGGGCAGGGAAGCCTAGAGCTCATGAATATCGAGGATCCGTGTTGCCGTTGATAAGTAGCGATCTAATGAAAACTAATGGATGAAGACAAGTAAGTGATATGCAGCTATAATGTATCACCACTTCGTGCTGCCCTCAGAATCCTGGTGACAGATTCTCTTTATACCACCACAAAGTCCCAGTATTCTGTAACTGAGTATAAAACAACTAGCGGTCAGAAATCCTAGGCACTTAATGAAGGTGTATATTTCTCAAGAAGTTCATAATATGTGTCCTCAGGAATTCAAAAGAAGGCAACGAAACTTAATGGGAAAGTTCAGAATAATGATTCTTCTATGTCAGCCAGATAGTTATAATAATGATATCTAGAGAAGAAGCTTTACTTCATTGCTAATAGCCCCAAGGAGACCAGTAAACTTCTCCCATAAAAGCTTCTGCGCCTCCCGTTTCTACCCTGCTGGGACACAAGAGTCATTATTTAGCATGCTCCTTGCAGACAAGAAGGTAGTGATTGCAATCTGCTGCCTTTTTCTGTGCAGTATGTATGGGACAAGGAACAAACTCTACCAAGGCTTTTTTTTTTCGGACTGGAGCAGCTGCAAAAAGAATTTGACTTTGTTACTGAAGGAGAAATGAAAAACTCTAAATGATTCCAGCTGCTCATGATAAGGAAAGCCGGGCAACGTATATTAGCAGGAAGTTAGAGAGCGATCTGTCCTGTGCACAGATACGGATTAAAGAGATCATCCAGCCAAAAAGAAAAAGAAAACTTCCCAATGTTCTTGAATCCTAAGGCTAATTTCACACGGGTGAACGTGATATCAGGCAGAGTTTCACGAAACGCTCAGGAATGTGCAATTTCCCTGCTGATGCGAGGCCTTTTTGTTTGAAAAACGCCTCGCATCACTTCAAGGAAGTAGCGATCCTTCAATTGAATCTACATTGCTCCATTCGAAGGCTTCATTCAAACAAGCGTATATCGGTCGCACTTTCACGGCCAGCCAATATACACTGCCCATCTGATGCATTAGTTTACAATGCATCAGCTCAGATGGGCGTATTCCCGTGGCGTAAAAATGGCTGGCCGGCAAAGATAGCGCATATGGTGCGCATTCTGGTTGGATGTTTTTACGCTAGTTTAGGAACTATTTTTCAGCTAGAATACGGTGGCGGCTCCCATAGACTCCTATGGGAGCCGCCAGAGAAGGGAGGTAGGAGGGAGTTTAGCAACTTGTCTGCTTAACTCCCACCCCCTTCCATCCACCTCTCCGTCCCTTGCCGCCGGCTATTTGCAGTGGGGCAGGCGGGAGCTAGTTGTAGTGACAGCAAACAAGGTAGTGGGAGCTAGTGTGCTAAGCGCCCTGACCCGCCCCCTCCCCTTTCCAAGAGGGGGCAGATAGGGGGACCCCCTGCCCGACAGTATCCCGGGCTCGGCGTATGCTCGCCAGACCCGGGCCTTTTGACGGGCGCAAAAAACAGGAGATGTAGCCATGACTTGGTTGCACTGTGGCCATGTCACAGCCGACAAAAACTCGCCCTCACTCGTGTGAAAGAGCCTTAAGACACAAAGTATTTTTATTTTTCTAGCAATGTGATCGCTTGTTTTTTGCAGAAAGAGTTGTAGTCATTACTTGTACCATTTTCAGTTACATGTAACTTTCGGATTGCTTTTAATTGTATTTTTGGGGAGGCAAACAGAAGAGAAATACTCTGTTTTCCCCAAAATAAGACCTACCCTGAAAATTAGCCCTACCTTGATTTTCCAGAATTTTGGGGGAGGCTTGTAATATAAGCCTGCCCCCCCAAAAAGCCCTAGCTGCATTACAGAAAAAAAATTAAAAAATGCATTAGCTAGCAAGTACGGTCCAGGTCCCTCCCGCTGCTCTCCGGAGCTACGAAGCACTGCTTGCAGTCCTCGGCCGTCCACAGGAGATCACTTCTTGGTTACGGGATTCAAAAATCCTACCTCCAGGAAGCTATTGTAATTATTGGCTGAGCAGCGTTCAATGAACCAATGCGCTGGCTCTGATTGGTTTATCGAGTGCTGCATTGATTGGTTCTTCGACTGCTACTCAGCCAATCACAGCCATCGTGTTGTGGAAGCGGGATTTATGAATTGGCCAACCAACACCACGGCTCAGCGCGTCAGAGCTTCAGAGAGCAGTGAGAGGGACCTAGACCAAGGCTGCGAGGTAAGTATAATAAAACATCCCCCAAAAATAAAACCTAGCGCCTCTTTTGGGGCAAAAATTAATATAAGACAGGGTCTTATTTTCAAGAAAACAAGGTAGCAATCTGGCATTTGCTTTTTAAATGACTGTTACCGCGTTCACCATGTGCGATATATAACAATATATTTTCATTGTCTGGGTCATTCCAAACGTGGAAGGCCAGCGTTTCTCCTCTCCTGGCAGTTACAGGCACATTTACGACGGCACATTGATTTGCGCACAATAGGTCATGTACTGTAATTTTTCACGTGATCGCACATTGTATGAAAAAATATGCTCATGTGAATAAACCCATTGAAATGAATGAGTACTATTTACTGCCTATTATATGCGCAAAATTTGCTTATGAAATACGCCGTGTTTACACTTGTGTGAATGAGCCCTAAAAAGATGTATGTGCGGGTTTTAAAGCCCATTAAGGAGGTCAGTAAAAAGTCGTATTAGCTGTTATTAAGGGGTTAAAAAGTTCTCAATTCACGAACTATTTGGGTTCCTTGATGGATGGACTGGAGTAGAGAACCACTGATCTGGATGAGAAGCTATAAATCCGTGTAGTCATTGGAGTATATTTACAGCAGTGGATTTATGGTTAGAACAGCGAAAATGAAAGGCAGACAAGTCAGTAAATCCAAGCGGTCCACATTCTCGAAAGCAAAATAATGCTTGTGGAGACATTAAAGGGAAGCCGCAATAACCACATAAAACATAATTAGCATCTTTAAGACTTCAAGGAACATAAATTAACTGCTGTAAGTCAATTCAGAGTCAGTCAAGAAGAGTTCTGTGGCAAGAAAGTATATGGTCTACGGGAGCGAGGGGCAGAGACCGAAATATCCTCACTCCAGAATATTCTTCACTTATCGTTCAGTATATGTATGCATGAAAACTGAACGCCGATCGGCCCGTGAAAACAGGCAGTTGTTCATCTATGAACCACTGCCTGGTTACTGTGAATGGATTCGGGCGCGCAAGAAAAATCCCCAGCCCGCTCCGCCTCCATTCACTGAGGGAGGATCGTTCCTGTGTGCAACCCTAATTAAAGCTGAACGACAGAACTTAGTAAGTAGCATGAATGGTGGAAGAAAAGCTATAGGCAGCTGAAGGTCCAGCTAGAAAACCAAAATAGTCACTAATAATGCCCTATTAATGCTAGGGATAAGGATTCTACTTTGATTTCAGTCATATGTGCTTCTTACAGAACACTATGGAAACCGGATTGTCCTTAGCAAAGAGTTCGGCCTATGTATCAAGACCACCCACCTTACCATACAGAATCTCACTGGTTCACAATATCTTAAACACAACACTTTGGTCTGCTGGGTGGAAACATATAGATGAGTCACAAAACAATCCTTAATTTGGTTCTATATGTTAATGAAAAACTGACATTTAGCCCATTTCTTATATACAGCCCATCCCAATTCTGCCTCTTGGGAGGGGGCAGTTATGCAGATAGACAAGGGTCTGCTCTAAAAAGTGATCTCAAATGTGTAGAAGTGGACATTTCTCTCTAAGACCACAGTTTGAGTGACAGTTTTGAGCGATCATCTTTGTATAGTCTATAGTAGCTAATCAGCTACTAAAGAGCTGTGCAGGCAGATCCGGACACCGCCGCTATTGTTTGGCAAATATGGCTGTTTTGCATAAGGAAACAGCTGCATTCTTCTCGATGCTTACAGCTCGCGTCCTGCTGTGATCTACCAGCGGGACACGAGCTGAAAGAATCTTATCACCGCTGCCGACTGTGATAAAAGCCTGCACTGCTGATAAGAGTTCATCGCTTAATTCTAGAAAATTGGAATTGAGCGAGGAAGAAATTGTGCACGAAAACTGCACAATGTCCGTGCATTTAGATGCAACGGTTATCACTCAAAAGAGGGCTTTGAGCGAATTTTGAGCAAGAATTATTGAGTCTAAATGGGCCTTTAAAAGAGGCACAGCGAATTATTTTCGGGGGATGTCTTATCATACTTACCTAGCAGCCACGGCCAGGTCCCTCACACTGGTCTGGTCAGAAGTTCCAGCACGCTTGCTTGCAGTGCTTAGCGGCCGACAGAAGATCCAGGAAACAATGGCTCTGATTGTCTCTCAAGAACCAATCACAGCCATCATATTGGTTCTCAAGCACATAGGATGAGCCAATCAATGCAGCTCTCGATGAACCAATAAGATGGCTCTGATTGGTCCTCAAGCACTGAGGCTGAACCAATCAGAGCCATTTCTTGCTGGGGGTGGGGTTTACGAACCCCGTTACCAGGAAGAGGTCTCCTGTTGGTGGCTGAGGACTGCAAGCAAGTGTGCAGGAACTCCGGATACCAGCAGGCGGGACCCGGACGGCGCCTGCTAGATAATGTTTTGCTTTTTTTAATGTATCGTAGCTTGAGCACGTAGCAATCAATGGAGCCATATAAAAAGCATGGAAGAGCGGAGGCTGCACCAACAATCCCATGTCTGTCATCAGAAATGGGTGGCTTCCTCAGGGGTCCTCAGGGTTTTGTTATTTTCTACCTGACAGCCCATATCCACCCTGGAAGCAATTAAAGCTCTTCTTTTTCAGCCTGTATATCCAATATACTTTATTCCTGATGTGTGGACTTAAACGACATCACTGTAGAAAAGCAAATAAATGAGAATTAATTATTTTTTATGAATTATATAGATATTTGCGTTCAAAAATGGAGTCCTGCAATATTTAGCTAAAATAAGTCTATCATGTGAATTTCCTGTTTTGTATTTTTTAACCATTTCTGAGTAACCAATATTGTGTTAGAAGTTATAATCTCCTGTGCCACTACTTCTTCCTCATGTGAAGATAAGTAAATTATACCACTACCACTCATGATGCCATAACGGAATTGTTAGAAAACACTCATTAAGCAAGAATGAAGTTGTCAGAATTCCCAGACGGTTACTACAGCAACAATGGCGCAGGGTCTAAATGTAAACACCCAAGAAACAAGAGAAAAAAATCAATTACTGGTAAATGTTGGACATAACTTGGGCAACAGCTGGCATCTTCAGACATGTCACTATGTGAACTCCTACTCTATGCCCTCCCTTGTGGGACATCATCGTACTATGTGACACTTTGGGTTTCTTAGGGTTGACACTTTTCAGTAAGAGACCTTTCACATGGGACGGAATAGCCCGCACGACGCACCAACATCCGCAGGCTACCCGAGCATTTTGATGCAGAATTGAAAATGGCTTTACACCTGCCTGCAGTTCTGCATTAAAATCCACAGTTAGGCCTCATGTCCACGGGCAAAATAGGATTTTAAATCCGCAGCGGATCACCCATAGGGATGCATTGGCCACCCGCGGGTAGATAAATACCCGCGGATGGTCAATAAAAGTGAATTTTAAAAAAAATGGAGCATGGAAAAAAATGGACATGCTCCATTTTCGTGCGGGTCTTCCGTGCGGACGGCTCCCACAGGCTTCTATTGAAGCCTATGGAAGCCATCCGGATCCACGGGAGACCTAAAATAAGAATAACTTACCTGCAGCGGACCGGGCAGTTCTTCTCTTCTTCACGGCCGGATCTTCTTTCTTCGGCCCGGCGGATGTGCCTGGCGCATGCCCCGGCACGCAGCCAGGGTGCCGAGCACATCCGCCGGCCGAAGAAAGAAGATCCGGCCGTGAAGAAGAGAAGATCTGCCCAGTCCGCTGCGGGTAAGTAAATTCTTATTTTCAGCCCTCATGTCCGCGGGGCAGGAGGGACCCGCTGCAGATTCTCCATGTAGAATCCATAGCAGGCCTGATTTTCCCCGTGGACATGAGGCCTTAGACCTGCGGATTTTGTTGTGGAATTCTGCAGCTGCGGATTTGACGGCGTCCTGCGGTGTAATTCCGTCCCGTGTGAAAGGTTCCTAACAGAACGAATAAATAAGCAGATGGATCTGGCTAATTGTTTCATTCAGAAAAAGCACCAAAATAATGATTTTGTATAATAATAACAAACACCATAATAATATAATATGTCTTTTTCTCCCCAAAGACTAAACTAAAGTACATAAGAAAAGTCAACTTGGATTATAAATAAATGACTAATAATTAATAATAATGACATAATAATTATATAATTTTAGTTTTAAATTACTTTTTTTATTACTTTATTGTTTTTTGTTATTTTTAAGTCAATTTATCATTAGCATTAAGGAGTCAGGTCACATTACCAATATACAATTACTAATATCTATCTAGGGATTTATTATTGTCTTGCATATATAGTTACTAGTTCAGTTGTGAGCCTAATCATCTTTAATCCGTTTGAGACCAGGGACTATAAGGCTGGCTTCACACAGGGCGGATTTGCTGCAGAAATTCTGCGTGGAATTTCGCCACGGCAAATCCGCCTGCGGCCGCTAATCTCGGAATAAGCCAGCCATGTGGACGAGATTTCTCAGAAATCTCGTCCACACGGGATGGCCAATCCGTTGCGGTAAGTCCGGCTGGAACCGCGGCTGCGGCTTCAGAAGATGCAGCATGTCTATTTATTTTTTCTTTCCGTTGCGGCCGCGTTCTCCTCTATGGGAGCGCCGGCAGCAGCGGAAGAGCGAGCGGCTGGGCCGCTTCAAAGCTGCCGCAGGTTTTTCCGCGGCGGTTCTCCCGGCGGAAATCTCGCGGTTTTTGCTGCGGCCAAACCGCGGGATTTCCGGCGGAATACGCCCCGTGTGACACCAGCCTAAATGTATGGCGTCTGGTCCTCGGGCCAAAGCACCACCGATAGTAAAATTACGGCGGCGCTTTAAGCCTCCTGACTCTGCAATCAATTAGAGGCAGGAACGGGATATCAGCTGTTAGTGACAGCTGATAACCTGGAGGAGAAGGCAGGAGGGGTTTTTAACCCTTCCTGCCTTTCCTTTCCCTAGTAAGTTGCTTTCCCCTGTAATTGGGGCTCCTATGGATGCCCCAGCTACAGTGGGAAAGTGTCAAATAAAAAAAAAATGAATGGCCCCCAGAGGTCTTACATGACGTCATGGGGGACATAGATAGTAAAAAACATAATTACATACACAAGTAAAACAAAATTACAGAAGTAAACAACAATACATACATAAGAAAGAAAATAACATAAAGCCGACACCAACAAAAATTGTCGCTGTATGCGCCCTATAAACCAAAACTGTACATACTATATATCAAAACATCCAAAATAAATAGAGGAGCCCGTTCCCATACTTTATTTTAGCATAAATATACTAAATTACAAAAAAATAACTATAAATGTTAAAAACATCTTTTTTTTAGCATTTTACCCCCAAGAAAACTAAAAAACGGAAAAAAAAGTCAGTGAAAAAGATATTTTAAAAATCGCCCTATGTCATGGAAAAAATAACGCAGTAAAAATAATTTTGATAGCTAAAGGAAACAAAATAAGGCAGTACAACCACCACATGGGTAAAATCCCTAAAAAGTGTCTGGTCCTTAAGGTACAAAACAGCTTGGTCCTTAAGGGGTTAATGCACTAATAGTTTACATATCTGATGAATTATTCATGTCACCACTCCAACAGCACATTGACTTCCACGGATGGATCCAGGGTGACCTCCATATGATAGTCCCTGACCATGTGATGTGCCTAGCGGTGCATATGGGTCCTTCCCCACTGGACACTGAAGGAGTAACATTTTTCCTTGCCAATGTCGATAGGCTGGCTGGTTTGTCTTTCAGCCCCATCAGCCTATCAGTTACCTTGTTAAGGTATTTAAACTACTTGATACCAAGGTTGCCAATTATACTTATTGTGTACTGAACACATGTGCCAGAGAATTCTCTTTGTAGTCCTCAGAGATCCTGGGGTCAGTAGCACTGTTATAATTAGTTTAGTATCTAGATTCATTTTCGGTTTCTCCTTCCCACTTTCAAAAAATCTAAACTCTTTTATTTATCCATCGATGTAGGTGCTTGAGGGCTTGTTTTTTTGCAGGGCAAATGTTTTTTTTCAATGGTACTATTTACTGTCCATATAATGTAGTGAAAGTGTAATGGAAAAAACATGCGATTCCGACAAATTAGGGAACCTCGTGTTTATGGCGTACACACTGTGGCAAAAATGAGATGATAACTGTAAGCTCTGCCACTCGTGTCTGCCGCCTTCTGCTCTCCCTGTGTGTATGGATCCTATTTGTCTGTTTTTGTCCAGCACTGAGAGGGTTAACCAGTTCTTTGGCTCTCAGCTCACCTATGGGGTTAATAGGCATTATTCTTCTATTTAAGCTGGGTTGTGGCACTTCCTGTTTGCCTGAGAATTGATGTATGTTAGGTTCTGACACTCAGCTTTCCTAGGTTGCCTACTTCTGTGTGCTCAGTCTTCTCTGTGTTGTAGTCTCTTTCATCCTCCCTGTACAGGCTTCCTTGTATATATTTCCATGTGTATGTTTGTTTTCTGTCAGTTCCCATTCCTGTTGTATGGTTTACTCCTGTTCTTTCCTGTATTTGTGTGCACATCTGTCTGCTGCCAGTCCCTGCGTTTGGTACCCCATCAGGGATAGTCAGACCTGAGGTTCCAGCACAGGGCCGTCCTTATCAGAGTGATCAACTTGCTTGCAGGTAGGGGTCGTCCCATTCCCTTTGCAGCCAAGGGTCAGACTCTCATCTCTCATTTCCTGGAAACAGCCCCTCTTACTGTAGGAGTTAGCTACCAGCCACACCAGAACAGGACTATGCCAGACTGGTTGGTTGGTCTAGTGGGTCCACATTCCTAATCCATAACAATAAGTTTTTTCTGTGGCTCAGTACAATTACTATGATACCAAATTTATATAGTTTTTTATTGCTCTATTACTTTCTGACAACCATGACTTTTTTTCATTTTTCCATGAGCATAGTTGTGCGAGGGCTTGTTTTTTTTGTGGGACGTCCAATACTTACCCCTCCAGTGCTGCAGCCCTACTGTAGTCCCGGAAGTCAGGTGAGCACTGAAGCCAAACAGAGACTGCAGTACCGCCACTCATTCTTCTGGCATTGGCGCTTGTATCCTGAACGCCATGATGCCAGGAGTTCAGGAACGTGACACTGCAGCAGTCTGCTGCTCGGTATTCCAACTGATCAGTTGATTCCCAGCAATGATGTCAGCACGGACGGCTCAGGAAGCAGATAGCGCTGTCTGTATTGCAGTGGCCCGGTTTGGTAGTGCAGACGCAGTGCCCACTGAATTCAATAGAAGCTGTGCCTGCACTACCAAACCGGGGCATTGCAATATGGACAGCGCTGTCCATACTGAGTCAACTCATCAGCGAGAATCCTAAGAGGCGGACAACCTGAGGATGTACATCAACAGAAAAAATCCCCCAAAGTCCCTTTTCAGGGTGTAGCAGATTTGTTGCAAAAAGTTCTTTGACTTTCCCATACACTCGAATGGGGCTTGTAGAAATCCATGCAAAAGCTGCAAAAGTACCCCATTCAGATGTATGAAACTGATAGTCAGCTGACCAAAACTTGGCAACCAATCTGCCATGTGTGAACACTCCATTATACTATAGTGATTCTTATTCTAGCAGACTTGGATGAATTCATTTCATGCTTCGAGTAACAACTGGGATGCGGAGCAGCTGCAGTGGGGAAAGTATTGGCATGTGCCACAATAGGGAGAAGCACGGTAGCCCTATGAATTAGTGCAGAGAGATGAGCAGCTTATTCATTACCTTTAATGGGTATTGGTAGAGGTGTTAATAGAAAGTAAGTGGCGACCAGTAGAGGGAATCTTACAGGTGGCTTCTTGCTGCAGAATAGCTGCATGTGGAATCAGGCAGACGACAGGGGTTTTAGAAATCGTTAGATCAGCAATGTGAGGAATGTCCTCCTGGCTGTATTGTTTTTAGAGCAGCTGCAATTGCAAATCCTAGGAGGAAGCAGCAGAATATATGAGCAAGGTCAACGGTGTTAAATATGATGAACACTATTTTGATTGCCAATCTCCATTGCTTGAAGTGGCACATGGGTTCTGCTACTTTTTTATGTTTTCCTGCAAGTTTTTTTTCTCTTTCGCTTACAGAATTAAAGACAGTGTGCCATCAGAAAGTGATCTTTTGTATAAATCAAATTTTCGTTTTAAATGTTTTTGTTTTTCAATGTGGTGTTTTTTTTTAAACGTTTTTGATGTCACTAACTAAGTTTAACAAAATTCCTAAAATCCTGCAGTTTTCACACTGACCACTAAGCCTACTACCGTGTTCACTCAAAAATAAGACACTGTCCAAAGAGGCACTAGATCTTATTTTCAGGGGATGTCTTACCTAGTATGCTCAGGCTGCGTTCCACCGGAGCTCCGGAAGGCGTCCTGCAGTCCTCAGCCGCCCACAGAAGATCGCTTTCTGGGTACGAAATTCATAAATCCCACCTCCAGAAAGCGATGGCTCTGATTGGCGCTCGAGCGCTACTCAGCTAATCAATGTAGCGCTGGATACACCAATCACAGCCATCGCATTGGTTCATCGATTTATGAATCCCATGTCCAGGAAGCAATCCTCTGTGGGCCTGCAGGCCGCCTGCCAGAGCTCTGGGGAGCAGGGGGAGGGAAGCAAACTGAGCCTGCTAGGTGATGCATCCCCCCCCCCCAAAAAAAAAGCACACACAAAAAAAATCAGGATAGGGCTTATTTTTGGGGTAGAGAGTCAAGTCACATTATTGTGACCACCAACTATTATCCAGCATAACCGTTGTGTGCCATATGAACAGCAGCTAGCCTATAGAGAGGGTCTATAGAGCTAGGTACCCATCCATTAAAGGGGTTTTGTCATTAAAAAAAATGATCTAAACTTACCTATCCCTTCCCTGTCTGTCTCCTTATCACATCTTCTCCTGGTTGAGCTTCTCCAGTGCACCAGGTCAGCTCACTGCAGGCTGGGACCAGCTTGTTATGAAGGCTGCTTTATCACAAACTCCTTCCTGCTGGGTCAGTGAAGGTCACATCCCTGTGCTGTAGCTTCACTGCCTAGGAAGGAATTGTAATCTATTTCAGAGACAGCTGGCATGAGCAATCTCTGAAGAAGATAGGCAGTCCTCCTGCTGGCCTGTGAGCTGTGACATAATGTACATTGGCAGACTGCCAACCTAATGGTAACCTCACAGGAAGGAGCAGAATCAGGCAGCTGGAGGTGAAGTGACCCTCTGGACTGCAGGAGACAGGAGAAGATAAAGGAGGTGAAGATCTGGTAAGTAGACTGATGGGGGAGGAATAGATAAGTAGAGCATTTTTCTTTTTTAGTGACAGAACCCCTTTAAGTTTCGCCTTGACATGGCAGATGGGCATACAGGAATTTGATCAAATTGTGCACTAAGAACCTTGCATTTTTATGCAGTTAGTATTAAAAATCATTATGCATTTGTTTGCAGATATTAAGTGTGTAAGGCCTCATGCCCACGGACAGGTCGCATTCAACCTCCGAAATCCTGCAGTGGAATCAGACCCGGTTACCCCCAAGAGGCATCTTACTCGCCTCTCCAGATCAACAGCGAGAGTCTGCTGGCGAGCCAACGCAGTGCAGCGCGTGATGCGCTGGCGTTGGGCGGTGATGCGATTTCCCGCAATACTTCCGCTGTGCTCACAGCGCAGAGTATCGTGGGACGGACGGCTTCCATTGACTGCAATGGAAGCCATGTGTGCGATTTTCCGCGATGACTAGAACATGCTGCGATTCTCCCACGTAAGTGGTAAATCGCAGTTGATTTTAGCTCATGGGCAATGCAGAATCTGTTAACATAGCATGTATATGGACTGCTATTGCTATGGGATTTGTACCGGGTGTCGGACTGCGAATCCCGCAGCGATTATCCGTCCGTGGGCATTCGGCCTAAGGGTGCTGAAGCACATGTTTGTTACTGTATTTCTTGCAGCCTTGGCTTAATTGTGCGCCTTTACCCTTAATGTATTTGCTGGATGTGCAGACTTTTGTTTTCTATAGACATGCTAGGAGTAAGGTGCAGGTAGGTTGTCTCCGGTATCTGGAGCCATGCTGACTGCATCCCACAGTTACAGGAGGGTGCGTGGCGGAGGATCAATAGAGCAAACTCGATGATCGATCAAGGTTGTCCTACACATGCTCAATTGGGTTCAAGTCTGGGGAATTAGGGGACCAGACAAGTACTTGGAAGTCTTGGTCGTGCTCTTCCAACCACTGTCAGACATTTCTAGCCATGTGACATGTCGCATTGTCTTGCTGGAAGATCCCATCTGCCACAGGGAAGATAAGCAGCATGTATGGATCTATGTGATCTGCAAGGGTGGATCCATAACCAAATCAGTTCACAGTGCCTTCCACATGGATGAGTGGGACCAGAGAATGCCCCCCAAAAATCCCTGAGACCACAACGCTGCCGCCACCAGCTTGTGTTCTTCCAGCTGTGGTTGGAGGGTGTTTGTTCTGTAATGTTTCACAGCATGAACATCCATCTGTTCGATGAAGAAGAAAACGTGACTCATCAGAGAAGGCAACCCTGCACCGATCATTTTTTTATTTTGTTGTTGGGAACTTCATTTTATTTGATTTTTTTTTACATTTTTTGAACTCTCAGTTTGATAGTCATCACAATTGTGTCCTCGTCATTTGAGCTTATATATTTTTATTCATTTTGTACTAAGAAAAATGTAAATTCATTATGCATTCCTGGTTTTTGTAGATCAGTTCTCTTTTTGGGTGCACATAGAACAGAAATGTTATTATTTGTTAATCAAACCGAATATAGAAGATTGAAAGAAAAACAGGATTCCATGACCCTTGATGGCTAGCAGGAGACACAAAAGGAGTCTCAGTCATTTCCGTAACTTCCTTAGGCTATAGTGTAGATGGCAATGCTCATGTACAGCTGCATTTCTCTACTTCTCCTACTCTTTGCTATCACTGCCTCCCTTCTTTTGCTGTACAACAGTGTTTAGGTGACTCAACCTTGGAAGGTTGGGTCCAGAGCTCAACATACCTGTTAATTACATTTTAAAGGTAAAGTTCCCTGGTGCAAGCACTGAGTCATGACCGACTCCTAGGATGACGTCACATCGTGAAGTTTTCTTGGTAGACTGTTTTTGCTTATTTTGCTTCCCCAGTCATCTTTTACCTCCAGCAAGCTGGGTACTCATTTTACTGACCTCCTGAAGCATGAAAGGCTGAGTCAACCTTGAACCACATGGGGATTGTACCCGCAACCTTCAGGTCGTGAGCAAGAGCTTAGGACTGCATTTCAGCTGCCTTAACCCCTTAACGACTGCCCCATCGGGAAACTACGTCCTCAGAAAGTGGGCTTTAATCCTAGAGGACGTAGTTTTATGCATCCTCTTTGGATTAATGCCCACTGGCCTGAGGACGTGACAGCTCCATGCTGTCGGTGCCCGCAGGTAGCCGACAGCATGGAGCTGTCATCCCAGGATGCGGGCAGTCCCCCCCGACATTGCGATCAGCGCTATCCAATCGATAGCGCCGATCGCAAAAAAGTTAACAAAACTGTGTAGAAAAGTAGTAATTCAGCTGCTCTGATGGATCGGATCCATCACGGCAGCTGAAAATACTCACACGGCTTGTCGGCGGTGTCCCCCGGAGATCTGGTCCTCCCGGACTCACCGGCGGCCTTCTGCGCATGCGCGCCAGGCGATGACGTCACGCGCATGTGCAGAAGCCCGGGTGTCCCCGGCAAATTTAAAATCTCCTGGCTCCCGGCTCCTGAAGGTAGCCGGGAACCAGGAGGTGTTACCGGGGACCTCTGTGAGCGGTCTCCGGGCCCGCGATCGCCGCTATCCATTGGATAGCGGCGATCGCGAAAAAGTAAAAGAAAAGTGAAGTTTCACCTCCCCTCATGGATCGGATCCATGAGGGGAGGTGAAAATACTAACCCACGGTCCTCTGCGATGTCCCGATGTCCCGGGACCCGAAATCCTCATCTGCGCATGCGCGCCCGATGATTGACATCGGGCGCGTGCACAGAGGGGCTCGAGGCCCTGGAAATTCAAAATTCCTCTGCTCCTGGCTGCCATGTGTAGCCAAGAGCAGAGGGATGTCACTGGGGACATGATCACTGATCATGTAAAGTAAAAAAAAAGTGCAAAAAGTAAAAATAAAAAATAAAAAAAGGGGTAAAAAGTAAAAAAAAAAAAAAGGGCAAAAAGTAAAAAAATAAGTTTTAAAAAGTTTTAAAAAGTCAAGAAAAGCTTGCGTTTCATCTCCTCCCACGGATCATATCCGTGAGGGAGGATGAAATGACATACCTAAGGCCCGCGGATTTATCCGTGGACCTTACCCCAGCTTCTGCGCACGTGCCCGTCGCCAATATGGCAGGCGCATGCGCAAAAGCCGTGGTAATTTAAAATCTCCCTGCTCCTGGCTACAAAACTTAGCCGAGAGCCTGGAGATTTCACGGGGGGCCGCAGTGAGCGGTTCCTGGTCACGTGTTCGCCGTTACCCAATGGATAATGGTGATCACGTAAAAGTAAAAAAAGGTGAAGATTCATCTCCCCTCACCGATGCGATCGGTGAGAGGAGATGAAACTTTTTACCGGAGGCCTCCGTATTTGCACCCCGACGCAATCTTCTTCCGTGAACTTTCCCGTATTCTGCGCATGCGACCGCCGGCAAAACACCGGACACATGCGCAGGTGTCTGGGATCCCAGGAAACTTAAAATCTCCTTGCTCTCAGCGACCATCGGTTGCCGAGATCCTGGAGCAGTGACGGGTGGCCTCATTGAGCTGTCCCCGGTCACGTGAAAAAAAGGTAGCGATCAACCTTAGGCCGGTCTCACATGACCGGATAGGAATTACAGATTCCGCATGCGTCTGATCTGCGGTATTACGCAGATCAATTGCATTGGATTACACAATTCCGCTCACATTAGTGGGTTGGAATTGTGTAATCCATTCGCAGAAAAGAGAACGCAGCAGGTTCTATTTTACCACGGATATCGGCAACATAGAGCCCATTGTGCTCCATGGTCGTGGATATATCTGCTGCCCATACGCAACTACCTTGTATACGGGCTGCGGGTACCCGCGTCATCGCTAAGCGAGGGTGCGGGAAATAAAAACAACAACAAAAAAAACTGTACTGCGAATGACCGCCTGTGTGAGTACGCAGTTATGCGCAGTACATTACGCGGCCGTACGCAGGGTCACAGCCGGGCTCACAGCCGGGATCCGCTGCGGGCCTCCGCAAGCAGATTCCGCCTACGGCTGTGTGAGCCCGGCGTTATTCAGATCGCTACCTGTAATACGCAATTTACAAGAAGCCCCGGGAACGCTCGCCTTCCTGCAGTTCCATGAGCAGCTTGTTGAGCGCCTTCTATGTGAGACCGCCGCACCTCATCAAGCTTACGGAGACTCACGGAACGCTACTTTTTACACCCCATACCCACCACTGAGGTCAAGAAATACCCCCAAAAAGCATGAGAGGAGGGGGGATACTGGTTTTATTGCCCCATGTACCCATCCCAACCAGCCTCCGTAATTACCCCTGTCTTTGGAAATAGTACACAGTTCACATTATTACTTTTATCTAAGATTTGGGGAATGCCGAAAAGGGTGCGGAGGGGGGGGGGGGATATTTTTAGGGAGTCAATTTTTATTCCGTACAAATGAGCAATGGGGCCTTGAATTTATTCAGTTGAGCCCTGCAATCCAACGGGTGTTCCCTCCATTACAGGCCTTGTCATGTTTCCTGTAAGTAGATTAGGGCCACAATGCGTATGTTTCTGAACACGGGACAAATGGGGGTATGCATTTTGGGGTGAACGTCTTCATTCCTATGTACACTGTACAAAAAAGCCAGTTTTTAAATTGACAAAATTGCCAAAAAAAATGAAAATCGTAATTTTTTCCTTCTGCTTTGCTTAAATTTATTCAAATACTGTGGGGTCAAAATACGCAATACACCCCTAGATGAATTCATTAAGGGGTCTAGTTTTTAAAATGGGGTCATTTGTGGGGGTTCTTTATAGTTTTGGACGCTCAATGGCTCTATAAGTGGGCAATGGGGCTTGGAATTTATTCCGTTGTACCCTAAAATCCAACGGGTGCTCCTTCCATTATAGGCCTAGCCATGTGTCCTTTAAGTAGATTAGGGCCACAAGGGGTATGGTTCTGAACACGGGACAAACAGGGGTATCAATTTTGTGGTGAAAGTCTTCATTCCTATGTGTGCTGTACAAAAAAAACTGTTTTTAAATTGATACAACTGCCAAAAAAATGAAAATTGTAATTTTTTTTCCTACAGCTTTGCTTAGATTTATTCAAAAATTGTAGTGTAAAAATACACAGTACACCCCTAGATAAATTTGTTAGGGAGTCTACTTTTCAAAATGGGATCATTTGTGGGGGTTCTCTGTCGTTTTGGCCGCTCAAGGGCTCTACAAGTGGGCAATGGGGCCTAAATCACCTTCATGCTAAATTTCTGTTCTGAAAGCCACTGACTACTCCTTTCATTTTGGGCACCGTTGTGCATCCAGACAAAAGATTTGGGCCACAATGGGTATGTCTCTGAACACGAGAGAAACAGGGGTATCCATTTTTGGGTGCAAGTCTTCATTCATGTGTGTGCTGTACCAAAAAAACCAGTTTTTAAAATGACAGAATTTCAAAAAAAACGAAAATCACAATTTTTTCCTTTTGCTTTGCTTCAATTCATTCAAAAACTGTGGGGTCAAAATGGGCAGTACACCCCTAGATAAATTCGTTAAGGGGTCTAGTTTTTAAAATGGGGTCACTTGTGGGGGTTCTCTTTGATTTTGGCCGCTCAAGAGCTCTACAAATGTGCTATGGGGCCTAAAACGCCTTCAAGGAAAATCTATGTTCTGAAAGCCACCGACTACTCCTTTCGTTTTGGGCCCCATTGTGCATCCAGACATAAGAATAGGGCCATAATGGGTATGTCTCTGAACATGGGAGAAACAGGGGTATCCATTTTGGGGTGAAAGGCTTCATTCATGTGTGTGCTGTACAAAAAAAGCTGATTTTAAAATGACAGAATTGACAAAAAAACGAAAATTACAATTTTTTTCCTTTTGCTTGGCTTGAATTCATTCAAAAACTGTGGGGTCAAAATGGGCAGTACACCCCTAGATAAATTTGTTAAGGGGTCTAGTCTTCAAAATGGGGTCACTTGTGGGGGTTCTCTTTGGTTTTGGCCACTCAAGAGCTCTACAAAAGTGCTATGGGGCCTAAAACGCCTTCAAGCAAAATTTATGTTCTGAAAGACACCGACTGCTCCTTTCATTATGGGTCCTGTTGTGCATCCAGACATAAGATTAGGGCCACAATGGGTATGTTTCTGAACACGGGAGAAACAGTGGTATCCATTTTGGGGTGTAAATCCTCATTTTCATGGGTTCTGTAGGAAAAAAATATATCTTTAAAATGACATATTTGCAAAAATATGAAATTTTATTTTTTCTCCCCTAAATTGACCTAATTCCTGAAAAAAACTGGTGGGGTCAAAATACTCATGACACCCCTCAGTGAATAAATTAAGGGGTGTAGTTTTTAAAATGGGGTCATTTGTGGGGGTATCTATTATTCTGACACTCATGAGCCTTTGCAAACTTGGCTTGGTGCAGGAAAACAAAGTGCTCCTCAAAATGCTGAAAAGTAATGTTAAATTTGTACGTCCTCTAAATGGTTAAAAAAAACACAAAAGTTTTTCAAGTGTGCATTCAGAATAAAGTAAACAGATGGAAATACATATCTTATCAAAAATTTGTACAGTATGTTTGGACATATTTGAGATATTACGGTTGAAAATGTAAAAAAAAGGACAATTTTTTCAAAATTTTTCCAATATTGGTGCTTTTAATAAATATACACTAATGATATCGGTCTCTTTTTACAACCTAAATGAAGTACAACATGTGGCGAAAAAAACAGTGTCAGAATTACTTGGATATCTAAAGCCTTTACGGAGTTATGCTACGTTGAACGACGCATGTCAGATTTCCAAAATTTGGCTCCGTCACTAAGGCGCAAACAGGCTTCGTCACTAAGAGGTTAACACTCTGCACCACACATGGGGCTCTTAATTACATTTTACATGTTACTTAAAAAATATTCTAATGTTATCTATACTGTTTGATTGATACCTTGATTTTACAAGCCACAGAGCAGCACATCAGTTCTTGTTGTGTCACATTTCTGATCACTGTCAGCTAAAGATAATGACATTAAGCACAGGAATCTTTGACAATTAAGTTCCTCTGTGCTGATCTATTTAGCCAAATCCCCTGTGGTGCTCACTTTTCTTTCAAGCTCACTTCCTGGCCTTGTATGTAAATAACATGGTTATTGGGATGTACAGCAGAATAGTAAATACATCATATAAATGTATCACAAAGAGGAAGCTAAATCCTTTATACAATGTACTACTACATATAGATATACAATATAACATCAGTGGGTTCCTGTAATCTTATTTTTAACATCAATTCTTTCCCCCACAGCAACACTTTTAGAACTTGCTAACAGAAGTCATTGATGGATTGATAAGCAGGGATGCCTACGCTAAGTGGTTTTACTTCTGCAATTTTTATATTTGGCACAGGGTGTGCGCCAATCTGAACACATATCAGTGCATCAGATATCATGAGTTGACTGTTTTCACAGTGAATATAAAAGAGGAAGGCATGAATCTATTCTAAAAACCAACTACCTACCTGCTGCAGAATGTGGTGTACGAGAATAATGGTATAGGGCTGATTTTTCGGACTTGGCCTATTAAGTTGGCCATACATTATACACCATCCTACCAAAAGTAATTGGATACCTGAGCAAGAATCAAAAGTAGGATTTATTTACATAAGTTAATACTTAGTGGGGCCCTAACGTCATCGGATACTTTACTCAGCATACTTTCTAGTAACATCTGATACGCTTCAGCTGGTATATTCTCCATTCATTGTGCAAACATCTGGTGAGTTTTCTCAAAGAAGATGGAAGCTGTTCATATTTCCTCACCCAACATTCCAATCATGGAACATCCATGTCCTCCAACCAATGTAAAACAGCACTGGATTTGTGACAAGGCATGTTGACTTGTTGGAAGCATTGCTGATCATTCCCAGAGTATTGATTGCCACATTGTCTAAAATGTCAAAGTACATCTCGATGTTCTTGGTTCTTGCCACTACAACCAATGGACCGAGATCATGCCACGTAAAACATCCCAAGACCATAACGGAACCTCCGCCATACTTACCTGTTGGCACAATACACGCAGGCAGAAGGTGTTCCCTAGGTATCCTCCACACCCAGGAACATCTATCTGATTTGAAGATGAAGTAGCACAATTCACCACTACATAGAACATTCTTCCATTGTTCAAATGTCTAATGGCGACACTCCTTGTAGCATTGTAGATGGGCCGATGTATTGCACTACATGATGAGTGACTTGTATGCAGTGGCATGACCTGTATATCCAATAACATGCATTTCCCATCATAAAGTATGGCTGACACCTCCAGGGGTCTGTATCATGGTTCAGGACACGTGACATGCTAATAACACATGATCCATTCTACTGATTGGGGGGGGGGGCAAATATTTTTGATAGGATAGTGTAGATAGCTTTTAGCTGAATTCTCATTCGTCAGCCGTTTCCACCAGCTCCCCCACACATGGGATTTAAGTTGCAGTCAGACACTTCTGGCAACCGCTTGTATCTCTGAAAACAAACAGATTGTGGGTTTAAATGTAATGTCCTCAATCCTTCTTTCCCTTGACATCATCTGTTGGGGAATATTTGAGCCACCGCCATACAGATTAGAAAGTCATCCAGCTCTGCCTTTATTGGCAGGTTTGGAAACTAATGTGCATGGAGACCTTAAGTTGCTGCTAGACATCTTATCTTCCCTAAAAGCAAATAGATCGGGTATATTGAAATTCCACATGCCTGACCCTTCTTTAAGGCTCATTTACACCAGCAGATGATCGCTCAAAGATCGCTCAAACAACAGTTTGAGGCTGCATTCCCACGAACGTATATCGGCTCGGTTTTCACGCCGAGCCGATATACGTCGTCCTCATCTGCAGGGGGGGGAGGATGTAAGAGCCAGGAGCAGGAACTGAGCTCCCGCCCCCTCTGCCTCCTCTCCACCCCTCTGCACTATTTGCAATGAAAGGAGGTGGGGCATGGGCGGGGCTAAGTGATGAGCATTAGCCCTGCCCCTGTTCCGCCTCTCCCCATTGCAAATAGTGCAGAGGGGCGGAGAGGAGGCAGAGAGGGGGCGGAAGCTCAGTTCCTGCTCCTGGCTCTTCCATCCCCCCCCCTGCAGATGAGGATGACGTATATCGGCTCGGCGTGAAAACCAATCCGATATACGTTCCTGGGAATGCACCCTGAGCGACAGCTTTGAGCGATCATTTTGCATAAAAATAATTGGTATTTAAGTAGCTACTCAGCTACTTAAATACCAATTATGTATGCAAATGAAGCCAATGTGGAACTCAATTGGCTGCACAACACCTGGACCACATCCACATCCAAAACTTATGAGATAAATTAGAGCACTGATAGTGCCCCAGACCTTCTCATCTAACTCATCCTACGAATTCCCACAAACACATTCCAAAATCTTGTAGAAAGTCTTCCTGGGAGAGTGAAGGCTGTTATAACGGTAAATTAACACTTATGGCCTTAACGTGGCATGCCCATCGAGTTCATACAGGTGTGATGGCGAGGTGTACACAAACATTTGGTCCAATAGTGCAATTCTGAAATATCTCATAGTTTTCTATGCGCTAAAAAGTTATACACTAAAAGAGTTGGGCCTTTTTTTCCAGAATGAAAGTCAATGAGGTGACATAATCCCACGTAATTGAATCATTATGTAAAATATCACAGATTATGTATAGTGGAAAATCGGTGCTTGCCACATGAGCTGATGTTATTTTTAGGAAACTTTCCTACAGCCTAACATATTTCTGTCTTGTCTTCACTTCAATGGGGCTGCGTTCTAATACCAGATACAGCCCATAGACAAGAGTTTTGCTGTTTTTGGAAGAAAGCAGTATTTCTAATCTCGTACAATCCTTGTACAGACAGAAATAACTGAGAAGTTGTTTACATTGTTCTTCTTGGAAAGTCTTCCTAACTTCCCTAAATACAGATTTACAGAATTAGCCAAAAGATATTGACAGCGCCTCTGTGGATTGTAGCCTGGTGGTTGGTGAGGTAGACCAGTAGCGGTTTTATGCGTGAAGGCTGAAGAGTGTGAGCAAAGGAAGTGTCAGAGGTAAAGAAAACCCTGTCCCAAAAGGACTTCCACAAAGGATGCACGGACAAAGACTGCGGTGTGAAAACACCCCCAGAAATGATAAGTTATAGAAAAAAGGGGGAAAGAACTCCTGCGCTTAGGGAAACCAGGGACACACCAAGAGACACCAACACCTAAACGAAATTGGGGAGGCTACAGGATGTAGACCTCTATATAATACATGCAGAATGGTCAAAGATATTAAGACCTCCATGGTAAAGTCAGAAGGACATTTTTTTTTTGACAAAAGAAAAGAGTGCAACGCGTTTCGGAGCTCCAAACGCACTTTTATCAAGCGCAAAACCTGGTGAATTCACCAGGTCTCGTGCTCGATAAAGGAGCATTTAGGTGAGCTAATAACCAAGTGACTTCGACAAGTAAATGATTCTCACTCACTTGTCCTGTTGGGTCCCATCTTTACACGGGACAACAGTCACCTGTAATTGCTCTTTTGAGTAATTACTTGGCCAACTATCAGCCCGTGTAAAAGTGGTCTCAATCAACTGATTGATGGGGCTAAGAGTTGGACCCCCAATGACATAATACCAATGACCTATCCTGAGGAGAGGTTACTAATATAGTAGTTTCAGAAAACCATTTTAATTAGCATAATTACCATTACCATGCTTAATTAGCATTTGAATTTGATCACTAGAGGTCATTTACATTATAGCTAGTTGTAATAAGAATTAATTAAATCACATGGCAAATCATAGTGTCTTTCCCAACCCTAAGGCCAGACATATTTATAATTATAAGATGAGCATAGGTAGGTAAATCCACCCATTAACTAGTAAAGGCTACTTTACATGGGGTGACTATACATTCCAGTTGCCAAAAAGATTAGAATATGCAGCATATTAGCAATTGCTTAATTATGTAATAATTTGGGAGTGGGAGATGGGTGGTGCCGTTGGTTATGTCGACATTGGAGGTTCATTGATATACACTGGATTCATTGCCCAGCCGGTGCGCTAATGTAAATGCGTCTCCTGGTCATTCCCAATTGTTATTTGCATGATAATGTCATAATCAGCATTAGCTCAGCTAGAGTTTCTTCACTGCAGAACAAGTTAATGGAAGATGAAAGCCACTGATAGGCGCTGCCTTCTTCCTTCTGCCTTATCAGATCTGTCTGGCCTAGCAGAGCTGTGAATACCTATTCATTAACATGCTGACCCTTACACCACTGTGTCTTTTGTTACATGGGTCATTGTCCACCTGTCCCCCATGTTACCTTGAAGAACAAACACTAAATCAGTCAACAGGAAAGTCATTCAAGTCTGATGCATGGTCCTGCTAGCCTACTGCCATCACTTAAGTGCTTGATAAAAGGGTATAACCACCAAGAATATTTTGCTGTAGGGGAAATACATCTGCTTCATAGGTATAGACGGAACCTAGGAGAGGATTAGAGACAACACATCTTCCATTATAACGCACCTAGAGCATTATTGGGGTATGAGAGCACCTTTTAAGACTGTGTTTGGACCTAGTTTTTACACTGTGCTTTAAGTATATGTTTTTACGTATGGAAAATTCCAGTTACATGTGGATGGCATTTCCAAAATCCCAACCATATGTACAAGTCCTACTAAAAGTAATTGGACACCTGAGCAAGAATCAAAAGTAGTATTTATTTACATATGTTAATGCTTAGTTGGGCTGCTTTGGCCCCAGTGATATCGGATACTTTCCATGGCATGCTTTTTAGTAACGTCTGATACATTTCAGCTGGTATTTCCCTCCATTCATCCTGCAAACATCTGGCAAATGCTCTCAAAGAAGATCCATCGGCGTATCGACAATGGTACAAGGAGTATCGTCATTGGACAGTTGAGCAATGGAATAATGTTCTATGGAGTGACAAATAGTGCTACTACATCTTCAAATCAGATGGACGTACCAGGGTACGGAGGAGCCTAGGGAATACCTTTTGCCAGTGAACAACAGTTAAGTATGGCAGAGGTTCCATTATGGTCTGGGAATGTCTTACATGTCATGGTCTCGGTCCGCTGGTCATAGTGGCAAGAATTATTAACATGGAGGTGTACCTCAAAATTCTTGACAATAATGTGCTGCCGACAATGTGACAATACTCTGGGAATAGTCAGCCATACTTACAACAAGACAACGCGCCTTGACATAAATCCAACGCTGTTTTACGTTGGTTTGGCAATATGGATGTTACACAAATGGACTGGGCTGCACAATGTCCGGACCTGAACCCTACTGAACATCTTCGGGATGAGCTGGAACATCGATCCAGAAAACATAGGTCTTGTTTCCCCAGTCCTCCTCACAGTGGGTTCGCTGCACCTCCTGCAGTGAGGAGGAGATTGAGTGGAGCAGTGGTTGTTGCACATGTGCTGTGCTAATTCATTCATTTTCAATGGGTGTATTGTCTTACCGGCGCTGGGTAGGAGCCACGTGTAGTAGCCGCGCGGGACCGGAGAGTAGTCAGGAGAAAGCTGGAGTCATCACCAGGTAGCCATGTTTGCAGTACCAATGGATGAGGCAGGAAGCGATGTCAGATGGAAGCTAGGAGTTATTATCAGGTAGTCACATTTGCAGTAGAGGAGTCAGTTTAGAAGGTGCTGCTGGATCAAGGCAAAGAGCACAACAATCACACAATGCAGGAGTGTCAGGCTAGGATTTTTATAGGAAGTCCTAATCAGGACCAGGCAGAGCTACAACTAGGGCTGGATGGTAGGATCTGGAAAACAAGGTCAAAGTTTGCGGAGGGATTTGTCCAAAGGCCTGGATAGCTCAATAAGAAGGGCTACTGCTTGGAGTGCAGGAGGTTCCCAGTTTGAGTCCTGACAATGGGACTGCCAGATGGCTGAGTACAAAGCCCTATTGAAATGAAAGGAGTCTGAGATTCATTCTCAGGATCAGCGCAAGACACAGAAGTTGGATCCCCACCGAACTATCAGTGGATGGGTGAAAGCTTAAAAATATGTCCAGCCTCGGGAATACCACTTTAAAATAGTTGAAGTAGCGATCAGAATGCTAAAACCATAAGATCAGCTTGTAATTAAAAGGGTCTTGACCACTGTGGAGCTGTCAGTAAGCTACTCTATCACCGTGTATCATAGCAAACTTATGACAGTGTATCTGACATGCACAGTTTTTAAAAAATATTTCCTTCACAATGGCGCATATACATGCTGTGAATATGCAGTGTAATTGGGCGGCATTGATTATGGGTCAATAGGGAACAATGGACATTCTTGCACGTGATACCCCGCAAAATAGAACATGATGCCTAAGGGGCTATAAACAAATTTTCACATAGTCCAGGAAATGAGTCATGTTTGGAAAGCTTATGCAAAAGGGTCTAGACCAGGGGTGTCAAACTCATTTTCACGGAGGGCCACATCAGGCTTATGGTGACCTTCAAAGGGCCGATTGTAAGATAGTATAGTAAGGGCTTGTTCACACAAGCATATTTGCGTACATATTATGCAGTGAATAGAAGCCATTGATTTCAATGAGTGCACTCACATGATGTATATTATCACACAGCATGACCTATTTTGTTGCATACTACGCACCCCAATAGGCCATTGAAGTGAATGGGCCGCGCAAATACGTGGTGAATGTGCAGGAAACCCGTGTATTCACTGCATATTTGCACATCATTTCAGTGGGCCCATCTGTGTTTTTTGCATGCCCAAATATGCAGGCATAAGCAATTTTCGATTGCGCAAATGCGCAGAGTATTTGTGCGACCGAAATACGATTACGCCTGTGTGAACGAGCCCTAATAGTGACCCGTATAGCGGTCGCAGTAGTAATAGTGACCCTGATAGTGGTCACAGTAGTAATAGTGACCCCGATAGTGGCTCCAGTAAAAAATAGTGACACTCATGGTGGCCCCAGTAATAATAGTGACCCCCACAGTGGCCCCGGTAATAATATTGACCCCCACAGTGGCCCCAGTAATAATATTGACCCCCACAGTGGTCCCAGTAATAATATTGACCCCCACAGTGGCCCAATTAGTAATAGCAACCCCCCACAGTGGCCCCAGTAGTAACAGGGTACCCCACAGTGGCCCCAGTAGTAATAGCGACCCCCAGAGTAATAATATTACCCCCTCAGTAGTGAAAACCCCTCAGTAACATCAAACCCCCCCAGTAATATTAACCTCCACCCCTCAGTAACATTATGCCCCCCTCAGTAACATTAAGCCCCCCTCATTACCCCCTCCCCCATCAGTAACATTATCCCCCCCACCCTCAGTAACATTAACCCCCTCCCCCAGTAACATTCCCACCGCCCAGTAACAATAACCGCCTCCCCCAGTAACAATACCCCCCTCCGTAACATTAACCCCACCCCCCTCAGTAACATTAACCCCTCCCCAGTAACATTAACCCCCTCCCCCAGTAACATTACCACCCCCCCAGTAACAATAACCACCTCCCCCAGTAACAATACCCCCCCTCCATAACATTAACCCCCCCCTCTCCTCAGTAACATTAACCCCCCCCACCATCAGTAATATTACTCTCCCTCCTCCCTCAGTAACATTACCCCTCTTGGTAACATTAAGCCCCCCCCCCCATTACACCCCTTCCCCCTCAGTAACATTAACACCCCGCCTCAGGAGCATTAACACTCCCCATAACATTAACACCCCCCCCCCTCAGTAACATTAATGCTCCCCCCCTCAGTAACATTAACACCCCCGCCCCTCAGTATTAATAGTTCCCCCCCAAACCCATATACTTACCTCCTCCTTGCTGTCAGCGCCGCTCCCACTCTGCTCGCGCTGAGCCCAAGTGCACACTGATATCAGTGTGTGCGCCCGGAATGCTTCCTCCCCAAATCCTCTCCTGCGGAACTGAGGAGCAGGTGACTCAGGGTAGGAGGACCCTGGCTGCACACTGACGTCAGAGTGTGTGCTGGGATCAGCGCTTACAGCGTGATTACCAGTGGGGAGCTGCGGCACCCCAGCTGGTAATCACTACAGGGGTGAGCAGCCGTCAGCACGCCGCGGGCCACATAAAATGAGGCAGCGGGCAAGATTTGGCCCGCGGGCTTTGTGTTTGACACCTGTGGTCTAGACCATGCATTCGTTTTACAGCTGCACATTTTAGGTATGGGTACGGGGCAGGGTGGGCCTGAGCGGAATTTTTGCACCTGGACAGGGGCGTAACTAAAGGCTCAGGGGCCCTGATGCAAAAGGTGAGCTGGGCCCCCCCCTCTATCTGTATCTGTACCCGTAGCCATACCTAAACCATGCTGCACAGAGGCATAACTTGAAGCTTCTGGGCCCCAATGCAAAACCTGTAACAGGGCCCCCAACTATAATGCTTTATTCATAGTACTGGGTTCCCTATATGGAGAAGAGAGGCATTATGGGCCCCCTAAGGCTCCTGGGCCCGGGTGCAACCGCATCCCCTGCATCCTCTATAGTTACGACCCTGCCCCTGGCCTTGACCCCTTCTTTAGACAGATAACCACCCATTTAGACATGCCTCTGTACCGTATAACTACAATTTCAACTTCGTCACAATACCTATACCACAAAAGGTTGAATTGCTGAATTGTACGGTGTGTACAGTCACCCAAACAGAACTTTTTTCGCATGTAATCCCCATTACAGCCCATCTCCTTCAAAACTAACCCAGACTGTAGTACCAATATGACCTAGTGATACCAATGATCTGAAATTTGTTGCAATTAGTTTGGCTCACGGCAGGCTTTCTCTGTGTATCGCTAATGCGCTCAACAGTCGTCCTGTATATAGGTACCTTTAGACTATTAGATGTGTGTAATTACTCTTGGTTGGTTATTATACAGTGCCATGTAAGATATTTCCAGGCTATTTGTAACCCTGTTACCTACATTCCTTAAGTCAAATGGATAATATACAGTAAAGGAAGAGAAGGCCGGTGACGGACTGTATATCCTATAGGATTTCCTGTGATTGCATGGCTATGACCTCAGCTGCAAACCATTCAGGGACACAACTATGACACCAAAGCTTGGTCATTCTGTTGTCCCAGGTGGCAGGATTTCCTACAGAGTATACAATCAATAACCAGAGGTGTATACATTGCTCTACCCTACTCACCGCGGAGATCCTTGCATTGGATTACCTAGTTATCAATATCTTGGGGCACCTAAAAAGGTGACCATGTGCAGTTTGTGCAAAGTGAATGTTGCTGCTTATATTATGTCCTATATATTCTTGCAAGGATGGAAAACTTGTGGAATTGCAATCACATACATACTCTTCCATCACCATTATAGGAACACCACCAGATGTTGTGTAACCCTGTAGTACCATGTATACCTGGAGCCAGGAAGTAAGGGCCCTTCTCACTATATGCATTTAGAGTTAGAAATTATTGCCCTTGTCGGTGAGGATAGCAGCAAGTCCCATTTTCGTGATCATTTTTATGTATAAACTCAAAGTGACCCTCCGGTTTCAGGACAAAGTTCTGTCCCAGGATCGGATGAGGAGGGAAGTATACGTAGTTGTCATTTTCTTCCATCCCTTCGATCCACCAATTTTGGGATCTTTTTCCAGCCATCCAAGTTCACTGATGGAGTCTTCAGACTACCGAATCCCCACAGTGCATTGGTACTGTTAGACTACCAATGCACTATATCTGCTCTCTGATTGGCCATAGCTGTTTACTTGATCAGCACTGCCCAATCACAAGGCAGTGCACAGAAAATTGCTGTAGCTATTTTGGACAGCCAAAACAGGGCCTGGAAGCGGCGGATTGGAGGGGTTACAGAGAAGAGCATCTGCAGGTATATACCCCACCCCTTCCTGTCCTGGGATAGAATTTTGTCCTGAAACCAGAGAATTGCTTAAAGCCAAAGGTAAGGAGAAATGTTAACGATGCAACCATAAATGACAGTCATTAAATGAGTCATCTATTCAATTAGGGAATATTGACATTTTAGAAGAGAGGAAATTCCCGTTCAGGTCTGCCCTTGGGGAAGGTACAACACGTATCAAGGCTTTTCCTACTTGAACATGCTATAGGCGCTTTTGTAACCAAATTTTATTTTAATACTTTATGGCCGGTTTCAGACAAGCGAATTTTAGTTCTGTATTTGGGCCGTGTTTTGGTGGTTGCAATACGGCGCTAACAAAAATCTATGTATCTATTCACATGGCGGTAATTTTCATGGCTGTTTTTTAAAAACGCAAGAGGACCAATTGTTTGCCTTTCCATATTGCTATTATTTTCTATTGGGCAAATACAGATCAGTATTTGCTCCATAGAAAATAAAAACTAATGTGGAGGTAAATACTGATGACATATGTCTGTAAGATATTATGGGCGTATTTAAATACGCGTCACATGACCGTATGTACAAATACGCTTGTGAAACTTGGTTTGATATCGCACTCGCCAAAATGCAAGGCGTTTTGGTGATCCTGAAAGCCGCTCCGGAGAATGGGGAAGTGTTTCCCATTGTTTTTAATGGTAAACCTTGTGTGCACTTTGCACGCCATGTAATGCGTTTTGAAAGCAATGGTCTGCGATTATATACCGCACTGCGATGCGGGGGAAAAAAAAAAAAAAAAAAAAAAAAATCGCTCATGTATATGACCGCATTCAAAAGAATGGGTCCATATTAGTGTAGAATTTATGCATCTCGGAATGAACAAATCTTGCACGATTTTCTCGGCGCCCTGCGGCACATCTTATGTTCGTATGTCTGGTTCTGTAGTAAGTAAAAGGTGACCGATGAAGGAGTATGACTGCAGAATCAGACTATTCAGGGTTTGTTTCCTGCCTGGTAGGCCTCGTTCACACCAGTAATGGAGGCTCCTTTCTGAGTCCCATGGAATAGCATTGCATGCTAATGTCACAGTTCATAACGGCACCAAACAGAATTCGTTACAGTCAATGGGTTCTGTTCAGCCCCTTTTTAGATCCGTTACTTCCACTTTTTCCATTGTTCGACCCTCAGGACAAAGCCAAACAAAGCAAGGCTGACACGCAAGTGTGAACGATCTCTTACTATGAAGATACAGGAGTCTCCATAGGAGCTGTAGACATAAAACAGTGGGAACGGTTACTATTTTCTAAATAGCTTTACCTTTTTTTGTTAGATGCCTAGACATGTTGGGGCCGCCAGAGTGGTAAATGCCTGTCGTAGCCACTCTCCACTTTAACACACACCGCTTTTTACCGTGATTAGCGCGACATCCCAAGCGCCGCTCTAACCGTGGTACAACGCTCCCATTGATTTTAATGAGGCTTCTCAGACCTTTTGTAACGCCGTGATTTCCAAGCGCTGTCTGTTCTCTTTTTTAGCATTCACATTTTGCAACGCATCCCATCACCCATCACAATGATTGGGTGCGTTAAAAAATGCTTTCAAGCGGATAAATTCAATGGAGAAAACCCACAACAAAGCAGAGTATGTTCACAAAGCGGGATTCACAGTGGAAAAAATTCCATCTCTAAAATCTAGGTCAAAATCCGTGCCTTTTTGACATGGATTTTTGTACTGATCCGCATGCAAAATCCGCACATGGAATTTTGATGTGAAAAATCTTGTTTGTGTTTTTCTGCATCAAGAAGTGATGCATGATGATTTCCTACTTTGATTTTTTTTGCACTGTACGTGAATGGGGTTTGTAAACCCCCATTCACTTACATAATACTGTACATCGCTGTGGAATTTCGGCTCACATTCTGCAGCTGAATGTTACCATGCGGCCGCTGTTGGTCATCCCGGGGCGGCGGCAGTGTGCGTGGTCCCGCGGTCAGGACGTGCCCCCCCCGGATTGTTGTCCGGGGGCACGGGTGCCTGGCCGGCGTGGTGCTGGTGACTCGCGGTGCCGTGCGCCCACACCTGTGAGTGCAGCTGCCGTGCACAAGCTCCCTTTTGTTGTGTTCTGCTGGGAGTGGGCTGTTTCCCTTTCTCTACCCCTGGGCGGAGGCTTTTGTTTAAAGGTCGGGCAGAGACTTGCAATCACTGCCAGTTATTGGTTTCCCTCTGTGCTAGCTAGTCTGCCTCTGTTGGTCTCCTGCTTCTGTCTTCTTGTCTGCTATACTTTGCTATTATCCGCCAGGTTTTTCCATCTGCCTCAGTTCTGCTTAGTATTGTTCGTGTTGGTTATTTACACCTGCCTTATCTGTCAGTATTCTACCCTTTCCTTCCAGGTACGCCAGCGTCCCTTTTTCGGTCCCTAGTGAGAGTAGGGATCGCCGCCCAGTTGCCCGCCTGGGGTCAGCCAGGAGTGGAGGCAAGTAGGCAGGGACAGGGGTTGTGGGTGAGATTAGGGCACCCGGGCTGGCGTACCAAGGGTAGTATACTGTAACACTGAAATTTCGCAGCGTGTGAAGTCACCCTTCTATTTGAAAATGTGTTTTCTAAACCAGACAAGCCCTTTAAATTCTGCATTCAATGCCATCCAAATGTGCCACATTTATTTTGCTCACAAGGAACAATCGCCCTAAATATATAAAACATATATAAGTGGGTTACGCCAGAATAGAGCTGAATTGGGTTTTTTCATGTCCACGACCAACACCCGCTTCCACATGAAACAGGTTTGCAGCAGGGAGTCCCTCTTCTCATGATAATTATATATCTACTGTAACTTCACACATTCATAGTTTTATGGACTGTAATTATAAAACTTTCTCATCTAAATTTGCATTGCCAGCATTACATTACCATGTACTACTTGTAATTATCAACCTTTACACTTGTTATACTTTGCAATGTGAAAATGTTTGTTATTAAAGGACAGTAATATAAATAAAACTATTTTATGTTACAATTCTCTTCTGTGATGCTACATTCATATTCATCAGTAACATCCCGGGATTGTATCTCAAGTTGGATGCAACAAACCAGAACTTTCTATCATTAATGACCTGAAACTGGAGCAAGTTCAGAGAAGAGTTACCAAGATGGTGAGCGGTCTGCAAATCATGTCCTATGAGGAACAGTTAAGGGATTTGGGAATGTTTAGCTTGCAAAAAAGAAGGCTGGAAGCAGACTTAATAGCTGTCTACAAATATCTGAAGGGCTGTCACAGTGCAGAGGGATCAACCCTATTCTCATTTGTACAAGGAAGGACTAGAAGCAATGGGATGAAACTGAAAGGTAGGAGACACAGATTAGATATTAGACAGTGTGGGTGATCAATGAGTGGAACAGGTTGCCATTGGAGGTGGCGAGTTCTCCTTCAATGGAAGTCTTCAAACAAAGGCTGGACAAATATTTGTCTGGCATGATTTAGTGATCCTGTACTGAGCAGGGGGTTGGACCAGATGACCCTGGAGGTCCCTTCCAACACTACCATTCTATGAAATTCAAGTTCCCAGGCCTTCTATCACATGGAGGGTCCATTTAGACAAGCCGATTATCATTTACATCAGTGAGTGAAATAACCGCCAGCTTGTTTGCTTTCGTGCAGCCCGTTTATACAGCAGATACATTGTTGCTTCATTCAAACAAGAATCTTCAGCCTTTCACTTTTGCTGTACAAGCGAATGAGATAGAGCAAACGATATATGAACGAGCCAACGGTGGTTTTTATATTTGCCTAAAATGAATGACCAACAAAAAGTCAAAGATTCTTGTCCCTCATTTAGTCGCTGGTTCGTATTTAGACTGAACAATATCCTTCAATTCCCTTGGACTGGTGTGGGCATTGGCCATCGCACAAGGCTCCCTTGGACTGGTGTGGGCATTGGTCATCGCACAAGGCTCCCTTGGACTGGTGTGGGCTTTGGCCATCGCACAAGGCTCCCTTGGACTGGTGTGGGCTTTGGCCATCGCACAAGGCTCCCTTGGACTGGTGTGGGCATTGGCCATCGCACAAGGCTCCCTTGGACTGGTGTGGGCATTGGCCATCGCACAAGGCTCCCTTGGACTGGTGTGGGCATTGGCCATCGCACAAGGCTCCCTTGGACTGGTGTGGGCATTGGCCATCGCACAAGGCTCCCTTGGACTGGTGTGCGCATTGGCCATCGCACAAGGCTCCCTTGGACTGGTGTGCGCATTGGCCATCGCACAAGGCTCCCTTGGACTGGTGTGCGCATTGGCCATCGCACAAGGCTCCCTTGGACTGGTGTGGGCATTGGCCATCGCACAAGGCTCCCTTGGACTGGTGTGGGCATTGGCCATCGCACAAGGCTCCCTTGGACTGGTGTGGGCATTGGCCATCGCACAAGGCTCCCTTGGACTGGTGTGCGCATTGGCCATCGCACAAGGCTCCCTTGGACTGGTGTGCGCATTGGCCATCGCACAAGGCTCCCTTGGACTGGTGTGCGCATTGGCCATCGCACAAGGCTCCCTTGGACTGGTGTGCGCATTGGCCATCGCACAAGGCTCCCTTGGACTGGTGTGGGCATTGGCCATCGCACAAGGCTCCCTTGGACTGGTGTGGGCATTGGCCATCGCACAAGGCTCCCTTGGACTGGTGTGGGCATTGGCCATCGCACAAGGCTCCCTTGGACTGGTGTGGGCATTGGCCATCGCACAAGGCTCCCTTGGACTGGTGTGGGCATTGGCCATCGCACAAGGCTCCCTTGGACTGGTGTGGGCATTGGCCATCGCACAAGGCTCCCTTGGACTGGTGTGGGCATTGGCCATCGCACAAGGCTCCCTTGAACTGGTGGTGTAGACTCCTGTCATCCAATGGGTGTTCCACACCAGGTGAGCCCCCCTTGTAAGTATCCGCTTATGCACCAACTTATTTAGGGTTCCTTCTGGTTCACAGTTGCAATAAAAACCGCACCAAAAAGTGCATTGGTGAAACCATGTGTGTTTTCACTATGTTTGTAGCAGATTGTAACAAAAAAAACGCCCAGATTTTTCCAAATAAACTTTTTGATGCGTTTTTTTATTGCGACCGAACTGCCCCATTTGTATGAAGCCTAAGGCTTACTGCAGCAAACCAGTGAGAAGTGCAACATCCCTTTGATTGCTCAGGAAGAGTATAGTTTCTCTTTAGGGAGAGCACCTAGAAAGTATGAGAAGGATTATAAGGCCATCATGCTCCGCTGGGATATATGCAAATGTGAAGATGGAACAATAACTCTACAGCACCACCTATTGGAAAGCAGCATTCCTGCAAGCCAGTCCTTTCAAAAGCATATTGAAGGCCATCAGCATGCCATAAGACAAAGAAAAAAAAAGGGGGGGGGGGCAATTCGACAATACCTTCTAGTAATTCAGTGAGGTGACAAATAGAGGACGGGTGTCTTTCAATAGGAATGATTGATGTCAGCACCAGGGAACAGAAAGGGGGAGCAGGGGGCAATCAGGTCTTTCTCTATGCTTGGGCACATTAGCTAAACAGTGTAAGGATGAAACACAAGAAACATTTAGGCAAAGAAAAAGGTTTATTAAAAAATCCAAAGTGCATAGCACTCACCCAGAATTCTTTGTTGTAGTTTAAATATTCCAACATTTTCTACTCATCCCACCGGCCCTCCCCAACCACAACAATTTGGCTTCTGCATTCAAAAACATGTAACATCTGGTCAAGTCCCTTCTCGATGAACAGCTCTTCGTGAACATAGCTTTGGCTGTTTTCTTAAAGATTAATGTCTTTGCACAACAAACTTATGCTACATAATAAATTACAAATAATAATAAAAAAATTGTAGTGATTATGTCAACTCGCTGCCTTCTAAAATAATAAGTCAAAACGCCCTATGTACAGACACCATATAAATTGGATATCAATTCTATTTCTTCTAAATTGTTCCCTTTCTTATCAAAAGAACAGCTCCAGTGTTAGTAATTTCCTAGTGTGTTCTATAGTAAATGGTGAAAAAAAAAAAAAAAAAAAGTTACAAAAATCATACACAAAAACTTCCTAAAAGTTGGGCTCACAAGTTAGCTGTTATTCAAGTTAGGGCAGAGCTCTGTAATAATGAGGTAGTTAAATAAAGACACTTATGAAGTCCTCAAGTTGGAATGCTAGATCCATAAAATGAGGATTCCTTTGTATTTGGGCACTTCTCAATTCAACACAATTTTGGGCCTTGTGCATAAAAATGAGCGAAAAACTGGCCTAGATGCACACAAGTAATGAGATAAACCACACTTAAAAAACAGAGGTTGGAACCCGTTTGGCTTCTATAGACAGGACCTCATTTTTGTCTCCACAACCTTATATACACACAAGACCCAAGGTTTTTAAGCAAACCGTGTAAACACTACTTTAACTATGATTAACGAAGCTGAATGGGATTTCCTAACTAAACTAAGAAAATAATAATCGTAATAAAATAGAAGTATCACACAGCTCTACAATATTTGGACAGGAAAGACGTTGCTTGATGCAGCAAACCCTAAGCCTTATTTGTAACAGATTTCTGCTTAAAAGGGGTTGTCAACTATTGACGGCCTATTCTTAGGAAAGGCCATCAATATTAGATCAGTGGGGGATGACAGCTGATCAGCTATTCACTGAGCTGATCTCTGCAGGAAGAAGACAGCTCCATTCCCACTACAGTGGCCAGGCTTAGTATTACAGGCAACGTTCCCATTGGAGTGAATGGGAACTTTGCCTGCAATACCAAGCCTGGCCACTGCAGTGGGAACAGAGATGTCTGCTTCCTGCTGAAATCAGCTTGAAATCAGCTCCGTGCATGAGCACACTGACCAGGCAAACAGCTAATCCTAGTTGGTGAAACCCTGCCAATCCATTATTGATGGCCTATCCGAATAATTGGCCATCAATAGTTTATAACTAGACCTCCTCTTTAATTTTTTTACGGCACAGTGGAGATTTTTAACATGACGTTAAAGGGGCTCTTCAATCATATGTCAAATGTGTCATTAGAGCCACATTGGTCGGGGCGTACAAACTGGGACCGGTATGGATGTCAAGACTGGATGGATACTGAATCAAGATACAGTGGCTGTTCTTGTGTGGTCACCTCTGTTGGGGGTTATGAAAACCTCTACCGATGTAACTTTTCTAACTGGTCTACTTGACAAATCTTAATTTTTTTGGACAAAACCCCCTTATAAAAAACAAAAACAAACAAAAAAAAAAAACACCTAGTTTTCCTATAATGGAACCAGTTTTGGTCATCTTCATTTGGCTTGTAAGTATATAACTAAGTCTAGATCTATTGTGTCAAACCCTCATCTAAAAGTAACCGTCGGGGGGAATTCGCTACCAAATTTCACATCAGTTTTTGCAAGAGCACACAGTATATATTTGGATATAAGTTACAGTACACTGCTGCCACACGGGGAGTCGGCCGAAGAGCAGCTTAAAAAAAAATGCCTTTTTTTTTTGCTGGACAGACGCAAAACCATATAGATAAAGATCTAACCTTAAAGTTAAATAAAACACCAGCAGCATGAAGAAAAGTTAATATATATTATTTCCCTGAGTTAGTGTGAAAGATTGCCTTAAAAAAATACATTATTGAGGTATAATGGAGTTATTAGAGCAACGTGTCCACATTTACCAGTAGAGTAACCCTTCATACGGTCAACGAGCACCAGTTTGCAGCAGGCAGGATGCGGACGATGAGTGAAGAAGGCAAGAATGCTGCATCTTCACGGATAGGCAATGATTCTACAAATTAATACTGTACATCCCCTTCATAACATATTAGTGACGTCATCAGGAGAAAAACAAAAACAAAAAAAAAGTCCAATTCCCTGAAGATTGTGCCGTGTCCCCTAGACAGTCAGTTCTTTAGCACCGTTGAATGGTTGGGCCAAGGAGTCTCACATTAATCTTAAGACTTTTTTTGCTTTTGTAAGACGCTTCCCCTGGTCTTCCATCACTGAGGGAAGGGGTACAACCCCAAAATAAAAGTATGCACTGTAGACTTCACAGTATGTATCACTTGAGTAGGGCAGGAAGGGTATGAAAGGCCTTCATCACCTTTCAAAGCACTGAGCGATATAAGAGTAGTGTCCATTGACCGGAAAGTTTTTGTTATAAGAAACCCCTAAGCAGGGTTTTACTTCTAGGGGTACAGTGGCTAGAGAGACACTGGCAGCAGTCTGTATGTGTGCCCGGGGCTGGACGCTGGAGGCCAAGCTAGAGGAGCAGGTCTGAAGAGGGAATGCCGACGTATGGCCGGAAGACACAATCTGCTGACAGCTGGGCTGTTGAGGAGCCGGTGGATGATGGAACTGCAACTGGTGTTGAGAATGCAGAAAGTGGGGCACGTGCTGCTGGACATGGGCTTGTGGTGGGGCCGGGGACTGTGGGAATAGACATGGCGTCGCTGCATGGCTCAGCTGAGATTTGTGCTTGTTCGCTTCTTTCACGTCGTTGTCGTGTGCTCTAGATGGAACAGAAATCGAAGGTTAGGAAATTGCAGAAGTGTAGCAGGCAGATATAGCCATTGGGTGGTACTGGAACCCATCATCACCTTTGAGGCCCATAAACTATGCTACAGGGCTCAAAAGGTTGAGGGAACGTGGAGTCTGGGGGTCAGAGTTTCATTCTCACCTGGATTATTACATATTTATATTTTAGTCCATAACTTTTTTTTTAAACTTTTTGGTCTTGGAAAACCCCTTTAAGACCTTTTCACATCAGTGCTAAGGATTTAGTTTTCCTGCTCTGTTATGGGAGCAGAAAAAAAACAGCACCCACCGGCCAAACGGATTTATCTTGCGACAGAACCGAATGGACCCCACTGTTCATGGGGCCTGTTCGGTTTCGAACTGCTCACACAGCATTTCATAGGATGAAGTAACGCTGATGTGAAATGGCCCTAAAAGGTACTTTTACACCGCCCGACTATGGCTCTGATCGCAGTAAGTAGGAGTAGCTCATGAGAAAACTGAGCTCTATCTTTAACAAATCAGTCCACAACTATTAATACACACTGAGTCATCTGGAAACCAGGCAACTTCCTGGCCCCAAAAAACCCATATTGTACAGAAAAAGACATATGCAATAAGAAGGAAGTGGTACATTTACAATAATACATAGTTTTACTAAGTAACGTCTTGCACATTATCCAACATACACAATCGGACATAGTCTCAATATAAAGAGTGGCCCATAGACTTCATTTACTTTAAAGACCGTATTAGAGAATTCTGGGATAGACTATAGCCTGCAGCTTACTGTATAGGAATGGGCTAAAGCAATCTTGCTTTTGTAGAGCTTTTCTTCCCTCCCAAAGTACTTACATCAGTAATCTCTCAATGCAAGGCACAAGGATGTCCCAGGAGTACACAGTGAGCCGGTGAAGCCTCGTAGGCCAGGAGGGTGTAAGCCGCAAGATAATGCGAGAGGCTGCAACACATGCGGCAGCCACAAGTGATGGAATATAGTTTAAAAACATGTGATCTGTAAGGAAGAACAATAATGTTAAAGTCTCATTTCTAAGATCTCATCTTCTCCTTGGCTATGTAGGCATACAATAGAAGGTCTCACCTTGCAGAGATACTTCTAGGAAATAGTCGGCATATTTGGCCATGTAGATTTTGGTCTTCTCAAGGCAGATCATGGGCCAACCATCATGGAGGTCAGTGTCGTGGACAGCAATGGACAAGTAGTAATCTATAAAATGGGCAGGAGTTGGGAGGCACAAGTTCCACTGAAAGGTTTCCAGCAGCAGAAGCTCCATGTGGAGCAGGTTCTGTTTGGTTAGCACCAGGTTCATGTTGGTCATACATCCGAGACTATTCAGTTGGTCCAGCTTCGGCACTCTGTCTTCCTTATCTTCAAATTTACCTGGTTAAAAAGCAAGAAACCATGCATCAAATTATGTATAGTAGTTCTGCAGGATACTTGTCGTCTTGGTGTACGATAAGCTAACAAGTCATTCATTCCCATACAGATCATCCGTGAACAATATGAAGGTGTGCTAACCAACATGCTCATTTGCATGGGCAAATGTAATGTAAAATAGACTCTTAAGACCCCCCCAAAACAGAGTTTGGTCATCTGAACTGGCTAAGCTAGACAACTCTCTAATGTGTATGGAGCAAAGATAGTTTGAACAGAACCCAATACACAATGGTATTGGAGGTCAGTATAAAGGCCCATTTACACGCAACAATTATCGCTCAAAATTTGTTTAAACGATGGAATAGGAGCAATAATCGCTGCGTGTAAATGCTGCCATCGCTCACTCTTCGGCTGAACAAGGATTTTAAGGTGAGCTTAAAATCCATTGTTCAGTTGGAGAGAGATAACAGGGATCGAACGCTGTCACGGCAGTCGGAGATTACATTGTATTCTGCCAACAGCCCATGAGAGAACCAATGAGCTGCCTGCAGAGCTCAGACCACAAGCTGTGCTCTGTAAACAGCTCCCGGTAGGCATGCAAATGAAGCTGATAAAGTGTTAATGGACATTAGTGCCCATTAACACTTTATGCAAAACAATTGCTAAAACTGTCAATCTTTCAATCGTTTGAAAGACTGTCTGTGTGTAAATGGGCCTTTGGATTGCAAGATTTATACCCTACAATTCTGCTTGGCTCTGTTGACATCTGTGCTACAACTCCCAATCATACTGCAAGCAACAGTGGTGTATTAGAGCCATCGCACTGACCTATGATAAAAAGGTCCAGTGTTTGATCAAGGTTTCTGTAGTTTTAATGGCACGAATAGTGCTGCATGCTTTGCGGTTCTTGACATCAAATGTGGCAGGCAACATTCTACATGGAAATCTGAACATACACTGAACCCCATAGATTGCTATACCAAAGCTTGCCGGCTGATGGAGGAGTACGATTGATGAATGCTTGAAATACCAATGTGACAAAAGTGACCTTATATGACAAAATAGTAATGAGAAGCAATGACGCCGAATTCCAGAGCCAAGTGCGGTACACCATCATTTATACAGATCGGCGGGGAATACAATGCATTCACTTTATATACTAAATCACATTAGCCAGCAACAACATGCATCCCATTTACAGGCATTACCCAAAGACCTCCTCTACATGACGCTACTCCATTCACTGCAAACAGTAACTTCACTGTTACCAAAATCATGTAAATGAATGCAGGAAGACTTCCCTTGGGCCGGGCATTTACAGCATGTCAGGCTCCCATAACATAATAAATGAAGGAGATTCATCAAAACTTTCTAAGAAGAAGGAGCAGTCAAATTGTAGCCATCATTTGGCAAATGTTTGGGAAAATGAATCATTTTTCTCTCTTCGTCACAGTCAAGGAAAGTTGGGCAACTAGTAAGTGAAACGTTGGACTACACGGTGTCATCTATGAGAGGTCACTAATAGTTTGGAACGTCCCATGGCCTTAATGGGTTGTACACATTGCCTTCAGGCGAATTATGGGTTTGAAGGACAAAAATGGGTGGGGGTGATTGGTACTAATCACTAGATGCCAAAAACATTACACAAGATCTGCCATTTTGGAGATGCTCTTACCCAGTCATCTAGCCATCACAATATCAGGAAGCAAACAGGGTGGGGCAGTAAGGAGGTGCAGGGGTAGAGGTCGTATGCAATAAGCAGGGTGGAAGGTCTAAGGAGCCATAGGGAGGGGCAGTGGGACTAGAGCAGGAGATTTGGCATGTCTCCCTGAAGAGGCAAGTTTTTAATACGTGCGTTGGGAATTGCCCGGATGCCCTGGGGTAGAGCATTCCAGAGGATGGGTGCTGCTCTGGTGAAGTCCTGTAGACGAGCACGTGAAGTTCATATTAGAGGGGTGCTTAGTTGAAGTGCGTTAGCGGATCAGAGTGTGTGGGCATACATGCATAAAACAGCATGGGGATGGAACCCGGGACAGAACAGAGATTTCAGTCTTACATATTCACTCCCATAGCGTCGTCCAGTTCCCATTCTCATAGTTGTGTGCATAGATGACAGAACCCAGATAGTGGAAAAGGGTAAAGTGAAAGGTGCCTCTCCGAGTTTAACGACCCTTACATGAAACACGGAGATCTTTGTGTTGTGCGCCATAGCCTTAATCTACAGCCAGCCATTGGAATGCATTCACATGGGCTTGTTAACAAAACTTCTCGGGTCACCCAATTTACCGGCAGCACATGCATCGGCAGAGAAGGACACAGACAAAAGTAACATCCGTACGAATATCTATAAATAAGAGGTCTTACTTGCTAATAGCAGACAGGACAGCGCCACGATATGTAGCTGTTGGACGGAGATATCGTATCGGTCCATGAAGAGGTCCAGCAGGTAGACGGCCAGGTGACGGGCGGTAGGACACAGCTTGAATCGATTACTGACAATAGCTATCAAGTCTGCAAAGTAGCGTCTTAAGTTCAGCTGGGGAGACTGGCCTTTGTAGGACGGAAGCTTCAATTCCTAAATAAACAGAGTGGAAATGTAATCCTACAGACGAATGCAGAGGATATTAGATGCCAACACACCAGTGGAAACCGTTATCTGCAAAAGCTACATTTTAATTGTTCTACTTTATGCCTATACATCACTGGTTTATTCCCACATCGCTGTCATCTTGTGGGTTTTGACACAATTTTCCAAAAGCGTGGTGTATAGAAAAAAAAAAAAAAAAAAAAAAAAAGGTTCTCCCACAATTAACATAGGTGATAGGTTTCTGATCACTGGGGGCCCCGCTGATCACGAAATACAGCCTGAATGGAACAGTGGTAAAAGGGGTTTTCCCAGGAAATATCGTTGATGAACCGTCCTCAGGATAGGTCTATAATAGTTGATCAGGTGGGGTCCGCCCCGATTGATCAGCTGATCGGGTGATCATTGTCAGCGTCAACACACATGGGTATAGAGTGGAAGCGGATGCCCTTGACTCCTGTGTAGTGGCCGATGCTCGTGACTGCATCATCGGCAAGGGTCCTGGGAGTCGGGTATTCCAGAAAGGCCATCAATATTTAAGTTCCATTAAAGTTCCTTGAAGCTAGACAACCCCTTTAAATTTTAAACTACTCATGGTCTATCCTCATTGTAGACCATTAGTGGGATTCCACCACCCAGGACCCCCGCTGATCAGCTCCTCGCTGGGCATGGGTGCTTCTGCACAGAGCTGATGTGTCCAAAAAGCAGACAGCTCCATTTCTACTACAGTAGCCCAGCTTGGCGTTATAGGTAAACTTCTTGTTTACTTTCCCTGCAATACAAAGCCTGGCCACTGACATAGGAACAGAGCTGTCAGCTTTGTGCAGAAATCAGCTCAGTGCACAAAGCAAAACAGCCCGGCAAACTGCAAATTAAAAATTGGGGATCCAGGGCAGCGAACCTTCAGCAAACTACTATTGATTGCCTATCCTGATAGCAGTATTGTCTTGCTTCCAACCATTAAAGGGGTTGTCTCGTGGCAGCAAGTGGGGTCATACACTTCTGTATGGCCATATTAATGCACTTTGTAATGTACATCGTGCATTAATTATGAGCCATACAGAAGTTATTCACTTACCTGCTCCGTTGCTAACGTCCCCGTCGCCATGGATCCGTCTAAATTCGCTGTCTTCTGGCGTTTTTAGACGCGCCTGTGCAGTCCGGTCTTCTGCCTGGTGAATGGGGCCGCTCGTGCCAGAGAGCTGGTCCCGCGTCATCATCGTAGCTCTGCCCCGTCACGTGTGCCGATTCCAGCCAATCAGGAGGCTGGAATCGGCAATGGACCGCACAGAGCCCAAGGTGCACCATGGGAGAAGACCCGCGGTGCATCGTGGGTGAAGATCCCAGCGGTCATCTTGGAGAAGGAAGAAAGAAGTCGTCGCCGAGCGGGGATTCGGGTAAGTAATATATTTTTTTTAACCCATCCCTTGGGTTTGTCTCGCGCCGAACGGGGGGGCCTATTGAAAAAAAAAAAAAACCCGTTTCGGCGCGAGACAACCCCTTTAATTGCCTGATTTAGATGGGTATGTCATATTTATGCATCTATACTTCTGTTAGACTTGAGGGGAAGCGGACAGAGAAAAACAAAAATAAAAATGTCAAGGTTAAAATGTATGAACCCCCTGGCAACGCAACAATGGTAGGACTAGCATGCATTCGGATGGACAGTGGCGGAGAGGTAGGAGCCAATGAGTAAGGAAGATACCCTCATCTACAGGAGTCAGAAGCAAGAAAATCCAACCAGGCTTTCCATATAATGACACATCTATCTTGGGTGGAGGGGTTGTGGCTAGAAGATCCTCCACATTATTGAGGGCAGAGATTGCTGTGAACCATTCCTCCAAGGAGAGGAAGGGGGTCTCTGAGCTCTTCCAATGCCGTGGCACATCCGCCGAGCCGAAGCAAGAGAGATCCGGCCGCGAGGAAGAGAAGACCCTCCCGGCCCGCTGCGGGTGAGTATATTCTGATTTTGGTCTCCCGCGGATCCGGACAGCTTCCATAGGCTTTAATAGAAGCCCGCGGGAGACCCGCACGAAAATGGAGCATGGTCCAGATTTTTTCATGCTCCATTTAAAAAAAAAAAAAAAAAAAAAAAAAAAAAAAAAAAATCACTTTTATTGACCATCCGTGGGTATTTATCTACCCGTGGGTGGTCAATGCATCCCTATGGGGTGCAGATCCGCGGGCAGGAGAAGAGTTAAAATACGCTGCAGATTTTAATTCTTCTTTTGCCCGTGGACATGAGACCTTAAAGTTAGGGAGGCCAGTGGGCATCATAGTAGTCTTTTTTTACCATCCTGGTATTAATCCATTATTAAAATATTTAAAAAAATTAATTAAGACCGAACACTTTAAAAAAAACAAAAAAAAAACAAAAAACAAAAAAAAAACCCTCTTTAGTGTTCCGGAGGCCTTACTAATCAACTCTACAAAAAACAGGCGAAAGCCTATGTGGGAGCTGTAACAGCAGATACTGAACATCACCAAGTTGTCACAGAAATTATATACACATTTCTGTGTAAACTGGGTGACATGCTAACATGTTATATACACACACATAGGGTGGGCCACGAAAAATTAGCCTGACACCACCACAGCTGTCTAACAGATAATCTCTCGGTTGTCCATAACAACCAATCACAGTGCAGCTTTCATATTACCTCACCAGTATAAGAAATGATAACTGCTCTGCAATTGGTTGCTACTAGCAACAAAGACAAATTTCCTTTTAGACAGCTTTCCTAACAGTGTGTGTGTAATTTGTGGCCACTATTGAGTGTAAAGACAGAGGAAGACTAAAAAGCCTTTATTTACTGGTGCCGTTGGGCTCCGTTCACGACTACCATCTATGGACCCCACTGACTCGGATAGGGTCCATCAGGTTTCTGGTATTAGCAGCGTGAATAGCGACACAAACTGCTAGTCTGCTCATCAAAAATAAATCTTGATCAAAGTGCACCTGATACAATGCTTTCCAAGCCCACTGAGGACACTCTGATAAGCTAGGACATTACCTACGCACTGGGTGCTCACTTGCTCAATAGTCAAAGAGTATATTCAAAGTACCTGCTAGGGAGTTCTTTTGCCAATTGAAATACTATAGGAGTTACACAATCTATGTGCTACTGTTCTAAAAACGCTGGAACAGATACAACTCTATACAGATGGTACTAACCAATAAGATCTCCTGATGATCCGTTCTACGAGCAGTGAAACGCGTTGAGACCGAGATTATACATAGTACTATTAGTTGAATAACGAATATACCTATATCGAATTTTGGGGAATAAACTGAAAGTGTTATATACTAGATAGGTGATTAAATCAAGTGGAAGCACTATCAGCAAACGAAAAGTGGTCGCCCCAAAATCAATCTCTTTAAAAGAGGGCTACCATCTGTTCCTTTCTCTCCTTGTACTATGAGAGCATAGAGGTTAGCAATATTGAGACAATTGGATGTTGTTTAATACCAATACTACATACCAATCGTCCATATTATGCTATCCCCTATGTAGCTCCACAATCCCAAAATAAAGGGATGATAAACCTATCCCCATACTAGATCTTTCTGGAACAAGAAATAGAAGAGATACTGGGGTAATAATGATGATACTCAATTCATCCCAGTGAAATAACTTCATACTACGTGAATACGTCCAAAAGAAAGATATAAGGACGGGGAAGGCTAACCAAGAAAGGAATCTTCTATCTATATACTAGTTCCTGCGTTTCTTTCTTTTTTCTACCACTCTACCAATGCCCGTACCCAGATTAGGGACCATCTGGTATTGATAAGAAGTGGTGGTAGTCTCCTCTGATAGAGGTTTTTGTGTAGTGCCCTATTTGTGTTATATGGTTTTAAACATATTTAATAAAGGTTACTGATTTTATTTACATTTTGGCTAAACTGTGAAGGGCCAAAATGGTAATAATAACTACAGCTGACTCCACAAAAAAAAAAAAAGACAAAACACGAGCTTTCAATAGCCCAAATGATGGAAAAAAAAAAAAAAAAAGTTACAGGTCCGAGAATATGGCGATGTAGAGACATTAAGAAAAAAGGGGGGGGGGGGGGGAAGTTACATTTACTTTTTAAAATAGAACATTTAAAGGGCTACGTCAGTGATTTTTCTTTTATTCATTCATTCATGGTGTAGCCATCCCTCAGTATACCTCATATAGAAGTGAGCTAGTGTTGTCTAAGGTCAGTTATTGCTTTCTACCTGAATCTCTTAGCCCCTTTTTTCTCAAATTCTCATGCGATCTCAGATCTACTTGGGGTTATGAATTCATTTTCTAGTCAATTTCTCAGTTTGTATGATGCCGTTACATGGACCTACCACAGTAACTGTGTTGAGGGGCACACAGGCACCCCTACTAATGACAAAACACAGCTCCTGTCACACACTTATAGTAGAGGAGAGCACAGCTCATCCTCACTACTGTATAATAATGGTCTGTAGCTTATTTGGCAAGTATAGAAAAGTAATCATAATTAAACTGTTCCCCCTGCAGACAAAAATGGTATAGCCTTAACAGATGTTGGGTTGATGCATCATGGGATTATTTAAAAGTTAAAAGATGGTGCCTGATAGGGGGTTGCATTGCAGGGAAGTGACTGAAATACACAGAGGAGACCTCCAGAGTGTGGCAGGGGCAGGCATGGAAGAGTGCGTTTTTCAATGCAGTGACCCATTAAAAAAAAGAAGAAACTTTGTGTTTTGTGGACTGCAATAAGGAGCTGATGAAGATCTATAGGACTACTCACATGTAAATTTTTTTTCACGGCCATGATTAGTTTTTTTTTTTTTGCCTAGTAGAAAATAAAACCAATGGAAGCAAATCCTGATGCACTCTATCCATATTCTGGTCATATACAAATGCTCTAGTCCACAAGAGGCTTGAGGGTGGCCATACAAGGGGCAGATGTTTCAATGACACCAGTAGATAAACATTATTAATGGCCGACCAATGCATCCTCTGCCTTAACTCCAGTGGCCTGTCCTGACAATCACACTACTTCTCCATTGTTAGGCCGGGTTCATACCCGGAGTGAAGTCAAGATAACGCATTTATAATTAGCTTAGTGAAATTCCTTTCCAGAAGGGTCTAAGGAGGCAGAAGATAAAACACATTGAGGACTGCAGGCAGAAACCTCGTGCACAGCAAACTATTGTTTTAGGGGTTTTAAATACCTAATGACTAATTGAGTTGTGCAGATTTTAGACATGTAGGGGAGCAATTCATCAAATTAATTAATGTGGGTATCCATAGCAACCTAATCCACTCAACTGAGAAAGCAGAAGAAAACGAGGGTAGAGGCCCAAAAATAAGGGGAAAAAAAGTTTTAGTCAATATTCTAAGTAGATTATTGTAAAAAAAAAAAAAAAAAATTGGAACAAGAATCTGCATATCCTAGACTCTGGACAGAAGAACAAAAGACCCGGGGGAGGATAAAGCTTCTACCACCTTGAAGGAGGACACTTGCAGCAACAAAAGAAGGCTTTGCAATAGCCGGCCAGTTTGTGGTTTGGAGGGACGACACCCGGCATGCTGGTGAATAACAAAAGACTCAAACCATGAAAATCTACTTGTGGCTGAAGCCCAGAGCCGTTCACTAACTCCAAGACACATGCCCTAAAGGAAACTGAAGGCACCCTGCTACTTAACACCGGAGTGCGAACCAAGACGTCGGGAAGTAACCAGCTGGCCTCAACTCAGACACAGCAAGGAGACTCACAAGACAATGGAACACCAAGGATCTTCCCATCAGAAACATTATTTACTGAAGACAGAGGTCGGGGCCGGGCTCCTACCACTGACCTGCTGTACGACTGGGGAAAAGCTGTATATACACTCACTAACATATATACAGACACACAAAAAAAAATATTTGTATTTATCCTTTTTTTTTTAATAAATAAAAGCCAGTTTAAGGGCGCCTACCCACTTGCGTTGCCGATTTTTGCACGTGAAAAACGCGGCGTTTTTTGCAGCCCTCCAATGACAATCATGGGTGCATTAAGAGAAAAATAAGGAGACATATGCAACTGACAGTTCCTATGTGAAAAAACCCCACGAAACTGAAAAAAACCCCAAATGGACAAGAATACATTCTATACTAATTGCTCTTGAGAAAAAACGCAAAACATCACAGAAAAAACAAAAAACAAAAAACAAAAAAAAAAAAAAAAACAATCGCAAGTGGGTAGGCACCATAAGAATGTAATAAAATCGACAAACATATAAGGGTTAATTCACGCTGAGAATTTTCTTATGAGAGTTCCGTCTGGCTGATACGGATGGAACTTGCACGGGAAGATATACCGTTGGTTAATTTATAAGTAATGCTTCGCTTGCACCAATATTGCAAGATTGTAAATCATTAAGGCCTCCTGTCCACGGGTGATTTTTCACTGTGTTTCCCACAGTGATAATCCAGCCGCGGGAAATGCAGTAAGCGCTTTCTATAGACTTACAATGGAAAGTGCAGCCCCGCTATCCACGAGCGGAGACTCCTAACGATTCACTGCCCGCGGGATTTAAATCGCAGCATGCTGCAATGCTCCTCGGTGAGCCCATCTGTCAGATAGGCTCAGCGCCGAGAGAGACGAAAATGCTCCCTGGCGGGGGCAATCTGTCGAGGGATGTCGCTATGCTTGTGGACAGGAGGCCTGAATGTCTTATTTTTGGGCATTTCTATCCAAACCGCCCTATATTTCCTGTGGCATTAGTTAAAAAAATAAACAAATAAATACAAATATCACATCATAATTATATATATATATATTCTCAGTTTTGGGTTTTAAGGCTATTTTCAAAATTTCCAGGTCTTTTTTTTTTTATGAACAGGTTAATCATTAGCAGAATGAGTTGAATATAAAGATACAGGTGTTTTAGTGCGTGCGGTGCATTTATATTGGGTTATGCAAATTGCATTTTTATGGTGGAAGTAGTGTTTATTTGGAAGCCTCACATCCACAGAAATGACCGATAACGATATGCAATACAGGAACTGAAGAGTTACACGACCCTCAATACAACCAATAATAAACGTCACTTTAAGAGAATTTAAGTATTAAGTAGTGAAATAGTGTTACATGTGAACAAAACAACGCAAACTAGCAAGAGCCTAGAAAGGCAAGAGAAGAATATATATATATATATATCATAAAGATCAAAGAGAGAGAAGAGGTGCAAAACCTCTGCTGGTGTCCCGCCCGCTGCCATTGTGTAGCCCATGGTGGAAGGGAACAGAAGGTTGTGGAACTTATTAAAAGTTTGTAAAGCAAATGGAAACGTTCTACAAGTTTCATGATCCATCTCCCCCCAACAACAAGATAACAACAAACAAGCAGCCCAGCACACAGGACATGGCACTTACTTTACAGCGGAGAGCCTGATGGATGTCTGCGGCGAGCTGACCCTTCCACCACAGCCCTTCAAGCTCCATTTCATAGGAAGTCAACAGAGCAAAAAGGCAGAATAACCCGAACTGCAAGGGAAGGCAGAAAGAAGAGCAGGTTATTTACCCATCAACTACTTGGCTATTGCTGAACTCTACAGCCAATCAGCCCCAATTTACATACAAAGAGCTCCCTGAATTGGGAGCTGCTAAAAGTAGAGAAAAAACCTCCCCACTTAATTAAAATCCCACCAAGAGAGGTTTAACCCTTCACACTCTTAAAAACTATTCCCAGCTACTCACACCTGCAAATCTACTTAGCTTAGAAAGAAAAAAAAAAAAGTTCTCTAGTCTTTGCTTTACTTAGCAGTGAAGTTTTGGGGCGCTCATGCTTCGCATTTTTTTTGTACTGCATTAGAAAAGTTGCATCAAAAACTGCATGCACCAAAAACGAGTGCGAGAGCAGCCTAAGGGGGCCTAAACACTGGCGATCACAATATCGCGTTTTTTTAAAACACGAATGTCCATAGGACTTGCTAATGTTAAAAACGCATCGCAAAAACAAACAAAAAACCGCAAAGCACGAACTTGTGATTTTTGAGCAGTGCGTTTTGAACCTTAGAAAGTCCTACTGACAATTGTGTTAAAAAAAAAAAAAAGCAGCGATATCTTGCTCAGGTGAGCGGATTTCAGCTCCGTATTTGGTCCACGTTTTGCAGGTTGTAATACAGAGCCAAAGTAAATTTGGGAAAAATTTACCACGTTTGGCATTTCCAACACTGGCGCACAGCACACCTGAGCAATGAGGTGGCGCAGGTGTATATTAGGCGCATCCCTGACGACTTCGTCGAAACATATGCCATGTCGGACCTCTGGGGTACATTTCTGGGATGCTTTACACCACTTTATGCCTAGAGCAGTTGGTCTGATGGCCACACCCCTTCCCAGTAAGCCCCACCCACTCTTTGGAAAAGGGGTGGTGCAGCACAAGAAGAAAAGTTGCAATTTTTTTTCCCATTAGTACCAGCTTGCGCAAATTGTATTGTGCAAATACAGATGAGCAGAAAACAGGACAGCAAATATGGAGGCAAATAGTGATGCCGTGAGGTTGTAGCGGCATCTCTTAATACATCCGGATTACGGACAGGTTACAATTCGCTCACTTGAAGACGGCCTGAGGGTCTGTGCCGACTTCCTGGTATTTCCCACAAATAAACCAACCAATGACCTTGTTATCATTTCCGTGCGGATTCCACTCAGTCTATGCAATGGATGAGATACAGAATGCGCTAAAAAATGTGTCACTTTTTTGCAACACTGTATGCTGCGGATTTCAGAATCTGCAACATCAACATAAGATTCCGCTGCGGATTCCTCCCACTGGTTCCATCTGCATTCACTAACACTCTACCCGATTTTGTCGTACATTCCACAGCCGGAACTGCGCAACAAATCTCGGAACAGAGAAAGTAGTGACAAAAGCTACGGAAAAGTTGGGGCTCATTCACACAAGCGGATTAGTCTGTTAGCATTATGCACATGTTTTTCATGCAAGTACTACGGATCGCACAAACCCCCTTGATTTGCATTGGGGGGGGGGGGGAGGCAGTCAGAAGTGCGTTGCATAGATAATAAAAAAAAAAAACAAACACAAAAAAACACCGTCGGGCCCCATCATAAATGGAAATTGCGCATTTTAAATCTTATGGAATTGCATAAAAATGCACGTATCATCTGGGCCTTCTTGCATATTTTTTTTTTGGGGGGGGGGGGGGGGGGGGGAGGAGTGCATGAGGGTTAAAAAGCAACTAATACAGATGTAAAAAAAACGCATGCACAAAAAAAAATATTTTTTTTAAAGCAGCATGTTGCGCATTTCCTGTACTGGAATTGCATGCGCCTGTGTGAGTGAACCCTTAATACGCAAGCGTAAAGAGTGCGAAGGACGTTGCGGTGGGATACAACTGAGAGTTTAGGGTGCATATAAAACTGTATGAGAAGTAACAAGTAATTGTATCGTTAGAAGTAAAAGCTGCAAAAAGAAATAAAAAGGGGACAATTTTTTTTAAAGTCAACTAAATAAAAAGCAGCTGAACTTATTAAATAGGTAAATTTGAATTGAGTATTCTGACATCCAGGAAGAGCGCGGGGTTTAAATTATAAAAAATTAAACCCCAATAATAATAATAAAAAAAAAAAAAAAAAAAAAGGACAAAAAAATAAAATCTTTCTCTCTCCCTTTAAGTAAGTGAACCCCAGGCTGCGGCTCACCCGGCTGTTTCTAGAACTAAAACTTATCAATATCTCTAACCTGCATGAAGAGATCTTCAGAGAGTAATCCTCTAACCCATTATACAGATCGGGCGATGTATAATACACTGCAGTCACCCGGCTGCAGCGCTCCATGGACATTCCGGCCAACAAAGCCCCCGCACCCCCCAGCAGACTCCCTACAAGTTGCCCCCAAACTCCCTGCACGCCCCCCGTGCACCCACCTCACTCAGCGCTCAGCTCCCGGACTCCTCTCACACTCCAAGCGCATCTCCCGTATAACCGAGGCTCCCCGTTCTGCTGCCGCCCGGCCCCGTCCATTAACAGTCGGCCCGGATCTCCCCATCCATTGTTAAAGGGCCGAGTGCTATGGAGTGTATACAAAGCCCTAGCCCGGACACATGCCGCTGGGGGGAGCTCCACCAATCACAGATAGTCTTACAGAAGGAGCTCCTGCTTCCGCCCAATCACGGCTCGGCTCTGATTCCAGAATTTGGAAGCTGAGAAGCTCGTTGTCGCGCTGCGAAACAGTTTTGAGTCTCCCGGCTTTCCGTACGCTCATTGAGTTAAAAGATTTGGCTACGTCGGGATGGGCGTGTTTCTACGTTGGTGGGCGGGGTGAAGTGGATTAGCTGACTCCTTCACACTGCGAATGTGTTGGTGGGCGGAGTTAAACCGAGTTTCGGTAACGCCCCGGGGGCGGTGTATTAACTTTTTCCACCCCACTTCTACCCTAATCAGCAATTCCAGCAACCTGTGTATATGAGTGTGTGGACATGTGTGTATGCTGGTAAGTGTGTTAGGCTACTGCGTGGTGGTGTGCTAGCATGTGCTCATGCGTGTATGTGTGTGGTACATATTAGCGTGTGTATGCGGTACACTAGCATGTGCTTGTGTGTATTCAGTACGTTGAAGCATGTATAGGCTGTGTATGTGTTGTGCAAGTGCGTGGTCCTGTTTATGCAGTATGTGTGGTGTAAATATGGCACGTGTGTGCGCACGCGGTGCAAATTAGCGCATGTTTTTTGAGCATGTGCACTGCATATTAGCACGTGTGGTACATATCAGCTCATGTGCATGCAATGCACTTTAGTGTGTACATTAGCATGCACGTTTGTCCGCATGGCACATATTAATGCATGGGATGCATATTAGGGTGTGGTTGTGTGTGCGCGCTTGTTAGGGTATGGTCGTGTGTTGGGGGTAATAGACACACCACACAACTACACGCTAACAGGTACGACACACACAATCACACACCAGTTTGCACTCCACGTGCGCACACACCCTAATATGCACCGTGCGCACGCAAACACACACGCTAATATGCATCGCACACACGCGCTAATATGTACCAAACGTGCTAATATGCAGTGCGTCTGCTCAAACACACACGCTAATATGCATCGCACACACGCGCTAATATGTACCAAATATGTGCCATATTCACACACCACACGTACTGCATAAACAGGGCCACACACTTGCAAACCACATACACAGCCTACAGATGCGTCAACATACTGAATACACACAAGCACATGCTAGTAGACCACACATACCGCATACCACCACACATACACAGAGAACCACACACTTACATGCTCTGGCTACACCACACAGCCTACACACGCTAATATGTACCACATACACACGACCACAGCACACTAACAAAACACATACACGCAAACTACATCCACCATGACCACATGCTAGCACACCACCACGCAGTAGCCTAACACACATACATGCATACACATCCACACACTAATATGTACTGCATATACATGAGCCCCGAGCTTCCATCACTGACGGCTTGGCACATGCTTCACGGGCACATCTCTAACTCTATCCTCCTGCACATCCAGCCGACTCAAACAACCAATCAGGTTGCTGGAATTGCTGATTAGGGCAGAAGTGGGGTGGAAAAAGTTAATATGCCCCCGGGCAAGAATAAATGGGCGGAGCATTTGTAGTCGCCATGCAGGTCACCCTGGGACAATATAACCAGTGTGTCATGTCTGCCTTACTGGAAATGTGCTGACCATGTGACTGGCCCATCACTGCCCTCCAGAATAATAAAAGCATTATTACATGACCTACTCACTGGCGATGGAGGATATTAGTGACATACTACTGGGATCTGACCGCAACGGGGACGGTGCAGTGAGTCACGTGTCGCTTCTGGGCAGATTTTTTAATTAGGTTTTTAAAAGCGTGACCAGCTGCGGGGTTGGGTGGGACGCAGTAGTACCACATTGGTGGCGCCCGCTGGTAATATGTCACCAGCCACTTCGATGAAGGCTGGTCTCACATGACTGCATTTGAATTCTAGATCCCGCGATCTCCGTCCTCACAGATGCAAAATGCGGGCATTGAAAGGCATGGAGTTTGGAATCTTCTTTCACACCCGCCGGTACAGATTGTGTATTCCGCACGCAAAAGAAAAAAAAACGCAGCATGCTGCTCTATTTCACCGCGGATTATGCGCAGACGGCCTCCATTGATGTCAACGGACCAATTAACACTGCGTATGGGCTGCAGGTATCCGGGTCATTGCTAAGCGACGGAGCGGGAAATACACCCCCCCCCTAAAAAGTAAAGACAACCCGTACTGCACATGAGCGCCTGCGAGCCTCCGCGGTCATACGCAATACAGTTACTTGCCGTACGCAGGGCCACCAGACAGAATCTGCTGCAGGCCTGCCGCATGCGGAATCCGACATGGTCATGCGAGCCTGACCTTAGACGGTTGCCAGGCGCAGGACTCATGGCGCATGGGATGGATCTATCATGATGCGGAATGTCCCCACGGCAATTTCACCAGCGGCTCCTAGTCCCTGGATTAGCCAGCAAAGTGGACGAGATGTTGCAAAAATCTCGTCTATGCGCTGCGGCCAGGTCGCGTGGAAACGGACATGCGGCGCAGAAAACAAAAGGTGCAGCATATCAATTCTTTTTTCGTTTCCACAGCGGCCTCTCTCCTCTCTATGGGGAGAGACTGACACAGCGAAAAGTGCAGGCGGCGAAGCTGCGCTTATCTGGCGGAAATCTTATGGTTTTCAGTGCGGTCATTCCGTGAGATATTGCCCCGTGTGACCCCAGCCTTATAGTCAGACTCCACATGGATGAAAGGAAGCCGCCAGTGTGCCGGGCGACCCACAGAACTCCGATATTATCAGTGAATGCAGATTCATCGCGTTTCTCCAGCAAAAAAGCTTCAAAATCCGCAACTAAAGTGTATTTGCGTCTTTTAGTGCGGTTTTTAAGTTCTTCATTGATCTCTATGGTGAAAGTCCACTGCATTTCCACGCAGTTTCCGTAACATAAATGCGCTGTGGATTCGTAATTTGTAGCTTTTTTTCCCCATATTTCTGGCGTAAGATTCAGCTGCGTGTGAAATTCAGCTGGGCGGGAGGGGGGGGGGGGGGGTTTGACGGGAAGAGACCTTAGTGCTGCTAAAGTCTCTCCCTCTCCCCCTGCCGACTGATAGCGGCAGTAGAAGCCGTGTAAAAGGGCCATTATTCGCTTAAATAGGGACTGAACGGTTCTTATATGAACGAGCCAGTGATGCATCTGCCTGTCTAAACAGACTACAGGAGTGCGAAGGAGCCGGCGGGGACGTCACTTACTTGTTCAACAGGAGCGTTACAAATTTTCATGTTTTCAAACAAAAACAATGTTTACTATTTTCCACTTGAAACAGATAACAAAAAACAAAGTCAGCATGTCTGGACACAGGCCGGCACCAGTCTGTGAGATGTACACAGGCTGGATCAGCTAGGTTGGGGCAATGTCTAATTTGCATATTTTTAACCTAGATGTGGATGGCAGAAAAATAGACTTAAACTCATTGAGGCATTTCAGTCCTGCAATATACCTTCAGAACATTACGTACTCAATAGGCCATATTTTCTATCAGCCACGATGAGGTTGATAAGAAGTTAAAGATGCTTCATGTTCAACTTTACAGAGAAGACGAATCATTGGGTAAATCGAAAGAAAGGGGTTTGAATACAAACTATTATGGCAGTTCTTGAATTCTATAAACAGATTTGGCAAACATTGGTTCTCTCAGGGCTCATGCCCATGGCTTGGTCGGATTCCGCCTGGGAAATAGTGCAGCAGAATCAGACCCGGCGCCCCCCACAGACCCTATACTCTCCTCTCCGGATCCGGCGTGTCTCGCCCAGGGAGCCGGTGCGCATGCGCAGTGCAGCGCATGACGCATTGGCGGTGACGCTGATTCTTGCAATACTTCCACCATCCTCACAGCTGAAGTATTGCGGGACGGATGGCTTCCATTGACTGCGATTTTCCACACAGAAGAGAACATGCTGCGATTTCCATTCGTGGGAATGGGAGAATTGTTTAACATAGCAGGTCTATGAACAGACATTGCTGCGGAATTCGCGGCGGGCGGCTGACCGCGAATTCCACAGCAATAATCCGTCTGTGGGCATTAGCCCTCAAATGTGTTTCTGGTGTTTGGAAACAGATTGAAAGTGATTTATTTTGTTTGGAAACAGTTTGCAAAAAGTTTCCAGAAACTTTAGGCTTTACAAATACACTTGGAAAAAAGTTACACAAAACACAGATCATGGGCAATTGTTGCACAATTTCTAGCAGAAAGGAGATAAGTTTCTAATCTTGTGCAACCCCTTTAGGAACTCCTTCACACAGGCAGAATTTAATCTGCCAGGACGCAGTATGTGCATATACTCTAAAGGCATGTTCACACAGAGCAGTAATGCTGCGGAATGTCCACTGCAGAAAATCCCACAGCATTTCCACCTTGTGTGAACATATCCTAAGGGGCCTTTCACACGGCATGGAATACTCCATCCCTGAATTCTGCACAGCTATCTGTGGATCTTGATCCGGAGTTGCCAGCAGGGTTCTGCCATTTTCAATTCCACACCAAAATCTGAACTTTAGCGGTACGGATTACGGGGCTGAATATTCCATAGGAGGGCATATCCTACAGCACGGTTATGGGATATTCCGTCCAGTGTGAAAGGTCCCCAATACTAGAAAAAAATGCTACAAGGCATCACTGCCTAAGGCCTCCTTCCCACGAGCGTGACGGGCTCCGCAGCGTAATATTACGCAGTGAAGCCCGTCACGGCGCCCCCCAGAGCCCCTATACTTACCTGCGGGACATAGCGTGAAATCGCTTCCCCGCCCACCGCCGCCGCGTCACCGCTCGTCACCGCCCACCGCCGCGCGTCACCAGCCGTGTCACGTGCACGGCCGGCCGTGTCACGTGACGCGGCCGGACCGCGTCATTTGGCGTCATATGACGCTCGGCGGTGGGCGGGAAAGCGTTTTTTCACGCTATCTCCCGCTGGTTACAGCGGGAGATAGCGTGAATGGACGGCTTCCATTGACTGCAATGGAAGCCGTCAGTGCGTACAGCCCGTCCTCACCCGCAGAAAATAGAGCATGCTGCGGGTGAGGACGGGAGAAATCGCGGTGCGTAATTCCGCGGTGGAATTACGCATCGTGAGCATTGAGCTATTAGGTTCAATAGAACCTAATAGCTGCGTGCAACGCAGCGGATTTTCGCCGCGAATTACGCGGCGGAAATCCGTTCGTGGGAAGGAGGCCTTAAGCTACTTTCACACATAGCAGAGCATTCCTATAGCAAAATCTGCTATTTAGGCCTTGTTCACAAACGCAACAAAGTCGCACGATTTTAGCGTTGCTACAAAATCACATGTATGTGAAGCCCATGCTTTCCTATGGGTTCCTTCACACTTGCGATGTTTTGTAGCATGTGACATCCCAACACAAAAACCTCACGGGTCCGGTGATATGCTCTCGTGAGATTTAGTAGCCCATGTTTTCCTATGGAGCCTTTCTCTCTGTTGCATCGCATCACATGAAAACACGATTTTCGTGCAGTGTGATGGAACTTTGACAGTAGGAAATCCTACTGCCAAAGCCATGACCTAAGCTCTAACTGCAGGAAAAAAAAAAAAAAAGGATACATCACCTTAGAAGCACTGTCATCTCCGGCGCGTCTTCTCCCCGACACGATTCTCCTTCATCTCTTCTGGCCAGGGATTGAAAAATCCCCGCCTCCTGGAAGTGCTGCCTCTGATTGGCTGACGCTTAGCCAGTCACAGCCAGTGCTCAATGAACCAATCACAGCCATTCATCCAGCGCTGGCTATGATTGGCTAAGCGACAGCCAGTCACAGCCAGTGCTTCCAGGAGGCAAGGATTTTTCACTCCCCAGCCAAAAGATATGAAAAACAGTGTCGGTGACCAGGGAGAAGATGCAGCAGAGCCCTGGACAGAGTTTCTAAGGTGATGTATACTTTTTTTCTTCTGCAGCTGGGGCTTATTTTCTGGACAGAGCTTATATTTCAAGTCTCCCCTCCGAAAATCATCGCATGTGGTATCACAGCGAGGAGCTGCTGCAATATCACACGGACCAGCTATGCAATATCGCGGCGATGCTGTGTCGCCCATCTGAGCATGATTTTGTTGCAGATTTAGCCATGGGATGTCACTCATTATACTAAAATGAATGAAGTCTATGGTGACATTTCCACAACAAGTAGATCATGCTGTGAATTTGAAGTTACGTGACCCAAATCCACAGCAGAATTTTTCCGCTGTGAGAATGAATTGGGTTGCTCATTTTACTATACACAGCAATACTTCAATATTGTCAGGTATTTTACAAGTCTATTGGACCATGCCTCTAGCAAGTCATTGGAACCCACAATTACATTGTGAGGGTACGATGGGTGACAGAAAGATCCCCCTCTCTCCGCTTCTTTAGATGCTGAGGTCGCACTGAGCATGGCATCTAAATGGTTAAATTGCTAGGCTCAAAGCTAGATCTGATCCCATTAGTTAGCGAAGGAGCCCAGCTGATTTTTAACAACCGAGCTCTTGATGTGTCAGTGTCAGACTTTTGATGCAGTGCCATAAAAAGGCGGATGTATTGGAAGAAAGCCCATCATTTGTCACTGTAAAAGCACCGCCATAATAATAATAAAAAAAACCAAACACATCAGTGTACTCCAACTGTATAATAGCCATCATCAAACTGGTTGCACTCTGTTTGCGGGAAAAAAAAACAAAACAAAACAAAAAAAAAACAAAAAACACATTTTCTATACAAGGTAAATTCTTCACACTTTTCTTAGTAGTGAACTCTACTCCTGTAACTTTTACTTAAGCGATCACCAACTTTTCAAATAGCTTGTGCCAATGTGGTAACTAGCAGAAGTGCAGTTCACTTTAGTGCGATTTCTTAGCACAAAATAAGTAATATGAGGTAAAGAACATGCTGGCCATAAGTGGTCTCTGTTCTAATTTGCTGTCCACTGCCTGTTGTCAAGTGGTGTCAGTCTCAACAGAGATAAGATGGAGAACAGAAAGTGGTGGAGGGTGATGACTCCTCCTGCTTACAGAAGTCTACAGAGAGGAGAGGAGGAGAGAAGCAGATACACAGATATGCTGCTGAAGCTAATGGGGAGTTATGCATCTCTACTGCGTGCTGATAGATACTGGATACGAGTCATGTAATAAAAAAAATAATCTATCTTGTTATTTGTATTCTCTTCAGCCAATTTATTTATTACTCCCCACCAACTCAGCCTTCCATCCTCGGAAGGATGGAGGGCTGAGTTGACCTTGAGCCGGCTACCTGAACCAAGTAGGGATTCAACTTGAAACCTTCAGGTTGTGAGCGAGAGCTTAGGGCTGCATTTCTGCTCTACGGGTCAGATATAGATTTATTCCTCATGTGCACACATGGCAGCTTATTCTGAAAAGCACCTGAAAAGTCAGGAACAGTTATACATTTTTTTATCCAATAGTTAATGTGCGATAACGTAAGAAAAATGGCCATTCTATGAGATGGGCCAGGGGATTTGGGACCATCAGGCTGGGCTCTGTACACAGGCCCTGATCCCCATTATCCTCTTTTGTGGGCAGGGGAGTAAATAAGCGCTTGTTTCTGGCTAGACCGGTTCTGATGAGGGTCATATAGGGAAGTGGGCCCAGGATCCATGGGTGGGAGACAAAACCTGAAGGCACAGCCATCTCACAGTAGATGTTCTATTGGAACAGCAACAACCAACCTGCGTTTGAGTCTTTCTGCCCGTTTAGGAGAGGAACTGGTTCAATTAGCTGAGCTTTCTGCTAGAGTCTGATTACACGGGAGGATTAGCAATACCATTCACAGTCTGAATGCACAAACTCAGCCCCAGGAAGGTCACAGTCTATTGGACTATTGTAGATCACAGGCACCACACTTCCCGGAGACACTCCTGCTATCATACCTGCCAGCTGCTCTCCTTGTACTCTCACTTCTGCTCCCTTTCCCACTGCCACTTGTTCCTCTGGGCTACCACAGTAAGGCTGGAGTCACATGGGACAGAATTCTCGGAATGGCCATACCTAAAAACCGCACAATTTCTGCGAGAAAAGCTCATCTTCAAAACCTGCGGCCTTTTTTGGAGCAGTTTCGCCATCGATATTCCACTGCGGCTTTCCCTCCCCATAGAGAGGAGAAAGGCCACTGTGGTGACGAGAAAAAAAATAAATAAAAAATTGACATGCTGCGGAATTGAATTCTGCACCGCATGTCAGTTTTCGTGCAGCTTGGCCGCAGTGTGTGGACCAGATTTTTGCAAAATCCTATCCCCTTTGCTGGCTGATACCGGGATTAGGTGCCAGCAAAATTTGTGGCAATTCCACCCCGTGTGAACCCAGCCTAAAAGAACAGTAAAATATTTTAAAAGCAATAGCCTTCACCCTCCTTACATATGCGTGGGTAGATGAATTGCCCAGAATGAGTGCCAATAAAAGATATAGTAAATAGATTAATGCTAGAAGAGAAGCGTCAAGGCTATTCAATAATCAGGACGTTTTCGTACAAGCGTTCGTTCCGCCCATTTATATGATTGTTGGCATCACATTCCCTTTTACATGAGGGAATATGCTGGGGGGGAGCAAAGGGGTGGTTATGAAGAACAGAGCGGTCTATACCCTGCTTGGAGCGCTCGGCTGTATAGCAGTTGGGCGCTCGGAGTGGGGAACATCTGGATGCAGAAGACAAGCGGGGCTGCACCGCTTGTCTTCTGTATCCCCAGCTCGGAGGGCTTGGCTGTATAAAAGCCGGGCGCTCCGAGTGGGGAACAGCTGGATGCAAAAGACAAGCATCCCCGCTTGTCTTCTGCATCCCCCACTCGGAGCGCAAGGCGATTGCTCAATGTTTGAGCGATCACCTTGCACTGTAAAGAACACAACGATTATCGCTCAACAATAGCTCAAAAGATTTTTTGAGCAATGATCGTTGTGTCTAAACCCGGCTTTAGGGTCTGTTCACACTTCTGTTCAGAGTTTCTGTCATATATGTCTTCTGGTAAACGGATGGAAACGAAAACCTGATGGAACCCATTATAGTCAATGGGGTTCCATCAACGCCATTGGTGTCCATCATATCACAGCTTTATGACTCTGTTCTTTTAGTTTTTCGGTTCCTGTGATGTAACAGAGATGGAAATTTTAACAAAGATGCAAATAGAGCATTAGGCTTTAAATTGTAGGATGTGTTGTATGCTCTACTGGGCCGGCTTGTGTCCTTGTTTCATGTAGTAGATAGTAGATGATGCATATAATTGTGCAACTAAAGTCATCAAGTTCTACAACAAATACTTCAGCTTTACTTCATATACAAGAAGATGGTCACCGGGGTGTAGACTATTACAGTAACTTTCAAACTGTGATACACAACGTCTCCCCCCACCCTCATGTCTTCCTAAGAGCCCCAGGGCTGGAGAGATTGATAATTATCTGCAGAGATGGGTCGACTCTGTAGCGAATTTTTAAGCTTCAGCGGTCAAACAACATGACAGACTACTGTTTGCTGTTGGCTATTTTATGTATGGAATGTGTATACTGCGTTCTGCCCATAGAAGTAGTTATAGGGTCAGACTGTACATTGACTTGTTAGGTGATAGAGGAATAAACGCCGTGAGGGAGATTTAGGAGAGCTCATGTGCCTAGATTTGGTCTATTATGCAACTTTTTTAACTTTTTTTGGTGTAAGTGACATGTGCCAGATTTAGGAAAGCTGTGCAAATATATATATTATTTATATATATATTTTTTTAAATTTACACCTGGTCACATCATTTTACTTTTAGTAAAGAAGGTATTTGCACCTAATTTAGCATACAGTGTGCAGCTTTTTGATGAATTTGTCTCATAATAGATCGGTCCTTAGAACAAAAAAGTTGCACTGTCCCCTATTATCATATTTTTGTAGTGCGTCTAATGGATAAGCTCAGTAATAAGGCTTGATTATGGCCACGGGTTTTAATACTATGGTTTGAAACTATGAGACAGACCCTCACATGTTCAGAGACACACAGGGGCACAGCCCATAGCTAGTGATGAATGAACTTTTGAAAAGTTTGGTACTGCTGGTTCAACAAACTTATGCAAAAAGTTTGGTTCGAAAAGTTTGAACCAAACCAAAAGTTCACCAAAACCCTTAAGACTGGTGTTAAAGATGAGCGAACGTGCTCGTTTAGAGCAATTACTCGATCAAGCATTGCTTTTTTCGAGTAACTGCCTAATCAGGTGAAAAGATTCAGGGGGCGCCGGGGTGGAGCAGGGGGGGGGGGGGGGGGAAGAGAGCGCTCCACCCTGCTGCCTCCCACCCCTCCGAATCTTTTTGCCCAAGTAGGCAGTTACTCGAAAAAAAGTGATGCTCGTTCGAATAATTGCCCTAAACGAGCACGGTCGCTCATCTCCAAGTGGTGTAGAACACTGTTTAAGAGCCATGGGAGAGTTACCCAGGGTTTTTATTGCTCTTAGGACTGGTGTATAATACTGTCTAAGGGCTTATTCAGACGTCCGTATATCAGCCAGGTTTTCACGCCTGGCCGATATACGCTGTCCCTCTCTGCAGGGGGAGGAGGCGGGATGGGAGCAGTGCATGGAGCTCCCACTCCTATTTGCAATGGGAGGAGCAGAACTTAGCTCCACCCCTGTCCCACTCCTCCCATTGCAAACAGAGCACTGCTCCCGTCCCATCCCGCTTCCTCCCCTTGCAGAGAGGGACAGCGTATATCGTCCGGACGTGAAAACCTGGCCAATATACGCACGTCTGAATAAGCCCTAAGGACTAGTATGCAGCAAACTAAAACCAGTAGAACGCTCTTTTGGGTAAAACTTTGCTAAAAAGGTTCGAATTCATGCCAAACCAAACTTTAAGCAAAGCTCAAGATGAAAAAAGGATTTTACTATGCTCAACTATGGAGACCATATTACAGATCTATACCATCAGTGTGTATGGGTCCTAAAGACAAATGTGCTTATGGGCAGTTTCCTACAAATGTGTTTTTTGAGTTAAAGTCAGAAGTGGATTCAGCAGGAAGAGATAGAAGTCCTTCCTTTATATTTCCTATATCTTTCGATTCCATTTCTGGCTTGGGCTCAAAAAGCACATAAAAACCGGCTATGTGAAACCACCTTGCATACAGAAACATTAGAAGTCACTGGTCTAAAGGTGTTGCTATATTAGAAGAGCATTGTGCCATTTCAGGCCATTACCTGAGGTCAGCCCTGCTTGGCTTCAGTCAATGGCCTGGGCATTTCTATGGAACTTCTGGACAGGGTCTAAAGGAGGGTTCACGCATTAAGATCTTGTTGTAGGGTGACTACTTTCTATTGCACCAGACAATGGCCATATATAAATGAAGGATACTGGAAGGGTATTTTTACATATGAAGACAGTCTGCCCGTGTAAGAATGGGAACTGATGCGCAAAAAAATAACATAACATTTTGAATGCCTCTGTGAGGCTGCTTACACAGGGGCAAGAAAATTGTGGGAGGGTAGTGTGCACAAATATGCACCCCATTCTTTTGAATGGGGTCAAGCACATGAGCGATGTGAAACCGGTCTAACTTGTCCTAAGTGTCTTGAGTATTACTGGCATTGAGACTGTCCCCAAAGGGTCTTGGACTCCTCCCTGTGTTGGCTGATGTATGTTGTCTTTTGAGTTCCATCTGTAAAGAAAGCTGTTCCCCTGTGAGACTTTACAGGCAGTCCCTCTCCAAATGGGTGGGATTTTGTGTTGTGTTATGTATAGGGATATTCTTATCTTGGTTTCAAAAGTTTTTATTTGATTTTTACACAACTTTACACAATAAAGAGCTGAAGAATCCCCTCGTAGGGGCGACTTTAGTAAAAACAGTCTTAACTAACATATTCCAGACCATGGTTGCTACGTCTTAAGGAAGCCCTCCATAGAATCATCCCTCCTAGCAGGCAGTTTTTTACAGATCATCATTTTGGAGATTCTAGCTATGATGGGGTTCAGATTAAGGAATGGTTTCGGCCACTGGGATGCTATGTAGATCCTTGCCGCCATACATATAAAAGGGATATTCTTATCTTAAGGGTCTGTTCATATTTTGTTTTACATTCGGCATATGTGCAGGGAAAGCTCCCGCTGGGCACTCAATGTATCCACAGACCCCCCCCCCCCACCATGCCCCTGATATGTGCCTAGAGATTGTTCTTTTGTCATACGTTGGCTATTAGAGATGAGCGAGTGTACTCGCTAAGGCAAACTACTCGAGCGAGCAGTGCCATATGCGAGTACCTGCTCGCCTCAAAAGATTCGGGTGCTGGTGGGGGAGAGCAGTGAATTGCGGGAGTGAGCAGGGGGAAGGGGGGGGGCGGAGTGAGAGAGATCCACCCCTTCGTTCCTCCCCGCTCTCCCCCACCGCTCCCCGCCAGCACCCGAATCTTTTGAAACGAGCGGGCTTGTACTCGCATAAGGCACTACTCGCTCGAGTAGTTTGCCTTAGCGAGCACGCTCGCTCATCTCTACTGGCTATGTATCCCTTTTTTGCACGTTCCAGAGAGTGATATCAGGCCCAATATTGTGCTCGCTCCTTTACAAGTACAATTACTACAATATCCAGTTTATAGGTTTTTTTTGCTTTACGACTTTTAAAATATAAAATATCTTTGGAAAAAAATTACACTTCTCTGCCGCCACCTTCCGACAGCCATAACTTTATTTTTTTTTTGTGGGACGTCCTGTAGTTTCTGTTTGTACAGTTTTGGAGTATGGCTTTTTATTACATTTTTTTCTTGGAGACCAGGTGACCAAAAAACTACCAAATCTAGTGTTTTGTTTTTTTTTGAGGATTTTCACTGCGCACATAAATATATCACCTATATTCATTACTAATAACCAGATGATAAAAATCAAATATTTTTTACTAACTGTTTTTATTTTCTCGTATTATATTATTTTCTTGTGTGGGGGAGGGGAAAGGGTGGCGGGCAATGGCGGCCATCTCACCTTTTCTGCAGGGATATATTTTATAGCAGCCTCATGGTATCATTTTGTCTCCCAAAAGTCCAACCTCCCGTCCTCATCGTGGGAGCGGGCAACAGTCAAGTAGGTGACTGCTTGACAGGGCGAAGTACAGTGGCCTCTGCGGTAGCCGTGAAGGCCTGTCAGGAACCTTGAATACGGCTGGCTAACGAGGCTCTGGTGAAGGCTGTGCAGCAGCGGTTCTTTCTTTGCTGAAGGCAGATACACCTCCTAGTCGAGGCAAATGGCAACAGCATGCAAAAGTGAAGGGCCTAGTACCAATACACTTGTGAAATGGGCCTCATTACTGCGCTTCCCGTTGCCCCCTGTCCCAAGGCAATGAAGTATCCAGGGACTCCCGATCTTAAAAACAATAGCTAGCACTTCAAGCACCATGGTTAGAGCCCCTGACAACCCAGGTTGACATCAACACTGAATGAAACAACGCTCTCAGTCGTGGTCCTTCTAGATCGGCGCTACGGACCCTCGTTACTCAAGCCAGATAACTAGCCTCATGGGCCATTCACACAGTGAACAGGAGCTGATCCATTGACTTCTGCAACAGAGGTTGTGAGCATGTTGTGTGACCTGCGCAGAGTTTATCGTGCAGGGAGTGGGAGGAGGTGGGCTGTGATATCACCTACTGTGAATGGGGGGATCCTGTGTTATCTATATATAGGTTTAGGGCTCATCCACACTGGCGTTAGGCACAGTTCAGCATTTCCATTTCTCAGTTTCGTTTGAGGAGCAGAAAAAGAGAAATAAAAGCTAAAATTATAGGTTTCCGTTTTGTTTCTCGTTGATTTCAATGACTTTTCATTAAAAACAGTAGTGTTTCCGCTCAATTTCATACCGAAACGTATGTTTAATTCCATTTTTTCTCTCCATTTCTCTGCTCCTCAAACGGAACCAAGAGATAGAAATGCTTAACGCCTCTCTCACACAGGCGCTTTTTACCGCAATTAACGCGCGGTTTAGAACGTCACGTTATAAGGCTCCCATTGAAATCAATGGGGCCTCACAGACCTGCGCTTGATCGCGGCGCCGGACTGAGCTTTCCAGTAGCGCCATTTTCGAGAGGAGTCTGTTCTATTTTTTGCATTTAGTGTACCTCATCAATGAGGGAGTGTGCCAAGCCCCGCTGTTAGCCGCAGGGAGTTACGGACGAAAACGGAAGTAAAATCATGGCAAAGCGGCTGTGTGAGTGGTCTAGCTGTGCCTAACGCTAGTGTGGTCGCGCCCTTATCTAGGTTTTAATTCTGCTCCCAATGATAATGTGGTGACTGCTAAGGGGCTGGCCGATTGGATCCTCCGGAGGTTCAGTCACAGATGCGGCTAAACATACCGCAAGGAAAAGCGCTGCATGCAGTACACTTTCTTCCATTCAAAAGCCGGGGGACCCTATTATAGTCAGTGGAGAGTGTACGGCGCTGTTCATTTTCGTCCAGAGACGGAACCGTACGGCCACGGGCATTCCTCTTTCCTGCTCCCTGAATGAACCAGGAAAGTGGAATCCCCAGCATAGATGTCAATACAGCCTTTGTTTTTTGTTTTTTTTTTAATTTTCAATGTCATGATCTATATTAAAAAAAAAAAAAAAAAAGGGTCACATGACTTGATTTATGCAATAGGTCATTTTCCAATGAGACTTTCCTTATGATATGAAGGCTGGTTTGCTCCATAACAACCAATCAAAACTCAGGCTTTGATTTCTTTAACTTTTCAAAAAAGCTGCACTGCGATTGGTTGAAAATCACGCCAAAGTTACCAGCGCAAAACAAAATCACGGCTGAGAGAAAAATAGCGTGAATGGACGACTTACCACTATCAGGTCCCGAGCTTAATTTGCGGTGAGATTGCCCAGTCACACGATCGGGAGTTGTGTGTTGCAGAAAAAAAAATTATGCCCTGCTGTAGAAATCCTCCTAATGTGTAAATTACAGACACCTGTCTTTTTTTCCGAGCGTTGGACGCAGCTAAACTCCCTGCCCCCTCCTTTTTCCAGCTCCCATAGGAGTCTAAGGCCTAATTCCCACGGCCGGGTCGGTCATGCCCGGTGCTCCCCAAAGACCCCATACTCACCTCTCTGGATCTGCAGAGAGAGTCTCTGCCAGCGATTATGTGCAGTGCAACGCATGACGCGCCGGCGCGATTTTCTGCGATACTTCCGCTGTGCTCACAACGGAAGCATCGCAGGACGGATAACTTCCATTGCGTGCAATTGAAGCTGTGTGTGCGTTTTTACGCACAAATTAGAACATGCTGCGACTCTCCCCCTGCGAGCAGAAAATTGCAACTGATTTCCGCTCGTGGGCATGGGAGAATTGCTTTACATGGCATTTCTATGGAGGGTTATTGCTGTGGGATTCGTTGGCGGTTGTCTGGCCGCGATTTCCACAGCGATAATCCCTCCGTGGGCATTATTAGCCTTATGGAAACTCCTGCGCATCGCGCACCCAAGATAAGTCGGGTCCTATCTTTTCATGCAGGAGGATATTTCGCCTAAAGTTATTTTGCCTGAATGTTTCCATAGGAATCCATTGGTTCTAATATTCGCGATTTTTTTTTTATGCTAACGCGCTCGTGTGAATGAGCCCTTAGGTTGCAATTCTAATCCTTCCTTACGTTTAGACTTTTGTTATGTCTAAAATATTTAAAAAATGGAATATTCTTCAAATGGATTATAAATAATAGCTATTTCTTTATTGCATCGCATGCCTCAAAACCTATTTAATGTCCGTAAAACAATGGGATCCGAATGTTGTGCCGAGGGTTTCCGGCATTCACCTTGTTCCTATTTGCCTACAGTCTGTGTGATTTCCTATCATTCCCACCAGCTTTGTGTCTCCTTTGTTTCCTCTCTCTCAGCCAAGCCCATTTGCTTTTTCGTTCCCATTGCACCCGCCGCGGCTATTTTTAGCTTTTCTATACCTCTCCGCATTCCATTGGCCATTTTTTCCTTGACACACAGTTGCTTCTTCCTGCAGATATGATTACACCTCCCACCACTCTTAAAGATGCCAGCTTTACATGGCGAGGGCCTAGTAATAGCCGCCCTCCACTATAGTCACCATTTAGCATATGCTCTAAAATAGGGGGGACGTAAAGAATCCCTTTATAGAGGCGCAGAGCACAAGATAATGACTGACAATTATTAACCCCTCTCTTCCCAAAGGCCCACAACTCTCCCAGCCTCCAGAGCAAGAACACAATTTGCATATCATTTAAAGCACCAGCTAGTTGGTAAAGTAACCAGAGACTTTAGTCTCCACTTGTTCTAATGAGATTTGCATTAGATAAGACAAGCACTGCAAGGAGACACATTATTTGCAGACCCTTGCTACTAAATAGGCCAAGGGAGACAGATTTGCAAAAACTAAACAAAATACACACACAAAAAAAGAGAAAAACAAACAATTCATCACCACAAAGAGAAAAACACAAGAAATCTAGTTGGAATATTTTTGCTAACTTTGCAACACAATTGGCCCCATAATGAGCCATACAGAGATTAAGGCCTTATTCACACGACTATATATATATATATATATATATATATATATATAAATATAAACCCTTTTGGGAATGTCAAAAAATAAATAAAAATCACCCCAAAATCGTGACCATCTGAAGCATTGGATTCCGATGTATTCATTCATATGAATGATTTTTGGGCATTTAAAAAAAAATTGCGCCAGGAATAATAGCACATACGTGACAGTTTGCTGTCACCGATTTTATACGGCGCGTGAAAAAGATAGGTCTTGTCCTATTTTTTGCTGAGATACACAGGAAGCTTCCATAGACTTCTATGGGAGCAGAAAAAAGGAGGGAATTTACCTGCGTCCAATGCAGGGAAAAGAAGACAGCTGGCCCGATTTAAGCATTAGTAGTCATTACCAGCATTTTACAGCGGACGATGGTTTTCAACACTTCTACATATTTTTTTTGTCAATACGCAGCAGCCGCCCGTGTGAATGGCTGAAAATACGTGGCTAAGGGTCGGGACTTGATCGTGGCAATTCTACATTAATGTGATGTTACGGCGCGTACGGTGAACGTATAAACGCATACAATCGCAATGTGAATGAGGCCTAAAGTTGATGAAAATCTACAATTTTTACCAAAATAATCATTCAACGTCATTGGATCATTGACAGAACGAGACTCTCTTGACGTCCTAACCAGTTCATTCGCGGTCGGGCAGCTTGTTTTGATCAGTCATTAAGTGTTTCACCGTGCTTAAACTGCCTGAGAAAGGAACGAGTCGCCACTGATCTTTGTGCCGGCTGAAACTCGACGACAAACTGGAACTGCGCGATTATCATTCACTTTCTTTTGAATGAATCATTCAGTTTAAGTGCACCTTTAGGCTGGGTTCACACCGGGCGGATTTTCTGCAGTTTTGCCGCGTTTTTTCCGTTGCGGTTTTGCTGCAGAAGAACTGCTTCTGCGGCAAAACCACTTCAAAGGCTAATTTTGGCTTGCGGATTTTCCTGCGGAAAAATCCACAAGTGTTTTTTTCCGCAGCGCTTTTTTACATTTTGCAGCGTATTTTGGTGCGGATTTGGCTGCGTCCATAGGGGTCTTTGGACAAAAAGCGCTACGGAAAAGACAGGAGAATGGACACGCTGCTTCTTTTAAAACCGTGCCACAGTTGCATTTTCGCACTGCGGCTGTGTGGAAAAAAAAACATCCTGTGAGAACAGCATTTTTCCAAAACTCATTTGTGCTGCATTGCACTGCAAAAGCAGCGGTTTTGCTGCTGTGCGGATATGAAACGCCAATCCGCGGCAAATCCGCCCTGTGTGAACTCAGCCTTATGCTACTGACAAGAGATCCTCATTGTTCGAAGAGAAGTCTGCTGGGTTTAACTTTTTTTCCTTTTTGTCAAACAAAAGGAAAAAAAAAAGTGTGTGTGTATAATATATACCGTGTTTCCCCGAAAATAAGACAGTGTCTTATATAAATTTTTGTTCAAAAAGGTTTAACTTTTTTACATGTATAGCTGCCTGGACACTATTTAAATTGACTTTTTTAATTAACTGTTAGCAGGGCTTAATTTTGGAGTAGGGCTTATATTTCAAGCATCCTGAAAAAGCCTGAAAAAAACATTTTGCATCCTCAAAATTTCTGGAAAATCATGCTATGTCTTATTTTCAGGGTATGTCTTATTTTCAGGGCAACAGGAGATCACATACATACATATACACACACACACACACACACACACCTTTCTTTGAAAGAACTTTCCCAAAAGGTCCTTTGTCCATCACCTGGAGTCATTGAACATTATATGTCCAGTTTGAATAACTGTAACGGCCAATATGGACTAAAATGTGTGGCACGATAAAACTTTGAGAATGGAATACCCCTTTAACTACTAAGCATTTTCATTGGGCATGGTGCTAGTGATAAAAGCATGCATGGAGACCATTAGCTGTTATTACTAGTAAAAAAACAACAAACAATCCAGGTTATTTTGTGACTACATACATTGTTGCAGTTCAACCTATAATTATGGAAACAGCGCCACCTGTTGGTGCAGGGAATGAGAAGTGCATAAGTTGTACACTGAATTTGCAAGGGATAACAAAAAAGCTGAATATACAATTCGTATTGAAACAGAAATAAGAGGACTTATTAATAAGTTACCCTGTAATATCATAGATTCTCGTCACGTAGTATTCTGCATCTATAGTAACACTACACAAGCCCAAATATTCCCCCCCGTAACTGATATTCATATGTTGAGGAAGTCCATTGTTAACTCATATATCCTGCCATAGCGGGTGCAGACGTAGCATATTTGAGACTCAATCCCTGCAGGGTACGATTGGGCAAATTAAGGTCATATTAATTACAATTAATGACATATTTTAAAGTACCTACTGACATTTTTTCCCGGCATCACCGGTCGCTGCTGAATATTCCACCATGTGAAAAATATCTGCATGTCTAACGAGCGGAGTCTGATGTGCGATTAAAAATGACTGAATTCTGCTGGCAATTCCGCATTTCGACAACAGAATATGCCACAGCATCCTGCAGAATATTCCGCCCCGCGTGAAATAAGTCTTCAGGACTCTCTCACCGGGAGAGGATTGTTGATGTGTAGTTGCAGAATGAGGGCGGCTTCACATACGTGTAAACGCTGTGAAATTTCCATGGCGGATTTTGCTGAGGCTAATCCACAGCATTTACAGTACAAGTCTTGTGGAGGAGATCTGTAAAGCCTGCTTCACAAACAGCGCAAAATTTCCCTAACGAATCCGCAAATTCTAAATCTGCGGATTTCAAACACTTGAAATGCAAGGGTTAAAATCCTCCAAGAGTTAAAAGCTGCAGCTCTGCTGTAGTAAATCCGCAGCCAAATACACACCATATAGTGCTCACTCGCAGGGCGTATGTCGCCTGCGTACTACACACGGAAAAACGTAGCATGTCCTGTTTTGGCACGTTGTCAGCACCTATCTAGGCTATGGGGGTTTAGAATACGCAGCAATATGCTGTATACTGCATATATTTCATGCACGTAATACGCAGGACACATGTATCCCTGTGAGTGAGCCCTAGGGTGCAGATTTGGCCACTGAGGATTTGATGTGGGTTTTCCGCTGCCGCAAGGTCTGAAGGTTCCCCTTAGCCATTTTCCATTCTGTATCACTTTAGACATGCAGATTTTGGAGTTTTCAGGACAATGCCAAATTCCATTCAGTGTAAAAAAAAAAAGCCCTCATATGGAATTGCTATTTATGCAGTTGCCTAATCCCCCCAAGGATTACTTATAGAATATTAAGATCCAGCAATTCATTGTGGCTAAGTAAATAGTTTTACATGCAAGATGTTACCAGAGCAAGTAAAAATGAAGAGATCTGTCAGCAGTCACCCACCTGGCCTGTCACAGGCAATCCGGCAAGACACTTCCCGACCTGCTGAATTTTCTATCTGCTAATTCCTTTTTTTTAAAGAACATGGGCTTTGGGGCTGGGCTGCATGCAGGTGGAGGGTGAGGGGTTAGGAAATCCACCCAATGGCAGCTCAGCCCCTATCTATATGTTCTTCTACCAAATAGTTAAACAAAAAGTCAGTGGAAGGCAAAAGTTCTACAAAGTAGTCCAAAGTTCCTGGCTGTAGTGTGATTGGTCATTCCTGTTTCTCTGCAAGGGATCTCTGATCTAAGGAGGGGTGCACTGAGACCCCATATGCATGTAGTTTTTAAATTCATACCATAATCGCCCCGCAGGGAAGGTCATGTTGCTCAAGGCGCATGATGTCACTTTCATATGATTCACACCACGTCTTGTATGCTTCAATTAAAGACTGTCATGTGGAGAGATTTCCATAGAGGTCTATTAAAAGTGCATCATACAAAGTGCACCAAAAATTGCTGTCAAATACAATTTTGGCATCTACTATCTCAGAGCCAAATATTGCACACATAGTGTGTTTAGCAGCCGGGGTGTAACTAAAGGCTCAGGGGCCCGAGTGCATAAGTTTAGCTTCCTACCCCCCCCCCCCTCCATCTGTAACCATCCCCAGAAGCGTAACTTGAAGATTTGGGGTCCCAAAGCAAAATCTGCAACAGGGCCCTCCAACTATAATGCTTTATTCATAGTACTGGGCTCCCTATATGGAGAAGAGAGGCCTTATGGGCCCCCTAAGACTCCTGGGCCCGGGTGCAACCGCATCCCCTGCATCCCCTATAGTTACACCCCATCAGACGCAGCAACACTTAAAGAGATATCCTGGTTTTAGCAAATAAGGTGTCCTGCACACAAGCATATTGAACCGTCACGAAACCTTTAAGTTGTAACACGATACCCATAAACTTAAGGCCTTACTGTAAGCCTGTGATTCCTTAAAGGGATTGTACAAGACTTTTACTACTGAGGACCTATCCTAAGGCTAGGTCATCAACAGTTGATAACCTGCCACCTGAGATCCCCGCTAATCAAATGTTTGTTGGGCCCACTGGAGGCAGAGATAGCGCTGTCAACAGTTCAGCGTCCCAAGTTGGTACTGCAGGTACATTGAATTCAATGGAAGCTGTGTCTGCAATACTAAAGTGGGCTACTGCACTATGGACAGACCTATCTGCTTCTGGTCTAATATCAGCTGATCCCAAGTGGCGGAGTGTCACCGATAATTATCGATGACCTGTCCTGAGAATGGATCATCAGTAGTAAAGTCTTGAAAAACCCCTTTAAGGTTGTCTGTATGAACCCAAAAGGCAACCTCCCCCCTTCCCCTCGCTCCGTCAGACTCCTTATTAGGCCCCATTTACGTGGTAGTATTTGGTCAGTATTGTGCATCATGGAGGCCATGTGGCTCCCTAGTATGGATCTGTATGACCTCTGTGTGCAGCTGTAGAGCCAGCTGCACACAAACGGGCCGGATTCCGCATAAAGGGAGCCCACTGCAGAGTCCAGCGTTGTCCCCGGCCGGGACCTCTGATTCTCTGTATCGTGGATGACTGCGGCAGCTCACATCAGTCATGTGCAGCACAGATTAAAAAAAAACAACAACTTTGCTTTTCCTTCGCCATCACTAGGTGATGACGCAGGTACTCACGACCTATCCGCAAGTCGGAAGGCTTCCATTGACTTCAAAATAGAACATGATGTGATTTTTTTCCTTCGCTCGCAGAAATCGTCATTCGATTCTGCGAGTGTGTCAGAAAAAGCATTTTTGCATAGCATGTTCTGAACAGTATTTGCTGCGGATCCTCAGTGCGGACGCCCACCACAGATTCCAGGTGTCAGGTGGCATGCCCCTAAGGCCGGCTGCACACGCCCGTCACGGCGCCCCCTAAGAGACCCTATACTTACCTGCAGATCCGGCGTCCCAGGTCCCGCATGACGCTTCGGCGTGACGCGCCCGCCGCGTCATATGGTGCGGCGGCGATAGGCGGAGAGGCGATTTCACGCTATCTTCCGCTGTGCTACAGCGGAAGATAGCGTGAACGGACGGCTTCCATTGACTGCAATGGAAGCCGTCCACGCGTACACCCGCGGCAAATAGAGCATGCTGCGGGTGAGGACGGGAGATTTCACGGTGCGGAATTCTGCGGTGGAATTCCGCACCATGTGCCCTGAGCTATTAGGTTCAATAGAACCTAATAGCTGCGGGCAACGCAGCGGATTTCCGCCGCGAATTACGCGGCGGAAATACGTCCGTGGGAAGGAGCCCTAATTGTCCTAATCAGTGTTTTTTTGCCTGTGTTTTTTAATGTGAGTTGTTTGGGGGACGTAAAAGGCTGCAGCTTGGTCCTAGCTGTGGGTCTATAGGGACATATGAAACACACTTCAAACTGTGTTTTTTGCAGCCAGTCTGTCACTTTTTGCACTTTATGTGAATTTTTTGGATCCATGGTAAAAAAAAATTTTCAAAATGCAGTATGATTTTGCTGTATGTCTTTTTTCCCATAGATTTCTATATAGGGTAAGCCCGCCTGCACATGGGCGGAAATTCCATGGCGGGATTTCTTGCAGAATTTCTGCCCATGCTCGCTACCATAGGATTGCATTAGATAATGCAATCCTATGCAGACAGCCGTGACTTGACCGTGTGACAACTCACGCGGTAAACAAATCACGCGGCACGTCCTATCTCCGTGCGGGCCTCGCAGAGAAACGTCACTGGTGACGCGCCGGCTCTGCACTGCGCGGCTGTGCTCCAGCCGGCACATCGCAGTGCAGAGAGAGAAGACGGCTGAGTATAAGGTCAATACCATGGCACGGGTTTCATCGTACTGTGAGAGTTCTCGTAGTGGGATCCGACCCGGCCGTGTGCAGGCGGCCTTCAACACATCTGAGAAAAAAGAATGTGTATAAAAAACATACCCAAAAAAGTTTAAAACACCACAAAAAGTGATGTGTGAAGGAAGTCTAATGCACGGCACTAAGGGCCCTTTACACGGGACGATTATCGTTCACAGTCATTCAGGTTCCCGTGGGAATGTGGAAGTTATCACTCTGTGTAAGTGCATACAGTGACTGAACGAGAGTTGTTCAGTCGTTCAGATTCTGCATGCAGAAAACCGAACGACGCGCTGTTCGATGTAAAACGCACTTGTTCACTTATGAACGACTGTAGGCTTACTATGAATGGAGTCGGGAGAGCGCTCCCCAGCCGCTGCACCTCCATGCTAGTGGCGCTGTGAGCGATGCCAGCAATACTGGCTCCTGTGTAATAGCATCACTGGGATGAGTGTCGACTAGGAAAAGCACTACTCGCTCGAGTAATGTGCTTTATCCGAGTATCGCTGTGCTCGGGTCTGAAGATTCGGGTGCCGCTGCGGCTGACAGGTGAGTCGCAGCGGGGAGCAGGGGAGAGCGGGCGGGAGAGAAGGAGAGAAAGATCTCCCCTCCGTTCCTCCCCGCTCTCCCCTGCAGCTCCCCGCTCCGTGCCGGCACCCGAATCTTCAGGGACGAGCACAGCGATACTCGGATAAAGCAAATTACTCGAGCGAGTAGTGCTTTTCCGAGTACGCTCGCTCATTTCTAGTGTCGACATTGTTTGAATAGAATTACAGGGCAAGGGAATGAGATTTTACAACTCCGTCACACGTCACCAAAGTTTTCGCTGACAAATCCACATCAAATTTGAAAAACACAGCGGTTTACATTTCCGCAGCGCGTCTCTTTATGTTTGCGGAAACTGTGCGTGTCGCAGTGGATTTTCACTGTAGAGATCAATGGGTAACATAAAACCGCACCATAATCCACAAAGTAGTGGGGCATTTTTTGCAGCCTTTCCGCCGCTGAAACGCTCTAGCTACGCTTGAGAATCTACATTTGTGGATGTTTGTTTATAAAGTTTACAAGTGTGATCTCAGAAGCGGGAACCATGACAACACAATAGAAAAATCACAAAAATCACTAAAACACAACAGATTCCGCAGCAGAAAATCCACACATAAAAGTGCAGTTAAATATACCGATTCTGAGAGAATAAAATGCAACCATTTCTACAAGGGTTGTCACTAGAGATGAGCGAGCATACTCGTTAAGGCAAATTACTCGAGTATCACCATTTTCAAGTATATGCCCGCTCGTCTGAAAAGTTTCGGGGGCCGGCAGGGGTGAGCGGTGAGTTGCGGGAGTGAGCAGGGGGGAGAGAGAGATTTCCACCCCGCTTTCCCCCGCCGGCCCCCGAATCTTTTCGGGCAAGCAGCCATGTACTTGAAAATGGCGATACTCGCTCAAGTAATTTGCCTTAGCGATTACGCTCGCTCATCTCTAGTTGTCAACTCTGCCCATCTGCAGAAATACAACAGAAGGGATCCTGCACACAAGCGTATGCGTTTTGGTGTTTGCACGCATGCGCCATTAAATAGCAAGAAGTAAGAAATGACGCGACCAAGCCCTGAGCTTAATTGGCGTTTTCTCATCCATTCACACGGCCAGGTGCGATGTATTAGTGAAAAAATACGCCGCCGCACGGAAATCCCTCGCTGGGCATAAATCCTCGGAATGATTCAATGCCAAAATAGAGGCACCTGAAAGCTTTTCCCTGCGTTGGATGCTGCTAAACTGCCTCCCCCTCCCTTTTTTTTTCTAGTTCCCATAGGAGTCTGAGGAACAACAGCGTTGCAGAATATGCCCTGCTGCGGAATATTCAGCCTCAGAATCCACACGGCTACAGTGCGGATTTTGATGAGGATTTGAAAATGGCCGAATTCTGCTGACAATTCCGCATCAAAATCCACAGTTAGACATGCTGATTTTGATGCCGAATTCCAGGACAGCATATTTTGCAACAATGTTGCAGAAAGGTGTTTCAAAATGGGATGGAATAGTCTAGAACAATGTTGCAGAATATGTTGTCCCAGAATTCTGCAGCACAATCTGCACAGCTAAGGCCCCCTGTCCACGGACGTGAATCACGCTGGCCGGCGCTTGGCTCCTGACCACGAGCGTAGAATCATTGCGATTCTCCGCTCGCGGCGGGCAATTTGCAGCATGCTGCGAATTGCCCCGATTCTCCGTGGCCAGCCTATCTATCAGATAAGGCTGACCAGCGGAGATTCGATGGCGGCTCCTGTGACGGAGATCTGCCGCGGGACTTCGTAACGCCCGTGGACAGCCGGCCTAAATGTGAATTTTGATGTGGAATGGCCAGCAAGATTCTTCCATCACAACCTGCAGGTCAGCAGTGTGGATTTTGTTGCGGAATATTCCGTTGCGTGTAAAAGCACCCGTATCCTTTTCATTTTGGCTAATAGAGGGGCTCCCCGGCAGGGGTCTCCCACTCTGACACCTAGACAATCCTTTAAATTAGGCGTAGTGTTAATTTCGGAAATATACATTTACCTAGACGTTACTTTTAGAAATAGATCACAGACCCCAAACTAGCAATTCCCTCATATGATTACTGAAATCACTTACTTTGGCCTCTTTCAGATGAGCAATAATTAATTTCCATATTTAATCGTGTGTTTTGTGATTGTAATCTGGAGCTAATGAACATGTGGGACGTATAAAGTATGCATCAGTTAGTAAAGCACAGCATTCGCTAGTCTCGTGCATTATACGGATGTAATACACCCATTGAAGTCTATGAAGGGTGGTTAACATTCAGCTGCATCCCTACTGCATCCCTCCTACATCCGTGCGGTATCACTATTTGCAGTCATTGGTATCATTTTCTATCGGGCAAAAATCGAATTGGTATTTGTCCAATGGAAGACAAGGCAGCTGATGACGTGCGGATGTGATAGCATCTACATTGTTCTGATAATAAGGGCTTCTTTACACGTTCATGTTTGCACGGGTATTTGCGTGCGCAAAATCTGTGAGCGCAAATTTAATTTCAATGGACTCAACTGCATTTAGCACATGCGGTAAAAAGTAGGACCGGCTCTATCTTTCTGCATTTTGCACAGCCAAGACCCCATAGAAGTCTATGTGGGGATGTGTGAAACACTGCAAAGCTGCGAAAAAAAAGAACAGACCTGGACCTCATTAAGCTAAATAGCCCTTTAAGGTACGGAAAGGGTGTGTCGTGCACACGTTCAAACTGGCCCTACGTGTGCAAAAAGTAGAGTACTACGTGCAGACACGCGCAAATCAGCCTCATCAACCTCGTTCATGCGCAAATACACTGCGCAGTGGCATTTGTTTTTGAACATGCGTTCCTCTGAATTAGCCCTAACCTGCAGGTCTGAATATATCCTAAATCACTCACAAGATTTATTGAACATTCCTATTTATTTAAGGCCTCTGTCACACAGGCGGATATTTGCTGCGGACTCCACGGTTGGTGTCTGCACTGCAAATCCGCATGCTGTGATTTGCCGGCTGCGAGCGGAGAATCGCAATGATTCTCCACTCGTGGACAGGGGGAAGCGCTCTCCACAGCAACGCTATGGAGAGCTTTCACTGCGTTCCCCGTGGCCAGATTATTGCCATGGGGAACGCAATGAAAACTCGCCCGTGGACAGGCAGCCTTAATCACATCTCCACCCCTCCAACACAGTTAATAATCTTAACCTGCAAAAACCATCTGATTTGATTGGACACTACTAAACTGGTAGCTTTCTGACCTTCAGTGGGAGGTAAGCACTACAGCTTGGTGTACATCGAGGTCAGGCTCTTTCATGTTATGAATGAAACTTTCTGCCAACTTCTCTAACTCCCTTGATTTGTTCAGCAGGTTGCTGCAGAGCGTGTGTCATCAGAACATAACCTATTACAAAACGCATATTTTTTTTATGCTAAACACATTTTAAGAATTTTTGGCGATTGTTTCTAATTTTTGGTCACAAGCCATGATTTTTTTAAACAACTAATCTCCTGACAATAGAGCCTAATAAGGGACCTTTCACACAGATTGGAATATTCCACAGCAGCATTGTAGAATACTCCCGCCTGCAGAATATTCAGCCCCAAAATCCACACTGCTAACATGTGGATTTTGGGTCAGAATTGAAAATAGCAGAATCCTGGCAGCAATTTTGCATCAAAATCCGGAGTTAGCAGTGCAGAGTTTGATGCGGAGTTCCGGGACGGCATATTCCATAACGCGGTTGAAGAATATTCCGTCCCATGTGAAAGGTCCATACTAGGATGATACTTTCTATTCTGTAGAGAAAGCCTTGCAGTCGTCCTTTCACTAAGGGCTTAAACACATGAGAATACAAACGGATTCGATAAATTGAAAAGGTTTCTCTATGTGGTGTCAATAACTGGTGATATAGTCCCATTCATGGGCTCTATGGGCACTCCGCTCCATCTACTAAGCTCACCCTAGCCATAAGACATAATGCACACCAGGGGCGTAACTATAGAGGGTGCAGGGGATGCGGTTGCATCGGGCCCAGGAGTCTTAGGGGGCCCATAAGGCCTCTCTTCTCCATATAGGGAGCCCAGTACTATGAATAAAGCATTATAGTTGGGGGCCCTGTTACAGGTTTTGCATTGGGGCCCAGAAGCTTCAAGTTATGTCTCTGTGCAGCATGGTTTAGGTATGAGGTACGGGTACGGGTACAGATACAGATAAAGGGGGGCCCCAGCTCCCCTTTTGCATCAGGGCCCCTGAGCCTTTAGTTATGCCCCTGATGCACACCTTCTACAGCAGAACTCAAGTCCCTATGGTTCCATATTATGGCACTGTAGGTACTCTGTGTGCTGCAGTTTGGTGCTTCCATTCTTCTGCTTGCATATTTTTTCATATGGAATTAGTTGGGAAAAAAACTCTGTATGCCTCTGTATGAAATCAGAGGTCCACAAAAGACCTGAGATAGTCTCAACATCTTTCTTCTTTGACCCCACACATTAACATGCCGAATGTGCTTTGCATAAAAGGCAAGTTACTTCAATGAAGGGAGAAAGGTGGCTGCTGGATAACTCTGGTGTGTCTTATTTCAAAGAAAGTAGCAGTTTTTGGCTGGTTCAAATCCAACCTGTCCAGTCCTTGTTTTCCATGTTCCCATAGGCATAAGAATGCCCACATGCACGGGTGTAACTATAGGGTATGCAGAGGATGCGGTTTCTCCCAGGCCCAGGACCCTTATGGGCCCCATAAAGCCTTTCCTCTCCATAGAAGGAGCCCAGTAGTATGAATTCAGCATTATAGTTGGGGGCCCTGTTACAGATTTTCCATTGGGGCCCAGAAGCTTCAAGTTACGCCTCTGCTCGCATGTAAAGAGTGGAGAAGTCCCGAATTGAGACTGTGTCAAAGAGTGAGTCTGCTAAACATGAGAGGTCAAATACAGCAGGCTGTGACTGGGGCCACCGACAACATGTCTGAGACAGTGGGGACAGCAGAAGGCTACCAAGTAAATGGGTGTAGCTGAAGAGAAAGGATTGTATTGAAACCATCATCCTGAGGACCACCGCACTCAATAACCTATGTAAGGCCTCACGCACACAGGCAGATTTTTGCTGCAGAATTTGGGGCTGGTGTCCGCCTCCGGATTCCACAGCAATAACCCTCCATAGAATGCTATGGAAAAATGATTATGCATACACATAATAATAATAAACTTTATTTGTATAGCGCCAACATATTCCACAGCGCTTACATAGACAGGGGGAATACAGAAAGACAAAAGTACAAACATTACAGAACCACGGTTACATAGTAATCAGTTGATGGAAACAATAGTGGTGAGGGTCCTGCTCCAACGAGCTTACATACTACGAATAGTGGGGTGATACAGAAGGTAAAGGGCTGGAGATGTATGCGGTATGGCGAAGTGGAGAGTGAGGGATGCTATACACAGACAATGGTCAGACAATTAGCTGTGTAATGGCAGTATCGGTATGACTGCAGGGGCAGTTTATGATGGGATTGCAGTCAGTAGGTCAGGGAGCATGTTATCAGGCGGAGTACAGAGGGGTTTGTTTAGGAAATGCGGTATGCCTTCCTGAAGAGGTGCTTTTTTAGAGCACGCCTGAAGTTCTGCGAGTCCTGGATTGCCCGGGTATCCTTTGGTAGTGCGTTCCAGAGGACCGGTGCTGCTCTGGAGAAGTCTTGGAGGCGGGAATGAGAAGTTCAAATTAGAGGGGTGCTCAGTCTAGTTTCGTTAGCAGAGCGGAGAGCCCGGGCTGGTTGATGGATTGAGATGAGGGAGGCGATATAGGGGGGGCGGTGCGCTGTGGAGGACTTTGTGGATGAAGGTAGCGAGTTTAAAATGAATTCTGTATTTAACGGGCAGCCAGTGCAGTGACTGGCACAGGGCAGAGGTGTCCGAGTAGCGGCTGGACAGGAAGATGAGCCTGTACAGAGAGTCCAGAAAAAGACAGGTCCACGCGGATGCCAGCGAAAAAGATATCAGGTACGCATGGTGACCTGCCGCAGTCAGGGACGGATTCTATGCGGGTTTCCTAAGCCAGATTCCGGACCTGCCATGTGCATGGGCCTAACAAACACTGTTGCTTTCCTGCTGAAGAAGAACAACATTTGATTGCATTGAAGTTGTGTGCACTAAATCAAGGTAGTTTCACATCTACTCTTGGGGCTCTGTTCGAGGAGCAAGAAAGGGGAATCCCCACAGCCAAACGTGGATGGAACCAAACAGCACCAGATGAACCCTATTGACTGTAATAGGGTCCATCCGCTTTCCGCCCATTTGCCCAGGTCTTGAATGGTAGAAAAAGTTCTGCATGCAGCGCTTTTTCTTCTGGTATTTTCAGCCGGATCTGCGGCGCAGATGTGAAACCGTCCTAACTTGTCCTAAGTGTCTGAGTATTACTGGCATCGAGACTGTCCCCAAAGGGTTTTGGACCCCTCCCAGTGTTGGCTGATAAATGTTGCTTGTTCTTTTCAGTTCCATCTGTAAAGTTTAAAGAAAGTTCCTCTGTGTTTTGCACTTGATGTTTCTCTGTAATGTCTTCAAATGGGTGGGCTGTTTTGTTGTGTTATATATAGGGTTATACTAAGCTAAGGGTCTGTTCACATGTTGTTTTACATAACATTTGGCATATGTGCAGGGAAAAGCCTCTCATCCGCAGGTAAATCGCATGTTATCGAAGTCTAAGGCCAGTTTTAGAGGAGCATATTGTAACACATACGTAATACGGATCCATATTATGGACAAGCTACAGTTGACATTGCAACAGTATGTCATCAGTATTTTAGCAGTATTTTCCCCCGGATTGTTTTTTTTCTACCGCGTAAATAATATTTTGTATTTGCCTAGTAGAAAATAATAGCAATATGGAGGTAAAAACACAAAATGGGTGGAGACATGGGTTGGCCTAGTTGAGTTATAGGGGAGGGACAGGTGACTCTCACAACAGTGGATTGGCTGATACCAGGCATTCTGGCATGTGTGCTCCCTGGCTGGGCTGCCATCTCCACTCCCAACCCTGATGTTGCTTGGCACGCCTGTGGCATACATTTATGCCACCGCTGCATGCTTAGCCTGAGGATTGCCGTAGTTCTTTGCCTTACATAACGACATGTAAATGCTGCGATCTTACAGCGGTAACATGGCAGCATTAACAGGTAATGTAATCCCAAGAACTATAGTAACCGTCTGGCTACAGCTGCAGCGTCGGCACAAATCTATGCACACTGTGCTGCTAGGACCTTTGTACCTTCATCTTATCGGCAGCTAGGGGTGTGAGATTGGTGTTCCTCCTGTCAAAACCCTAGCTTCCGGTGGCGTCAAGGTACACCAATACCAATGGTCTTGAGGTTCTCCAAAAAATTCCCACTGTAGATCTGAAAAATATACTTTTGACAACATTAGAGTCACATTTGATTAATAAGAAAGAAATTGATTTTTTGATACTTAGTCGCCAGCGAATGCCCACTTTCTATGCATTACCTATGGTGCATAAAGGTCTCCATAAGTTGAAGGGGACACCGATTGTGTCAGGGGTGCATTTTATCACTCAGAACATCAGCATTTATGTTGATACGATTCTCTGTGAGTTTGTCCATGCTTTATCTTCTTATTTCCATGATACCCTTGATTTATTAATCAAGCTTGATAGTGTCTCGGTGGTTGACAACATATTATTGGCATCCACTGATGTAGAGGAATTATACATGCCCGGGGGTCGGGGAAATTAAATATTTCCTGCAGACTAGGGCCACTCAATACTCCCTGCACAATGAGTTCATTGTTGAATTGTTGCAGTTTACAATTGTTTGCAATGATGTGTTCTTGTTATGTGCTGCCCTCTTCCACCAGCTCTGGGGCACTGCCATGGTAGTGGGAGGACACTTTGGTCTTTGGGGGATAATGCACAGTGGACACGACACATCATTTATTGGGGACACTTTATTGATGACGTATTTCTCCTGTGGGATAGCTCTATAGAATCCTTTTGAGGCGTTCATGCAATGTCTTAATAACGATAATATAGGCATGCATTTCACTAGTGAGATCCATCTTGACAAATTGATGTTTTTAGACCGATGTGTTGAAAAAGATGGCTCAGGGGGTTTAATTACTAAAACATTTTGCAAAACCACTTCTTCTAATACACTTCTCAGGTGGAATAGCCATCAACCGTGATTAGAGATGAGGTAGCGGGGGGGGGGGGGAGAGATATCTCTCACTCTCCCCCTGCTCTTCCCCGCTCTCCCTCGCCGCCCCCCGATGCCCCCCGAGCACGCTCGGAGGAGAAGACAGTTACTCGAGATGAGCGAGACTCGCTCGAGTAACTGCCCTTACCGAGTGTGCTCGCTCATCGCTAACCGTGATCTTTCAGAAAGGGAATATCAAAGAGACTGTATTTATGTATTCAGCATAATTGCTCCACTACTAATACCTTTAAGGAGCAGGCCCATGACTTGAAAAAACAGCTTAAATATAGAAGATCCCTAATGAGATTCTCCATTCTGCCTTTGACAATGCATTAAGGTCAGATTGGTCCACTCTATTGACCCCAAAGAGAAAATATTACAGTAAGACCAATAAACTAATTGTAATTTATGATGATATGGTCCCCGCATAGTTCAGGTAGCCGGCTCAAGGTTGACTCAGCCTTCCATCCTTCCGAGGTTGGTAAAATGAGTACTGTTACGTGTGCTGCTGAGACATGTTGTACTACTGTGCTTCCAGCAGCACAGCCCTCACTGGGTTAACTGATTGAGTAGGCTGGGTGTGGTACTTCCTGCTAGCCAATCTCCTGGGTCTGTTCTCACATATAAACCCAGCTCCTGGTCAGACTGTGTCTAGTGTTCAGGGTACGCAGTCATGAATCCTTGTCTGTTGAAGTTTGCGGTGTGACCTGCTATCTGTGTTCTGTTGCAGCTTGCTGTGTGATCTGTGCCTTGCAGTTCATGTCCGTTTGTATGTTTATTTTGTGTCAGTTTGGTCTGCTGAGTTTGTTTGCTATGTCTGCGCTAGGTTGCCCCTAGGGCCCTCTAGTAAATGTGTCTTGCTAGTGTAGGGACTGCAAGATACGAGGGGCCTTGCCGGGGCTTGCAGCTTAAGTTCATTGGACAATGAACAAACTAACACCTCGCATATATATTCAGCTTATCATCTGCTATTAGTGTTTGCATTGTGGCTGCTGTATGCTGTGTATTCTGGCTCTCTGTGTCCTGTTGTTCAGTCCCTGTCATGTGGCATGTGAATGTATCCTGTTCTGGTGCGTGGCTCCTAGGATCAGCTAGGGCCCAGATCCGAAAACCGCTGGGCTGCCCTTATTGGGGCAATGTCCCCGCTTAGGTAGGGCCTCTGTCATCCCTCCCGGTAGCACAGGGTCAGTTGCAGACAACCGTGTGACCCTGGTGAAACTCGTCTATCCATCCCCTCTTTGGTCACGATCGTGTGGGCCCCGTGCTTAGTTTGCCCACACAACCGTAACAAATACCCAGCTTGCTGGGGGGTAAAGATGACTCGGGAAGGCAATGGCAAACCACCCCGCAAAACAGTCTGCCAAGAAAATGTAACGATGTGACCTCACCTGTAGGAGTCGGTCACGTCTCGGTGCTTGAACCAGGGAACTTTACCTTTATCTATGATGATATAACTAAACAGGCCCTGGATATCATTAACAGGTATTAGGGAATTTTGACTGTGGACAAGGATCTCAAGGGAATTATTTCCAATAGACCACAATGTACCTTTCAGAAGGGAAGGATGCTTAAAATTTGATTGGTTCATAGCCTCCTGATTGGTGAAAAGTTGGGATGAATCAAAAAACCCTGGGCATGTTTAAAGGGGTTGTCCCGCGGCAGCAAGTGGGTCTATACACTTCTGTATGGCCATATTAATGCACTTTGTAATGTACATTGTGCATTAATTATGAGCCATACAGAAGTAATAAGAAGTTTTTCACTTACCTGTTCCGTTGCTGGCGTCCTCGTTTCCATGGAGCCGACTAATTTTCACCGTCTAATGGCCAAATTAGCCGCGCTTGCGCAGTCCGGGTCTTCTTCTTTCCTCAATGGGGCTCCGTGTAGCTCCGTGTAGCTCCGCCCCATCACGTGCCGATTCCAGCCAATCAGGAGGCTGGAATCGGCAATGGACCGCACAGAAGCCCTGCGGTCCACCGAGGGTGAAGATCCCGGCGGCCATCTTCAGCAGGTAAGTAAGAAGTCACCGGAGCGCGGGGATTCAGGTAAGCACTCTCCGGTGTTCTTTTTTAACCCCTGCATCGGGGTTGTCTCGCGCCGAACAGGGTGGGGGGGGGGGGGGTTGGAAAAAAAAAAAAAAAACGTTTCGGCGCGGGACAACCCCTTTAAGTAATGTAGGTAAACTGTGTTCCCTTTTATCTCACAAACTATATCTGCCATTAATAATATTACTAATCAAGTTTACTACATAGGAGATTTTTGTAGTTGTGAGACAGAGGGTGTTGTTTATCTCTGCAGATGCCCCTGCCCCCTAGACTATGTGGGTAAAGCCCAGAGACAGTTTAAGAGGAGGATTGGTGATCATCTAGGGAATATTTGCCATGGGAGAGATACTCCCATTGCCAGGCAAGTGCTGGCTAAACATGAGGTTTCCCCAGGCATCTAAAGGCCATTTGCACGCAACGATTATCGCTCAAAAGACTGCAAATGAGCGATAATAATGCACTTTTCGTCTGAATCGATAATTTTTAGGTGAGTTTAAAATCCATCGTTCAGACCACATGCTGTTATTTCCACGGGAGCTGGAAATTACATTGTATTCTTTCAACAGCCCATGCGAAAACAATGGAGCTCTTTGCAGAGCTCAGACCACCTGCTGAGCACCGCAAACAGCTCTTGGAGGCTCATTTACACGCAAATGAAGCTAATAAAGTGTTAATAGACATTACTGTCCATTAACACTTTATGCAAAACAATTGCTAAAACTGTCAACCTTTCAATCGTTTGAAAGAGCGTCTTTGCGTGTAAATGGGGCTTTAAAGTTTACCATTTTGGAAGTAATTAGAAAATCTCCACGAGTAGAAGACTGGATAGGCATATACTTTGCAAAGAGGCTGAATGGATTTTCAGGATGACATCGACAGCGCCATTTGGTTTAAATGAAACCCTTTCCTTCACCAGCTTGCTGTAATCCCTATTTAGATATGGGCTTATTAGAGGGAAACTTGCTGGATATTGGGCAGAAATATGCCCATTCTATCTGGTCATTTGGGGCCTTTATGGGACATTAGCTAACCTAACTGAATGTCTGTTGTAATCAGACATTGTAGAAGGATGCTGTAAGTTGTAGATGAATCTGTGAGGAAGTGGATATTTCCTTATATATGCACATTATAAATGTATTGATGTCATTAGAGGATGATGCTTGAGCATGTGTGTTGAATAACTGTCCTGGATATCTGGCATCCATGATTGACTTATTGGTGTGGTAGGTGAACTTTTATACTATATAATCTCTGATAGTTTTCTTGATACGTTAGCATCCATCATCATGATGTTCACATCAGTAGAGGATAGGGGATATTCCTGCTCTCCATGTTCTTTCTTATTATGAATATCCTCTGATGACCTCATCAACCACCTCTATGGGAGAAATGTGTTGGAATTGGATGCAGTGCTGCTCTTAGAGTTTTGTAGGGTTACAGCAGGGTTATCCTCTGTTGAGTGGGGGTGCTTTTGTCAGGGCGATCATCCCAGTTCGGCAAGGTGATCATAAGTCCTCTACAGGGTCAGAGTGTTATAAAAACATTGCCTTCACTATATGCTGGCTGTTTCTGGAAAATTATACAAAAGGTAGCAAAAGCACTGAATGTTCCTAGAAATACAGTTGGAAACATAGTTTGCGAGTTAAATGTTAAAGGAACTTTGGCCGCACTACCTGGAAGTGACAGAAAGAGGAAGCTATCACTGCCTGCCACCAGATTTCTGAGGAGACAGGTGGTCAAAAACCCTTATCGCGGGACACTGAACGGGCCGCCTGAACGCCAGGTGCCGGCTGTTTCTTACAGCTGGCACCCGGCAGCAACAGGTCTGACGAGCCCCGCGCCGTCTGCTGTAAGAACAGACAGCACCCGACATTGTAGGGAGCGGGATCCACCTGCGATCCCGCTTCATACAAACATTTGTTCGGACTTACGAACAAATGTACTTGCGAACAGGTTCCTGGAACGGAACCTGTTCACGAGTAGGGGACCCTCTGTACTTATCTGAAGCATCATCTTTCAATATTTCAACCTGTTTGACCTTCTTAGTCTAGTTTTTGAGCATTGTCCCTTCTAGTCCCCTGTTGAACTCACAGATTGCTTAGGGGTATGTGTTGAACCCTTTTCTGACCCATATTGTTTGAGCAGTATTTTTATCCTGCTTTGTATGATTTGTGTATTTAAAGGGTTATGCAACTATATTATTTATATTAGGATTTAATAATGCCCTTTTTTCCTCTTTTTTGAGTATTTACTTTTGATTTTTTTAGTGTTTTCTGCTTACATGCTTCTTTCATTTTGAATTTATTATGACTGCCTTATTTAATGAGGCTCGTACACTGGCAGTCAAAAATGTTAGAACACCTCACTTTTTCCAGTTTGTATTGCTATTTACACAGTTTAATGTCTCAGATGTACTTTGCAATGAAAGTATAGAATAGAACAAATAAACAAGTTAAGATGAATGAAAATAATGAATTAACATCAAATTAAATCTAGATTTTTGACTGCTCAAAGTAGCCACCTCTAGCCGATAAAGCAGCTTTACACAATCGAGGCATTCTTTCTACAATTGCATTCAGATATTGTCGAGAAATTTCTTTTGATTCTCAAAAACTTGTCATCTGATTTTGTAGCAACCTTTGGTCTGCAAGACCTCTCTCTGTCAATTTCAAAATGCCTTTTGATGGTATGGGAATCTGTACTGACTGCCAGCTTGGCTTTCTGGCAATTTCTCTGTAGGGCAGACCTACACTACTAAGGGTTATAATTCTCTGTCTGTCTTCTCTGGTTAATTCTCCTTTACTTGCCATTATGCTAGTAATGTGCTCTGTCCTAAAGGGCAAAACTGACCAAATCCTGCCCTAGAGGATGTTGTAATACTGTCTGTTCCAACAGTGGTTATATAGAATCAGAGGGTTTTAAAGTCATCTACAAAAATTGAGACACCTGTAGAATAGTTTGCATCCAATTGCAAACCATAATTTGCTTTATATTCTGCACAGCAGCTGTCCCAGTTTTCTGAGAAAAAGCCATTTGGTTAAAATCATAAATTCAGACAATTGTTGCCTTACAGGTTAAAATTTCATAGGATTTTACGTTTTTATTTTTAATTTACTTTTGAACCTTTGAACATTTTTTTGTTATTTGCTGGACTTGAACTGTGCTAATGTTAAAAATAACTGGAAAATTGAGGTGTTCTAAAAATTTTTACTGGTAGTATAGCAAATATACCAATAGATGTGTCCCTTTCTTCCTTTATTATCCTATCTTCTTATTGTTCAGAATAGAGGCTTCTAGGGAGAGGTTCGAGATAGGGGTTGCCCTTTTCGGGGTGTGTATCCTGTTTAGATAGGTGTTCGCTAGGAACATATTAGTTCCACAATCTTTAAACTAGTAAATTAAAGGTTATGTTTTGTCAATGACACAAGTGTTATTTGTCTTTAAGTTTCAAAACCATATGAGATAAGTCACAGAAGTTTGGGAATTCAGTTCTATGGAAAAATGAAACAAAACTGGAACTTTTTGACATTACGAATCAGAGGTATGTCTGGAGAAGGAAGAATGCAGCATATACTGGAAATAACACGCTGCCTAGAATGAAGCATGGCAGTGGCTCAGTGATCCTCTGCGTCTGCTTTGCTTCCTTTGACACTGGAAACCTGCAGATGGATTGAATTGATGGATTCAATCAAGTATCCGGAAATCTTAGAAGAAAATGTCATACCTTCTGTGAGGAAGCTGAAGCTTAGCATCATTGCACCTTCCAACAGGACAATGATTCCAAGTGTACCAAAGCTTGGTTTCAAAAGAAGTGGATTGGCTGTCAGTGGCCTGACTTTACCCCATAAAACATCTTTACAGGGATTTGAAGAAAGAGGTTCCAGTACATAAACCCAAGAATATCAGTGAACCAAAGGTCATTGCATATGATGAATGGACTGTGATCATTCAGGAACACTGTCAGAAGCTGGTGTCTGTCTATTCATCACACTTGCAGTAGGTGATAACAGCTAAAGGTGCTCTACAAAGTACTAAAGATGCTGGTCATGAAGGGGTTAAATAATATTGCATTTTGAGAAACCATTTGTTATTTAGTTGTGTTGAGCTATTTAAATTGCTCATTTTTTTTTTTATTATTTGTAACGTGCTAAAATTTTGTACATTTGACAAATTAACCTAATTTGTAGGGGAGGTTGAATAAGTTTGATTGCAACTACCACTGGAGAGACGTATCTCTTAAGAAGTCACTTGTGAAAAACCCTATGGACCTTCCACGAGTCCGGCAGGGCCAACTCATATGCCATGGGGTTAATGACTCTGGTGACTGAAAATGGCCCCACGAACCGAGGAGCTAGCTTTAATGAGGGTACCTTTAATTTCAAATTCTTATAAGACAGATACACCAACTGACCCACGGCAAATGGTTCTGAAACAGTACGTCGGCTCATGCTCCTGTCCTGCATCACCACCCGCGAATGCTCCAGGTTACTATGCACCTTACCCCACTCCTCTTGCAGGTTCTGCACAAGTGTGTCTGCCAATGGGTTGTTGGAAGGAGGAGGAAAACAAGACAGAAAAACAGGGGTGGTGCCCATAATTACAGAAGAAAGAAGAAACACCCGAAGCAGAACTAATGCGATTGTTTATGGCAAACTCTGCCAGCGCCAAATAGTCAACCCACTGATTTTGCTGGTCACTTACATACATTCTGAGATATTGCACAAGGTCCTAGTTCATATGTTCAGCCTGTCCATTGGTTTCGGGGTGAAAGGCAGAGAAGTAGGACAGCCTGATACCCAAGTACCTGCAGAAAGCCTGCCAGAACCGGGCAACAAACTGTACTCCTCGGTCAGAAACTCTGTCAATTGGAACATCATGAAGACGCACAATCTCCTCGATAAATATGGCGGCTAACTCTGGTGCAGAGGGAAGCTTCTTCAACGGTATAAAATGACATATTTTAGAAACCTGTCAACCACCACCAGAATAACAGAACAAAAATCCACAATAAAATCCATCGATAGATAGGACCACGGTCTATCTAGAACAGGAAGAGGGAGGAGCGGCCCCTCAGGCTGTCTACGTACAGTCTTCCCCAGGGCGCAGGTGGAGCATGACGTAACAAACTTCTTTACATCCCCGGACATCTGCGGCCACCAATACAACTGGGCACACAGTTCCAATATCCCTTGGGCACCTGGATGACCCGCCAGGACAGAAGAATGGACCTTCTCCAGCACAAGGAGACGCAGTGCGCTAGGAACAAACAAGCTCCCTCCCAGGAGATCCTCTGGAACCGCCTGTTGGGCAGCCCAGAGTTGAGTGGAGAGGTCAGATGTCAGAGCTGCCACTACGACACCCGAGGACAAAATATTTTCTGGCTGGGAATTGTCCACCTCAGGGACCCCAAAACTGTGCGCCAAGGCATCTGCCTTCACATTCTTAGATCCAGGCACATAAGTAGCAATAAAATTGAAACATGTGAAAAACAGAGCCAAGCGTGCCTGCTGGGCATTAAGGCGCTTAGCAGACTTCAAATAAACCAAGTTCTTATGATCTGTAAGGACCATAATAGGGTGTCAGGCCCCCTCCAGGTGGTATCTCCATTCTTCGAAGGCCCATTTTATGGCTAACAATTCCCTATTACCAATATCGTAATTGCTTTCTGCTGAGTTAAATTTCTTAGAGAAAAAGGCACAGGGTTGGAGACCAGCCCGACCTGAGGATTCCTGGGAAAAAAACGCCCCAACTTCGTGTTCCGAGGCATCGACCTCAATGATGAATGGGCGGTTCAAACCTGGCTGAACTAGAATCGGCGCTGTAGAGAAGGCCCTCTTGAGAAGTACGAAGGCCTCAACAGCCTCCGGAGACCAGGAATCAACCTCTTTTCTCTTCTTAGTAAGGTTGGTCAAGGGTTTGGCCACAATCGAAAAATTCTTTATTTTCGATAAAAATTAGCAAAGCCCAAAAAACATTGCAAAGCCTTTAAATTGGTGGGCTGCACCCATTCGGTAATGGCCGTAACCTTGTCCAACACCATACGTATGGCCGAAGGAGACATGACATAACCTAAAAACAAGACCTCCTGTACCCTAAACAGACATTTCTCCAGCTTAGCAAACAAGTAATGTTCCTGGAGATGCGACAGGACTATACACAAATGCTCGACATGGGACTCCCAATCAGGAGAAAAGACCAAAATGTTGACTATAAACCTGCCCAATAAATCATGAAAAATGGTATTCATAAAGCCCTGAAAAACTGCCGAAGCATTACATAATCCGAACGGCATGACTAAACATTCGAAATGTCCTAGCAGCGTATTAAAAGCAGTTTTCCACTCGTCTCCCTCTCCTACGCGAATCAGATTGTAGGCTCCCCTAAGATCGAGTTTGGAGAACCACTTGGTCCCCACAATCTGATTTAGGAGATCCGGGATGAAGGGTAGAGAGTACTGATTCTTGATAGCAATCTTATTCAGGGCCCTATAATTAACACATGGCCGTAGACCACCATCCTTCTTTTCCATGAAAAACAAACCTGCCCCCGCAGGAGACTCTGAAGGACGAATATGGCCCTAGGCCAGGCTCTCAGTGATGTATTCCTTCATAGCCTCACGTCCAGGAACAGTAACATTATATATTTCCCCCTTGGGAATCTTACTCTCGGGAATCAGGTCTATCTTGCAGTCCCACTGCCGATGGGGATGGGGTAACTCTTCAGACAGTTGTTTAGAAAACACGTCCTCAAAACCCTCAATATATTTAGGTAATACGACCTCCTCAATAACTGAATGAATTGGAATCGAAACCAGATGATCTTTGCAAGTAGAGCCCCACTGGACCAACTCTGAGTGGGCCCAGTCAATCTACGGGTTATGGAGTCGTAACCACGGCAAACCCAGAACCACATCTACAGAAAGATTCTCCAGCACCAAAAAGGAACAGATCTCGTTGTGTAACACCCCCACCGAGAACTGAAGCTCTGGAGTTCTTCTTCTGACAATACCAGCAGACAGGGGAGTGGAGTCAATTCCAGAGACACGTATAGGGTGGCGCAGGAGTTGCAGACACTAAAACATGGGCTTAATAAACTCAAAATTCACAAAATGTACATCCGCACCAGAATCAATAAATACTCAGCGACAAAATGGTAACTACTGTAAATAATAGTACAAGGAAGAAACAATCTTGAATATTCCGGAGGTATCTGAGCTCCTAGGTGATCCCTCCGGGCATCATCTAGGAGCGGAAGTTTTTCCTGTGGCTGTTTTTTGCGGCAGGTGGCAACTCAGTGTCCTGGATCTCCACAGTAGAGGCATAACCGGTGCTTGAGCTGATGTTCCTTACGCTCCTGTGGGGACATGGAGCCTAGTTCCATAGGTTCTGTGTCCTTGGTAGGTGAGGCCTGGTCCTGGTTCCCAGGGGGAGCAGGAGGTACTCTGTGCTGAGGGTTACATCTGGCTCTAAGTCGTCTGTCCGCCGTAACAGACAAGGTCATGGCTTGATCTAACATCTCTGGTTCTGGATGTGACAACAACAAATCCTTTACTTCCCCAGACAACCCAATCAGAAACTAATCCTTTAACGCACGGTCATTCCACCGAAACTCAACACAAAATTGACGAAACTGTGAACAATATTCCTCCACTGAGCGTCTATCCTGGTGGAGTTTTAACAGCCTACTGACAGCATACCCCGCCCTATCGGGTTCATCATATATTTGACCAAGGGCTGAAAGAAAATGCTTTAACAGACTGATGGGGTGGTGAGTCGGGAGGCAACGAAAATTCCCAATTCTGAGGGTTACCCCTCAATCGTGAGATAATCAAGCCCACTCTCTGGAGTTCAGAACCAGAAGAGTGGGGTCGCAAACTAAAGTATAACTTGCAACCCTCCCGGAAAGAAAAGAAGGTTCTGTGGTCTCCTGAAAAGAAGTCTGGCATGGTGGCCTTAGACTCACCACATGCTCCTGGAACCGCAGGGGCAGTCGGTGGGGCTCTGGCAGCAGTTTCTTCCTGCTGCTGAAATCGAACCGACAGGTCTTGCACCAAACCAGTTAGGGCTTGCCCCTTATTTGCCAGAGTGGATACAGCCTCCATATCTGGACTCAACAGGGCAGGTCGAAGAGAAAAACCCCAGAACGTTTAGGCCAGTGTTTCTGTTATGGCTGGTGGGGAACTAATGACCAGAGGGGGGTCCCTACAATCAGCCCACTCCCGTATCCCTACCTACTTGCCCCCCTGGGCTAAGCCCTAGGGTGACAACTGGGCAGCAGTCCCCAAGGGAGAGGGACAGAAGATGGATGGTCAAACAAACCGGGTCAACCTACTGAGAGCGAAACAACAGAGGGTAACACAGAGAGTAGTCAGGGGAAACCAAGTAAAACCGTGGAGACACGTGCACAGTACAAAGGGCGCAAGAGAGAAGCAGAGTCAAGAAAAAATTGGTCAAAAAAACAGAGCTGACAAGAACAGAAAATGCAGGTGCTAGCAGAGCTAAGACTAACCAAACACTTGCAACCTCTGCCAGCACTCAGCAGCCTTATATGTGAAAGTCCCCACCCAGCCAGGGCGTGGGAAGGTGCCATGCCTATAGGGGAGATGATAAGACCGGCTGCCCCCCAGTGCCATGCACCACACAGAGAGCCACGCAGCCGGCCAGACGCAGCACGCCCCTGAACACAGCGGGACACCACCAACACGGGGGAACCCGGACCAGAGCCGCTTGCACTGACCCCCGCGACACCAGGAGGAGCAGAGCGCGACTGCCAGCCGCCAGCACCCCCAGCGGTAACCCTATACCTAACACCGACATTTTTGTGCCCTTTTGAGCAAGAGCAATGGAATGCAGTAAACATGAGGGTGAGGTGTAGGGGAAATATTGAATAAAACTAGTGAACAAAAAAAAAGAATTACCCACCAGGGTGCAACATGTAACTATGGGGCCCCATGGTAATACTTGGAAGGGGCCACATTCAACAATGTTCACTATCACCTGCAAATATAGGATAGGTTAAGATTCTTACAGTCATTCCTCCATTGTTTCTTCTCCATTTCTTGAGAAAGGTATTGTAAAGCATTACAGTGTATAATGATATTATAAATGATTAGTAATAGCTACCTAGTAGGTCAAAGTGTAAAACATAGAGTAAAAAATCCACACAAGTAAATATAACAATTACCCCCATTTCTTATAAAAACTGTTTTTATTAAATAAGTCCTTATTCACATGGAGGTATTACGGTTGTGTTTGTGTATGAAGCAGTAAAAGGGCTTTAATAGAGGTTCATAAGCCCTTCACTGTACATCCATATCAATGGTGGACCAACCATATGTACAACCTGTGCAGCTGTGCGGTAGGTAGGAGGGCCCACTACCAACTAAAAAGTAGTCATCAATAATAATAACAATCTTTATTTGTATAGCGCCCACTTATTCCGCAGCGCTTAACAGCTTTCTACTGTCTATCAGGGCGGCGTCACATGAGTGTTTGTGCAAATACGCTCACACAGCGCATTAGTGCGTGAGCGAGGTTTGAAGAGGACCATAACCAGTGTTTTGCACGTATGCCTGTGCATATCACTGTAATGTTTGCATACACGCGAGGCCAGTTCACGTGTTCGTGACACACCCCTTCCATTGGATTTAATGGCTAGTTAAGCCTAATAAGGTCCAACTATCTTCCTTTTCCTGCGTTTTATGCAGTTTCACACCCTTCCCCTTGCCTCACTCTGCATCATGTGGGGAAAAGTCGTGACAGCCCACCTTCATGACTCGGAGCTCCCTTCCCGAGTCAAACTTCAAAGTGTGTTTATTCTGATACACCGCCCACACATGGGCGCACCGTGAAAATAATCCCGTTAAAATGAAATAAACATAATGTTGTAGAAGTAAAATAAATAAGAAATTAAGCCAATAAAAAAATCTATAATTTTTTGTATAAAAATTTGTTTAAAATAATTATTTTAAACAATTTTAGGCTTAGTTCACAATTTTTAGATATCATGGTGTTTTATGTCAGGATCATTCCCCAATATATCAGTCTAACACTGTGTGCTTATACAGTGGCATACGTTAAAGGCACTGGCGTAACTATAGAGGATGCAGGGGATGCGGTTGCACCCGGGTCCAGGAGCCTTAGGGGGCCCATAAGGCCTCTCTTCTCCACAGCCCAGTACTATGAATAAAGCATTATAGTTGGGGGCTCTGTTAGCGGTTTTGCATTGGGGCCCAGGAGCTTCAAGTTACGTCTCTGTGTTAAGGGGTTAAGAGAAGTTGGGGGGCCCAAGATAAATTTTGGCACCCAGGTCCCTGAGCCTCTAGCTACGTCCCTGGTTAGAGGCATAAGTGGGGGAAACTCCTAGTGTATACCTATGATGTGCCTTTATAAGTAAGATACAAACAGAGCCTTGTTAGGGTGTGTTCACATGAGGGATGTTTGGTGTGGTATTTGAAATGGAATCCACACCAGTTCAGCGGCAAATCTGCATCCCACTACTTTTAACCCTTTCCAATCCACTGTCTGACGTCTAAAGACATTCTGATTGAAGCCTGTACAGCTCCAATGGCAGAAAATGGCAGAAAGAGAAAGCCCCCTAGGAAACCCTGAATCCAAAATTGGATTGCAAAGGGTTAATAGAAATACAGTTTATAGTCTATACAAAAAAAAATGAGTGTATGTTCACTCGGCGGAATCTAACGTGTACTTTACCTTTGCGAATTCCGCCTCAAAAACTGCAGAAGACCATCGCTAAACTGCGTATTTCTGACACGTACTTTGCTGTGGATCTGCGCAGAGATTTAGTCTTTGTCAATGGGCAAAATCTGTGTGCGGAATTTCCATTGTGGTTCTATGTGAAGAAGTGACATGTTGCCATCTTTATCTGTTCAGCAATGCAGACTTTAAATCAGTGATGGAAAAATCTTGATTTCCATTCAAATGACTGGGATGTGGATTTGGTGTGGAATCTGTGCCAAAATCGGCCATATGAACATACCCTGACATGTCACTTCTTGGCGCAGATTCCGTACTGTTTTCACTTTGAATTTGTGTTGAGAATTCTGCATGCAGATTTGCCCATTGAAAAGGGATACATCCAGATTGAGATCTGCAGCCAAGTATTTGCATAGCGGATTTTTGCCGTGGTTTACAGAGGCAGAATCCACCCAAAAATATCTGCATCGGATTCTACCATGTGAACATACTCTTAAAAGGCCACTCCGGTAAAAACTCATTTTTCCATCCCTGCCCACCTCACCTGATTACCTGTCACATTCTGGAGGTCTCCTCTATGTATTCCAGCCACTTCCATGAAATGTAGCCTGTTATCTGATACTTATCAGGCACCATCCTGAGAGTGAAATTTTTTATTTTCAGTTCCACACCAATTCCAATAATGCCTCAACACAGCATTAACTGAAGAAATACCATTCTTCCCTGCTGCGGAGGGGCAGTTTAATTATCATTACCTTCTATATTTACCTAAATAAACTACATACCATAAGTATACATTCCAGAGGATGAGCTGTGATCTCCTCTATTATAGCTGTGTGACAGGAGCTGTTTGATCATCATCAGTAACTCTGACAGGAGTGCGTGTCTTCCCCTGAAGGCAGTTTCTGTGGTAGAGATCATGTAACAACGAAGCACAAACTAAGAAATTAACTAGAAAATGAACATATAACCCCAAGTACATCTGAGCTGGCCAGAATTGAGATCACATGACCATCTAAGAAAAAAAAAAAGAGGCTGGGATATTCAGATAGAAAGAAATAACTAAACAAAGTAACACTAGCTTGCTTATATATACTGGGGGAATGAATGGATTTAAAACATCACCAAAGTGGCCCTTTAAATAAAAAATAAAAAATCTATAAACATGTAAAATCTGGTATTTTTGTAGCCATATTAACTTGTACTCTAATGTGTTATTGAATGGTGTAAAAACGTTGGAATTGCTTTATGGATGTATTCCACCATTACATAAAATTCTCAGACGTTAAACACTAACTTATATAGACCCCAAAATGATGCCTAAAAATTCTATGACACGTTCTACAAAAAAAGACCTCATGCAGCCTCGAAAAACTAACTATAGTAAATAGAGTCAGAATGTGGGAAGATGAGAACATCATTTCTCTTGTCTTTAATATCAATATCTACCCTTGAAAACATGTATTTTTTTCACTCTGAATGGGTTTAAACTCTGTCCTCATTAGTTTTTTAACACTGTTTATCCATATGGAGTTCGGAGCTTTCTGTTCCTCGCACCGGCTCTGACACCGCCTGTAGCTGCCACTAGAGGGGAGTTTAGTAACTGCACACTGTTATACATTGTACTCCGTTAACTACATAGACTGCAGTAGGAAGCTGCTCACATCACGATTTTAATGTATTGTATGGTTAGAATATATGTTAAAAGTGCATGGACAAAAAGCATACAACTATTTGCAATTTTAACCCCTTAGTGATGAGCCTATTTTGCGTCTTAATGATCAAGTTACTATTTTTTGTGTTTTTTTTTATTGTTGTATTGAAAGAGCCATAACTTTTTCATTTTATGTCCATATAGGCAGATAAGGGTGTTTTTAATTTTTTTTTTTTGCAGGAAAAGTTGCATTTTTTAATGGTGCCATTTTGAGGTGTGTTGCAAAACCTTTATACATTTTTTGGAGGGAGGACGTAAGAGATAAAAACAGACATTTCAGCATTGTTTTTTGGCTTTTGTTTTAGAGCTCATTCACATGGGTATTGTCACCGCGTATTACCCACCCCTATTTCCCGTGTGTAACATGCGGTGAATAGAGGCGATGAAAGTCTATGGACTTTTATTCTTCCATTCACACCTGCATGTGGACTGCGACTGAACACTGCATATAAAGCCTCTTTTACATGGGCGACGGCGATATTGCCGTGAGAAAAAAGCAGCGATATCGCAGCTGTTTTCTGTGAGATATTACTGCGTTTTCTCATGGTGTGTCGATTCATCTCTTCAGGGGTTCCTATAGGGACAATCAGGGCCCAGAAAGAAGACCGTGGGGCCGCCTTTTATCGAGGCGATGACTCCGCTTTAGACAGGGACCTGTCACCTCCTTGCTAGGTTAAGGCTAGGCTTCCTTCCCTCTCACAGGAGTGGTGCTACCATCCCGCATAGCGTGGTGTGTGGATATTTCAGTTGTGGTGCGCACCGTTCTTCAGTGCATAAGTCTATCTACTAATGTAGTTGTGAACATCACCCTGCAAATTAAAATTCTTGATGACCCATCAATAGTAGAGCAGATGAGATCCATCGATCAGGAATCCCGACAATCAGCTGTTTGCTGGGCCGATGTGCTCATCCACTGAGCTGACTTCTGCAGGAAACAGACAGTTCTCTTTCCACTGCATTGAAGGAAATGATAACTTTGCTTGCAAGACCAAGCCAGGCCACTGCAGTAAGAACGGAGCTGTCTACTTCCTGCAGAAATTAACTTAGTGCATGAGCCAGCTAATGGTCAGGATCCCGGGTGGCGGATTCCTGCTGATTCCTGAGGATAGGCCATCAATAGTTTACAACTAGATAAACCCTTTAAATCTTAAAGAGGCTGTACCAAGTTCTCAAGTTATTCCCTATCCACAGGATAGGGCATAATTTTATGATTGGTGAGGATGCTACTCCTGTGACCCACATAAATCCCAAGAATAGGGGTCCAGTTGGTTCCAGAGTGAATACGCAAAAAATAGAGAATGTTTTATTTTATTTGCTTGATCAAAATACGCATGCAAAATTTGGAAATGTGAATGAAACCATTGAAATCAACTGGTTCTATTCTATCCATATTACGCATGCAAATACACCCATGTGCAGTCAGCTTTAGTCATGTTGTTAAAGCCCGTTAAAAGGTTGAATATTGACTTGCAAGGAAGTCACCTTGCAATAGATGGTGCTGTGGAGGTCATTTTCCATCCCCTATTCGCATACATTTGCTGTTGAGAAGCTATTTATGCTGAAAATACAATACAGTATAATATAACAGCATACAATGTGATGTCATGTGATTATACCTTTAAGAGGATGTCCAGTTGTAAACTTTTGATGGCCTGTCTACAGCATAGGTCATCAATAGTAGATCAGCAAGGGTCCATGACCTGGCACTGCTCCGGATCAACTGTGTGCTTTTACACTGAACTCATTTCTGCAGGATCCGGCTTGGTATTATGGGAAAAGTTGCCATTCATTTCAGTAGGAGCTTGGCCTGCAATACCAAGCCTGACCAGCAGTGGAATTGAAACTGTCTGCCACCTGCAGAAATCAACTTAGTGCAGCAGCCCAGTTAACAGCTGATTGCTGGAGGTCCCAGGTGATGGACCCCTGCAAATCTACTATTGATAACTTAGTGTCAGGATGGGCCATGAATGGGTTACAGGTGGACAACCATTTTAAAGCGATCCTCTGGGATTTATTTTTTTAATGTTCTTTTATTTTTAAAAAGAACTTTTCATTGTTTAAAAAAAAAAAATGTCACACATGTCCTGTGTATTGTACAAACTAAGCGGGAGTTGCATGCAGCGGCACTCAGTTCAGAGGGTGTCATATACTGAAATGCTATATTCCAGACAACCGCTTTAACATAATAGGAGAAAAGACTGTCCCTACACACTCTGGCCCTGTTAGCTTTCATTGGCCAAACTGAAAAGGGGAGTTGTATTGCCAACTGGTCAATTTATTCATACATTTCCAGGAGGAATATCAGAGGAGCGACACAAGAAAAGATGTTCCAGAATTAGTATTCCATTAAGAATACAAGTCATAACACAGTCACAAAGATTAGAAGACAACAACACACATCTACATATGTTTAACCCCTTTAAAGGGTTTTTCCCAAAATGACAAGTTGTCCTCTATAGGGAATAAGTTGCTGATTGGTCAGGGTCCCACCAATCTCGAGAATGGGACTCCCATGTCCCATTCTTCTGTCACTGCGGGGTTGCTTCTTCCCCAGCAGTGACGTCACTCTGAAGCACTGGCCGAGCATGAGCAGTCAGCGCTCCATTAATTTCAATGGCAGTGACGGAAATACCCAAGCGGGTGCCCCCACCCATCAACAAGGGGATAGGGGATAACTTGTTAATTTGGTAAAACCCCTTAAAGGACGGGCCTATTTTGGGTCTTAAAGTGGTATTCCCATTGCATAAATTAATGATATGTGGCTAGGACATGTTATCATTTTATGATCATGGGATCCGACCTCTTGAATCCCCAACCAATTCTGAGAATAGAGGGACCGCAATGTTAATTTCCCGCTCAACCTGGTGGCTGGGTGCACCGATGTGTAGGGGAAAACAGTGGGGGCCATCAACCATAAAGTAATGGGATATTCCGGTGGTATGCCATCATTTTATGAGATTGGACGATCCATTGAAGAACCAAGCAATTATTTTCGTATTCTAAGAGCCATAGCCTCACTTTTCTGCCACCTCATTCCAAGACTTAATAAGATTTTAAGTTTTCCATCGACATAGTTATATGAGAACTTGTTTTTTTTAGGAAAAATTGTTATTATTGCCACAATTTTGTAGTACATATAATTTATTGCTATATTTTTTTTTATAGTTTTTTGGGTGGTGGAGGGTTCAGGGGGATGCAAAAAAAAACTAACAAACAGCAATTCCGACTAAAAAAAAGTAACTCTGGCATTCTTTATTTTTTTCTGATGATGTTCATTGTGCAGGATAAATAATGTAATATTTTAATAAAGTGGACTTTTATGGACACAACGATATCAATTTTTTTATTTTTTGATACAGTGACCTGGAAAAAGCTTTTTTTTATAAACTCCTAATATTTTTTAAATTTACCTGTGACAACATTTTTTATTACTTTTACGTGTACTTTTATTTTTAAGCTTCCATAGGGGACTTGATATACTCCATGAAGGCTGGTGGCACACTACCATACTGTGGCTGCGTTTTTGCATCCGTAATATGGACACGTGTCCCGGCCTGACTGTGGTTTTCCTGACTCGAATTCCGAGCAAACTCGGAGCATAAGAATCCGTAGTGCATAGAGTCTGACTCAGGAGATCCGTGGTCAGCCCAGACGCACATCTGTATTATAGATGCAGAAATGTGGCCAAAATACAGTGGTGTGTCACCTGCTTAAGGCCTGTTATAGTCAGAGTCTAAAAGGCAGAAATCCAAGGCCCGTCTAGGGGCTTTCACATGGTCCTATGCTGCCATGATAACCGAATGTCAGCCCATGATCTCATTTTGGGCAAACTGTTTGGGTGACAGAGGGAGTCCCCTCCCACTGTTGGGCCATTTAAATTCTGCTGTCATAATGTAGTGGCCTAGTACATACGTTCCTGGCCCCCTCCATAATTTCATACATGTAATGTCTTGTGTTGATGCACTGTGCACAATGTCTTGTCATTCTGTTGTGCGTATTGCACAGTTGCAGTAAGTGATGGGTTAATGTCTACAAAATATGAGCTGTCTGCCTGTAAATGTATCCATTCTTTCCTGTCACGTGGTATGAGAGAAGGTATAAATGTGAGTGTTTGAAAGCGGGAAAAGGTCTTCCATCTGGGTCTTCAATCTGTCTTCCATCTTGAGTCCTACCTGAGGAGGACATACAGAGGCGCATGGGGGCACCTTCAGCCCTCATGTGTTGAAGATGGAAGAAGAGGAAAGGTTTCCCAAGTGCACAAATCTGCATGAATTGTAAGTGAGCCCCAAAGAGAGAAGGTGAGCAGAGAGCAAGTCTAGTCTGTCAAGGCCTAGAGCAGAGGTATGCAATCATTTGTCTTACACACCCATGTGTTCTGAAGTCTGGGACCGCCGGTGGAGGTACTGTTCTGTCAGAGTGTCTGTGGAGTGACCCTACCCCCTTTCCTCCTCTGGAGTGTTCCCCATCCAGGAGCGGTACCTGACAGATAACATGGACTGCAGGACCCATGTCATCCTGAGTTTCCTCCCTGACCTCAAATCCTCTGTTTTACCTGCACTAGTGTATCATTTGAATTTATGCCTTGTATTACCAAAGTGAAGTTTACAGTAAAGTTATTTCCAGGCCCTGGCCGTTCCCGGGGACCTGAGGTACTTAAACTGTCTGTGGGTCATTTATTTTTCCCTGCTGATGTTCATGACAAATCCTTGTACACCTGTTCCCTTGTTTATTGGGCATCCCCATGCCGGGGGTGTGCGAAAGAGGCCCAGCACTGCCCTGGCCTTGGCTACATGCGTCCCTCCGGGAGAGAGCCTGGTAAGTATCGCCGTGACAAGCCAACTCTTTACCCTCCCAGCTCCTCAACATATGTAATGTGTCTGGTGTTACCCTACGGGACGCTGCAAGAACTGACAGCAGGGTCTAGCGTTTTAAAGGCAGGGATAGGAGTTATCTCTGATCCTGGCCATTGTGGCTGGGTTGGCTGTCAAAAACAGCAAACACCTAAAGAAAATGGAGTGGACTTAGCTTTCAAGCCCATTTCATACAATGATATCCAACGAGCATCGTATATGTATGGCACTATTGTGTTGCTTTAGTTAGTACTCTGGCTACACAGTACTGGCTTTTGATTTAACCTTGGACATCATCTGCATGGAGTTTGTATGTTCTCCTCCTGATTGTCTGGGCTTCCTGCACAAAAATATTTTTATAGGTTAATTGGCTTCCTGTGATATTGTCCCTCGGGTGGGTTTCTGACGAAATTAGATTGTGAGCCCCACTGGGAACAAGGACAGATGTGAATGATGGCAATGTATAACTAAAAATATCTGCTGAGCTTTGGTGATGTCATGTGGATCACCTAGGGGAGCAAATACAAGACGCTACCAAGTTCATCAAGACAAAACAACACCACTTGAAGTTGGTTTATTAACCCTTTAGTGACCAAGCTTTTTAGTTTTTTTCCCCATTTTCGTTCTTTCCTCCCCCTTTTAAAAAATCGTAACTCCTTTATTTATCCATCAACGTCGCTGTATGAAGGCTTGTTTTTTGCGGGACGAGTTGTATGTTTAAATGGTACTATTTAATGTACCATATAATGTACTGAAAAGCTTTAAAAAAATTCATAGTGGCAAAAAAAATCGGAAAAAAAATGAAATTCGGCCATCCTTCGGTGCAACAAAAATGATATCATAACTTTATTCTATAGGTCAGTACGGTCACCACGATACCAAACTTATATATATATATATTTTTTTTGCTGTACTCCTTTTTTTTAATAATATTGGTAATATTTTGTAATACATTCGACTTTTTGATTGATTTGATGCTTTTTATTGCTTTTTTTTTTTTTTTTGAAGACAGGGTGACCAAAAAAGCGCATTTCTGTGCGTTTTTGGACAACGTTCACCGTGCAGGGTAAATAATATGTTGCTTTGATAGATCGGACTTTTACGGACGCAGCGGTACTAAATATGTATTGTTGATTTATTACTTAGATTATTTTATTATATATAAACAATGATTTTGTTTCAGGCTCAAAATTTGCATATTCTTATGTATTATCATCTGTTGTATTCAAAAATCACCATAAAAATGACTGATCAGCTCTTGCTTTGGAGATACAGTGACATGTCATTTTTTAGAGTTTACATTTTTATTTTTTGGGAATTTATTTTGGCAGTTGTCACACCTCTCAAATGACATAACACAAGTTCTCCATATGTTTGTAGGCTATAAACATAATAAATATTGCTATTACTGAGGTTCATATTGTTTCTATCTTTCTTTTTTTACAGATTTTCTGGTTTTGAAGTGTAAAATTTGCTATATCAAAATGCCACGAAAATGTGTAAATTTGGTGAATAATTTTTGTTACATTTGTGGTGAAGTAACATTTTCGTCACAGAAACGCAATCTGATGTCTCTTGTGAAGACTGCCTATCATCATTATTTTGGTATGAGGTAGGGGACCAGGATAAGTCATGGGCTCCGCATATATCTAGCAATTCCTGTTCAGTTAAACTACGAGAATGGCTGAAAAATAAAAGACAATCTCTGGCTTTTGCTGTGCCTGTGGTTTGGTGGGATCCTACAAATCATACAGATGACTGCTATTTCTGCTTGACTTCGCCAATAAAGGCAGGATTGTCAATGAAGAAAACAGGAACAGTTCAATACCCGAATCTTCCATCTGCTATTCGACCTATTCCACAATCAGATAGTTTACCAGTTCCTACTTCACCCCAACATTATGAGCTTGAAGTAGAAAATGAAGAAAGTGTGGAAAAAGAAGAACCCAACAAGCCTTCGACATCCCATGGCCCTGACTATGAGGAAAAAGATGATACACCGCGCAGACTGAGTCAAGCGGAATTGAGAAATCTCATTTGAGACCTTGACTTGTCAAAGGAGAAGGGGGAACTTCTAGGGTCAAGACTACAGCAATGGAATCTTCTCCAACATGATGTCAGGGTCTCACAGTACAGAGAACATCAGAGGGATCTGCTTCCTTTGAGAAGAAAAACAATCTGGTTGTTTGCTGCGACATTAATGGCTTGATGAAATGTTTGAATTTGAACCATGATCCAACTGAATGGAGGCTTCATAGACCCCTCCAAGCTTAGTTTGAAAGCTGTATTACTTTACTATGGCAACCGTCTTCCTTCTATTCCTGTTGGTCATGCAGTTCACATGAAGGAGACTTATGCAAACATGACAGCCCTCCTCGACTCAATTAAATATGCTGAACACAAGTAGAAAATCTGTGGCAATCTAAAAGTCATCTTTGTACTCTTAGGAATCCAATTGGGGTACACTAAATATTGTTGCTTTTTATGTATGTGGGACAGTAGGGATAGGAAATTGCATTACATTCAAGCGGATTGGCCTGCAAGACATCTTGACTCTACCGAGAAAAATGTTGTTGCCGAGCCTCTCGTGGACCCAAAAGATGTTCTTCTTCCACCCCTTCATATAAAGCTGGGTTTAATGAAAAATGTTGTCAAAGGTATGAACCAGGAAGGACGGGCATTTAAGGACTTAAGAGACAAATTCCTAGATTGAGTGATGCAAAGGTTAAGGAAGGTATTTTTGTTGGGCCACAAATTCGACAACTTGTAAAGGATCCTGTGTTTGGCCACGTTTTGGAAGGAAAAGAAAAGGCAGCTTGGCAAGCCTAAAAGGGAGTTATTCATGGATTCTTAGGCAACAAAAGAGATGATAACTACACTCAGTTGGTGACAGTACTTCTGGAAAAATGCAACATGTCCCTTAAAATCCATTTTCTCCACTCCCACCTAGACGTTTTCCCTCCTAGTTGTGGAGCTGTCAGTGATGAACACGGAGAAAGATTCCACCAGGATATTTCTGTGATGGAACAAAGATATCAGGGCCGTTGGAACGAAGCAATGCTTGCGGATTACTGCTGGTCTGTGTGTAGGGATGCTCCGGAACGCACTTACAAGAGGCAAGTTAAAAGAAAACAATCTCATGAAGTAACCACATGATCTATTCACACCGAACCACCTGCCAGGAATTCTTCCATCAATTTAGAACTCTTTGAATGTAACTATCATAAAAAAAAAATTCAAATGCACTTTCAGTGTTGTTAGCATATGTAATTAAAATGCATCATTTTCTCTTAATCCATTACAATAATATACTTCCACCTCTTGTATCACAGAAACTAGAGCGAAAAATTTTTTCTTTGTCATATTCATTTTTCTCACTCCAAAATTAGTAAGATTTGACTCATGAAGTTAATGAAACATTCCAAAATATTTTTTTTGTTGGCCAGTGTAATTATATTACAACTTTATTAATCTTATTTTAACTTTTTTTTTTTTGTCCCCAGAGGGGACCACAACTTGTGATGCTTTGATTGCTCCTGCAGTATGATGTAATGCCATAGGATTACATCATACAGCGGTCTAACAGGCAGTCTATCAAGCCACCCCACGAGGATGGCTTGAAAAGCATTCTGCCATGACAGCCCTGGGGCCTTTCAGAAGGCCCCCGGCTGCCATGACACCCACACGGATCGAGGGATTTAAATGCCATTGTCAGAATTGACAGCGGCATTTAAAGGGTTAGCAGCCCAGATCGGCCATGCGGCTCGTCGGAGCTGTTACCAGGGGGTGTCACTTGTAATAAACAGCTGATGACTGCAATGTATTAAGGGAGATAGCCGGATAGAACGTAAAAACACTATAGGGCGGTAACTAAGAGGTTAATAAGAAATTAGTTAAAAGGGTTGTCTCGCGGCAGCAAGTGGGGTTATACACTTCTGTATGGCCATATTAATGCACTTTGTAATGTACATCGTGCATTAAATATGAGCCATACAGAAGTTATTCACTTACCTGCTCCGTTGCTACCGTCCTCGTCTCCATGGCTCCGTCTACTTCTGATGTCTTCTGGCGTTTGTAGACGCGCTTGCGCAGTCCGTGCTTCTGGCTGGTGAATGGGGCCGCTCCTGCCGTAGAGCTTGTCACCGCGTCGTCATCGCAGCTCCGCCCCGTCACGTGTGCCGATTCCAGCCAATCAGGAGTCTGGAATCGGCAATGGACTGCACAGAGCCCATGGTGCACCATGGAAGAAGGCCCGCGGTGCAGCATGGGAGAAAACCGCAGTGCATCCCTGGGAAAGGACCGGCGGCCATCTTAGGGAGAAGATTTTTATAACTCCATATTTCGTCGGATCGGTGAGTAGCAAGCGGTTTAAAAACCGCTTTAAATTGCTATTTGTGCAGAAATCAGCTCAGAACACAAAGCAAAACAGCCCGGCAAACTGCAAATTAAATCGGGGATCCAGGGCAGCAAACCCTCAGCAAGCTACTATTGATTGCCTATCCTGATAGCAGTATTGTCTTGCTTCCAACCATTAAAGGGGTTGTCTCGTGGCAGCAAGTGGGGTTATACACTTCTGTATGGCCATATTAATGCACTTTGTAATGTACATCGTGCATTAAATATGAGCCATACAGAAGTTATTCACTTACCTGCTCTGTTGCTAACGTCCCCGTCGCCATGGATCCGTCTAAATTCGCTGTCTTCTGGCATTTTTAGACGCGCTTGCGCAGTCCGGTCTTCTGCCTGGTGAATGGGGCCGCTCGTGCCGGAGAGCTGGTCCCGCGTCGTCATCGTAGATCCGCCCCGTCACGTGTGCCGATTCCAGCCAATCAGGAGGCTGGAATCGGCAATGGACCGCACAGAGCCCATGGTGCACCATGGGAGAAGACCCGCGGTGCACCATGGGAGAAAACCGCAGTGCATCCCTGGGAAAGGACCGGCGGCCATCTTAGGGAGAAGATTTTTATAACTCCATAATTCGTCGGATCGGTGAGAAGCAAGCGGTTTAAAAACCGCTTTAAATTGCTATTTTATGCCAGGGGGGTGACAGGGGGAATGGGGTAAGGTAAAATTTTGATGCTTGCCGCGAGACAACCCCTTTAATGTAGTATGAAAAGAGATTATAATATAGATTTATAATGTAATAACAGCGTCAAATGTGCATCACAGTGAGAGCATTCACACAGGCGTATGCGTATTTCAGTCCGTGATTATACAGCATATTCACAGGTGGAAATACGCTGTTCTCTTGTGTTTTTTTGTCCATCAGTAGTCTTTTTTACTGTGAGTAAAAAAACGACACACTTAAGGGCTTATTCACACAATTGCATTCAGCGCGTTATAAAAAAACGCAACTAAAACACAACCATTGGATTTCAATGGCTTCATTCAGACGAAAAAAATTTTATGCGTAAAATAAACACGCGTGAAAAACTAGGACATGCGTGACCTTTTTCGGTCGTGTATTTTATACGGTGCGTGAAAAGATAGGTCTTCTTGACCTATCTTTTGACGCGATATGTAGTAAGTTCCTAAGGCCTCATTCTACATGGAGAATCTGCAGCGGGTCCCTCCTGCCCCGCGGACATGAGCGCTGAAAATAGGAATTTAAAAGAATTTACTCATCCGGAGCGGGCGGGGAAAGTCTTCTCTTCCTCACGGCCGGATCTTCTTTTTCGGCCGGCGGATGAACTCGTCACGCCGGGCACATCCGCCGAGCCGAAGCAAGAAAGATCCGGCCGTGAGGAAGAGAAGACCTTCCCCGCCCGCTCCGGATGAGTAAATTCTTTTAAATTCCTATTTTAGGTCTCCCGCGGATCCGGACGGCTTCCATAGGCTTCAATAGAAGCCCGCGGGAGCCGTCTCCGCGGGAGACCCGCACGAAAATGGAGCATGGTCCAGATTTTTTCATGCTCCATTTTTAAAAAAATCACTTTTATTGACCATCCGCGGGTATTTATCTACCCCGCGGGTGGTCAATGCATCCCTATGAGGTGCGGATCCGCGCGCGGGAGAAGAGTTAAAATCTGCTGCGGATTTTAATTCTTCTTTTGCCCGTGGACATGAGCCCTAAGACTTCTGTGGCAGCTGGAAAAAGGGAGGGGGTTACCCTGCGTACAATGCTGGGAAAAGAAGACAGCTTGCCCTAATTAGGTATCAACTGTCATTCCGAGCATTTTATTCCGATCGTTGCTTGCCATCGCCTTTTACATGTTTTTTTACATTCAGGCAGCAGCGTCCCGTGTGAATGGCTTTAAATACGAGAATTAAGATGAGGACTAGATCGTAGCAAAACGTAATTCATGCAAATATCTGCTGCGTATGGGCGAACATAAAAACTCATACGGTCGTGTGAAGGAGGCCTAAGGGCTTATTCAGGCGAATGGATTTATCATCAGTATTGTGTGAGCCCAAACCAGGAGTGGAGTGAAAGTATAATGGAGAGATTTGCATTTCTTGCGTATTTTCGATACATTCCTAGTTTTGGCTCGTCTGAATAAACCATGAGGGTGGTTCCAGATGGCCGTAGGTGCAACTATGCTCGCCAGGATTGAGTGTAGTTGAGCCTGAAAGAGGTTTTTTGCCGGCTGTTCAAACTCCACCCCATAGTGCAGGAGTTTAAAGAAAGCACCAGGAAGATCGGTGCTGCCCTGTCTTCTCTCGGCCATATAATTAACAGGCAGCAATCCCGATAGGGAAAACGAAATCACTGAACTCCTTGAAATCAGTGGTTTCGTTTTGTCCCGTTGTAGGGCCTTGATTATCACCGCCGTATAAGAGGAGAAATACACAATCGTCTGAAACCACCCTATATCGCATTGATTTCATGCAGAAATATGCAATTTTCTTGCATATTTCATGTGCAGTTATACATGCCTATTAACCCTTTCCAATCCAATTTTGGATTCACGGTTTCCTAAGGGGCTTTCTCTTTTTGTTGTTATACAACAGTGCCATCTGCTGGCTAAAGCAAGTGTGTGTGCGCCAGAGTGGCTCCGACAGCAGAGTAGCTGGCAATAGACGGTAAGAATACCTTGTCGGACGTCTTCTGACATTGGAGCTGTATAAGCTTCAATCAGAATGTAGGAAGATGTCAGACAGTGGATTGTAAAGGGTAAATTTCAATGGGCTGCTACAGTGCACCAAAATAGGTCATGCCACATATTTTTTCACAGGGTTCCAATAGTTAAAATGCTAAAAATAAATTGCACTCGGCATGCAAATGGGATGTATTTATTTTTGCTGCAAACAGCTTCCATGGAAGCAGCCCTTCTGCAATGACATTGTGGAAAGGCCGCGAATTCTGCGTTATCGCTAGGCAATGACGCGAGAAAAGCAGTAGTTTAAAAAAAAAAATCTGTACTGCGCATGTCCCGATGGCAGGCTGTGTGGACCATCAGCAGTACAGAACGAGAGGAAACTACCAGGTACGCGCGGATGCCACTGCTGGCATGCGGAATCCTGCTCTGCAGTGTGCTGGGGGCATTAGAGCAAATTGTGTCGGTTTAGAGACAGACGCGAGGTTCTCTGTAAAGTATTTATCTGGGGGGATCCTCATGTGCAGGAACAGGTAAGAGACGGAGCATGGATTTGGGTCTGAGTCATATACTAAATAACTTTACTGGCTTTTTTAAAGTTACAGTCACTTTGCAGAAATCAGCAGTGCAATATTTCACCTTTTCCCACTCTGCAGCAACTGTATTCCAATTCACAGTACAAGTCTCAGGCCTCTGCAACATGTAATGCTCTACAAAGAGATAAAAGGGATCCTGTCATCAGGTTCCTGCTGCCCGAACCCCAGGCGGCCTGAACCCGAGGCGGAGTGTTTTATTCTGAAATGCTGCACAGTTTCAGTATATAAATACACTTTGAAGTTTGACTTGGAGCTGAGCCCCGAGTCACGGCGGTGGGCCGCACTGCCCTTTCCCCGCCTACTGCATGTAGAGTGGCAGCTCTCCTCCCTGCTTGTGTATAAGGAGAGAGCTGTCAGTCTTCATGCAGTGGGCGGGTAGAGGCCGGTGCGGCCCACCCCCGTGACTCGGAGCTCATCTTCAAGTCAAACTTCAAAGTGTACTATAAGAACTCACAGTCTTTAGAATGGTGGTTTCTCTCACACAACGATGTTTAATGACCGGTACTCTCACTGTTCCACAGTCTACTGGCCAAACCTAACTGTCTTTATTTTCTTTTTAAACAAAGGCTAAAAAATTAAATAGAAATTCCTAATTTGTTACTAAGCCTAATTCTTCTCAGTTTAAAGGGGTTTCCCCATATATACATTCATTGGTGGCGGTGGGGAGAGGAAATGGGTATTAAAAAAATACTCACCTTTCCACTGCCCCGCTGCTCGCCCAATGCCAGCTAGGGTGCGTTGTTTTCTTGGTCTACAGCGATTACATGGGTTGTTTATCCATGTGACTGCTGCAGCCAATACGAAGTGATGTCCTATAAACCTGCAAGGACTTCTACGTTAGAAGTCCATGTGATGGGCTTATGAGACGTCAGCAGGCCTGAAGACCCTGTGAAGTCACCTGCCAAATGCCGTGGCACCGGAGGGCCGTTTCACTGAGCATGTTGCTTCCAAATAGTTTTAGGTGTGAGTGTGGGGGAAGGGGGCAAAACTATATAAAAATATTAAGTTGGACAATCCCTTTAAAAGTATACATTTAAAACTCTTCTAAGTGTAACCTTTCAACAAAGCTGATAAAATGAATAAAGTTTACAAATACTTCAATGTTGAAAGAACATTAAACTACACAAGTGATTTCTATGACTGCCGTAATGCTGCCAAATCACCCAGTCAGCGGGTTTATTTATAGAGGTCATTTAATATATGCACAGTTTTTTTGCAGGGAGCTGTTTTCCTTTAATTTAACACTTTACATATCTGTACAGTGCAGAAAGAGCTGTGATACGAATCTAGATTGACGAAAATTAAAGGGAATGTATCATGCAAAATTGACCTATTGTGTAAATCAAAGTTTTTATAGTCATGTACAAATAATAGAATTACAAAATCTACAATTAGACAACAAAAACAGATTGGAAATAGAAATATTTTGTACTCATTGGCTTTAATAAGTAAAAATATCCGAGTGCTACATTCCCTTTAAGTGATGACAATTCTAAATGATTGCCAAACTTAAATGAATATGATTCAACCATTAAATTCCATATTGTGACATTCTTTTAATATAACCTTTCGTTCAGCTCTAAAGAATAATAACATTTACGAATACTCCTAAAATAAAGGAAAACTAAAGTATACACGTGGTTTCTAAGAGAGGTAGTTTACATGGGACTGTATATTAGATCTTCTGAAAGAAGGGGGTAAGATATGTTTTTCATGGGACTGTATGTTAGAGGGGTATGTTGAGGGGGCTGGAGGTACAGGAATTGTGTTTTTTTACATGGGACTGTAAAAGGACATGATGGGAGGAAGAGTTTATTTACATGGGACTGTATGCTGGGGTTGATGGGAGGGGATGAGGTCTTTATTTGCATGGGACTGAATGATGAGGAGATGAAAGGATAGGGAGTCTGGTTTTTAAATGGAACGTGGATAATTGACTTAGTGGAGGGGAGCACTATAACCACAGAGGAGGCGGGATAATTAAGAGAGGCCACAGAAGGGCACTTTTTTACTAAAGTCTATTAAAACGTTTTGAAAAGTTTGCAAGTGAAATGGAAAAATATTTTTAGAGGTTTTATTTTTAGTGCAGCAAAAGTGACTTGATTCTATGGATCAGTAAAATTACGGTGATATCAAATTTATATATTTTTTTATGTTGTACCTCTTAAAAAATAAAAATGTTGTTAATAAAAAAAAAATGCTTTTATCGTCATCTTCTGAGAACTATAACTTTTTTTATTCGTTTTGTTTTTCCGGGCGAGCTGTACTGACTATTGGTACCATTTTGGGGACTTTTTAATTGTGTTTTATTCAATTTTTTGGGGCAGCCTGGGTGACTATAAAAAAAAGCACAATTCTGGCATTGTGTGTGTGTTTTTATTTAATTACAGCCTTCACCATGCAGGATAATGGTGCAATATTTTAATACGTATGCAGCAATTATATTACTTTTTTTATTGAGTTCATTTTTTATGCATAATGAGAAAAAGGTTTTATTTCAACTTTTAATATTTTGATTATTTTTAATAATTAAAACAACTTTAGTAAACTTATTTTAACTTTTTTCTTTAGTCTCCATAGGGGACTTGAACTTGCGACTGTTTGATTGTTTTGTCAACATCCTATTAAGCCCTCAATAGGCTATAGTCCATGACAGCCATAGGAACCTTCACAGGTCCCCAGGCTGTCATGGCAAATGAATGGCATCCTGCATTCTCATCGCAAAGGGGCTGTTTGTGGTACAGTTGGAACCACTTTCCTTTGTCAAGCCATTCAAATGCAATGGTCAGTGCTGGCTGCAGCATTTAAAATGTTAATGGCTGACGCCTCAGTGCGGCGGGGACTCAGCTGTGTTTGGCAGCTGATATATGCCACGTATGGAGCGGGCTCAGTTCCCTAGCCTGCTCCATACTAACGCCACACACATATCTAACTATTAATGTCGGATTGCATGAAGAGGTTAATGGGATCTATGGATGGATTTGTCGTGATAATTTATTTTGGAAGCGAAAACCCTATTAAAAACTCCTGCAATTGCAAATAAAAACATACATAATAAGGAACGGCTCCTCTGCAATTAAATTCTTTCCATGCTTATGCTAGATAAACAAATACAGAAAACCGGTACATTCCTGAATGAGTGCTTTTATGCCATAAGATTGCTAGAATTCCATTCTAATTCCAGATTAATCTGCACTTTAGAGACATTTGAAAGTGGTTGTATAAGATTAGAAAAATATGGCTGCTCTCTTCCAGAAATAGCACAGGGAATAAGCAAAGACACCGTATACCACTGTGAAGCGTGCCCCCACAACCCGGCCTGTGTATAAAAAATTGTTTTAGGATCTACCACACTGACGATTTACCCTGATGTACTTCGCACAGCTTGTACATAAACCACATGCCAAGTCCTTCCCTTCTGAGCCCTGCGCCCAAACAACAGTTTACATCCATATATGGGGCATTTCCGTGTTGGGTAACACATCATGGGGTACTTTATCTCATTCTGCCCCTGGTAAAAAATAAAAATCTGGGCCTAAAGCTAAACATTACGCAAAAAATTCCTCAAACACCTGTGGGTTCAAAACGCTCACTACACCCCTTAAAAAATTCCCTGAGGGGTGTAGTTTCCAAAATGGGGTCAGTTGTTGGGGGTTTCAAATGTACTGGCACCTCAGGGGCACTGCAAACACTACATGGGGTCTGAAAATTATTCCAGCAAAATCTGCATTCAAAAAGCCAAGAAGCGCTCCTTTCCTTCTGAGTCCTGCTATGTGCCCATACAACAGGTTACGTCCACATATGGGGCATTTCTAAAAACTGCAGAGTCTGGGTAATACATTCCAAGTTTTGTTTCTTTGCTAACTCCTGTGTTATAGAAAAAATAGTTTTATATTGAAAATCTGTAGAAAAATAGAACTGTTCTAATTTCTGAGGCACCTTCCTTTAATTCCTGTAAAACATCTAAAGGGTTAATAAACTTCCTAAATGCCATTTTGAATACTTTGAAGGGTGCAGATTTTAAAATGGGGCAATTCATGGGGGTTTCTGATATACAGGTTCTTAAAATCCATGTCAGAACTGTATTGGTCCTTAAAAAATTCAGATTTTGAAATTTGCTGGTAAATGTGAAAAATAACTGCTAAATTTATATACTTTGTGGAGTCTGCAAAAAGTAAAATAACACTTAAAAAATTATTGCTGTGTAAAGTAGGCCTATGGGAAATGTTAATTATTAACTATGTTGTGGTGTTTGACTTTCTATCTTACAAAGAGAAAAATTCAAAGTTTGAAAATTGTGAATTTTTCCAAATTTTCAGTAAATTTGGATTTTTTTTCCTAATAAGGACAAAATTTATTATTGCAATTTTTACACTAACATAAAGTACAATGTGTCATGAAAAAACAATCTCAGAATCACATTGATAAGTAAAAGGATTCAAAAGTTATTACCACATAAAGTGACAGATGTCAGATTTGGAAAATAAGGCTTGGTCCTTAAGCCCAAAATAGGCCATGTCCTTAAGGGGTTAAAAGGGAGAAATGCAAAGTTCTACATCTGGGCAAGAAAAATGAAAAAAGCACGTACAGAATTGGAGGAACTGAGCTAAGCAACAGTACATGTGAAAAACACTAATAGATCATAGACTGAATATGAGTCAGCAGTGTGATGCAGCAGCAAAAAGGCAAAGCACAATTCTGGAATGTATTAGGAGAAGCATAGAGTCTAGATCACGTTAGGTAATTATCTCCGTCTACTCTTTCTTTGTCAGACCTCATCTGGAATACTGTGTCCAGTTCTGGCCACCACAATTTAAAAAAGACATAGACAAACTGGAGCAAGTTCAGAGAAGAGCTACCAGGATGGTGACCGTGAGTAGTCTGCAAACCATGTCCTATGAGGAACGGTTAAAGTATCTGGGGCTGTTAAGCTTGGAAAAAAGAAGGCTGAGAGGAGACTTAATAGCTGTCTACAAATATCTGAAGGGCTGTCACAGTGCAGAGGGATCATCCCTATTCCCATTTGCACAAAGAAAGACTAGAAGCAATGGGATGAAACTGAAAGGGAGGAGACACAAATTAGATATTAAAAAATAATGTCTGACAGTGAGGGTGATCAATGAGTGGAACAGGTTACCACGGGTGGTGGTGAGTTCTCCTTCAATGGAAATCTTCAAACAAAGGCTGGAGAAATATCTGTCTGGGATGATTTAGTGAATCCTGCACTGAGCAGGGGGTTGGACCCGATGACCCTGGAGGCCCCTTCCAACTCTACCAGTCTGATTCTCTTTATAAGTGAGATTCAAAATAGATAGTATTGCATATTTTAAATGACATGCAGTGCAAGAGCAAAGAAAGCTGGCACACCTATGGCATTCCAGTGAGGCATAAAGGTCATAAGATATATGGAGCTCAGCAGTTGTGAAACAGTCCATAAATTAAACATAACGAGAAAGTGTAAACTCTGTAGCAGTCACATCTGTAGTTATGTAAAAACTATTTCCTTTATTGAGCCATAGTGAGGTAGATATATTCCACTCTTAGGCGGCCTTCTCACAACTGCTAAGGAATTTCCGCTAGTGGAATTGCTGTGGAAATTCTGCAGCGTTTACAGTACAAGCCGTGTGAAGGGGATTTAAAAAATCTCCATCACATGGTATGGATATTTTCCACAACAAATCCCCAGTGGTTTGGAAACCCCAGAGTTCTCCTTGCATTATCTCTACTCTGGATGTCCTTAGGACAGGGTGCCTCTTTCTCACAGTTAACACTTATATACATGGACCATAGATGTAACAGCTAATCTCTCTAGGTTGTGCCGCTAAAGCCAGGTGAGTCCTTTTCCAGTCACTCACCTATATCAGCCATTGGCAGAGATGCTGTCCTGACGACTGGTTTTCTCATCCAGCCAAAAAAAACAAACAAAAAAACATCATTAAATTGCTAAGTTGACCTAAAAATAAAAAAGTTAAGACACTGGAATGTAAAGAAATAAATGAAAGCAAAAAAAAAACTTCTTATCCTCAAGTTCAAAATGTCTTGGACTTCACAGAGTAAGGGCTCATTCACAGTAGGGAATTTGCACAGCTAACTTATATACGCAAAAAAAATGCAACTATTAGAACCAATGGTTACCTACTGAAACATTAAGACAAAAGAATTTTAGCTGTGCCAAAAAAAAAAAAAAAAAGAATCGTGCTTAAAAAGAAAGGAATTTCAAATTCAGCAACTGAAATTTCCTGTTGCGCAAAAAGATAGGCCCTGACCCATCTCTGGTGCACAAAGCGCAGAAGCCTGCAGAGACTCCCATGAAAGAGCTGGCTGGCAAAGGGAGATAAAGGGATTCCCTAGCAACACATATGCATGGGGAATCCCTGCATATCCCCTGCAGAGGAACCCCTCAATCCACGCTAAGATGAAGGGAGTCCTCAGCGATGAAGGGAAGCCCTGAGGAGATAAAGGGAGGCCCCGGGGACCACCTTCATCTTTCTTTTCAGCAGGGCATATTTTCAGTCCCTTCCGCTAGACATGGAAAGAATGCGTCTGGAGCTTGGAACTTCAGCGCAAAAAAGTCATCCGTTCAGACGATTTTTCCGCAGCTATGGTTGTGATTTGTTTCTGAATTCCACGCCCGTGTAAATGAGCACTAACACTCATATACTGTGTTATATATGTGATACAGGGCTTAACAGGTGGTTGTGCATAACAAAGGAAATGAAATAGCACCAAAAAGAGGATACTTGTGCCATGCAGTCCCCTTTCAGGGCCTGTACAAGACAAGGTATGACACTTAGGGAGGTTTTATTCCCTCTCTCCAGCGCAAAATCCACAAAAATGTATCTTGTTGTTGATTGATGTTGATAAATTTGTCACATCTTTACATACATCTTTAGATGTTCCAACACTTTCTATGCCACCTACCGAATTGATTGAGTTTGCGCAAAAATTTTGGCAATTTTTAAAAATGTCTCAATTGAGAACTCTTTCCACAAGCCTCACTGTATTCCAACACCGTCCCCTTTTCTAGATACTTTTTAAAAGGGTCTAGTGAGGCTTAGAGGAATTTTTCCAATTTTATTGGTTTTAACAATAAATTATGGCCCCAAACCGCAATTTACTAATATACTTACCCTAGCACCAAAGCACCGTGGCCCATGATGTCACCAGGTGTTACTTGGTTACAGGTTATTCCGGCTTCTAAAGTAGTCCTCACCTGTTTACCAGATTCCATTTGCATAAATTTGCATAAATTGATTTGTACAAAAAAGAAGGCACAACTTATTCTACAATTCTAGCACAAGTTCAATAGGAAATGTGTCCAGGAGAATCCGTTTTAACCTGAGAGATCCATTAATATAAAATATTTAATTTGCTATTCATTTTGTTTATGAAGAATAATTTCCAATCAATTTGTAAATGAAGTATATTCTTGGTGAACAGTCAGAGGAATAAGGTAGTGACAGTAAACAAAGAAGTAAAAACGGAGGAATAGTCATAGTTTGGATCACAGCCAAAGAACGTAATAAATGTTTTCTATAAACTCCCCCTCAAGGTCATGCTGTCTGTGCTAAAGTTACAAAACAAAAGGGAAACTTTCGGATATTTACAGACTTTTTATCTTAGGAGTTATAGTTTAGTTGTAGCTTAGTGGTTTATCTGCGTTACTAGTGACACTAGTAAGATTGGAAAAAATCATAGTAGTTATAGTTGGGGAAGATCAGCAGTATACGTAGGCCCAATGTCCGCGGGCGGATTTGATTTGTCGGATCCCCGCGTGAGATTCGCAAATCAAGCCGTCCATAGGCAAGCAGTGGGTGTCCGCACTTCATTTAACACCTGCAGATTTGTTTTTACTTCATTTGTGGATGCTATAGATGGATAATAAATCGCAGCATGCTCCATTTTACTGCGGATCATGCTCGGATGTCATACACTCATCTCTATGGGAGCTTACAATCCGCAGTGCACCCGCAAATACATTTGCAGATTCACTGCGGATTTGAAGGCTAAAATCAATTAGATAGGTGGGGAAAAGGCTGGGAAGTGGGGTTTCTTCCTCGCGGATGAACCTCAGTGCATATGCGTGGGGAAAAAAATCACAATTTGCCATCTCCTGCAAGCAAAAATAAATAAATTTAATGATGATTCGCAATGCATCCACTGCGGAAATCCGCATAAAAAATCTGCACATGCCCTAGACATGAAGGTTCCTACCCACTTGCGTTTTTTTTTTTTACGCAAATGTCAATGGGACTTTCTATTGTTAAAAACACATCGCACAAAAATTGCAAAGCACAAACTTCGATGCGCTTTTAACATTAGAAAGTCCCATTGACATTCGCTTTGAAAAAAAAGGGAGCATTAATGCAGCGTTAAAAAAACGCCTTAAAGGAATTTTCCAGTGGGTGCTGCCTGGAAAATTCCTTTAACGTATATCTGACTTTTCAGGATAAGCTACCAAGTGTGTAGATGAGGAACAACACTATTTCTGGCCTGGCATCTTTAGTTTTCAGTTCTCTCTGAGCTGGTGGGAGGGGTCTAACTGCTATAATGTCTTCTATACACTGCAAATGGAGAAAACAGATTTTACTCCCTGTCTGTAACACACAGAGAAAAATAATATCATTCTGTAGGTCACTAGAGAAACTGAGCAGTGGAGATATCATGCCAGTAGCTATGACACAGTAAACAATCGTAGGGCCTGAGGTTCTGCTTATCTTCCCTCTTCTCTCCATAGACTTCTATGGGCAGCATTAGTGATCATCCTTCTCCGCAGTTTTGTTTTTTCTTTTACTAGAGAAGCTCACTTAACAACATCAGTGGACAAATAATTAGAACAAAGGCAGACCCCCAGTGGGCAGCTCTTTAGAGTGATTTTTTTTAACACAAAAATATAATTTTAGATAAATAAAGTGTTTTGCATTTTTGCTGGTCACCACATTAGCTATCACATAAACACAGGGTGGCTTATTTAATGTGCCCAGGATGACAGAATTCTTTCATCCAAAAGTTGCAATTTTATTGCAAGTGCAAAAACTGCAACTTTGTGATCATTTATGATGTGCCCCACAACTTTTTTTAAAAAATGGGCTGGGGCAAGCTTTAAGGCCTTAGTCAGACGGGCGTTTTTTCGCGCGATTTGCGCATGGGCATGCGTCCGGCGATTTTTTAAAACCATTGCTTTGCAATGGTATCGGACACATGAGCGCTTTTTATGCGCTCGTCCGATAAATTATAGAACAGAAATCGCAGGTCGCACCTATCTGCGATCTGCGATTCCTGTTCTCTTCTCTATATGCGCTCAATGGGGCTGGCGGCAGCAGCGCCGACCCCATTGAGAACATATAGAAGACAAATCATTCTTGTCTGCCACAGCTGTTACAGCTGTGGCAGAGAAGAATGATGTTTGCCCATTGAATTCAATGGAGCCGGCAATACAGCCAGCTCCATTGAAAGCAATGGGCTGCCGGCGAGCGCAGGATGAATTGTCGGGAAGGGCTTAAATATATAAGCCCTTCCCTGCAATTCATCCAGAAATGTGTAAAAATTAAAAATATATATATACTCACCTTGTCCCGGCAGACGGAGTTCAGAGCGGCCGGCCTGCAGTGGGTGTGAAGGGGGTGTGAGTCAGACTTGCCCCTGATTGGCTCAGCGCTCACCAATCAGAGGCAGCACTCATCCATTCATGAGTATTTTTTTTTTCACCATTTTTTCATGTTTTTCAGGAAAGGGCTTATATTTAAAACCCTTCCCTTAAAAACAATTACAGGATGCCGGCAGCTGGATCCCCTACCACAGTTGTTATCTGTGACAGCTGTGGTAGAGAATTCTTTGGAGATGAAGAATTCCTTTGCTGCATCTGTCACAGATGTAGCAGGTGCAGCAGGGAATTCCTTTTCCTTGCGGGGATGAAGGAAATATCTGCCACATGTGGCAGATATGTTCTTCATCCCCGCGGGGACATGGCAACAGCGGACAGGTGAGTATTTATTTTTATTTTTTTTACACTGAAATTCTTGTTTTTCAGGGAAGAGCTTATATGTAAGCTCTTCCCTGAAAAATCACTTCAGGGGTGCCTGCAGACCATTGCCTTCAATGGAGCCACCGGCAGCAACGCGGCTCCATTGAAGGCAATGCACGGACCTTCATACATGCGTGTTTTTGCGCGTACAGGGGTGCGCACCTATGTACATACACGCACATGCTCGTGTGACGCCGCCCTCAAAGTAAAGATGCGAGGATTTTAAATTCAAACCCCATAGGGATAACATTGTGAACAGAAATGTCTGTGCAGACAAATTTCGCCCCGTGTGAAAGGTCCCTTACTCCATTTTTATATGACTTCTTCTCCCACATTTGACTCCAGGAGTTCTTCTCTTATATAGAATGTGGTTGGGATTTTTTTTTAAATACGCTCTTTTATATAGTCCGTACACATGACTATGCCACAACAGGGTATTGTATCTGTAACTGTTATGCTCAAGTACCTGTCTCAATCTTATGGTTTGGAAAGTATATTCTTTGTTAAGCATAGTGTCCTATTTTAGAGCAGGTTTTCTGTTACAATTTCTACATCTCCCTTTGCAGAGAAACGTGATCAGCATTTACAAAGCAATTAAAAAAAACTAATCTGTAACCACTAGTTTACAGGTGGATATAAATGATATAATTATTACTCATGTTAGTGACATAAATATCACTCATTCCCATGCTGAATGCTTAGTTTCAGGCTTTTAAACTCACCATAAATCTATTTGCACACGAAAATAACACCAGCTGTAGCAGACGCTGCCCCCCAAAGAACACTGACAGACGCAGTGCCAGACTTCCTCTAAAACAGAACTTGTATTCATAAAAATATAATCAAGGGTACATGTTTCAACCCCAGAATGGGGTCTTCCTCAGGCATCAATCTATTTGCATATATCACCTTATAACTGACAGCAGCAAGTTATTGTAACTTACAACTGAACTTACAACTGAAACTGCCATAAAAATCTTGGCATATTGTGGTGCCATTATACTGCCCATGGCGGTTCCGGTGAGTTGCAGGAATATCTCTTTGCCAAAGGAGAAATAATTGTGTGTGAGGATGAATCTTGTGAGCTGTAACACTGATTCAGAGACAACCCCATTGGCCTCAAGGTGTCCCTGGCAGGCGGTCAGTCCATCTTCATGTGGGATGTTGGAATATAAGCATTCCACATCCATGGTGGCCAGGATGGCACCATCGGGGAGGGGGGCTATGGTTGACAGTTTTTTCAGTAGGTCCATGGTGATCTGCAAGTAGCTGTATTTCTCACCAGTGGTTTGAGGACACCTTATACCCATCCTGAGATTTGTTCAGTGAGGGTTCCCACACTTGAGATAATTGGTCTCCCTGGGTTGCCAGTTTTGTGTAGTTTAAGAAGCAAGTAGAATGTACCAACCCTGGGGTTCTCCGGTATCAAGTCTAAAAGTTTTGTGGAGCCCACAGACAGGCCTTCTCAATTCCCACACATATTTTTGAGTTGGGTCCTAATCCAGTCTTGTGTAGTATCTGGTGTCCGTCAGCTGTCTGTCTATTTCTTTCATGTAGTCAGATGTGTTCATGAGGATTATAGCACCACCCAGTTCAGGAATATCACGCTGCAGGCTCCCTGCAACGTCAGCTATTACAACAAGTGTCAGGACCAGATCAGGGTTGCAGCGCAGGATCCCAGTTAAGTACTGCTCAGTTTATTATTTAACTACAGGCATCCCTATTAAAGGGATGTTGTCCGGTAAAAGGAAAGGATTCTTGGATGAATCCCTAATTTCTATTGAAATCAAGCTGATGATAAAATTATCCCAACACATAGAAAGTGAATGAGGACTTCTACACCCGTGATGTAGCCCACTATAGAGGCAGGATATGCAACTTCTATTATAGCTATGATGTTTGTGATTGGAGAGGAGTTGGCACTGAATTGTTTCCCCTACCTACTATAACACTGTTGTAGTGTCTAGAAGCAGCAATAAACATATGTATACAGCACCCATTATAGGGGTATTCCCATTTTAAAGATTTATGGCATATTCACAAGATATGCTAGAAATGTCTGATAGGTGCCAGTCCCAACTTTGGAGCCGGAAACATAAACCAGAGTATTGGACCCGTGAGCTGTTGCATCCAGAAGAAGAGTGAAGGCAGAGGTGGCTGTGCATGTGGGCCTCTCTCCTCATGCACATCTATGGTAGTCATGTAAATGGCCTAAAACAGCCGAGTCATGAATCCCACAGAAGTGAATGAAGAGAACATCGCATATACTGTATCTTCATTCTCCATCTGTCTAGTTAAAATCCGCAGCATTTCTGCAAGTAAATCCGCAGCTAAATATGCACCATTTAGGTATGGATTTGGCCACTGTGTATTTACTAGGTAATTGCTGCTGGTTTTTAATTGCGGAGTGCCTGCAGCGATTACACTTCTAGGGAAGGCAACCTAAAGGGGGTTGTTTAGCCACAGTAAATTTTTACAACCCCAATTCCAAAAAAAGGTGGGACGCAATGTAAAGCGTTATAAATGTAAAGTAAAAAAGAATGCAATGGTATGGAAAACTCATGTAACCGTATTTTATTCACAATAGAACGTAGAACACATATCAGAAGGTGAAGGTATGACAGGGTTAAAAAAAGGATGGAAAAGTAAGTGCTACTAATGAAAAACAGCTGGAGAGTCAATTTTCTACTAAATCGTATGACTGTGTATAAAGAGAGTATGTTAGAGAGGCAGAGTCTCTCAGAAGCCCAAATATTCAGAGGTTCACCAATCTGTAAAAAACTGTGGAACAATTTCATAGAAAATGTTCCTCAGCATAAAATTGTGAAGACTTTGAATATCCCACCATCTACAGTACATACTATCAAAAGATTCAGAAAATCTGAAGAAATTTATGTGTACAAGGGACAAGGCCGACGGTCAATATTGGACCTACGGGCCCTCAGGCGGCACTGCATTAAAAACAGGCATGATTCTGTAATGTAAATCACTGGATGGGCTCAGAAATGCTTCCAGAAATCATTGTCTGTGAACACATTTCCATAAATGTAAGTTAAAGCTGCATCATACAAAGAAGCTTCCAAATATCATCACAACCCAGAAACGCTGTCGTCTTCTCTGGGCCAAAGCTCATTTAAAATGAACTAAGGCAAAATGGAAACCTGTTCTGTGATCAGATGAGTCAAAATTTTAAATTCTTTTTGGAAAACCATGAATGCCGTGTCCTGCGGACTCAAGAGGAGAGAGACCATCCTGCTTGTTATCAGCGCACAGTTCAAAGGCCTGCATCTCTGATTTTATGGGGTTGCATTAGTGCCTATGGCTTGAGCAGCTGACACATCATAAAGGCACTATGAATGCTGAGCAGTATATAGAGGTTTTAGAGCAACATATGTTCCCATTCAGACAACATGTCTTTCAGGGAAGGCCTTGTATATTTCATGCTAAACCACCTACTGCATCCATCACAACAGCATGGCTTCACAGAAGAAGAGTCCGGGTGCAGAACCGTCCGCCTGCAATCCAGGGCTTTCACCAATAGAAAACATTTGGCGCATTATGAAACAAAAAATCTGTCAAGAAGACCCAGGACTGTTGAGCAACTGGAAATCTACATTTAACAAGAATGGGACAACATTCCTCTCTCAAAACTCCAGCAATTGGTCTCCTCACTTCCCAGACATTTACAGACTGTTGTAAAAAGAAGAGAGGATGCTACACAATGGTAGAAACGGCCCTGCCCCAACTTCTGTGAAATGTGTTGCTGCCATTAATTTCTAAATTTTGTGAAAATGAAATGGGAAAATATCTCACTTTCAATTTCTGATGTGTTCGATTGTGAAAAACGTATGGTTATGAGATTTCCAAATTATTGCCTTACTTTTTTTTTAACATTTATTTACATTTTTTCACAGTGTCTCAACTTTTTGGGAATTGGACTGGTACAAATAGGTTCCAATGACCGAAAAAAAGCAAAAGAAGTAATGCTCACCTTACAAATCCCTTGCCACTCTGGTGATGATGCAATGCGGGTCCCCTGCCAGTCTCTATTCTCCCTGCTCCAGCAACGATACATTTACACGACATGTGACTACTGCAGCCAATCACCTACTGTTGTGGTGCGATATCAAAAACACTAAGGTCACCGAAGCAACTAATGATTGTCTACATGTCCTCAGGTGAAGGGGAAGAACAGAGACTGGTGTGGCATGGAAATCGGTGGGGGGTCTGTAAAGTGAGTATAACTTTTTTTTTTGACATTTTCCAACCTGTAAGATGATTGGGAAAAAAATGTGGCAGGATAACCCCTCCGATGCAATATGTGGTTACAAATAAAAAAAGTAGCTGGATAACCCCTTTATTGTAATATTTGGCTACAAATAAAACAAAATTGCCTATAAAACACTGTATGTGAAACCAACCTAATAGACAGAATCACACTTCTGTATTAAATCTCAAAAAATTGAACCAAAAACAGCCAGAATGAACCCAGAAATTACAAGGGAAGAGAAAACATCCTGACCGGTAGGAAATAAAATGTTATTTACTTTTATTGAACAGATGATGCAGAGAATTTTTCATTTGATGGCCTAAAACCAGGAAGGCCACACCTGCTGCTTGGGCCGTGCATTCATTAGGCATCCGTTAGCATTTGGCTTACTGACAGACAATGCATGTTGTGCTACTGATGCTATTTTTATCACCGTTTGGCGAAGCAGCCTATTATTTCACTCGACACGTTTGATGTCACATACTACGGTCACATGACTGCCTCCGAATTGTTCCATGATGGAATGCATAACAATCAGTAAGGGCAAAACATGCAGAGGACTCTGCTCACTAGATACAAGTGCTGCCAGTTGGCACCTCCTCATGAACTCTGTACTATTTCTCAACAGCTAAATAAGCCAAATGAGCCCAACCCAACAAGATATAGTTTATAGTGCAACACTGTGATATTCACAGGGCTGTATACGTCCTAACGACGTTTTCACGCAGCAACAATATGGGTTAGATTCTTCATCTGTATTTGGAAGCCAAAACCAGGAGTCGAATCCATAGAGAGAAAAAGTATAGTGAGAAGGTTTGTACCTATTTTGTATGTTGGACCCATTCCTGGGACACTGATGTAAGGCCTTGGCTACACACAGACCTTTTGGAGTACTACTGATTGATTTTTAACTATTGAGCTACAGCTGCGGTCCAGAGGAATACACTGAGTTGCATGCAATTTGTAGACTGCAGCTGCTACTGAAGTCAAAATCAATAAGTGGTGCTACAGTATTTCCGCGTTTGGCTTTTGAAATAGAAGTATTACCATATAACTCTTGCTAGTTAAAACAAAGGAAATTCATATAAGTCAGCTTATACCTAAAAAATTGAAATATTGAGTAAAAACTTAGTTTCACATACCATTTTTTTTTTGCGGGAGTATTTCATGTTGTTTTTTTGAGCCAAAGTCAGAAGTGGGTGCAGCAGGAAGAAGAAGTAGAAGTCCTCCTATTATGCTTCTAATTCCACTAGAATCCACTTTTGGCTTTGGCTCAAAAAACAGTATGAAAAACTGCCGCAAACAAAAACTATATGTGGAACTGTCAGGACTGGTTAGGAACCAGGGGGAATGGAAGTCCCTACTCCAGCCCTCTCCCCTGTCCCTGCCTACTTGCCCCCCTGGGCTAAAACCAGAGGCGTAACTTGAAGCTCCTGGGCCCCAATGCAAAACCTGGAACGGGGCCCCCAACTATAATGCTTTATTCATAGTACTGGGCTCCCTATATGGAGAAGAGAGGTCTTATGGGCCCCCCAAGGCTCCTGGGCCCGAGTGCAACCACATCCCCTGCATCCTCTATAGTTACGCCCCTGGCTAAAACCCAGGTTGACAACAGAGCGGCGGTCCCTACTCTGCACTAAGGGGAACCCCATGACAGAAGAAACAAATAGCGTCATGTTCTATCTGGCTGCGTGTTCTCGCACTGTAGCCTTATTGTTTTCAATGGAGCAACGGGAGAACTCCACAATCTTCTGCCACAGCGGGGATTCCCCTCATCCCTGAAGTGATGCTAGACTGTTTTCACAAGAAAATGCCTCGCATCCATGGGGTTTTCACATGGATGGCGAGCACGATATGGATGCGGGATTCACGGCCCAAATCACGCTCGCCTGTGTGAAGTTAGCTTGAGGGTGTGTGCACACATTGTGGAGAGAAACGATGTAAAAATCCAGATTTTTATGTAGATTTTGTTGTGGATTTTGGCCACAAAATTCAATTGCTACATTGCAATAAATACATTTAGCAGTGAAAATCTGCGCAATTTCTGCAAAAAATAGATCATGCTGTGGATTTCAAAATCCACAGCATGAATATTCTCTGCTCTGGATTTTTTTTTCAGCTTTTTTCTGCTTTAAGTGAATAGGGTTTGTTAATACATCATTCACTTACATTGTACTGTACGTTGCTGAGGAATTTCGGGCTGAAATCCGCTGCTGAAATTCCGCAGCATATCTGTGATGTGTGAACTCCCCCTAAAATTGTTTTTGTAATTCCTCACTAGAGAGACCACCAGACTTGAAAAAAAAATAATTCCAGAACTTGCTGAGCTTTCAACATAGTATTCAAATAAGTTTGTTCAAGACGAGCGGGGAGCAGGTAGAACTGAGTGACCGCTGATGTGCTATTATAACACATTGCGGTCCCGATGACAGAGGTTTCCTTAACATGGGCAACACCTTTAAGTAGGCCTGGTGAATACTATACAGCTGAGTTAATTGGTTATTGTCAGCCAGAGGAACAAGTGTGTGTGACTCAAGGATCCCGACCCAGCCCTTCTCAGTAATAGTAGGTATTTGATTCTGCCAGTGGGTGCGTATTGGAAGAGGGGTAAGTGCTAAGCGGGTATTGAGGAGGTAGGTATAACTGGTGGAGACCAAACCACAGGGGCTGTGAGAACTAAGAATACCTATCAGGGGGTATCTAGAGATGGGTTGGTCGGGTGGAGGAAATGGACTGCTGAAGGCATTATGACATAATATTTAATATGGAAGTAAACACAAGAGCAAGGAGGCATAGTCTAAGACTAGCTGGGGGACGATCAGAAACAATGTCAGAAAATATTGTTTTACTGAAAGAGTAGTAGATGCTTGGAATAAATATCCAACAGATGTGGTTGGAAATATTCGCATGCTGAGGGTAAACGTATACTATATCTATCCCAAGAGTAAATTAAAAAGGCAATAATATAAGGGCGGGCAGGCTGTTTTGTACCTTAAGGACCAGACACTTTTTAGGGATTTTACCCATGTGGTGGTTTAACTGCCCAATTTTTTTTCCTTCAGCTACCAAAATTATTTTTGCTGCCATTTTTTTCCCGTGACATATAGGGCTATTTTTAAAATATGTTTTTCATAAATTTTTTTTCCATCTTTCTGTTTTATTGGAGGTAAAAAGCTAAAAAAAATATATATTTTTTACATTTATAGTTGTTTTTTAAGTAGTATATTTATGTGGCGGCTTTGGGTTCTTTACTTATGTATATTTTTAAAATTTTATTTTGTAATTTTTTTTTACTTATTCCTGTAACTATTATTTTTACCATCTATGTCCCCCATGACGTCATATAAGACCTCTAGGGGACATTCACATGTTTTTCGTTTCTTTTATTACACACTTTTCCACTGTAGCTGGGGCATCCACAGGAGCAGCATCCATAGGAGACCCAGTTACATGGAAAACATCCCCTTGTAGTGACAATGGTCACTATCAGAGCTGATCAGGGTTTGCTAGGACCCTACAGCTCTGCTGTGCCAGGGGGTCACGTGACCACCAGCTTGCGGAGTGGAAGAGACACTTCCACTTTCACTTCTTAGTACATAGTACTTATTGAGCGCTGTGTACTCAGGAAAGGAGAAGGCAAAAGGGGTTAAAATTAAAAACCAACTTCTGCCTTCTCCTTGAGGGTTCTCAGCTGTGACTAACACCTGACAAACCAACCTGCTTCTGATTGCTTGCAGAAGCAGAGGATTTTAATCCTGCACTATATTTTTACTATCGGGTGGAATTAAAGCCCAGGACCAAGCGCCGTAAATTTACAGCGCTTGGTCCTTAGCGGATGAAAGATGCAAAAAAGTGGACTTTGATAATTATTTCCCCAAACCCTTCAATTGCATTACATAGACAGCTTGAGCCCACCAGAGCAGAAGCAGCGTGTACAGAACTGCTCTTTCTTCTGGCTCAAAGAGTAGAGTCCCGGGTGTGGACCTCCCCACTATGAGGACCATATGCCAGGTATAGTGGTTTGTCTTCATGAGACAACTTCAACTTGGTAATTTGAAGCACAGTGTAGTTGACATTTTTTCCAAGGCTATAGGCAAACAGAAAAACAACAGCAAAAAAAGTTACTTATGTTTAAAGGATGGATATTCTTTCTGCAGTTTAACCCCTGCTGATGTATTTGACGCACACTGATATGTTATGTCACGGTGATCGTGCAGTCTCATGATCTGTACCCAAACAGATACTGCAGGAACCTGTTCACTGTAAAAAAAAGAACATTGGCCTCATTTATCAGAACTAATTTCTTGAACTGCTAAGGAAAAATAAAAGCTGAGCTCTGATTGGTTGCTATGGGCAACAAGGGCAGTCTTACTATTAGATCATTTTGATAAATGAAGCTCATTGTTTTTCTTCCATTCACAGTAAACAGGCAGTTGTTCATAGAGGAATGACTGCCTGTTTATACGGGCCAATCGTCATTTGATTTTTATTTCTGCACAAACTGAACACCGAATGATAACACTGTGCAACACCATTTTTGTAATGGACAAGCAGATAGGTGGCTTATAGAGATGAGCGAGTATACTCGCTGAAGGCAATTGCTCGAGCGAGCATTGCCTTTAGCGAGTACCTGCCCGCTCGAGGCAAAAGGTTCGGGTGCCGGCGGCGGGCGGGGAGCTGCGGGGGAGAGCGGGGCGGAACGGAGATCTCTCTCTCCCTCTCTCACCCCCGCTCCCTCCTGCTGACTGCCGCTACTCACCGCTCCCCCGGGCCGGCACCCGAACCTTTTGTCTCGAGCGGGTATATACTCGCTAAAGGCAATGCTCGCTCGAGCAATTGCCTTTAGCGAGTATACTTGCTCATCTCTAGTGGCTTATAATAACTGTAGTGCACTGAATTCAAATATGATATCTGTTTTTTTTCTGCCACGTAAGGTTCTGCAATTCCTTATGTTATAAATGTAATCTAATTGCCGTTGTACTTTATTTTTTGGAAATATGCCTTTACAATTAATCCAGTTGGCTCGCCATTAACCTTGGTTAATAAAAAGAATAACAAAAGTGATTGCGCAACTATTTCGGAATTGCTGTTACACCCCGCACGCTGACTGAACACTATAAGGGTAGGTTTATGTAACATATAGGGTATGTTTCCATGTGGCACAAACACTGTGGATCATGCACCAGTAAGTTGTAATTAATGAACTGTGTTTTTACAGGTCATTGGTTAGACTGGGATTATTTTTCTAAATGTAATAACAATATGGCTGAGCAGCGCGGATGTCTGAACAGCCCAGACAATTTCTGCTATGATGGGCGACTTTTGCTGGTTCTTACAGAGGAAAAGTAATGTTTCTTACAGGACAAAGGCAAGATCCAAGCGTCATTTTCCACCAAAAACAGTTGAACAGTAATATTACGGTGCGTCCAAAATGTTATCATCTTAAATAAAGGAAATTTCTCTGTAATGTTGTCTGAATTTAACTTGTTTGAGACTTAATAGCTGTCTACAAATATCTGAAGGGTTGTCACACTGCAGAGGGATCAGCCCTATTCTCATTTGCACAGGGAAAGACTAGAAGCAATGGGATGAAACTGAAAGGGAGGAGACACAGATTAGATATTAGACAGTGAGGGGGATCATTGAGTGGAACAGGTTACCATGGGAGGTGGTGAGTTCTTCTTGAAACAAAGGCTGGACAGACATCTGTCTGAGATGACTTAGTGAATCCTGGAGCAGGGGGTTGGACCCGATGACCCTGGAGGTCCCTTCCAACTCTACCAGTCTATGATTCTATGAAGTCTTAACAAATGAGTTTCCTAACTATACTATTCTAAGGTAATGATACTCTTGGTAGAGAAAACAGCTGATTGTGCAGGTAGACAAAACCCTCCACCCATTTCCATGTGCAACAAGCTTTCTGTAGATTTTTAATTGTTTACGTAACAGGCTGCTACTAAATGTGAGTAAAAGCATTTTATCGAAACACAGAATACTCTAACTATTGCACCGCAGCGCCCATTGTTTTCAATGAGGCTGGCACAGCATTGCACCACATGCCAGGTGCAGCGATGTGAGATCTCCCGTTGAAAACAATGAGAGAAACTACGCGATCCTCCGCCGCGGCATCCCCGAAGTGATGTGAGGCTGTTTTGACATAAAAACGCCTTACATCTGTGGAGAATTCACATGGTGGGGAGCGCAATATGGGGCTGTAATTTACAACCCCATATAACACTCACCAGTGTAAAGTTAGCCTAAGGCCCCCTGTCCATGGGCGTGATTTCGCCAGCGGTAAATCGCCAGCAAATCACGCCATCTGAAGCTCTACATAGTGTTGCTATGGAAAGCGCCGGCCCAGTGTCCAAGAGCAGAGAATCATTGCGATTCTTCGCTCATGGCTGGCAATTCGCAGCATGCTGTGAATTGCCACGATTCTCTGCGGTCAGCCTATCTGTCAGATAGGCTGACCGCAGAGATTCGTCTGCCGGCTCCTGCTCCCAGGCGGCGGCTTCCGCGGCAGAGATTCGCCACGGGACTTCGCAACGCCCGTGGACAGGCAGTCTACTGGTGCTTTTACATGGAACAAATTGCACTCCAAAAACATACTAACATAGTAACAAAGTGTGTAAGGATGAAAAAAGACCATGTTCATCCAGAGGAAGGCAAAAAAAACTTGAGGTAGAAGACAATGTTCATCATTTTAAGGGAAAAGAAATCCTTCCCGAGTCCAAACTGGCAATCAGAATAAATACCTGAATCACTGACCCTTCTGAAGCAATCAGTGCCTAATATTGTAACGCGCAAGAAGGGCATCTAGGTGAATATACAGTGTGAGCCGCAATGAGGGTAGAATCCAATGTGAAATGATGTAAAGTGCTGCGGAATAAGTATGCATTATATAAATAAAGGTGATTATACTGTATATCCGAAAGAACATAGCGGAGAGGATGCAAGAGATAACATATTTGCCAACAGGCATGATTTTGGTGGAAAAATCCCACAAACTGGACCAAAAAGGTGCAGGGATTGTGCAAAGCCCACTGAAATGTTAGTGTTTTTAGTCATTTGACAGGGCAAGGCTTAAATGTCCCAATTTTGGCAATATAAAGGGTTGTCTATAGAGATGAGCGAGCACGCTCGGTAAGGGTAGTTACTCGAGCGAGCCTCGCTCATCTCGAGTAACTGCCTTCTCCTCTGAGCGTGCTCGGAGGGGGGCAGCGGAGGGTGGCGGGGGAGAGCAGAGGGGAGCGGGGGGAACCACGCCTAACAGTATTTTAGCACAGTTCTCAGCTGTACTGTTTCCGTGAGTTTTGGCGTCAAGAAGCGGTATGTCACTTCTTGACGCGGAAATGCTTGTTTCCACTTTGGAATTTTGCACATGGATTTGGGCCATTGACAGGGCGAAATCTGTGTGCGGACCTGTGGCAAAAACCACAACAGAAAGCAGTGGATTTTGGTGCCTTTTTTTGAGGCAGGATTCGATAAGGAAAATTCTGCTTTGATTCCTCCGTCTGAACATACCCTTAGACTTCACGTGAGGCAAATTTCAATGAAAATCCACATCAGAAATCCACATGGTTGTGGATATTTGTTTAGAGTTGTGGATCTGCCTGCTTCAGCGGAGATTCTTCTCTTCTACTGCCGCTGAAGCCTGTGGGTGGCTGAGTAGTCACGTGCACAATGAACAGCACATGACTGTCCGCCGCTTCTTCATTGCAGGAGGCACTGGGACTGCAGTGCTGGAAGGTGACTGGAGGGAACAGGTGAGTATTGAATTTTTCTTTATTTTAAGGCCATTTAACTTTTTTTTTAAGCCATAGAAAACCCCTTTAAGTGACCCTTCGGTGCAGCACTAGCAGCTGTGGGTGTTCTTAGGATCTTAAGAGATCAGGGGTGCAATTCCGTAAGATTTATATTCTCCCCCACAGTAATAATTCCCCTTTGTGCCCCCTCCACAGTGGCAGTGTCCTCCCACAGTGTTAGATCTTTATCACTTGCTTAAGAGGACCATTTTATTTTCTGCACTCTAGAAAAGCATACAAGAACCAGCCTTCGACAGCACAGCCTGGAGTTTGACGCTTCCAATCATGTGACTTATTACATGTTCATGACATCATCAAATATCCTTCAGCTTTTCTCTGCTCTCCTACAGCAATCTGTTGATTGCCTCCTTTGACACCCCTGAATTGCACCCAGGGCACATGCCCCCCCTAGCTACGTTCCTGCTACAAAGTGTACGAAGCTGTCAGATTTTTGATCAATAGACACTGACAGCAACCTAGTGAACAGCTGATCACTGGGGATCCCAAGCAGCGTAGCCCTGCAGATCAACTATTGATGACCTGTTCTGAGGATAAGTCATCAATAGTACAGAAGTAGGCAACCTCTTTAATTGTTGGTAACTACGAGCTTATATCTCTGAGTATATGGTTGCCAACTGTCTATAAATTCATCATGTACTTACAAAAGTTTTGGAGGTTTGCATCATGTGCATAATAAAAGGGACAAGTGTAATGTTTTAACAGTTTAACAGATTATTATGTTATTCGAGTTTACAGTTCAGTTAATACTGCTAATATGTTCATGTTAGTATTTTGCACTACATTATTTAAAGGGGTTATCCAGGTTGCGCCCACCGGGATACAACGGCGTCAGAGAGAAAGCACTTTTCCAACCCCTGTGGAGTGGCCGGCGCTCGTAATTCTACGTGCGGCTCCCATTAAAATCAATAGAAGCTGCCCTTGTAATTGCAGGCACAGTTTCCATTGATTTCAATGACTGCAATTACGATCACCAGCCACTACACAGGGGTCGGAGCAGTGCTTTCACCCCAGTGTATCCTGGCAGGAACTGCCTGGGTAACCCCTTTACACATTATTATACATGACATGATTTTTTATTGCATCCATACACAAATCTAACAGGAAAGAATGAAATGCAATACACAAACAAAAAAATAGGCTTCATTTATCAAAACCGAGAAAGCCTATCCTTGTTGTCCGCAGCAACCATCCAGAGCTCAGCTGGTATACTGCTCTGCAGAAATGAAAATATTGCCATTTGTGCAGAGTATCACAATCTGTAAAGCAATGACAAATATGCAGCTCATTTTGTTAACATGTCATCATGCTGGGTATCTCTCTAGACCAATGCAGATTACTGATTCTTCTCAGGCCTCTTGCGTATGGCAATATTATGCCTCAGCTTTGCAATAATAGGGCACCCATCCAACTGCATTTGGCCTCTTGTATTTCTACTTAGTAACATAGTATACAAGGCTGAAAAAAGACATATGTCCATCCAGTATAGCCTATTACCCCCCATTGTTGATCCAGAGGAAGGCAAAAAAAAAAAGAGTCATGCAACAGTTTTTATTCCTGTTTGGATTCCATACAAAACTGATGGAACATAAATTGTAAAAAAAACAACTAAAAAATGAATGCTATCATAGAGTAAATCAGTAAAAAACAGAGTGGCTGATTCCACCAAATAATAGCTCACCTTGTGCAGTTGAGCAAAGGCACAATACTCTTCAAAACAGAGTTTTGCACTTCTTGACCCAACTGGGGTCTACCGCTCAGGATGCTTACCGATCAGCTGCTCAGGTGCTGCTATCACCAGCAAAACACGCAGGGTACGGGACGGAAGCAGATTGCTCCAACCCTTGTGGAGTGGTTGATGCAGGTAATTGCAGGCACAACTCTCATTAAAATCAATATGAGCTGCGTACTCAATTACCAGCACCGACCACTACACAGCGGTAAGACACTCATTGATAGATGATAAAAGTTAATTCTGGAACATCCCTCTAAATCTCTGGTAGGTTTTCGTGATAATTAGTTTTGTCGATAATTAGCATTAGAGATAAGCGAATCTACTCGGTTCGGGTGTTTATGAACTCGAGCACCACTTTTTCCGAGTAACTCACTACTCGGACAAAAAGATTCGGGGGGCGCCGGGGGCGGGGGGCGGCGTGGTGGAGCGGGGGGTAGCAGTGGGGAACAGGGGGGAGCTCTCTCTCTCCCCCCCCCACTAGCCTATGCAACCCCCCGCTCACCCCCGGCGCCCCCCGATTCTTTTCGTCCGAGTAGTGAGTTACTCAGAAAAAGCGGTGCTCGAGTTCAAAAACACCCGAACCGAGTAGATTCACTCATCTCTAATTAGCATCCATGTTTGGAAAAGGTTTTTAACTTAGATTTTTTGTAAGGATGTGAGGATACATCTTCCCAACCCATTCTGAGCAGAACATAAGTGAAAGCTGGGTGTATTGGGTGCTAATCAGATTGGGGTAGCTGTGGCTATGCAGTAATGGAGTTGTTTGTGGACTGAAGGAATAGGAATGTCTGTTAAGGAGGAACATTCTGAAAATGAATGCCAGAAATGACTGGAATTTTTGCAAACGTTGTAACGTGAAGCCTCAATGAAATAAACAATAAGGGTGATTTCCCACACAGCATTTTTTGGAAGAAAAACCCACCACAGTTTTTGATGCCATTTTTTGAGCCAAAGTCATAATTGGGTTATATTTTCATACTTTACTAACATATGGATGCAGCATTCTAGCCCAGACAAAAGCACCAAAAAAAACACAACTGAAAACACTGCCAAACACTGCGTATGAAACCAGCCTCAGGGCGCCACTACATAAATTTTGCGCGCACAAATGCGTGCACAAACATGTCTGTGGGAAGCCACCCTAAAGGGGAAATCAGAAAACTGAAAATGTTTTATTGCAGTTTGTGCATATGGTTGTACTTTTTTAAGTAGAATATGTGTTTGCATGATTTTTTTTTTAACTACTCTTTTTTTAAAACTTTTTTTCAGCCTTTAGTGGAATTTTAAATTAAAATCCACAGCATTTCCGCAATTAAAAAAACAGGTAAATCTGCACCATTTAGTGACGAATTTGGTGCATTTTTTCTATGGGATTTCCGCTGTAAAACATCCACAGCAGATAGATGCCATGTGAAGGTGCCCTAAGCAACAGGGCAGACAGACACTCCAGGGATTCAACAATGAAGTGTTGGCTTTCTGTCCATCTATGGTATGGCAACTGATTGTACCACAGTGGTTCCCCGTGATTCGATCAAAGGCGAACATCTGAAGCTCCCCATACAAATAAAATTAAAGTCGACTGCACTTCTTCCTGGATTAAGACCTATTGATACGGAGCGATGATCGCTCAAAGATCGCTCAAATGACAGTTTGAGTGACAGCTTTAGGCGATCATTTTGCATAAACTATTAAGTAACTCAGTTACTTAATAGCTATTTAGTGTGCAAATTAAGCCTTTAGCTGAAAGCAGTTAATAGCCGGAGGGCTTTTGTCTGCTTTCAGTTCCTTTGTTCTCCGACGGGAAAAAATACTATCAGCACTACCCGTGGAGAACTCCTGATAAGGCCGAATGATGATTTTTAGGTTGGCCTGAATTTAACGATCAGCTAGCGGTGCACAAAAAGTGCACGATGGCCACGCATTTAGATGCAACGATAATCGCTTAAACGATCACTTTTTAGCAATTTTTGAGCAATCAGTGCTCTGTGTAAATGGGCCTTAATCTAGTGACATTTAATGGACAGTTTACTTCTTCACTTTGTATTTCACCTGTCATTTCATTTTCTTGAGTGAATACATTGGAGAAAAAAACTATTTAACAGATTTGCTTTCTCTTCATCACCCTCTACTATTCCGCTCATTATTTTTTAAAGGGCCAACACTTTCCCTATTAAATAGCGATCAAAGCAATCTGATCAGCTTCTATGGAGAGGTAAGTTCTATACTGGAGCGAGGAGAGTCATTGTACCTTTCCATATCTTGGCTTTTCCAAAGTGTTTGATTCTGTGCCGCATAAAAGGTTGAGAATGTGTGTAAGTGGGTAAGTAACTGGCTCAGTGATAGAAAATATAGGGTGGTTATAAATGGTACATACTCAGGGGCGTAACTATAGAGGATGCAGGGGATGCGGTTGCACCCGGGCCCAGGAGCCTTAGGGGGCCCATAAGGCCTCGCTTCTCCATATAGGGAACCCAGTACTATGAGTAAAGCATTATAGTTGGGGGCCCTGTTACAAGTTTTGCATCGGGGCCCGAGAACTTCAAGTTACGCCTCTGGACATACTCTTATTGGGTCACTGTTAATAGTGGGGTTCCACAGGGGGTAGTGTTGGCCCCAATCCTTTGTAATATATTTATTAAATGTGGAAGGATTGTACAGTAAAATATCAATATTTGCAGATGATACAAAACTATGTGAAATAGTTAACCCAAGAGAGGAAAATATACAGTAGCAGATAGATTTGGAAAAACTAGGGGCTTGAGCAGAAAAGTGGCAAATGTAAGTTTATGCACACGGGCAAGGAAAATACATGTCACTATTACACACTAAATGGGAAAATACTGGGCAAAACTGACTTGGGGATTTTAATTTACTGTAAACGTAACTGGAGCAACCAATGTCAGGCAGCTGCTGCCAAGGCTAATAGGATCATGGGGTGCATCACAAGAGGTACAGAGGCACATGATGAGAACATTGTTCTTCCTCTTTACAAGTCACTTGTCAGTCATACATGGAATATTATGTACAGTTTTCGGCACCGGTACTTAAGAAAGACATATCGGAGCTTAAGTGGCTTCAAAGGAGGGAAACTGAAGTAATAAACGGAATGGATGGGCTACAAGACCCAGAGAGGTCATCAAAATTGGGGTTATTTAGTTTAGAAAAAAAGACGGCTGTGGGGCGACCTAATAACTATGTATAATATATCAGGGGACAATACAGAGATCTCTCCCATCATCTATTTATACCCAGGACTGTGACCTATGTCTAGAGGAAAGAAGGTTTCTACACCGACATAGAAGGGGTTCTTTACTGTAAGAGCAGTGACGGCTCCCACACACTGGCGTTTATGAGTGTGCTGCGTTAAAATCGCAGCAATATTGAAAAGGGCAGTTGCAAATGCTCACAACGCAGCACTGTGGTGTGCGATTTTTTTTTAGCTGCGATGTGTGCTTGTGATAGACTCCAGCAGCTGTGCTTGATTGTGTAATCATGGTGGACCTGCCCCCTCGCAATACAGCTTATTTTTCTGGTGCCTCTATGAGAGTGATGGTAAAACAAGTTAGACACTGAGCCCCCATACTGCAACCCCAAATGCAGCGGTTTGACCCTACACATAATTTGCTGCTGTAGTAAGCAGCAGCTGACGTGTCTGTCAGCAGTAAGCAAGGTTGCGTGTCTCTGTTGCGACGGTGGCAATGGGGCAGTCATGAGAGATCCGAGGAGCTCCTTTTTTTTTTTTTGACTCTGAAATCCCAAAAAAGCAGGAGAATTTTTTGCAAATCTAAGCGCAATAGGAAGACCAGTTTTTATCCGCCACAAATGTATCAGAACCTTTGCTGAGTGCACAGAATGTTAAAAATAGATTACCCCTTTCTGAACATATGTAGTCACTTCTTAGTTCGGTGCATGCGATGCGGCTACATTCCATTATTGCAGGGTTTGTTTTGTGCAGGGGGGGGGGGGCGAACGTTTTTACTAGCTTGCCACAAGGGAAATATCAGTACTGCGTGTATGCTTATACAAGGTTTTTATTGCTCTTGGATGTTTGCAGGGCTGCTAGCAAGGGTTATGCTGTGACAGATAATCTAATATAAATAAGCCTACTGGCTTCTTCGTGCACCACACTTTGACCCCTTTGCTTTAACTTTGGTGTATGATGTTGGTGTCATTAGATGACACACAGGCTCACTGGGGCCGTAAAATCATCAAATGTGAGTTTAATACATTCAGGGACCTGTCAGGCGGGTTGAAAGTTATAATGTTAAGTCTATGGGCATGCACTGCTGTGCTTCAGGCATGTGCTGGAATGAGTGAAGCGTTGCTAGGCAACACAGCATACACTGCTAAGCTGCACCATACACTGCCCGACCAAGAGCGATAGAGAGACAAAGAGAGATAGAGAGACAGAGAGAGAGCAATAGAGAGACAGAGTGAGAGAGCGATAGAGACAGAGAACACTAGAGAGAGCGATAGAGAGAGAGAGCAAGAGACAAACAGAGAGGGACAGCCAGCCAGAGAGAAATGGAAAGAGAACGAAAGAGACAAACAGAGAGACAGGTAGACAGACAGAAACAGACAGAGAAAGAGAGGCAGACAATGAAAGAGACACAGAGAGAGGCAGACAGACAGAGAGACAGACAAACAGAGCGACAGACTATGAGAGAGACAAACAGAGAGAAAGAGACAGAAAGAGTGAAAGACAGAGAGACAGACAGAGAGAAAAAGACAGACAAACAAACCTGTAGGCTTTTTTATACTAGATATCTGCTCTAAATACAAAGTGACCTTCTAAATAATCCCCTAACCAAGCAAATTTAGAAGTTCACAACCGCCATTTTGGCAACATTTTATGTTTGTGTAGCCAACATCGGGTCAATCTAGTTTTTATAATACTGAAACGTAATTTGTTACTGTCAACTGTCTATAGTAATGTTCTTTTGTGATTATCCTAATTCTTCTTTTCTGTATGTTGTCTTTTTTCCCAGGATTTTAGCTACTGGGATGTCTTCTTCTGCACTTCATTTGGACTTTCTGCTTGGGCAGTCCAGCATCACACAAATTGTGCACTCAACGTGTGAGGCACTATGAAATCGGCTGGTGCCTGAAGTTTTGCCCCAACCTAACACCACTGCCTGGGAAAACATAGCTTCTAGGTTTTGGGACACTACACACTTTCCAAAATGCATAGGAGCTCATGATGGCAAACATGTTCGGGTGCATAAACCACCGCACTCTGGCTCCCATTTTTTTAATGATAAGCGCTATTTTTCCCTTGTACTTTTGGCCATAGCAGATTTGCAAAGTCAGTTTGTTCTTGTAAACATTGGTGCACATGGCAGTACAGCCGACTCGAAGGTCTTTGTCATTTCCCGAATGGGACAGCAGCTCAAGGATGAAGAACGTCTGCTACCACATCCACAGAACCTGCCCAGAACAGCTGGCCCACCAGTCCCTTATGTAATAGTGGCAGATGAAGGTTTTGCCCTGAGTCAGCTTGTTATGCGACCTTATCCACGACATCATCTCACCCCAAACAGACGCATTTTTAGTTACTGGCTATCACGAGCCAGGCGTGTAGTGGAATGTGCGTTTGGCATATTAGGGTCATGATGGTGGGTCTTGGATTCAACTTTACAGTTGCCACCTGATCGCACAGTGTGAGTCATAAAAGCCTGTGTCGCGCTCTACAACTATTGTCATATTGTGGACTGCCATTTTAATGGGGAAATACAGAAATGACCATCCACCCCACTACTGCCTGCTGCCAATCTGCCGTCGGGGTATCCCCCACATCTGGGTTAAGATGCGTGACCAATTAACAGATTATTTTGTCTCGCCAGAAGGGTCAGTTCAGTGGCAAAAAGCATGCCTACAATGCAGGGTTGCAACTATTGTTGCTTAATTACGATGCCATGTCACGCATGTATGAACAATGTATTGGTGGAGGTACGACTCACCCCTTCCCCCACATGCCTAGTCTGGGTTAACAAAAAGTATTTTTTTCCAAATATTTCTATAGGAAACAAAATGTATCACCCTAATGTGAATTGTAATGGTATGGATGATGCACAATATTGTTATGCATGTGGAATACATTCCCTTTACCCATTAGGCTGCCTGCAGATGGCTGGGTCGGATCCCCTGCGAAAATACTCGCAGGGGGATCCGACCCGCGCCCCTGCAGTGATCAGTGCAGCTCTCAACTGCTCCAGCCCTGTGATGTGCCAGCTGCCGACCATCATGTGTCAGAGACCCGCCCAGAAGTAGAACATGCCGCGATTTGTTTTCTGCATGTATTTTCACGTGGACAAGTCGCGGCCGTCTGCCTAGGATTGCGTTTTGTAATGCAATCCAATGCAGGTGGGCACGGTCGGAAATTCTGCGGGAAATCCGCAGCGGGGTCTTAGGGTGCTCTTTTTATTGCTACCGAATGGCAAAAGTGCCGCAAAGCGTTAAATGCCTAACTTGTGGCATGCAAGAACAACATATTTGCCAACACATTCAGTTATGCCTTTGTTCCGAAGCCAGTTTACACCATAGTGGTAGAATTACATTTTAGAAAGCAGAGATGTGTCCTTTCATAATGTAATAACTCGGTAAAGGTGTGGCAGATCCAAGCAAACCAGTAGCGATTTTTCTGCCACAAATTGAAATTTAATTTGGATGCTAAAATTAACCAAAAAAATCATTTTTTGAAAATTTATTAAAAGTATTCTAAGTTAAAAAGAGGTGGGGGAAGAATTTGTCTCGAACATTATCAGAATTCAATTCTTTATATTTCGCAAGCATAATATTCAAATTATGGTAACTTTACATGTATGTCTAGCTTTTTACTTTAACCCTTTGCAATCCAATTTTGGATTTTTCCTAGGGAGCTTTCTCTTTCTGCCATTATACAATGGCGCCATCTGCTGGCTAGAGCCAGTACTGTGGTATGGGACATACTGGAGAGGCCCCTGACAACAGAGCAGCCAGTAATATACAGTAAGAATACCCTGCCGGACATCTTCTGACATCAGAGCTGTACAGCCTTCAATCAGAATGTCTTTAGACGTCAGACAGTGGATTGGAAAGGGTTAATCGTCGAGACGATTAGAAAGTGTAGTTTTTTTTCACACAATGCTGGAGATATGCAAATTGAGCAATCCTAATCAATTATTGGAGGATCACTTTGTTGACCTCCATCATGGCACGATTGCAAGGACTTGATAGGATGTTTAAATGATAGATTTCACTAGAAATAACCCCATATTATAAAACTGCCCCACGTAATATAATCAAATCGGGTGCCAGGAGTTCTTTTTCTCCGCCGTTTTTGGGCTGCAGCTAATGAAATGTAGAGGTGTAAAAATAAAATGTTATATTTTTGAAAACAAGGGAGTGTGAATTCAATTTCTGAAAGTGCATATCAAAGTGAGCGTTTGCACGCCATCTTGAATATCGCTGTTTGTCCTGTGTTCACTAGCATATCTATTGTAGCACGAATCTCATGTCTGTATATACAACGGGCGGCAAACCAAAACAAGGAGCCAGTGCCTTTCAGGCCAGAAATTTTTTGTGACGACGAATCAGGCCCCGTTGCACACTTGTAGATGCCCTGACCGGCCAACACGGCAGAGAACCACCAACGCATGACCACATTATGTAAAGAAGGTTCCTTACTGAATTAATGTAAGGGTGTACATTTTGGTTGTCACATTTTGCCCTCTAATGTCATTGTAGTTACAGTTTGTTGAGCAGCACACACATTAATGAAGACTTGAATCCCAAAAAAGGATACCCCAGTTTGTCCTGTTCGGAAACATTCATGTAGTGAACCCTAATAGTTTGTCAGGCTGCAGCGCTGGGTGAAAACTGAATGGAGCATTGAAGTGCAACTGTTTTTTAACTTGCCCATTATTGCCTTTTTCTCCTTGTCTAACGATGATCATGTGCCCAGCGTCCTCTCACTGCTGCCTGCTCTTGGCTACCTTTGGTCGTGAGCCTCGGCAGGCGCACCCGCAAGCATCAGCCGTGCTGAAGAAAGAAGATGCGGACGGTGCAGAGGAGACCCACGCTGGACCAGGAGAAGTTAGAAATTGTCTTTGCCTCTGCATGTCCTCGGGCTCGAAGGTAACTTCACCTAGAGTGTCACCTGAAAATCGACGAGAGGGCCCTGGCTGAGGCTCTTGGGCCTCTGGCCTATTTTGAGCAGGGGGGAAACTGGACGTTGGCTGCTGATGGGACCAAAGATCCGTAAGGGCCTTGAAGATTTACTAATGGTGGCCTCTCACGCTGAAAGCTGAGAGATAATTGGGCTGGAGCACTGGGCCATGTTGAAGCTGTAGATGGGAATGTCCCATTATGGGCAAACTGGCGGATCGCCTGAAATAATATTGTTGACTTCTCATCATCCTCTGTGATTGGAACGACAGTTGAAAGTGCCGCATTAAGCTGCAGTTGCTTAGCAGGGTTGATGCGTTGACTACAAGTTGCCAGCGATTGGCCCATTGCTCCAGCCCAATCTATATCCCGCTGCTCCTGCAAGAATTCAAAGACCTCTGGGTCCACGAAACAACCTACAGGTGCTTCCTCCCTGTTGCGCCTTGGTCGTCTCTTTGGCCTTGTTGGTTGTGACGACTGGGCTCTGTTAACCCCTTTTTCTAAAACACTGCATGCAAAGTACTATAATGTTTTTATTTTCCATGCACAAAGCTCTGTGAGGGTTTATTTTTTGCGAGACGAGCTGCAGTTTTTATTGGTACCATTTTGGGGTACATACGACTTTTTTGATCACTTTAGTTGCGTTTTTTGGAAGGCAAATTAAAAAAAATTTTCCTCAGTTTTTTTTAAAGTTTTATTTTAATGCTTTTTGCCATGCAGGAAAAAAGCATGTTTAATTAATTGTTACGGATTCGTTAAGGATACGACGATACAAAAAATGTGAGATTTTAATTTTAAAATAAAAGTTTTATGCAAATATGGGAAAAAGCACAAAAAAGTTTTTTTTACATTTTTATTTTACATTTTCCGTTTTTTTAACATTATTTTTATCATTTGTACACATTTTTTATGTCCCTGTGGAGGACTTGTTCAATAGCACCTATAATTCCAATGATAAGGCCTTGCAGGACTTCTGTCTTGCAATGCCTTATCGCTTCTAATAGAAATCACAGCCATTGGCAATACTGGACACCTGTAGGTGGCGTCCAATTGCCATGGCAACCTGTCGGGCTCTCTGCAATTACATCGTGAGGACACTGATGTATACCCCTTACATGCCGTGTTCTACATTGGTTGCGGCAGGGAAGGGGTTAACAGCGGGAGTCAGTGTTGCAATGCACGCCCGCTGTTGCAGTGGGACCCCGACTATCGGTGACAGTCCAGCTCCCGCTGCCGCATAGTGTGTGATCTCTTCTGATTTTGCTCTATCCACAGAGCGTAACTGTAATTTCTGATGCGTTAAGTACCCCGCAGCCAGGACGTATGGTTACGCCCAGTTGTGGGAAGGGGTTAAAAACGATTTACAAATGCCATCTGCCACCCTTAAGACATTTGGAGCAGTGACGAAGCGTGTTTTCAATTTTTACGTTTTTTTACGCAAATTTTTTATTTTTTTGAGTATGGAGGCTTCAATGCTTCTTTTGAAAAGTAGAACAAATGACATACTGGTCTTAGGCCTCCTGCCCACGGGCGTGTCAAACTCTGCCAGCAGAATATCGCAGAGCGGTATGACACGACACCCCACAAAGAACTGAATACTCACCTCTCCGGATCCACTATGAGAGACCGGTCCGGCGAGCCGATGCGCATACGCAGTGCAGCGCATGACGCGCCGGCGGAGGGCCGTGACGCATATTCTGGCGATACTTCTGCTGTCCTCAGAGCAGAAGTATCGCATGGCTTTCATTGGCTGTAATGGAAGCCGGACACACGTTTTTCCGTGGCAAATAGAACATGCCGCAATTTCTTTGACACTGCGGAAATATGCACCTATGCAGCGATGCATTGTAAACCTATGCATCAGTAGGGGCAGCGTGTAAACCCGGCCGATATACGTCCATGTGAATAAGCCCTAAAATTGATTTGTACACATTTCATACATACGGGTGAAGCTCCTGAAGTAGGCGCAGGAACATCAACGTCTGGGTAAGGTAGTACGGCCTTCTACGCGTGGCCCCCGAACCACTCCTCTGCTGACGGGCCATGTCCTTATTGAATTGGTCGCGTCAGCTGTTCCATTTCTTGCGCAGATCTTCTACTACCTATTGAAAAGGGAGATCAATATTGTTAAGGATTTTAGAACCAAGAGCCCACCCCTTTAAATGATGCAAGTTTTTTTTATTCCCCCCTTTTCTTTTTATTCCTCTCTTTAACCCCTTAATGCTGTGGTACTCTTTCCCCCCCATTTCCAATTGTTTCCTCCCACCATTTAAAACATCGTAACTCCTTTATCTATCCTTCGACGTAGCTGTATGAGGGCGTGTTTTTGCGGGACGAGTAGATTTTTTGATTGGTGTTATTTAATGTGCCATACGATGTACTTGAAAATTTTTTTGTAAATTTAAAGTGCAGTAAAATGAAAAACAAACCCCATTCCGCCATCTTTCAGTGCGTCTTGCTTCTACGACGGACAAACTGCAACACAAATGATATGATCACTTGTTTCTATGGGTCAGTACGATTACTACGATACCAAACGTGTCATTTTTAGGCATCCATTGATAGGCATCCTGCTAAGGCATCCCTGGGGCCTTTCAGAAGGCCTCCGGCTGCCATTACACCTGCACGCCTCCCCCCCTCAATTTCACATGGGGGGCCGTACGTGACCCCACAAACACTGTTTCGGGGGAGTTAAATGTTGCTGACAGTATAAGCAGCAGGATTTAAAGGGTTAATAGCGGTAATCAGCCACGTGCTTGATTGCAGCTGTTGGTCATGAGTGACAGCTGTTATAAACAGCTGGTGCCTACACTGAATGGAGACAGATCACCCTGCAATCTCTCTTTATACATCTCCCGATGCTACAAGACATTAATGTACGGCCTGGAGTGGGAGGGGGTCAAGCCAATGGTTTCAAACGGCCTCTCGCAGGTACGTAAACTTCTGTCAGGAGAGTGAAACCGGTGGAAAAAATGTTCTTCTAAAACACGACGTTTGAAGTGCTCTTGAATAAGACCTAAAAACAACTGTAAATTAGAACATTATATTTGGACACACGAAGTGAGGCTACCACTCCAACCCAATGCTGTCCAAACAGTGCTTCTCCTCCCGGCCTTTGGATTTGAAACTCTTCCTTCCGGCTATCCCACAGATTCGGACGCTCCTGCATGAGGGCAATCATTCTCTCGTTGTCTAATGTGGCCCTTTGCAAAAACACTGGGAGTTGCTCGTGACAACAGGACTTCACTTTTTGCCATACCTTCTGGCTCTGTAGATGTCCTCCATTCAGCCTCTCTTCTCCTCACGCTGCCCCTCCTTCTACTGATACTTGAAAACCCACCCAAATTTTTTACATATTACAACTGAGCCATGCCCCTGCCCTCGCAGCGCTGCTAAATCGCAGACCACAGCGTTGTGATGCGCACTGTCACCATAGGATAACATGGGCGCTAAGAAAATCACACAAACGCTACAATATAGCTGCGATTGCATTTCTAATCCCTCACAGCATCGTAACGCTTGCCAAAATCAAGTGGGAAGCTGCTCATTGGGGGCTATAGGTTTAAATTTTTGTGCGTTACAACGCACTCTTGCAGTGCAGGAATAACGCTGGAGACAAACGCCAGTGTGTGAGATTCTGGAGCTCTCTGCCTGAGGACGTGGTGATGGCGAACTCACTATAAGAGGTGCCTGGACAGCTTTTTTGAGTGTTACAATATTACATGTTCTAATCACTGATTCCTTCTGAAGGATCGGTGATCCGGGGATTATTTTGATTACCAGATTTGAAGTTTAACCCTTTGCAATCCAATTTTGGATTCAGGGTTTCCTAGGGGGCTTTCTCTTTCTGTCATTATACAATGGCACCATCTGCTGGCTAGAGCCAGTACTGCGGTATGTGACATGCTGGAGAGGCCCCCGACAACAGAGCAGCCAGTAATATACAGTAAGAATACCCTGCCGGACGTCTTCCGACATCAGAGCTGTATAGCCTTCAATCAGAATGTCTTCAGATGTCAGACAGTGGATTGGAAAGGGTTAAGTAATGTTTCGCCTAAAATTAGGAAAATTGGCTTCTACCTCATTGATTTTTTTTTATGCCTTTCTCTGAATCAACATTGGGGGTAATAGGCTGAACTGGATAGACAAATATCTTTTTTTTCAGCCTTAGACACTACGTTACTATGTAAATGGTTGATTTTGGCAATTGCAATTGACCCTAATTGATGGTAGACTTCTGTCTACTGTAAATGTGATCTTACACATTTCAGGCATGGTCATCTACAAATACAGGTGTTACATTTTGGGCATGGTTAGCCGAATTCATCTGAAAATTTGTCATTTAGATGTTTTTGTTTGCAAATTTGCCAACTGATTGGCCAGTTTAGTCTTTCCTGTTTATGGTGGGATTGTTTGTATGATTGATTGAGTGCATTGCCGCTAAACATGACTTTATGTTGAGCTCTTGGATTGCACAATCAGCATTGAACGTGGCTAGCAAGGAGTTTAATGGCGGAAGATCAGGACTTATCCTGATCGCTGCCATCGGTGAGGGACTTCAGTTGTTGTTAACCTTTTCCAATCCAATTTGTATCCTGGTTTTCCTAGGGGGCTTACTCTTATTCTGCCGTTATAAAATGGTGCTTTCTGCTGGCTAAAGTCAGTACTGCATGAGGTGACACGTTGGATAGGCTCCGACAGCAGACAGGCTGGCAATATACAGTAAGAGAACCCCGACGGACGTCTTCCAACACCGGAGCTGTACAGCCTTAAATTATAATGTCTTTAGACGTCAGACAGTGGATTGGAAAGGGTTAATATACTTACTGAACATTTCTAATAATTAATATGCACAGCAAGACATCATATACTGTAGATACCGGATTAGAAAAATATGAGCTGGGGATATGGGTGGTTGCTGTTGACAACGGCTCTAGTTTTTATTTGCATTAATATTCTTTTCCCTTTGTAGCGGAATGGCTAAAACTGTCCATAGCATGCCTAGATAAAAAGGAACAATGTGATCAATTACTTAGTGACTGCTGTATGTCAAGGCAAAGCCTGGGTTATAAGTAGCCATTACTACTAGAGTATTTAATAGGAAGAAATGACAATCTTGGCAATTTCATTCTTGCTGCCTGTCTTACAAACATTTATTGGCAAACTACCAGATAAAGAAATCTCCGATTCTAGAAGCTGAGAAGTTAGCTACTGAAGGAATTCCAATTACTCCTGATATTTTCATTAGCAGAAAGGAGTCGTCTACTCAATCAATCATTTCTTAGGTCTATTACATAATGAAATTTAAATCACAGAACTGAACTGCAAGGAAATCAGACACTTGTCTATAGAAACACGGTTAAAGGAGGAATACGGAAAGGAAGACGTCTGGTAATGATTTATAGTGAAATGATTCTGTTTTGTCTGTGGGAGTAAAGGAAACAGTAAAATCATAGTAAGGATCCCCTGTCATCCCCTGTCCTTCCCCATGGCCCTGTGTCATCCATACTCTCTATGGTCTCGTACTTGGATGACATGTTGTTACGTCTGCATTTATACAGTGAGTGGAGGAAGCGGACTGATGGCCAAACGGTAAGATGAGCAGATTGCAACCTTTATTACTTTTACTGATGTGGGCCTCTGTAGACAGTGTTTCGTTCGCGGTGTAGTCTGTATGTTCCCACGGGTCAGTAATGCTTTGGAAAATCCATATATCTAAAGACGATAGCCTTCACTGACTGAGTCACTCACTCGCTCACTGATTCACTGACTGACTGACTGACTCACCACTAATTCTCTCACTTCCTAATGTCGTAGAAACATGAAATTTGGCACAAGCATAGATTATGTCATAAGTAGGAAAAGTAAAGAGGTCCCAACTCGATAATCCAATTCTAGCGCAAAAGAATTAGCGTCCAAATTTTACATACGTAATCTAATTCTCTCACTTCCCGATGTCATAGAAATTTGAAATTTGGCACGAGCATTGATTATGTCATAAATAGGAAAAGTAAAGGGGTCCCAACCCGATTGTTCAATTCTAAGCGCAAAAGAATTAGCGTCCAAATTTTACATACAGAATCTAATTCTTTCACTTCCTGATGTCATTTTATATAAAGAAAACGTCGCATGGTTGCCTCCACGTGGTGTTTCCTGGGTAACGCAGAGAACTATGCAAAATGGTGAACATATTTTTTTCCTCGGTATCTCTAAAGTAACCACGACTTCATAAGATTTTTTGTGTGAACACCAGATAAACACCAGTACCAAATTAACTGGGGCGAAGCCGGGTATATCAGCTAGTCTAGTATAAATTACATGGATGAGAATTGAAAAATCTTGTCTACGCGATGTGGAAAAATTCTGCCCAAAATTCACATGCAGCACAGATTTTCAATTTGCCACATTTATGCTACATATGATCACTGCAGATTCCATCTCATCCAATGCGAAATCTTTACCGACTGGTGTGGGTTTTCACTGTGGATTTGCTTGAGATCTGCTGCTGTGTAAAATCTGCAGCAAATCCGCTATGTGGGAACATAGCCTACATGGAGTTTGTATTAATTAGAGTACAAGGGGTAAAAGGAGTCTTTTATAAGGGTGCTTTTATACATGCAGGATTCTACCTATGGATTTTGATGCTGAATTGAAAATGGGTAAAATTTCCTGCGATTTCATATCAAAATCCGCCGAAAGGGCTTAGATAGATGGGCGTGTATTTGTCCCATTATGCAGCCATGAAAATCAAGACTGCATTACGGGACGAAATGAAACCATTGAATTCCACAGTTTTGTTTCCATTAGTAGTATTAACTACGTGCAGGAGAGATAGGGCCGGACCTCTCTCCCCGCTGTTTTTTGAAAAAAAAAAGAAAAAAAAAAGAATTAATGCGCAAATACGCTCCGTAGCGGCGAGGATAGTTGCTCATACGGTCACAGGTTTTTGCCATGAGACCAGCGGAATTCCTTGGCTGTGTATCTTGTACTGCACCCTGGTGGAATATCTGCTCTTGTTTTGGAGCACCAATTAGCTGCTTTCAGCCGTGTTTAATGATCAGCAAGTGATTGCCATTGTTTTCAATTAAAAATCTCGCGCTGCACTCTCGTGCCCATCACATGCCATACAATGTGCTTTTCTGTCCCATTGAAAAAAATGGGTGATGTGAGAAGATAGGACATGCAGCGATTTTTTGTATATAAGGTATATGACTCCATTAAAAAAATGGGGTTCATGTTAATGCAAGATTTATGCACCTTGCAATTCACAAATCTTGCGCAAATTTCTCAGCAGTCCTAACAGAGGTATTTCCCTTGAGGCCAGTCTCAGACAAGTGTACTGTCACATGTCTGTAGTCTGTAATACGGATCTTAAATACAGATATGTTACAGATAATATTGCAACTGTATGTCATCGGTCTCTGGGCTTAAACACATGAACGCGTTTTTCCCATTATAATCACGGACGTAGAACGGGTCAAAACCAAACCACTGACTTCAACTGATTTCAGTAGTTTTATTTACGCTATTGGGATTCTTGTCTATTCTTTGTACGGGCGAGAAAAGACAGGACCTGCCCTAATCTTCCCGCTGCTTTTTTCAAACTCCTGCGCTGTTTGAAAAGCCATAGAGTAATTAAAAAAGAAAAGCTCTTCATGTGCAACTTCACTCCGTATTTTTGCATATGCTCATCTGAAACCCCCCCTTTGCTCTGTACGCAAAAAAGTACAAAAATGAGTCATGATGCGTTTTTAAAGCACGACTGTGAAATACACAGATACATAGATGTAGGTTAGCTGCGTATTACGGTCCGCGAAACACAGACCAAATATGGAGTACAAATGTGCTTGCCTGCAAGCAGCCTTAGAAGCACTGCGGCTGATTAATCAATGTATTTCCTAGGGTTCTGTGATAAAATTACAGTTTACGGCCCAATTTCCATAGTTGTAAAGCTTCTGTCTTCAGAGTCCGCCGTCAGTGTTGTAAAACAACGCCAAGTCCAATCAGCCATTGTTTTAAGACAACAGCAGATGCATTGAAAGGGCATAAGCTGCAGTGGGGGAGGGACGGCCAGCATCTGTATGGGGCACCAGCATTAAGAAATCTCCCCTATTGTTAGTACAGTGCAGATCCACCATATGCATCACAAACTGCACTCACTGCCCAGAATGCATGGGCTATTTACATGTGCCTAGTTTTTAAATGTTTTTGCCAAAATGAAGAAAAAAAATATTTTCCGCTTATATATTTATTTTTTTTAAGCTGCAACCCTACGGTCTGTGTGAATGAGGCCAGGCTCACATATTACAATTCTGATCAAACTAATTGAAACTGTTATGACGTGCTTTATAAGCAACAGAAAATACATGAATAGCACACTGACAGCAGAATGCAGTCCTAAGCTCTTGCTCATAACCTGAAGGTTGCGGATTCCATCACCACATGGTTCAGGTAGCCGGCTCAAGATTGACTCAGCCTTCTGAGGTCAGTAAAAAGAGTGCCCAGCTTTCTGGGGAAGGCAATGGCAAACCACCCCGCAAAAGCAGTCTGCCAAGAAAACGTCACAACGTGATGTCACCTCTAGGAGTCGGTCACGACTCAGTGCTTGCACCAGGGGGACCATACATTTTTTTTCATAAGGCATTCAGTCCATCTCCCGTTGACCTATATGGGTCCATCTGAAAGTCTATCAGTTATAGAGCTCATGGCTCGGTTATAACTGTTGGTGTGAACAGAGCCAACAAAAAGTTATCATGATTGAACTTGACACAGACTGATGCAAAGCGAAGCACTTGGAGATCAACTTCCGTCCTGTAGAACTCAGTAGGATCTGTTGACTGATCTGCAGAAGAACTCTTGCGAATATTCATTAACATGATGCCATATACACGCACCAACCACATTTCCTATGCATTTCGGCAGAGCAGATGGGATGCGGTTAAAACCTAATCTGGTTTTGCAGCAGTTGGGGTTTTACCACAACTGCATCGAAAATCACAGCATACGGCCGGGCTCAAACCAACAGGTCGGATTCCGCATGTGGGAGGCTGCAGCGGATTGTGAGGCTGGCCCGTGACCCTGCGTACGCACTAACCTGTATTGCGGATGACCGTGGTCATGTGGGGTACAGGTATTTGTTTCTTTATTTGTATTTCCCACACCATCGCTTAGCATTACCTTGCGTACGGGCTGCGGGTCGGACGCCTCCATTGACTTCACGGAATATGCAATTCATATCTTTGAGTGTGAAGGAAAAAAATAGAAAATGTATGTCTGTCAATGCCTGCGTTTTACTGGGGAAAGCGCGAGCGGACACTGCAATGCAAATCCAGTCGTGTGAGACCAGCCTTAGGGCTTATTTAGACGACCGTATATCGGCTCAGTTTTCACACTGAGCCGATATACGGTGTCTTTGTCTGCAGGAGGGGGGGTATGGAAGAGCCAGGAGCAGGAACTGAGCTCCCGCCCCTTGCCCCTATTTGCAATGGGAGGGGTGGGACAGGGGCGGAGCTAAGCGGCTGGACGTAGCTCCGCCCCATCAGAGAGGGGGCTGAAGCTGAGTTCCTGCTCCTGGCTCTTCCATCCTCCTCCCCCCCAGCAGACAAGGACACCGTATATCAGCTCGACGTGAAAACCGAGCCGATATACGGTCGTCTAAATAAGCACTAAGGGGTTCTTCACATGGGCGCGATTATCACGGCCGCACAACGAAATGAAACGGAACCATTGATTTCAATGGTTTTGTTTCCTGTAGGGGTATTCTTGCCTGGTAATCGGACCTGCCCTATCCTTTTCGCATGTAGTTAATACTACATATGGGAAAGATAGCGCAGGAACTATCTTCTTGCTGTTTTTTTCCAACTCGCATGCACTAGTGCGAAGTTTGAAAAGTCAGAGGAAAAAAACCCTGTTCATGCGCAACTACTCTCCGTTGTGGAGAGCGTAGTTGCACATACGGACATGTGTTTTTGCCCTAATGTAGTAAAATCGGGTGTAGTTTTTCAGGTGTTGATGCAGTTTTTATCTTTACCTCTGCTGATTGCCGGGCTGCACGTGGACTCGGAATTGATTGTAGTTGCAAGTCTATGTGCAATCTGGCAATTACCAGTTATGTCGGCTTCACACGAGTGATAAAATCGTACGAGATTTTTGCGTTGCGTGATGCACAAATCTCACACAAACACCAACCCCATTTTTTCCAAGTTCTATCTTTCCTCGTCAGAAGCCAGCCTGAGGCTAGCCTAATCCAGAGAATAGATCCCATTGATTTCAATGGGGTCGTACACATTTCCATATTTTAAGCACGCATTTCGGTTACGCAAAAAAAATGAAGCCTGCTCTATTTTTCTGCGCAGCAAAGTCCCCCATAGAAGTCAATAGGGAAGTGCGCAAATGCGCGTGCAATATGCAGAGATGCGGGGAAAAGAAAACATCTGGAACTCGGTAAGACTAATTAACCATTTTAATCGTGGCGTCTTTGTTTTCCATGTACGAGTGAACATTTCTTGCTTGCGAAAAATCAGTTAAAATACGCAATATGTGAGCAAAAAAAGCATCTTTTATTTAGCAAAAATGCTGTTTTTCTGCAACACGTGGACAAGATTTTTAAAATCTCATTCACTCTCCTGCTACTTTGCTGCTACCAAAAATTCCTTGTGCGGATGGTCCTAAGGCCTCATGTCCACTTGAAAAATACAATCCGCGCAGAATCTGCCGCGGATTTCCACGGCGGATTCCACGTGGATTTGCTTTAAATGGTATTTTTTTTGCATGCAGATATCCGCACACATTGCTATCAATGTGATAGCAATGTTGCCGATCCGCGCGGAATCCGCAACAGAATGGAGCATGCCGCGTTTTTTCTCCCGCGTGTGAAAAACGCAATTCTTTTAAAATGCCATGCGCGCCTGCAAAAATCAATTTAATAGACCGCGGATGGCCAATGATTCCCTATGGGCAAAATCCGCTGCGGATTCCGCAATTCCATTTAGCTAGTGGACATGGGGCCTAAGGGACCTTTAGTGCAGAATATTTCTGCAAGACGCAGCTTAGGCCTCCTTCCCACGAGCGTGACGGGGTCCGCCGCGTAATATTACGCAGTGAAGCCCGTCACGGCGCCCCCCAGAGCCCCTATACTTACCTGTGGGAGATAGCGTGAAATCGCTTCCCTGCCCACCGCCGCCGCGTCACCGCCTGTCACCGCCCACCACCGCCGCGTCACCTGCCGTGTCACGTGCACGGCCGGCCGTGTCACGTGACGCGGCCGGCAGCGTCATATGGCGTCATATGACGCGCGGCGGTGGGCGGGAAAGCGTTTTTTCACGCTATCTCCCGCTGGTTACAGCGGGAGATAGCGTGAACGGACGGCTTCCATTGACTGCAATGGAAGCCGTCAGTGCGTACAGCCCGTCCTCACCCGCAGAAAATAGAGCATGCTGCGGGTGAGGACGGGAGAAATCGCGGTGCGTAATTCCGCGGTGGAATTACGCATCGTGAGCATTGTGCTATTAGGTTCAATAGAACCTAATAGCTGCGGGCAACGCAGCGGATTTTCGCCGCGAATTACGCGGCGGAAATCCGTTCGTGGGAAGGAGGCCTAAATCTGTTGCTGTGGATTTCTACACCGGAACCCGCATGTATACACGTGGACTTCGGTGCAGAATTTTCTGCGTCTTTAGGTTGGTCTTGCAGGAATATTTCCCGCATGTGAACGTATCCTGAGGCAGCCTTCCCACATGGCGGAACTGCTGTGGAATTTTCCACTTTCTGGAATCACAGCAGAAATTCCACAGCGTTTAAAAGTACGAGCCATGTGGAGGGGATTTAAAAATTCTGCTTCCTGTGGTGCGCATATTTTTTGGATTCTGATATTGCAGCAGTCTATTTATGCTGTGGAACCCTAAATACAAGGGTTGAAATACGCAGCTGTGAAAATGTGGCCAATGCACATCATTTAGGTTTGGATTTAGACAGCTGCGGAATTACTGCAGATATTCCACCTTGTGAGAAGGTGGTCTAAGGCCTCATGTCCACTACGAAAATGGATTTAGCAAATCCGCGCGGGTGTCCCGCATGAGTGATCCGCGCCCATATACCTGCGGATGTCATTTTTCCCTACCGTGCGGATTGCACGTGCGGGAAATCACCCGCAGCATGCTCCATTTTCTGTGCGTTTCCCCACATTGAAGCCTATGGAAGCCATCCGTATCCGTGGGACACCTGCAGCTGAATTTCTGCTCTGCCACGGGAGAGCAGGAGTTAAAAAAAGTGCACAGCACATGCGCGCGGCGCGCTGTCGGCGTGCCGAGCCAATCCACCGGGCCGAAGAAAGAAGATCCGGCCGCGACGGAGGGCAGATCTGCAGCATCCGGACAGGTAAATTAATCTTATTTTCAGGCCTCATGTCTGCGGGAGAGGAGGGACCCGCTGCGGGATTAGGCATGGAGAATCCACATGGCCCTGAATTTCCTAGTGGACATGAGGCCTAAGGGTGCTGTGACAAATGCATTTCTCCCTTGTAAAACACTGGCTGGGCTACGCTGATTGCAGCTGGCACCTGGACTTGCCAATTCCATTACTATGATGAGTCCAGGTGCCAGTGTCAATCAGTGTTTCTCCACCTGCCTTTTACATGGGAGAGGTGCTGCTGTGTTATAGTACCATAAGGGTGCCTTCACACTTGCCATTGCGATATTGCTGCTTTTTTCCTTTTTTCGCGAATGTCAATAGGACTTTCTAATGTTAAAAATGCATCGCACAAAAAACACAAGTTTGCGAATTTTTGTGTGATGCTTTTTTAACATTAGAAAGTCCCATTGACATGTGCGTTAAAAAAAACAAGCAATATCGCGATCGTAAGTGTGAAGGCACCCTAAGGCTGTTTTCACACGGCCGAGAAAGTTGCGTGAGATTTTTGCATTGCAAACCGCAGAAATTTCGCACGAATCTGATACCCCATTCTTCTAAATGGGGTCATAAACACATACAATTTTTTTTTTGCCACAACACACCGCGGCATGTCCCATCTTTGGGTCTACCCTCGCATTGCCCATTGTTTTCAGTGGGGCCGGCGGCAGTGTTGAACCACGTGCTAGGTGCACGCAAGTGGATTGCTACTTTCCCGCAGTAATGCGAGGTGGTTTTAATATAAAAACGCTGGGAAATCGCATGTTGGCAAGTGCGATATTGGGCTGGATTAGCCTAAGGCACCTCTAATATAGGATGGAATATTCCGCAACAGCGTTGTGGAAAAGGCCCTCGTGCGGAATATTCAGCGCATAAACCCACTTTACTAAAGTGCAGATTTTCATACAGAATTGAAAATAGCAGACTTATGCCAGCAATTCTGCACCACAATCCACAGTCAGAAGCGCCGATATTGGTGTAGAATTCCGGGTACGGCATATCCACATCCCGCTGTTGTAGAATATTAGAGATGAGCGAGCGTACTCGGATAAGCACTACTCGCTCGAGTAATTTGCTTTATCCGAGTATCTCCCTGCTCGTCCCTGAAGATTCGGGTGCCGGCACGGAGCGGGGAGCTGCAGGGGAGAGCGGGGAGGAACGGAGGTAAGATCTTTCTCTCCCTCTCTCCCGCCCGCTCTCCCCTGCTCCGCGCTGCGACTCACCTGTCAGCCGCAGCGGCACCCGAATCTTTAGCCCCGAGCACAGCGATACTCGGATAAAGCCAATTACTCGAGCGAGTAGTGCTTTTCCGAGTACGCTCGCTCATCTCTAAGAATATTTCATCTTGTTTGAAAGGTCCCTAAGTGGTTAAAGTGAAGCTTCATCTTTGCGTGGTTTTTAATTACATATTAGTAAATTGCATAAATAACAATTCCCTAATAGATTGTCATTCAGGTATGTTTAACATGCCGACAATTCCTTCAGGGCAAGCGCGTCAATTTGAAATTTCCTTTATCCCTATGATTGGAAAACCACACAATCGTGTAGCCAATTCACAGTCTATCTGCAAAGCCCGCCCACGGCACGTGGATGTGGTTACTTGTGACCGCCGTTACGCGGGGCAACACCTTCAAAATGAAATTGAGTATTATTTAATAATAGCAATATGTTATAATAATTCGGATTCTGCACTTTCCTAATATTTCCTTAAAAAGAAGCTCCATATTAAAATATTACGATACTCCAAACAATGTATTGAATGGCGCTAGGCGGTACGCAGCAGCCGTATGTCAGTTGCTATACTAACGGATGCATAAAAGTATTAGTATGGGATTTGGACTGTTGATCATCTTTTTGTTATGTTCATGTCATTAATTGGTGAATCCCTAATGTGACCAGAGATAATGCATCTGACAATTAACCTATATAGTATTTCCGAAATATGGATTAATCGCTGGACTGCACCAAGTACAGCTACTATATGACTATTTCAGTTGGGGCACATTTATCAGAGGTGTCTAAAAGAAAGCGACCAATCAGAGTGCAGCTCTCATTTTACCAGAGCAGTTTAAGAAATGAAAGCTGCACTATTAGCATATTCCTTATTAAGGCCCATTTACACGCAAAGATAATCTATCAAATGATTGAAAGTTTTAGAGATCTTTTTGCATAAAGTGTTAATGGACAGTAATATCCATTAACACTTTCTCCTCTTCATTTGCATGTAAAAGGGCCTCCAGATGCTGTTTGCAGAGCCCAGCCTGTGATTAGTCACACACCCAGCTGCATTGTTCTCCTTGGGGCTGTGGAGAATGCAGCATGAGGTCTGTTGAGAGATACTTTATCTCTCTGCGACTGAAGTATGGATTTCAAGTTCACCTTAAAATCATCGTTTAGACAAAAAGTGCAGGATGCCCGCGTTTACATGTAATAATTATCGCTCATTTTTGGTCGTTTGAACGAATTTTGAGTGATATTCGTTGCGTGTAAATGGGCTTTTACACTCCAAGAATGCTCAGAGCGTGGAAAACATAGAAACCAGGACTGTAGAACTGTCAGCTCTATCCCTACCACTCCTGGCTGGCTGTACTTCGCCTCTCCCCAGTCCTGTTTTTCTATGTTTTCCATGCTTCAAGCATGCTCAGAATGTAATGATGAATATGCCCATATAATAATTGGTTGGCATGGGCAACAAAGATTTTCTTTTGGACAGTTTTGATAAATGAGGCCAAATACTAGATCCAAACTACACCCATCATTGTTTATCTAAGGTACAGGACAATTTAGATAAGAACTCCGGGTTGATGGAGAATCATAAACTAGGGAGAGATTTATAAAACTGTCTAAAATGAAAAATATCTTTGTTGCCTTTAGCAACCAATAACAGCTTGGCTTTTATTCAAGGGCTCTTAAAAAATGAAAGCTGCGCTGTGATTGGTTGATATGTAGAACATCGTTTTTCTTTTGGACAGTTTTTATGTGCTGCGGCCAAACGAGCCAATTTTTTTTACTTAGCTACCAACTTTTTCAAGTTAAACTAATTAAAATGAGTAAATACAAACAGCTACAAAACATAATAATATCAAAGTCATATCTTTGTATTGAGCAGATATTATATGTGAACGGTCATGTTGGCTTCTTCCAACCACTGCATGTACGTGAGTATACTAGTTGGAAACCTTTAACTTCCTTATCTTTATTAAATCTGTGATATATGGTAAAAATAATATTACGGTTCATTAAAAAAATATATAAAAAAACAGTCAGTGTTACCAATTAGTGTGAAAGGAACCAGGCATTGAGAGTAAAAACTACAGCTTAGCATTACAGAAGTATTACCGCGTTTGCCCGAAAATAAGACAGGGTCTTATATTAATTTTTGCTCTAAAATATTTCTTTTTTACATGTATATCTGCCTGGACACCATTTAAAAACCATGCTAGGTCTTATTTTCAGGGCAGGTCTTATTTTCAGGGGAAAAGGGTAGCATATAAGCTACAATGTTAAAAGGGTCGCCTTGTCTATATCCTGATCACTGATATGCTTTATACTAATGAGATCTGTGAGTAGCATTTTATTTTTTATTCCCGTTCGTTAGAGCAGTAAAATCCATAAATCAGTCACTAGCCTATAAATTAGGAAAAGTGTGCCTAGGTTTGTATAATAGGCTAGATTTTAGCCTATTTGTAAACTGCGGGTTTGTGAACTACTTTTAGGCTGCTTTTGCGCACATTGGGGAAGATTTATGAAACTGTCTAAAAGAAAAACTTAGTTGCCCAAAGCAACCAATCAGAGCTCAGCTTTCATTTAACCAGAGCAGAATACAAAATGAAAGCTGCACTGTGATTGGTTGCTAGGGGCAGCTAAGACAACTTTTCTTTTAGGCAGTTTTTAACTCTTCCCCTTTGTGCCTCATTTACACATTTTTTTTCTTTTAGACACTTTTAACAGACGAGGCTCAAATGGGGGAGATTTATTAAACTACCTAAAAGAAAAAGTGTCTTTGTTGCTCAAAGCAACCAATCACAACGCAGAAACTGAAAACTGAGTTCTGATTGGTTGCTATGATAACAAAGACAGTTTTTCTTTTAGACACTTTTGGTAAATAAGGCCCAATTGTTTTTAGAAAAATGCCATGTTTTCGCTGTAGCCTATTGTCTGGCGATTTTGTGTGTGTGGCCAGGGGTTACATATATTAGTCTGTCGTGAAATATACAAGACGCGCTACATACAGAGTATATTGGTCTGTGCCATTTTTAGGGCATTTTTTTCAAAGCGCAGCAAACTCATGTTATATTGTATTTTTCCTGCCGTTTTTCACAAATTAGGACTTGAAAAACAGCAGAAAAAACATGTTACAAATGTCACAGGTTAAAAATGCTATGAAAAATGCAAAATAAATAAGAAAAATACTTGTTAAACACTTGTGCGGCGCAGAGTGATAACGTGGCCTTCACATTGGCGTTTTTCTCGCACTTTTTTTTTTCACGTGTGTTTTTTTTACCCGACGGTCGATAGGACTTCCTAATGTTAAAAATTTTGGTGCGATGCAATGCGTTTTTAACATTAGAAAGTCCTATTGACTTTTGCGTAAAAAAACACAGCAAAATTACGTGAAAAAACGTGCAAGAAAAACACAATTGTGCAGCAGAAATGCAGTCCTAAGCTCTCGCTCACGACCTTAATGTTGTGAGGTGAATCCTGCATGGTTAAGGTACCCGGCTCAGGGTTGACTCAGCCTTCCATCCTTCAGAGGTCGGTAAAATAAGTACCGAGCCTGCTGGGGGTTAATAAATTAATTACCTGAAAGCGCTGCTGAATAAGTTGGCGCTATACAAATAACAAGATTTATTAGCGTTTATCATTATTATTAGCTGTTTAGGAATTTATGATCTCCGCAACAGAAATACTGGGAAAAAGTAATGCTTTGAAGGGGGTGATAAGTCAGGTGACTGATATACTAATATACTCATATATTCAATATTATATTAATCCACAAAATAGAACGAACAGGCAGCACATCGAACGCTGCCTGTTCATTCTAATTTGTGGATATTCTTATAATGGCAGAGCACCGTTGATTATCATACGGAAAACGTGGGCAAAGATTTACTTATCCATTTGTTGTGTGCGTCTCATAGAATTGGAAGGGACCTCCAGGGTCATCGGGTCCGACCCCCCACTCAATGCAGGATTTACTCCTTCTGTATCAAGCCTAAAATTATATTACCAATTATTTTCTTGGGATCGGCTACCCTACAAATCTTGTGCCGAATATGTGGAAAATTGTCTTCTGAATATGTATTATATATATGTATACAATATATGCAATATGCAAATGCAGCCAACTTTCAGTTGACTTCCCAATGGCTTTCCTTGAATTAAATGTCAATTTAAAATTTGCTGCAACCGTGCATTTGGGGTATTGTCAAGGTAACAATTGCTACATGTGTATACGGCCTCTTTCACACGTGTGCAAAAATCACGCGTGTAAAAAACACGCGGCTATTAGAACCAATGGTTTTCTATGGGAACGTTCAGATGAAGGAATCCGAACGCTCCTATAGGAAACCATTGGTTCCAATAGCCGTGTGACTTTTGCGCGCATAGCTCCCCGTGTGAATGAGCCCTTAATGTGATCTTCCGTACATATCTGCCTGCTTTAAGATGCCTCAGGTAAGTGGCACAAGATGACCTGCTTTAAAAAAAAAAGAGTTGGCGTTACTTTGTCGGACGCCGTGACACAAGATTTGTTTGTCAGAGCCGGTCATCCCGCGCCACTTAATACGGGATATCTTCAAACAGACCTAGAAATCTATGGAAGGACGCATCTTTATGTATATATATCTATAGATTAATTACCTATACATTTAATTAGTTATTCTAACGAACATACGCATATATATAATATATATCGCAATGTATATGATATATGATATATATCGCTATGTATTGATATATGTATATGATGTACGTTAGAATAAATAATTTACTATATAGTTATGTAGAACTACTAATTGTTATCTATATCAGCCTACTTCTCTCATATGTTGTAAATATATATATTCCTATACTAGTATGTGCAGTAAGTTGAATTTGTAATATTTCCGTTGAGACTGCGCCCCTCTTACGCCCCCCCAAGTGTATCTTTCAGTCTTTCGAAATGACCAATTTACAACTCGTTATCCATTTTATCTTCCTTTTTTCTTCTTTAGGTCACGGCTCATTCTATAATTTACACAAACGTCCGGCGCCGCCGTCAACGAATCGGCTGGCATGATAAATAATATCTAATGGTCTAAAGTAATATGTAATGGTCTAAAATATTATTAAATAGGCTAAAATAATATGTAATGCTCTAAAATATTATTAAATAGTCTAAAATAATATGTAATGCTCTAAAATATTATTAAATAGTCTAAAATAATATCGAATGGTCTAAAATATTATCTAATAGTCTAAAAGTCAATGCAAACAGGAAGCAAGTCTCAGGTTGTATCCCAGCTAATAGAGCAGCCTGCTAATAAATGTGTAATATGTCATGTGTAATATCAACTCTTCACTGAAAGGAATTGCATTTTCTTTTTGGTCAAGTTTTGCCTTGCAAGCTTTTTTTATTATTTTTCTCCCTTGCTTCATGAGGACAGGGGGTTTACAGCAAGAATTTTCCACAGGATGTTATTGCATGACACAACATGTAAGCACATGAAGGCAAAGTAGTGCCAGCAATCTACACTTCTTGTATGCCATGTTCAATTCATTGAAACTCGATGATACTGCAAAAAAAAACACACAATGGCTGTAGGAAGCAGTAAAAAACCAGCTCCTGCAGCCAGTAAGAAATGAATCCCTGTGTGGCTGTTCTAGACATGAGATGGAGGATCTCACACAGAACACACATTGGTTCTATGCAACAATGATTCTAGGGGAGAGGGGCCTCATCACAGAGACAAGGTGGAGCGCGGATCCCTCCGCCGTCTCTGCTTGGGAGTCCATTTTAGGTCTACCGAAACCAGGACAATCCCCGGATGTAACTGTCATGGCCGCCAACGGTGACTCGGGCAGCATATGAAGGGGGGAAAACAAGGTAATTTCAATTTTAGCGTGGGCACGGGCACCGGATCGGGCATTGGAGACGGCATATCTCGCGGGAGAGGGCGGGTTTTACCTCAGCGGGTGAGGTGGAAAGTTCGGTTGACTTTGTAACAGTGGACGTGGGCGGAGGGGGAATGTCGGGCGGGGGGAACGGATAAATAGTGCATGGCAAAGTTAGCGAAAGTTGGGAAACTTGGCGGCGGGCGGGAAGCGGGAGGGCAGGGGGGACCCCGAGCGCTGCCCGCATGATGACGCCCCATGAAATGGCCGCACTCTTTTCTGTGTGCTCAGTCACATGAGGGGGTTGCGGTGTCCCTCCGCCGTGCTGGCGGCTGCTCCCCACTGTTCTCCTCTTACACTTCCCTTCTCTAATCCTTCTCCTTGTGCTGCTGACAATGGCTTGCATTGCACCAATGACTGCTTGCTGTTGCCTCTCACCCCACTTCTTCTATGCATTGCCCTCCTGTCTCTGTGTGTGGGGGGCATGTCATATACATGATGGCACAATCTGGGTGCAGCCATTGTTTTTTTAGTATTTTTGCAATTTTTGGATGAACCATAAAGATGTGATTTTTTTATTTTTGTCCTTTTTTTATTATACCTCATGTGCAAAATGCATTCCAGTGTTACAAGGTTTCATCAATGTAGTGCACATTCCAGCTTTCATTCATGCTATATGTAATTAAACTGCTTGCTTGGTGCTTATTAAGGCCGTGTTTAGTTAATTGGGGTGTCTTCGCTTGAACCCCCCCCCAATATCTAGAGCCTTATAATGCAGGACCCGTATTGACAATAATGGCCGCCGTTGGCTGTCATTGTTTTGAGATTGCACGTTGCGGTGCTTTTCGGGTTATTGGAGCATGTATGGTTTATTGGGGGGGCTTCGCTTGAACACCCCCCCCCTCTATCCCACCCCAATAGCCATATTGGGTGCAGGTCCTTTATTGTGAATATTAGACACCATTGCTGTGTCATTGTGTTTTTGTTGTGTTTAGAGGCGTAAAGTTGGGTTTTGAACCCTTATGTAGAATATTGGGGTGTCTGGGAAGTCCGGTGGGGTGGTCTTATAGTGGCCACCAGTGACTAGCAGATTGGACTGGGTTAGGGTATACAAGCAGCATTTTCATTTTTTAAGTACCTGTTGGGGTATCGCCTGCAAAAAACAGGAAGGGTTTAGCCAAATTTTTGCAAAAAATTTTACAATTTTTCATTTTCTTGACATGGTTTTTGGTAATTTTATAGAGGCTTCGATGACCCCCCCCCCCCTGTTTCAGGACGAAGGGGTTCACCTCGCATCCTTAGTTCCCTTCATGCAAACTATGAAGGGTTCAGTCAAATTTTTTGGAAAAAAATGAATAAAATTTAGCATTTTCTAGCCATGTTCATTTTTTGGTAGTTTATGGAGGGTTTGATGACCCTGTTTCAGAATGGGGGTCCTCCGCGCATCCTTAGTCACCTTCATGCAAAACGTGAAGGGTTTAGCCAAATTCTTGGGAAAAAAATTGAGCAAAATGTAGCATTTTCTAGACATGGTAATTTATAAAGGGTTTGACGACCCGTTTTTGGAATGGGGGTTCACCTCGCATCCTTGGTCGCCTTCATGCAAAATAGGGGTGCATATCGTTGTAGGAAAAGCAAGACATCCATGGCATTTGTTTCAGGCTTGTTTCATATCTTCGTCGGAGCCTTCGGGACAGAATAACACAGCGTGTTGCGCCAATTTTGTCCGGAGAGATCCCAAGTTGTGTGATAGAAGCCATTATAGTCCATGGGATCCATCGGGACGCTGCTTTATTTTTCCGTTCCTTTACTGACATTCCCTTTTCTTGTTCCTATGAAGGAATAGGAAACCGGAATGCCCGAAGGCAAGTGTGAATGAAGCCTAAGATGATTAGAGAAGTTGTAGTTTTGAGGGTGTCGGAAGGGGCCCTTGAGTTGAGCTACAGTTGAGGGGGAAGTAGAGGTTGGTTCCAAAGTTGGGGGGAAGGTTGGTTCCAAAGTTAAAGGGGGTGGTATTAGTTCTAAAATGGGGGTGGGGAGAGGTTGGTCCGAAGTTGGGGGGGGGGGGGGGGGAAACTGGTTCCAAAGTTAAAGGGGGTGATATTAGTTCTAAAGTGGGGGTGGGGAGAGGTTGGTTCCAAAGTTGAAGGGGGTGATATTAGTTCTAAAGTGGGGGTGGGGAGAGGTTGGTTCCAAAGTTGAAGGGGGTGATATTAGTTCTAAAGTGGGGGTGGGGAGAGGTTGGTTCCAAAGTTAGGTCCCCTCATTTATTAGCTAGAAGTGCGGCTGAAGCTAATAGGTTTATAAAAGTTTGAACACAAGTTAAATGTCTCTAAGCAAAGGCATCAACATTTAGCTTCTTTATGCATCAGTCAGCGTCCAAAGTGCACTTCACCAGGGCTCGCTCGGCAATAGTAGTGTTGTACATTAACGACCATGCTTTTCCCTTTTACGCCTGCGTCGCCAACATTTCTTACTTTGCAGCTTTTGCAGATTAACCTGTTAATGTTGTACTGGCAGTAGTTGGCTTGAATCCTCCTTTACAAAGTAATACTGAAATACTTGGTCTACCTACCGGCTTGATATATAAGCCGGTAATCGGTTTATAACCTCCCTATAGCTCGTCATCGTAGAAACGGCATGATCGCCTTCGGCAATTCACCTAAAACAAATACTACAGTAACGGAGCGGGTTCAAAAGCTCGTAAAATTATTTTTGATGCTCTGTTTATAGATCTATGTATTCGTCTAACTGTTGAATGTTGTCAAGAGACCAAAATAAAACCTGTGCCGTGTTCCCCGAGTCATCGGCTTCTGCCGTAGCTATATTAGACCCCAACTGAATAAGCCGTTAGTTATTTTTGGTAAACTATGAGGTCGGATGTCAATGGGAGTTGTTGATAGTCAAGTCAACCAAATGACTGATTATCTGATCGCTGCATCGTTGATCTTTCCGTTCCTGCGAAGCGTAAAAGAAAGTTATTTGAATATTTTTGAAATCTGCAGTATTACTTAATTTTATGATTTCTACACGTACGTCGAAAATGACAAGGTGGCTGTTCATCGTCCCCATTCAACAAACGTTTTCTTTAGGAGAAGCATCAACCCACTAAGACGGCTGGCGGCCCCTACATTAAGGGAGGATGAGGAATTCTAAACATATCACATGATGGCCTATGAAAGCTAACCAGTTTAGTAGCACAAAGAGTTAGTGTATCGAGAGGCCGAGCTGTTTATATAGTATAAGATAGGTATTTATGAACGTAACATTTAAGTAGAATTAAGTGTAACACGAGCCGGAGCCGGGGCGTGCCTGTTTGGTTAGACTTGGTATATAGAAAAAAAGAATCTTGTGCAATTGCATGAAATATTGTTGTCAATAAAGTTTTAAAAAAATGTATAGATCGATTTCCAGTTTCTTTTTGTCCTTTTCTTTAAATGGCTAATATTAATATCACACGATGCTGGAAGTGCGTAGCAAAAACAACAACTCCTAAAATGAACTTTAGCCTTGATTCCTTAGCCGTCCGCCTAGAAGAAAAATGATTTGCTCTGTCGTGACGTCATCACCCAGTAACGCCGGCATTTTCATTGTATGCTTGCTATGATCAAATGTATTATTACATGACTCTTGTGCTAAAATATATACGATACATGACTTCCATTTTATTAGTACATTTCTAAAGCTTAAAATAGATTTTTTTTAATACATTAATTTTGTTTAACTCGTTTTGGCCTTAGAGATCCAACGTGGATCGGCCATGGCAGCTAGCGTTACCATTTCCGCCATTTATCTTGCACATCACTACCGGGTGTTGCTGTTTTTTGTCGGAGCATAAACATTGTCCACTGCTCAAAATTAGCATCTGCTTGTTGATGATCCAAGTGACTTCTCGGATGTTTCAGTTTGTAGAATGCATTCGGGTTTTTTTTTTTTCATTCTGTGACGAAAGCTTTTGGATATTTTTTTAATTATTTTTTTTGTTCGGTTAGGACTTTGACCTAATGAAATTCGAAGTTCTTTTCTCCTCTCTTCTGTTCCTTTTGGTTGACTGCTTTTATGTATGTTTTTTATTTAACTCAATTAAATCTGAAAAGTTTGTTGGTCAGCCACTGCTGCAATAATAATTAGATGTCAAAGTGGTTATTTTGGAATTTTTTGGCATTTAACGGCCTAGGCCTTAAATTATCGATGCGAGCTTTTGAAGTCCCTAGTAAATTTAATAACAAATGCAAAGGGCAAGGGTGGGAACGTCCTCCTCTTTAATATGTTTAAAGTGTTAATGTGTTTCTCCCTAACAGGTTTCTGAAATGTAAAATATTCATCTTATGATTCATTTATATTTTACTGAAGGCATGTCAATTTTTTTGCGAGCTAGGTATTCCGTGTCGGACGGAATTGTAAAAATTTAAATTGTATTTAATTTTTAAATGCGATTCAAAGAATAATAATCAAAAATGAAAAGATGGCTAGTGTTTTTTATTTTTTCCATTTTATCTTTTTTTGCAGTTTTTTTTCTTTTTTTTTTTTTTTTAATTCACACGCATAGATTTTTATTATTTCGTAATGGTATATTTTGCTCTCCCGTTAATTTTTCGTTTCACCGTATTTTCTTTGGACGTCTTTTCTATATAATACTAATTTTAAGATATCGGCATTACAGTAATGTAATTGTACAATGTAGAAAACGCTTCTAAGCTGCTGCTATGCACTTGCCGGGCTGGGGGAAAATTTATGTAAATTTTATGTCATAATATCAGTAATCATTGAAATTTCTGCTTAAGGGTTGATGGATAAAAGCTTCGTTCTTTAGACGATATTGTAAAAATGTTCTAGAAATAGATGAACAATAAGATACAGCTTGGTATGGGTAAAATATATCCATAAGCATTGTACAGCTTGTTTGATTAGTCAACGTCGTCACATAATTAATTCATATTTTGAAAGTGTTTTTTTTATTTTTTTTTCCCAGTTTTTAAATTCTCCGACTTGATAAGAAGTAGAACCGGGGATTCGTGAGGAGAATAATGTTTTCTTAGGTAAGTTATGTTTTATCGTAGAATTTTAATAAAATGACTTGTTTTTTAATTAATGGCTGTTCAGATGTTACTTTTTTTAAATGTTCTCTGTTAATTAATTATCTTTAACATTTTATCTTCTAAGTGTTGAGTAGGATAACGTGTTTTTACTATATAGTTATCCCATTAATCTATATTTGGATGTTATTTGGTAGGATGGTTCTGTATATTATTTTAATAATTTCTTTTTTTTTTTTTTCTTTCACAAAGGTGAACTGAAGATAAGGATTGATATCGCATCCAATCTTCTAAAAGGATCGAATTGCCTTTTTATAATGAGATCACCAAATAAAGACTTTTTTACAGACATTGAAGGACCTGCATCTTCAAAAGATGCTTTATGGGATTTCAGCGGAGATGCTTTTGCTTCCGGTGAATCGAACACTCGGTCCTCATCGTTTTCTGTAAATGAAAGGCTCCCGCGTGGAATAGAGCAAAACGCTAACGCATCCATGAATCCTACGCAGGAAGATGTTGCCGTAAGCGACATGGCCGAAACGGTGTCCAAATCACCATGCAAGAAACAGACAGCCAGGAAATCGTTGGCCAAAGGAAATCTAAATGACCTTGGCAATCTCGAAGAAGAAAATACAGACATTAAAACAGAACCCAACCTAGACGACGATTCTGCCAATATATCCGCAAAGGTTCTCCACTTCTTTTGCCAGAAATGCAAAAACGGGATCCGATACAGTCCCAACGATCTTCAAAAACACTTTTTTATATGTCACAATGGAGAGCTGCCACTCTATCCTTGCGAAATGTGTAACTACACCGCAAATGATTTTCAGGCGTTTAAACAACATAGAAAAACTCACCGGAGCGCACTAGTAAAATGTGAAATATGTAACAATGACTATTTATATACCTTGTTGGGCTTAACAAAACATTTCACAGTTATGCACTGTGTTAATGGCCACTTCAGCTGTTCAAAATGCAGATTTTCTACCAGAGATGTCGGAACGTTTGTTCAACACATACACAGGCACAATGGAATAGAGTATGCATGTCAAAAGTGCAATCACATCAGCTACTCAAAAATTGAGTTTCAGAGGCACCTTCAGGGACATAGTACCATGTTACCATTTAGCTGTCAGTACTGTAGTTACAGCGCCATGCGGAAAGATTTTATAGTAAAACATATTTTAGCAAGGCACAGAGAACACATTCATACGAGAGATGATCTTGTGCAGGACAATTCGAAGGCACAGATGGTACAGACAAATGCTGGACTGAAGCTCGTCTTAAAAAGATATCAATCTGAAAGCCAGGATAATTCACTTTGGAGGCATGACGGCAACAACCTGGAAAAGGTCGGAGATGGGAACGACAATGCTAGAGCGTTTCAGCATAAATTCTTAGAGAAAACCCAACCTCCAAAAGACTTTCCAAGATATAACACTGAATCGGAGCCGACTGTAAATGATGGAATTCCTTCTGTAACCACCATAAAGTGTAACAAAGATGATGCGAGTACTCAAGGGAGCATGGGTCTCTTGCAAAATGCCGTCCATGGCCCTACTGTACTAATGGTGAAGAACAATAAAATTACAGTTCCAGCAAATTACACTGCAACCTTTGTGGGCTACAAGATGGTCAACGGGAAGCAAAATCTTGTAATTAAATTACTGCCAACAAATAAGCAAACGTCAAATTCTACACAGCCATCACCTCAGTCATCAAACAGCTTGCCACGTTTCACTCAGGGCTCAATGCACGGGTCATACGGAGCACCTCCCAACACTAAAGATAATCGGTCAATGACCTCCTATAAACCACCTTCCATTCCGGCTTCTACACCTGTGGCTCCAGCAGATAAACAACCTGGGTCATTGCGAAACCTAACAACGGCACTTGGTTCACTGATGGCAAGAAAAAATGAATCTGCGTCCAAGTTGGCTGCTTCGGCTAATAGGCAACATTTTCATGAACCAACACAGAAAAATGTGAATATTGTTAATAAAACAAATTCGCCCTCGGCGTCTGACTTTGTGCCGAAAATTAAAGAAGAGCCTGCAGAATACAACATTAACGAGCAGCAGTTTTTTGACACTGACCACACATATGAATCATCTGGTGATAGAATGCGTCCGTCTACTGCATCATCTCGGCTAAGTATAGACCCAACTACTGGTTTCTTGGTCAGACCCCAACAAAATAATGAAATGAGTGGCCCAAAATCGTTAAAGACTTTTTATGGCAGCAAGAATTTCAGCACATTGATGCGTTCTTCAACAGCAAGTGGTCTCGGGAATTTCTCTGGTACAAGTCCTAACTATATTTCTAAAAATGACTTTCCAGTAAGAAATGCTCAAATGAACGAAAGAATGCCAAGATCAGCTGAAAATAATAAGCCTGAAAATATATCTTTCATGCCAAGGATTACATCAGTGTTCTCTTTACAAAATCGCCCATCAGATCCAAAACCTGTTGCAAATAATACGTACCTACACAATATGTTGCAGGACAATAAAAGGTTAAATGATAAAATTGGCATGGTGAACTCCCAGAGCCTACACCCTGGCAGTAATGCCTTTGGTTTTCCGAAGCAACCAATGTCAAGCCCAGTACAACCGTTGTCGAGTCCTATTGCAAAATTTGATAACCGTGTACAAAACGGTAATACACCATCGGCTGTATTCTTAAAACAGGAACCAGTATCTCCCGGATCCAGTGTTAAAACTACCCACCCCTCAAAAGTAAGTGAGCTTCTGAAGACGCACTCTGATGCAATAGTTAACCAGCAACTGGCAAAAGACAAAATGAACTGTATGGCAAAACCTTCAAGCGGTCCAACACCTTTCCAGTTATATCATAATTCACAACTTCCTGGAATGTCTCAAGCAAATCCTGTTTTGTATCCGTCAGGTTCTAATAGGTTCGTACTGCCAGTTGTACCAACTAACCAATCTGGCTTAAAAATTATTTCAAGTCAGGCCACTGCATCCAGCACTGCAACATTTTCGACTACCAACAGATTTAATACCCCAGTCATGGTCAACACAAAACCTGGCATGGTGTTAACTATCGCTAATGGACCTTTTGGTACAATACGAAATGTGACCAATGGTGGCCCACAGGTGATTGGTACAGTGAACAATTTAGGCAAAATGGCACTTCCTAGACTACAGCGTCCTACTGTACCTCATGTCTTTAAACCAACTGTGAGTACTGCCTCAAATAATGTTCCTGCCAACATTGTTTCTGGTTCCGCTGTAGGAGCTAAGCTTCCAATAAACCTCAATGTCCTTCAGTATTGTTTAAATTCTGATGGTTCAAGAACACAAGCCAGGGGTTTAGAGGCTAATAAACAACCTGACTCACTCCAGAAACAGCCAGTGTATGCCCTTTTGCCTGATGGAAAGCAAGCAGTACTTTTAAATTATGTTTTACCAAAAACTGTGTCTGCAACTACTCAGAAACCTGTTCAACTGAACAGAGTCAACCAGAAACTCCTACCAAAGAAACCCGATGAAGGGCAGCAACCTGCTTTCTTGAAGAGCAGAAATGAAGCAGGTGTAACTCCATCAGCATCAGTTAAGGAGGAAGACGTGAGTGCGCTTGGTGAATATGGTGGTAATGTCTCAACAAATAAAGTTGGCAATTCAAATTCTTTGCAGAGTAAGCCGGCGGAAACAAAGCCTTTCCTGAGATCCAGTTCCAGTGCTGCTCAAGCAGAAGAATCCTTGAATTCCGCAAGTGATAGTTCAGTTTCACAGCCGGCTTCTGCAGGTAGTTCAAAGTTTCCTAAACTGAAGTGTAGGCAAGGTACCATGAATCCTTTAAACCCTAAAAACAGGACCTGCAAGCGAAAAACATCAGATGCTGGCAGCTATGAAGCTGATTTTGAATTTAAGACAAAGAAAAGAGTGGTAGATGTCTTGGTGGATGTGCCACGAAAGCAAATGTTGCATAGAAAATGCAAGGCAAAGTCTTATGCAAGTGAAGTGGATGTAGATATGGATATGGATATGGATGTGGAGAGTCTTCCGGAGGATCCCACAGCAACACCTTCTAAGGAAATTGTAAGAACATTAAGACTTTATCCTTTCAGTCCTAATCAATCTATAAAGTATCCACGAAGGGATCAGCCAGTTGTTGTGTTGAACCATCCAGATGCCGATCTACCTGAAGTCGTTAACCTAATGAGAACCATCTCAAAATTCAATGGACACGTTCTGAAAGTATCTCTGTCCAAAAGTACACTTGAAGCTCTCTTAGAGTCAAGACTGATGAATTATGCTGATGGACTCAACGGAAGGCGTCATCGAAGGGCAAAACCCGTGAGTCCTATAAAAGAGAGATTTGTCCTTAAGTTAACCTTAAAGAAAACTAGTAAGAACAATTACAAAATTGTGAAAAATACCCCTACGAACAGGCTTCAAGCGAAATTCAACTGCTGGTTTTGTGGTCGGATTTTTGACAATCAGGACGAATGGGTTGGACATGGCCAAAGACATCTTATGGAAGCCACAAAAGATTGGAACACGTTGTTTTAGCCGTTTTACATTCGACTTTAAGACTACTCTTGCGGTTTCATTCTTTTCCTATAACTCAAAGAACATTAATATTTCTCATACTTTAATGTTTTCAACTCGAGAATCCAGTCCAGTATGTTGCTGTTGAAACATTCACTGCACATGTGCAGTTCTCCCCCCCACCCCTCTATTTCTGCTTTAGAAGTTTCCCCCCCCCCCCTTTTTGTAATATTTTTTCCATTTTTTTATGACATTTAAAATGTATGCTCTGTGAATTGTACAGTAAACAATGAACAGATTTTCAGTCTTTTTGGCATGTGTAGTATTGAGTAACTGGAAATAACATGAGCGAGTGTTTAAGTACGTGATTGATTAAATCCAATATTTGTAGATCTAACGGTGCACAACTTGTTTACAAAGCCATGTATAAATGTTTGAAATCTTCAATTGTGGTACATATTCAGGTGTGTACTGTGTACATTCTTACAGCATTGTCTTATAATGTCCAATGTACACATTTCCTTTTTGAGAAAATTGTATACCAGTACTACCTGGATGGAAAGCCTTGAAAAAGACAAAGCATTCTTTTTTTTTTATTTTTTTTTTTTTTGTTTCACATATAGTGTTTTTTTTTTTTTTTGTTTGTTTTCTATACAAAATCGGGTAATCTAAGGATTTTTTTTTTTCGAATGTAAATAGAGAAAGCATGATTTGCCAAGAAATTGATATGCTTACATTGCTAATTTTCCATGGATATTAAAAGTGAATTATTGTGAATGGCTGTATATACGCTTCCTGTTATTTTTGCCAAGCTATTGTGCAAATGCAATTTTTTTGTTTTTAGTTTGACTATTAAAAAGATTATCATGTTTTTAGTCCTAAACAAAATGTCAGTGTATTTTCAGCGGGTTGATTCACTTGAGTTGATTTTCACTTGAGTTTGTCACTCTATTTGAGTTGACATCCTACAATTGTGTTTTTCATGTTTTTTTTTTTATGCAATTTTATACAAACTAAGTAACTGGAGATTTTTTTTAAGGGAAAAATTGACAGTGGTTTCCTACTTATTTTTAAAAAGCAGACTTTGGATAATTTTCTCATTGTGGGGTTAATTTTGCATACCAGTAGGTAAATCTTTTTATAATTTGAGTAAAGATGAGTGAATTTTCTTTGCCCGATTTTTGAATTTTGCTGTCCATTAGGATGCGGTGGGTGGCTACAGTTTGATAGTTTTCAGATTTGCTTCTGCGAAAACGAGATCACATGTGAATTTACTCTCCTGTTGTATTTTACGGGTTTTCTAATCATTCGCTCATCTCTGTTGTTGAGTAAAATGTAAATGCTGGAATAATGTCATCGGTTTGAGAATGGATTAGATAATAAATGTCATAAAGCCATAAGAAAAAAACAGTTGATCCAAGATACTGATGAAAATATACCTGGATGAAGGCAGCTTTAGTACATTGCATTAGCAAAAAAAAAAATTAAAAATCTCTTATTAATGAGCCTAAAAAAATAAAATGAGAATGCTCCAAACTATTGTTTTTAGAGGAGTTTTCTATGACTTATAGCGTCAAAATGCCAGAACTATTGAAATGCCATTGTAAAGAACCAGCGGGCCGAAATATACATTTTTGAGCATTTTATCATAAATATTTACATTACATTAAGAAACCTTGGGTAACTAGCTACAATATATTATCTGAATTGCCAGGCATTTTAACCCCTCGGTGACTAGCCTATTACTTTGCTGTAAGGAGCAAGCAATTGTTGTCATCGCATTGCAAGAGCCATACTTTGACATACCTGTATGTGGGCTTGTTTTTATGGGAGAACTTTTTTTTTTTTTACCACGTGTGGGGTACATGTATTGTATAACTTTTATTAAATGTTTTTGGGATGGAGATGAAAAAAATTCCTCAAGTTCCCCTTTTGGTAAAAAGAACATAAAAACTTTTTCTTATCTGAATCAGCCCGATTACTGCGATATCAAGTTTATGTAGATATTTTTATTTTTTATAACTTTTAAACACTTTTTAAAGAAAAAAATGTAATCTGCATTCTAAGATTGATAGCATTGTTGTTTTTACAGCAGCGGAGCTGTATGAGGGCTTGTTTTTTACAGGAAGAGTTGTAGTTATTGGTACCATTTTGAGGTACATGTGACTTTTGGACTGCTTTTTGTTGTGTTTTCCTTTTTTTTTTTGGAAGTCGATCAAAAGAAAAATAGCAAATCTGTCATTAGTTTTTAAAATTTATTTAAATGTCGTTCACCATATGAGATAAATTTAAATGGTTTGGGTCATTATGAATAGGGTAATACCTATTGTGTTGCTTTTAAAAATTTTCTTTGATAGTTTATTCATTTAAAGGGTTTTTGTGGGGAAAAAATGTGTGTAAATTATATAATACACACACTGGATTTTTTTTCTCCATAAGTTAAACTTCATTGAACTTTTTTGACACTTAACTTTCGACCTGAAGGGGACTTGAAGATGCAATGGTTTAATCGCTAGGATAGTACACTGCATTAGTTATGTAGTACATTCTGCTAAGCTTATGACAGCAGCGTATTAGACTCTGCCAGAGGTGGGGTCAAATACGCTGTGTTACATGGTAGACATGGAGGGCTTTGTCAGGCTTTCAGAGCTGCCATGGGAATTCATTGGTACCTTGCAATCACTGCAGTGTGCCCATGGGTGGGGAGATGGATCCCCCTCCCACTGCCATCTGCTTAAATGCTGCAGTTGCTATTGATTGTGACATGCAAGGGGTTAAACTGCCCGCATCTGAGGTTTCTCCGTATCTGGCTGTTATAGCAGGAGGCTGGCAGTCAGTAGTCAACGAATCTACCAGCTTAAAAAGATGCATGTGCAGAATGAATGCGCATTAGCGCGGTCAGTAAAAGTGTCTTGGCCATCACTCAGGGGTTAACTTCTTGGAGAATTCTTCCCGGCTTCAGTGTTATTCAGTAATTGTACTGTTAAAGACCATGTTATGTCTTTTTAACTGTACTTGGCATTCGTTTACTGGAGTGTCATAAGTTAGCACTGTGGGTCTTACCTATTGCTAGTGCAGTGAATCTTATGTAACACCCTTTTAAATCGCAACAGCAAAGACCTTCTTTGGGCTTACAAGTATGCTAGATTGCATTTAACTTTTATGCCTGCGGTATTTGAATAATTTCCAGTGTCTTGGATTTCGCTTGGTAAGCTAAGACTTAGTCCCCATTTATATGCAACGGTTATCACTCAAAATTCGTTCAAACGATGTCTTTTGAGCGATAATCATTGCGTATAAATGCTACCATTGTTTGCTTTTAGGCCAAACGATGATTTTTAGTTCAGCATAAAAACCATTCTTTGGCCAGCCAGCTGATAGGTACCACACACTGTGATTCTCCACAGAAGCACTAATAACATTGTATTCAGCTGCTGTCCTGCCGGAGAACAATGGAGCTGTATGCAGATAACAAACCACACGCTGTGATCTGCATACAGCAAAGGGGGGCTGATTTGCATGCAAATGAAGCTATTAAGCTACTTGGTGCCCATTCGTAGTTTATGCAAAATGATCGCCCAAACTGTCATTCAAGCTATATTTTGAACGAATTTTAAGTGATCATCTTTGCGTGTAAATGGGGCTTCAGACGTGTCCCGGAATTAATAATTCTACCTAAGCTTTATATTCCGTTTATGTTGATACGGTTTAGCTGTTATTAGTATATTGAATAATAAATTAGTTTAGTTTGGGCACTTTTTTTGGTTTGATAGAATAAACGGAGTATGTGTGTGTGGATTTGTAAGACTACTGCTTGCTACGTTTTTCTGCAAAATGCTTAAAGGGAATGTGTCATCAGGAATAACATTTTTTTTTGCGTTAAAAATATTTGTTTTAAGAATTTTGGGTGATTTTTCTTTTTAACTTTTGATCACAATTTGTATTTAAAAAAAAAACTAAAAAGCTACATTTTTCACACATAGCCTAAGGCCTCCTAGTATGCACTACTTCTTTGTACACTGAACAAGGTTTTTTCTATGTGTGTATTGGCATTTTTCATGCAGTCCCCCCCCCTCCTCCCCCCCAGGGCATGTTTATTTGCGAGCTGCAAACGTAGCCGCACAGTTTGAAATTACTTAATTAGTCTAATGAGTTCTGGCTAGAGATGAGCGAGCACGCTCGGTAAGGTGAGTTACTCGAGCGAGCCTCGCTCATCTCGAGTAACTGCCTTTTCCTCCAAGCGTGCTCGGGGGGGGAAAGTGAGAGAGATCTCTCTTCCTCCCACCGAGCACGCTTGGAGGAGAAGGCAGTTACTCGAGATGAGCGAGGCTCGCTCGAGTAACTCACCTTACCGAGCGTGCTCACTCATCTCTAGTTCTGGCGGAATTTTACTACATGCGATTTACACGTGCATTGACTTCTATCGGGACCTTTGGTGCGCAAATGTGTAGAAAAATAGATTATACTGCTTTTTTTTTTTTGTCCTTTGCACAATCGGAATGCCATGGGAAATGTAAACAAACCTTATAAAATTAACGCCGGCTGCACACGGGCATATTTGCATTGCAGAATCCGGAGCGGGCATCCACCTCCAGATTCCGCAGCAAACACCGCCCATAACATGATATTGAACAGCACTTTTCTTCCTGCACACAAGCAGAAATCAATTGCAATTTTCTACTCGTGGAGGAAAAATCACAGCATGTTCTATTTTTAAGCAGATTCCGCACGGATGGTTTTCATTGAGGTCAATGGAAGCCGTCCGACCCACAGCCCTATTGCAATTGACATTGTGGAAAGGTCGCGGATTCCGTGTCCTTGCCTAGCGACGGCGTGGTAAAATCTGTACAGAGCATGTCAGACGGCTCGCCATCCGCATTACGCAAAAGAAGAAGAAAATACAGGTACGTGCGAATGCCGGCTGGGCATAGGGTCGGATTCGGCTGCGCGCTCCCGCATGTGGAATCTGACCCAATTGTGTGTAGCAGGAGTCCTGACGCCACTCTGTCACCTTCTGATCTGTAGAGAAAGCTTTGCATTGACATTGCAGATAGGCTGCAGGTACCCGCGTCAACGCCTAGTGACAGCGCAGGAAAAACACAGACTTAATTTAAAAAAAATCTGTACTGCGCATCGCTAACGGTGAGCCACCCCAGTCATCTGCAATTCAAAGGTACGGGTGATTGCTGTCTGGAGACAGGGCCAGGTTCCTACATGGGGAATCCGACCGGTCCGTGTGAGACCAGCAGCCCCCACAGTCGGGTACAATCAGAAAATAAAAACATTAGAAAAATGGAAAATGTTTCCCACAATTTTTGGTGATTTATAGTCCTTTTAAGTACCAGTAACTGTGGGAATTAGCCCTGTCGGTGAGCAAGGTCTGTGTGGAATTCCAAGGAGGAATTATTAATTAGCCAAGTAACAAAACTTATAAGTAAATGATCAAAAGAAATCCATACTTGGTGTGCCCGTCCTTTGTCTACAAAACAGCATCAATTCTTCCAGGTACACTTGCACACAGTTTTTGAAGGAACTCGTCAGGGAGGATTTTTCAAACCTCTTGGAGAACTAACCACAGATCTTCTGCTTGCTCAAATCCGTCTGGTTCTTCATGTAATTCCAGACAGCCTGGCTGATGAGATCTGGGCTCTGTGGAGGCCATATCAACACTTTTCTACACTTGCCCAAAACTTCTGCACAGTAGTGTATATTTTCTAACTTTGCTGTGAACATGCCTTGTTTGAGGTATAGATAGTAAAGGTTGATAACTCTAAAATGCTGAGCCTCATCCATACATAGGATTTTTTCCCGGTGCAGATCCCATACTAGTTTAGCATTAAATTGAGTGTTCTGGAAATCCGCACCGACGTTCATACTGCGTGGATTTTAAAATCCACGTAGTAGAAGCAAAGAATTGACACGTCTATACTTGATGTGGATGCCATGTTGGAGACCTGCACACAGATTGGCCCGGGGACTAACTCTCTGTGCAAATCTGCAGCTCAGCCTTCGGATTTCTGCCGTGTATTGTGTCAGATCCACGTCAGAAAAATCTGACCTGTATCTTCCATTTACTTAAACCAAGACTGAAGTAAGACTCAAAGACTGAAGTAAGCTGAGAAAAGCACTGAGTGCTAAGGCAGCAGAAAAACAGCCCTAAGCTCTCGCTCACGACCTGAAGGTTGCAAGTTCAATCCCCGCATGGTTCAGGTAGCCGGCCCAAGGTCAACTCAGCCTTCCATGCTTCCGAGGTCGGTAAAATGAGCACCCAGCTTGGTGGGGGGTAATAAATAAAATAGGGTAAACCGCTGTGGAATAAGTTGGCGCTATACAAATAAAAAGATTTTATTTTTTTTATTTAAAAAAAGGCCAAATGAACACAGGAGAGTTATATACAATGAGGGCAGCATGGCTCCCTGGAACAGAGACTGCGTGTACTGCCGTTACAGAAGACTGTGTTCATATATACGAAACCAAGCGGAACATTCCATAATTTGACAGAAGAATGCTTTTCTAGGCCTCCATATGCAATTTGAAGAAAGTGCAGGTACTGTGAGCACCTTCACACGTCGCAAATGTTGGTGCGGATCCACACTAAAGTGCGCACCCTGTTTTGCATGTGGGTTATGGTGTGGATCTCCACCATTCGGTACTTTTTCGATTAAAGGATGAAGTCTGCTGCCGATCATCAAAATCCACAACAATGGCAGGAATGTTGGTGCAGATTTTCCGCTACCTTCGAAGTACCCTAAAGGCTTTAAACAATACAGAGCCGTAATGCATCTGCGTACACTAGGCATGAATGCTCTATTGCCTACTATATATATTTTGTTGATATTTTTAGATTTTATATCTTCTAAAAAAGAACAATTGGACATTTTAGTGACATTTTTACCTTTTAATACAAAATGGTCAAACTTATTTCGGCCAGACAGATGCTTGACACCTCTAGATCTCATATTTACAAGTGAATCATAAGCATTAAAACAAGCATCTTACTAATATATACTCAATGTTCTGTTCTTGTTCTTGCCGCTGTGAAGTCGCGCACCCCTGCTTAGCATATCCTCCCCTGGCAGCATGCCAGACAATGGCTTCATACAGAGGAAAGCGTGGTGAGCCAAATCGTGATGAAACCCATTGTGCATGCACTAACTTCCCGGATAGCCATGATTGGTGCAGATGAATACCTTCATGTGGGGTGGAGTGACTTCCCAGTAATTATAAACCATGCGGGACTTTTAATAAAGTTACTTATTTTAATGTTTGTACATATTAGACCTACATTTTATTGTTCATGCTGTCATTTTAACCTGTTGGTGCACCGTGATATAACTGTATGTAGCATTAATTGTAATGCCTTAGTGCACCGTGCCCTACGGTTATATCATGGTGAGCTGATAGGCAAAGCAGTTGTATGCACAAGCCACAGTGTCCGGCAAAGACCTCCGACACCGCTGTGCTACCAGACAATAATGGTGGGAGGCAAAAATGTAAAAAAATAGGGGGTGGGTGACAAAACTAGTATTTTTAAAGGGGATATTGTCAGTTCTTGTAAGCCCCATAAATTAGTCACAAGCGGAATACTTGTGCTCGTAATGACATGACTTGTCCCCTTCATTACAAGGGTGTGTATATGTAGTCAAGTTGTATACAAGATCCGGCACTTTTTTAAGGGCGAACTACGAGGGAACAGGAAGGCCGGTGAGCTTGAGGGTGTCATCTGTGGACTCAGGCCCCTGCTCCTATGAGCCTATAACTTTAGGGGGTTAATGGGAGCTCATGGTCTCTATAAGGCAAAAAAATAGCTTGGCCTGAAAGGGCTAATACATAGTAAGTGCAGAGAGGAACGCCATATGTAAAGTCTACAAAATGTCACAGATGTCAGTGCGATGTTAATAAACATAGCATGGAAGACTGAAATAAGACCAATTCTCGCCCCCCCCCCCCCCCATCAATGTTACGCAGAGCAGGGGTGTAACTATAGAGGGTGCAGGGGATGCGGTTGCACCCAGGCCCAGGAGCCTTAGGGGGCCCATAAGGCCTCTCTTCTCCATATAGGGAGCCCAGTACTATGAATAAAACATAATTAGGGGCCCTGCTACACATTTTGCATTGGGGCCCAGGAGCTTACGCCTCTGACGCAGAGGTCACAATAGGTTTATTAAGACTTTTATCATTCCCTGGTAGAACCAGTATTTTGAGTTGTAGAAGCCAGTCTTCAGAAGAACTACCAGTGCTTGAAGTTGTTGGCCTGGGGTTCAGTTGCTCCGTCTTCCCCACGACACTTCTTGTTTCTATTTGGTATTATGTAACTCTGTCATTGTTTGCATATACACAGATGCCAAAGCCGGGTGTCGAATATGCCGGGTTGGTTTTGGCAACTACTTCACTTTTCCTTGCACTAGTTTTGACAACTCTACCTCAAGTTCCTGTGACGAGAGCACAAGGCGGTATAAAGGGATGAGCGGGGAGAGGCTGCAGCTGCTTTGCATTGTCTAGCAGTGATGCTAAAGATGTAGGCTATTAGACCAGCTTCAGACAAGCGGATTCTAGCTCCGTACTTTGTCCGTATCTGCTGATATACATCCATGTATCTATTCATCTGGCTGGATCTCTCTGCTTTTTTTTTTCTAAATGCAGTATAACCTATTTTTCTGCCTTTCTGCCTCCGTATTGCTGCTGCTTTTTTTTCTATTGGGCAAATGCAGATCAGTATTTGGCCAGTAGGAAATGAAAACCATCCAGAAGGAATTACTGATGGCATACGATTTATAATGTCATCTCTAACACGTCCAGACGAATCTGTATTACTGACCTGTAACATTACGCGTGTCTGGAACCGGCTTGATGCGATTTCACACTTTTTTTGGGTGTTTTAGCATGTTTTTTGTAAAAAATACTGCAGACAGGTGTTGGCTATATGTAAAATATTAAACAATTTAGAGGCAGTGTCTTCTTTTGGGGGGGGGGGGGATTTTTCTTTTTTTTTTCTTCTCACACTTCAGGTGGTTTTTAGACTTGATGAAATATCGTCGCCGTCCCCCCCCCTGCCCCAGCTGAAAAAAATGCTGAAATCACAACCTATTCTAGAAAAAAAAAACATTTTTTTTTGTTTGCTTCTGCAACTTTCTAAATGGTTTCTCTGAAAGAGGCAAAAAAAAAAAGGTCTAAACTGAAATTCATGCCATTTGCCCAAGGCAGTAATGGTGTCACAAATAAGCGTGCGTGAAGGAAGCCTTGTGCTCATGATTTTTAGGCAGTTTTCTTTGCCAGAAGAGGATGAAAAGGGAATGGAAAATGCAAAAGAAGGACTTGCGCTTCTGTCTTTGGCTCAGAAAACACCATTAAAACTGCAGTGCTGTTTTTCCAAAAATCCTCATATCTGACACCGTCCATCACCCCTTCCTGACAAGTAGAATCACGTTTAATGAAGTTTTATTTACCAGTAATTATTAGTAATATCTAAAATAATATTTACCCAGTTGCTACATCAAAAAATGAAGAAAAAAAAATGATATTGCTGTATCAGTAAAAGTGCCATGTATTGATAAAATGTACTATTACTGCGGAATATGTTGGCGCTATACAAATAAAGATTATTATTATTATTATTACTATTAGCCTCACACATTGAATGTCGTAAAAACAAAAAAAATGCAAAATGGCTTTATTGTGAGGGGAGTCACCCCATCTCCAAGACAAAAAGTGATATGTACCCAAAATGGTGCCAAAAGAAACCATAGCTTGTCCAGTAAAAAGCAAGCTCTCGCACAGGGCCATCAACGGTGAAATAACGTTCCGAGGGTCCAAACATGGCGGCAGAAAGCTACTTATTTTTATTTAAAAGAAAAGGATATTTTTTTTAAACTAGAGCAACAAAATTAAACCATTTCCGTTTTGGCTTTGCTGTAACCTCACTGACTCACAGATTACGCCATTTTTACTGCACTCTGAATGTTATAAAAACACCCTCTGGTCCAAAATGGTAAATTTGTCCCTTTTTTTTCCCCTTTTCATCCCTTTTAGAATTTTTAAAAAATTTCCAATACATTAGATCACAGGTGTCAAACACAAGGCCCGCTGCCTCATTTTCTGTGGCCCGCCCGGCTGTGCAGCAAGTTCTCACTCCTCTGTGCTGCAGTCAATAGGCGATCTTCTCTCGGCTTGTTCTGTCTAGTGCAGACAGTAATAGAGGAGTGCCGATAGCAGACTGACAACGGCCGCGGAGGAGGGAAGAAGACTGCAGAGAGCTTGATCTCTGCAGCAAGGAGAGCGACGCTGAGGAGGAGCAGCTACTGGGCGAGAGCCTGGTGAGCGCTGACCTCCTCTCACCGCCCCAAGAAGGACTGAGAGCAGCCGGTATACCTGCCAGTGAGACAATATTGGATGCAGGTAAGTATAAATATGTGTGTCAAAATGCAGAAGTGTCCTTGTGTGTGTCTGTACGTATATATGTCTAATAGTGTGCGTATATGTTTAGAATGGTGTGCGTCTGCGCGTGTGTATGCGCAGAATGTGTGCGTCTGCGCGTGTGTATGCGCAGAATGTGCGTGTCTGCGCGTGTGTATGCGCAGAATGAGTGCGTCTGCGCGTGTGTATGCGCAGAATGTGTGCGTCTGCGCGTGTGTATGTGCAGAATGAGTGCGTCTGCGCGTGTGTATGCGCAGAATGTGTGCGTCTGCGCGTGTGCGCAGAATGTGGGCGTCTGCATGCGCAGAATGTGTGCGTCTGCGCGTGTGCGCAGAATTTAATGTGTGCATGCGCAGAATGTGTGCGTCTGCGCGTGTGCATGCGCAGAATGTGGGCGTCTGTGCGTGTGCAGAATGTGTGCGTGTGCGGGCGCAGAATGTGTGCGTCTGCGCGTGTGTGTGCGCAGAATGGTGTGCGTTACTGGCCACTATGGAGGACCTTATTACCAATCGGGCCACTGTGGGGTTTACTTTTACCATACTGTCTTACAATTAGAATCGGCACTTTGAAGGCAACCATAAGGCTGATGTGGCCCTCGGTGAAAATGAGTTTGACACCCCTGCATTAGATGCTGTTAAATGGTACCATGGAAAAATACAACGGACCCCACAAAAACAAGCCTTCATGTAGTCCTGGCATCAATGATTAGAGGGCTTAGAGGAATTAAAACGAAAAAGGGCTGCGGCGGGAAGAGGCTAAGAAAATGTATTGTTTTTTCTTTTGCCTTTTATTATCATTTTGTAGAAAACTTACTACTTAAATAGTAACTTAAGTTCAGCAGTTTTCTAATGTTGATCTAACAATGCGAGTGAGAACAGGCCACAGTTAAGCAGTAATACATTATGGTATACAGTCATGGGAAGGACGGGCCATATAAAATCCTCCTCCACAGCATCTTGATAGGCGTTAGATTTGGGCTTTGACTGTTGGCGCCACCTTAGGCCACTTTTACACAGCAATATTTTGGATCAGTACTTGTATGCCAAAATTAGGAATTGAAACTACCTAGAAAAAAATGTATCACAACAAACATGCTGTCCAAGCTTGTCCTAACTGCAGGCATCATGTTATAGAGCAGGAGGCACTGAGCAGGTGTATATATGTGTATATATATAGTCCCCTGAGTACGAACAGGTTCCATTCCAGGAAGCTGTTCGTAAGGGAATTTTGTTTCTACGTCCGAACAAAATGCTGCTGACACCGGCATTTAAAGGGTTAACAGCTCTGATGAGCAGCGCAGCTTATCTGAGCTGTTGCAGGCTGTAAGAAACAGCCGGCACCCGACATTCGGGGATACGCCACTGCCCCCCGCGATAGGATCGCGGGTTGCCATGGCAGCCAGGAGCCTTCTGAAAGGCCTCCAAGGTTGCCTACGCAGAACGCCTGTCTGATCTCTGTACAGTATGATGTCATGCTATGGCATGACATCATACTGTACTGCAGGACAAGGTGGTTCATATGTAGCGAAGTTCGTAACTAGTAGGGCACTATCTGTGTCTGTTTATATGTAAAATATAATTTTTATGAGGAAATATTCAGTATAACTTGTAAAAATGTAAATGAATAAAATGCAAGTGAGGCTCCCTGCCCACGACCAGGTTTAACATGCAGAATCTGTGTTCGTCTCCCTCGTGGATGATCTGTGGCATTCCGCACCAATTTAAACCAATAAAGCATCTATAATGCTGCAGGTTTGCTCACACGAGCAGACAGCGACGGCGATATTCTGCTCGCGGAAAAAAAAATCACAGCACGCTCCATTTTTGTGCAGATTCCACACGGTCGGCTACCATCAAAGTCAATAGAAGCCGTCCAACCATGACCCTTCTGCAATTAACAATGCTGAAAGGTTGAGGAATTTGCGTAATTGCTAGCCGATGACGTAGGAAAAGCAGGAGTTAAAAAAAAAAAAAAAAATCTTTAATGCGTATTTTCGATGGAAAACCGCGTGGACTATCCACAGTACAGAAGAAAAGGCAAAACGACAGGTAGGCGGACTCCACTGTGGGCTCCCGCATACGGAATCCGACCCGTTCGTGTGCAGGCGGCTTATACTGAAGTGTTCCACATAAAACTATGAAAGTATAACATTTCAACCAATAAGCTTGACAATTGGTATCTGATATATATATATAATTTTATTTTATTTTTAAAGCAACCTATATCTTGCAGTTTTCACTCTGGCCACTAAGCCTAGTCATAGCCTGACACTTCCTGTTCTAGAGAGAAGTTTTCAGCAGCCAACTCCTCATCACAGGCAGGATTACAATGAAAACTAACACCTATATATAGGTAAATGGATCCACCATTCGCAAAAGGTGATAACCGCTCGCCTCCTCCCCCTCTCTGCATAGGTCACAGAGCATGCCCACAGAAGTCAATGAGCCCCCTCCAGTTTATTGCTTCCAATGGTCAATGTGTACAAAGCAAGAAGTCTCAGCCTGTTAGTAGGCTTAGTAAGCAGAAAGAAAACTGCAGGATATTAGGATTTTTGTAAATACACACAATGCCATGGAAAATAAATGTGATTTAAACAATAAATCATTTTCTGATGACACATTCCGTTTGAAAAATAAATGTGTTTTAATACTTTTCTCTGATTTCTGAATTTTTGGCCGGTTCAGGTTTTCATCGCTGTTAAACTTCAAAAGGGGAAACTATTCTTAGTTTTCTAATTAAAGCGCCGGGACGGCGTCATAGTATCTAACACTCTCCAGATATGCATCAGTGTTTGTACAACCGTTTTATACAGGCCAATGAATAATGTAGATTTGGTGTGCGAAGGATTACAGAAGACTCTTATGTACGGCGCATTTCAGTCGATGACGGCTAATTTACGAGCTATCAGATTATACAATCTGGCACTATAGATTGTTAATTGATTAATAACAGCTCCTTAGTTTGCCTTTTCTTCTCCAGATTTTCCAAGTGCTACAATAATGTAAATATTGTCCTTGCTACGAGGTTGTCATGGCAACATAACTCCTCTGTGCATGGACATCCTGTCATGTGACTTCTACTCTCATGAATGTGTTATTAGTAGAGATGAGCGAATGTACTCGGTAAGGGCGATTTCGCAATCGAGCACCGCGATTTTCGAGTACTTCACTACTCGGGTGAAAAGTACTCGGGTGCGCTGTGGGGCGGGGGGTTGCAAAGGGGAGTGGGGGGTAGCAGCGGGGAACAGGTGGGAGCTCTCTCCCTCTCCCCCCACTCCCCGCTGCAACCCCCCACTCCCCGCTGCAACCCCCCACTCACCCACAGCGCACCCGAGTACTTTTCACCCGAGTAGTGAAGTTCTTGAAAATCGCTGTGCTCGATTGCTAAATCGCCCTTACCGAGTACGTTCACTCATCTCTAGTTATTAGGCATATTCCTTTTTTTTTAAAACTTGTTTTATTAAAGAATAATACATCTATTCAAACAATTGCAGGATCAGCATTTTGCTTCATGCATTGAACAAAATATTTAGAGAACAATGAAAATTTGTGCTGTGATTAATTACTGTTTATAGTCGAAGAGTTCCTGCCACACATGTAGGGAAATAACAGTACACAGGAGGGTGCTGAAAAAAAAAAGAACACAAACAGCCGCTATAATAACCGCTGTTTCTACTGAACATAACTGGTTAGTAGTGTTAGAAAAAATCGTACTGGAAGAATTGCGCCATGTAACCCAAACCTTGTGACATTTTTAGGGCTTTTTCTATTTTTAAATATCATTTTTTCATATGGAATGATCTTGTAAACTGTGTCTCTGCATTGGGCAATAGTTGGTCGTTTGTCCATGCATTTCATTGCTACTGCCTTGCATGCCAAAACATAAGCATTTCACATGGCTGCTAAACTCCCTCCCCCGTGCAGGCTTACCTCTGCTCTCCTCCCCGCTGTCTCTTCGCAATGGGAGGAGGCGGGACAGGATGGCACCTAGCTCCGACCTCTTCCCCAAGCATTGCATAGAATGAGCAGGGAGGAGAGCAGAGGTGAGCCTGCGATGGGGGAGGGGAAAGGGGCGACAGCATGGTAGTCTCGGCGTATATGCGCCAGAACCTATGCCGTCTGAATGGGCTCACAAACGTTTGTTCATCAGTTTTATCCCTCCCAACGTAGCATACATCGGACAGCTGTGAAAATGGCCGGCAGATATACGCTCGTGGGAAAGAGCCCTTATCGTGAGATCTGGCTGGTCTGTACTGAGCAGGCTAGACTGAAGTGGGTCGAAGAAGGCCCTCCCTCTATGCTCTGTTCATGATTGCATCAACTGGATCATAAGCACTCTTCACTCCAAGCAGGTCACATGATTTACTCTATGATGTCACGGAGTACTCTGGGAGTATTCCAACAAAGTAACAATGAATTTGCCTATTCGTGATCATCACATGATAGGATACCCACGTATACTTAGACTGTTGCTGGAAAAAACATGGCCACCCTAGAAAAATAGTGATTTCAACTTCAGAAATATTTAATTTGCATAGGAAATCAGAAGAAAGGGGGTTAAAAAACAAAACCATTTAAAACCTATTGGTTTGTATTAGCGATGAGCGAGCACACTCGGTAAGGGCAGTTCCTCGAGCAAGCTTTGCTCATCTCGAGTAACTGCCTTCTCCTCCGAGCGTGCTCGGGGGGGGGGGGCGAGTGAGAGAGATCTCTCTCTCCCCCCACTACCCTGCGCCGCCCGCCACTCACCCACTTGAGCACGCTCGGAGGAGAAGGCAGTTACTCGAGATGAGCGAGGCTCGCTCGAGTAACTGCCCTTACCGAGTGTACTCGTTCATCTCTAGTTTGTATCTTTAACTCATTCATACCATACATATTTTGAATCAGTTTTCTTAGGGCTTGTTCACATCAGCATTAGGGATTTCTGTTTTCATGCTCTGTTCAGGGAGCAGGAAAACTGCACCCCCTGGTTGAATGGACCCCCATTAACTATAATGGGGTCAGTTTCATTTTTGGCTAGCAGTCCGACACTGATGTCAATGAACCCTTATTTGTACTTCCTAGGTCCCGATCACACAGCACTATTCTGGTCAGTATTTGGAAGCCAAAACCAGGAATAGGTCCAAAATGCGGAAGTTATGCAAATCTTTGCTATACTTTTTCTCTGTAGTTTCAATTCCTGGATTTGGTTCAGAAATACAGATGCAAATTACTAACTTTTTTCTATATGTCCGTTAGTTCTTGTCATCTTTATTTTTCTGTGACGGGGGCTTTTTAGATTTTTAAACCATTTTTAACCTCTTCCTGCAGTGCACCATAATATTATAACTTGGGGAGCAGATACTATGCAAGTGATTAACCATTTTTAAGTTAAAGTCAATTAGTGGGATTGGATGAATGAAAGTATATGGGAGAAAAAAAATCCTGTGAAAAAACAAACCTTAAATATGTTTACAAAACATCTAATTGTAAATTAAAATTAGACTTTACATTTTTGGTTCTGCAGCAAACATGATGGCCGGTGCTATTAAATTAATACAGTGGGACAGCAGCTCAAGGCAGCGGATACGTTTGGCGCATCTTTAGACACTTTTTTCTAACTTTAAGCCACCTGTTAGTTGCCTTAGTCTGTGCTAAAAGTTTGGCACATTTTGATGCAGTTAAATTATGCCCGTTTTCCCCCAAGCGGCACCCATTTCCCACTGAATCATGCCCCCTTGTTGAACCAAGGAGCAATGTTTCTTATTTTCTTGCATTTGTTTCCATGTAATATAACATTATACACCCGAAATCTGTTAAATTGAGGTCTAGAAGCAAACTCATCTGCAAATCTTATTTATCTCACCTAGTGAGTCCTAAAAGCAAAAAAACCCCCAAAAAGTAGGTAAATTGATGTTTTCTCTCCACTTTGTGTCTCTTTTAAATTAAGGTCTAGGTAATTAAAAAAAAAATACCAATCAAAGTAGCCACTTGTCGCCAAATCATCAAGTTGCATTGGTGGAAAAATCAAAAAGTTAGAGGTCTCGCTGCATCCTTAAAGGAGTATTCCCATCACAGCAAGTTAAAGAGAATGTGTCATTAGAAAATGACTTGTATAAATTAAGGTTTTATGTTGAACATATTTTTATGACTTTTGATGTCTTTTTTAAATTATTTTTGACGTCACAATCTACATACATACACTGATGTAACTATGGGGGATGCGGTTGCACCTGGGCCCAGGAGCCTTGGTGGCCATAAGGCCTCTCCTCTCCATATAGGGATCCCATTACTATGATGGGAATAAAGCATTACAGTTGGGGTTCCTGTTACAGATTTTGCATTGGGGTCCAGGAGCTTCCATTTACAGCTCATATGTAATATATATAAATAAAATTCTAAAATCCTGCCGTTTTCACACAGTACTAAGCCTAACGGCACTAAGTGAGAAGTTGCTCGATAGTTGCTAGTCGTGCTGAAATGGAGCAGCTACTGAGCGAATACTTGCTCAGTCTAAACAGGAATCACTCAATCTCTGAGCGATTGCCTGTTTGTAGTGAATGGAGGCGGGTGGCCAGAGGAGATCTCCGGTGTGCTCCGCCTCAGTTCTCTGAACGACTTGCGCTCCTTTGTGAAAGCAGGAGCTATAGGTGCTGGAATGGCTGTTGGGCGCTTAAGCGCCTGGCGGTTGTGCTGTGTAAAGGCACCTTAATAATGGTTCGACACTTTAACTAGGAAACTTCTCAACATCTTCACTGCGCTATTCCTTTAAAACGTAACTTTTATTGCTTCCCTAGATAAAAATGAAAAGGCTCAAAAGAACAAACATAACATAAAAGCAAATTTTCCTATCTGGGGTCCCAGAGTATTAGGACAATACCAGTTGTGAACTATAGTCAATGACTACCTCTAGGTACTATATATTATAACCCAGATATGAATATAAGCCTGTGGGATATCTAAGGACAGATTCAATTGGGGTGCCTATAGTAAGCCCCACTAGAATTGCCAATATCCTGATCAGATCAAATCCCAATATCTGTGTCGGGAGGTAGATTGTGTAAGGAGAAACTACTATAGGTAATTCACCTTCTAGTTAGCACTCAATAGTCAGCATATATTCCAAGATGATAATGGAAGAGATGACATCAGGAACCTAAGTGAACCAATGTTCATACTAGTAGTTCTATCAGATGGAAGATGGTAAAAAAAACTTCTCACTCAACCAAACTTCTCTAGAGAAGTCATACACCTCCAGTCTACCATCAAGACTGGACTCTTTGTAGGGACCTTTTAGAAGGGCTGCCTGGACATTTATGGTTTATGGACAGTCCTGAAGTGGTTAAAGGTCTTTTTACACAAGCCAATTCTCATTTGAACGGGCAAGTGACGCCAGCTCGTTCGCTCCCGTGCAGCCTGACAGGCAAATGCATCATTGGACACAGAACGCGCTTCTATAGGAACCAATGGGTTCCTATAGAAGCGTTCACATGGACGATTGTTAGACGCACGGAAAGATAGGACCTGTCCTATCTTTACTGTGTGCTTTCCATACACTCCTATGGGAACTGGAAAGCACGCAGCACGCAACTCGGATCATGTGAATGGGCTATTCCAAAGTATTTCGAATTAGCCTGAACTTTAGAGCAGTGTAGCCACCAGCTATGCACATGGCTACACTGCGGTTGGGCAGTGCCCATGTGAAAGAGCCCCAAGAATTATTGAGCTTTTAGCATTCAGAAAACAGGTAAAGAGACACTTCAAGCCCTATCAACTAAGCCTATGGGCTCAAAGTAGGTGACCCGCTGAGTCTGGGGCATCTGGTGGGTATGTAGCTTCCCCATCATTGACCCAGTGTGAGTGCTGGAAGTTGCTGCTGAATGCATTGAGCGGCGTGCTAAGTAGCCTGCCCATTATATAATAATATAGTACGGACTTCTTATTATATAGGGCTAAAAGTAGGTGAACGAGAAGATAAAAATTGTGTGCCGTTGTCTAATGTTGTTATTTGATATATAATATGATGCCCTAAGGCCTTGGACACATTAAGTGGGAAGCGGTAGGAATATTTTCCCTACTTTATTAGGTTTTTTGCATATGGTTATTGTTGCTTTCATTGTTTTTATTCCAGCGGTGGCTATTATTTTTACAGTAGACTTTCCTTGGCAGCCGCAGTTACCGCTCTGATATCTGACAGGGCTGTTTTGGGTCTTGTTAGCGTCTGACTCTATTGTATTGGTGCTGCTGATTGAGTCTTCTGTATACAGAGATGGAGAAGGCAATTGGGAATAATGCTGTTACTGCCTTCTAGACTAGATGCTCAGCTTTCTCTAACATCCATTCGCCTGACCTGCGGATGCATGTATTTTTATAGCGCCGCAGCACCAAGCCCCTGTCAATACAAAGTGATTTTTTTTAAGTGCATTCAATAACTATATGGTTCAACTACATTTTTTTTTTAACTAAAAACTTTTCTTCTTGTAATGTGTTTTTTATATTCAGATGGGTTTGAAATATTTGTATAAATGAAGCTGATTCGCCATATAACAAGGAACTATATATATGAACCTGATATCTACGTTGCATTGTTTCCTTGTTTTCAGCACGCAGCCTGCTCTGTAAACAGCGGGTGTTTTCACTTGGGTTGCTATGGTTACATCTATGCTTCATGTATATATGTATACATGGAAATCTATTTGCTGCTCTCATCTACCCTGTATGTATTAATATACTCATACAGTGGGCTACACGTCTGAAGTTTACTAAGCAGGCAGGTATTATTTTCTTAGAAATGTGGATGAGACACAATTACCATAGAGATGCCTGCTTGTTCCTCGAGGTAGCCATGACATCCAGAATGAACGCTAGAAAGCAATGCTGAATAGAAATCCGGTGTGTTTTTTACAAATGTTCTCCGTTTTTGTTACATGGCCAAAGAGTTCTATTTATAGGAAGGTGTGTACATTTTTGCAACTTTTTAAATAGTATATTTTTTAATTGCACAAGGGCCATTATTTATTTGCGCCTTTTTTCTTGCATATTTCACTCCAAAGTAATGTTTAATCTGCTATAGGGCACATTTATTAACCATTTGTGGAAATTAAAGGCCTTTGCGCCAAACATGGCAGTTTTTAAAAGTGTTTTGCTATATCAAAAACATCATACACAAAACATATATAACATTCCTTTCCATCCAATTACCAGTACACCCAGGGCTCATAAACGGAGAGATCGAATTAAAGCACTAAATATAATGTATTAAATTGATAGTATTTAATTAGTAATAGACATTCCTCAAACCTCAAAATTAACTTTATGACTGCAGGATTTTAATTAGTGGGCGCCTTGCTTCACTCATTAGGAGAGTTTTAAAATAGAACAATATGGGAAGGGAAGTGAAAGGCCAGGTAAAAATATACAGCTAATTAATACATTTGAGAACCTTGTGATTAGAAGTGGAAAGAGAGAACAAAGACAAAAAATTTAGAAGCAAGTAGAGGAGCAAGAGACACCGATCACAAACTAAATGTTTCTACACAAATGCACAGAGCATGGGAAACAAACAAGGAGAATTGGAGCTCCTAACACAGGTAGTTGTGTAGAAACTGTTTGCGTAAGAATACAAGGAGAGAACAACAGAAAGGACACCATTGTAGGCATTTAGTATAGGCCGCTTGCACAAGCAGAAGATGAACTCTTTCTACATCAGATGGAAGAAACACTAATCAGAAGGCAGTGCTTCAACGGGGAGAGATGATTATAGGACAATTCGCAATTGGATTAGACTCGCCCCGATGTCACCGGATTCCCCTGAGGGGCATCGGTACTTCAAAGATCCAGATGAACGGAACACACGGTATATCAAATGAGGATTTCCAAAGGTTCCAAACAGAATATTTATTATAATGCGATGCGTTCCGGCTTTCCACACAAGCCTTCTTCAAGCAACCTTTGGAAATCCTCTTCTTGCATTTGCCAGTGGCTCGTTTACATGCTCTCTGGTTTTGGGGGTGTCAGCATTAAGGCACCCCAATGAAGTAAGTCTACAACTTTCATTTTATTTTTTCAATACATTGCACCGAAGCGCTGGGATTTTTCATTTACTACCGATTCTACATCAGATGGCCAAGCTCTCAAAAAAGCATGGGAGATTTTACCTATCCAGACATTTGTTGGGAATCTCTCTCAGGTAAAAGTAATGGATCCAACAAATTCTTATCCGCTTTTGTTGACAGCATTATCTTCCGAAAGGTAGAAGAGAAAATAAGGAGATCTCCTATCTTGGATTGGATTCTTACCAACAGGGAGGAAATGATTGAGGAAGTAAGGGTGGCTGGGTCCTTAGGAGGCAGTGATCATGCTATCCTCGAATTTTTGAAAAAAGGGGAGGATGACTTGAGAAAATTCAGACCTCAAGGTTGGATTTTAGAAAGGCAGATTTTATTGAACTCAGAAAGAGGGTAGGAAGAACCAATGGCTGGATATTCTTAAGGGAAATATTGTGAAATTAGATTCTCAAAGCACAATCGTTAACAATCCCTAAAAGAAGGAAGAATGGGAAGCATTTACAGAGACCAGGATGGATGAACACAGAACTTGCCAACATGTTAAAAATGAAGAAAAATATGTTTATCAAATGGGAAAAAGGGGGGAATATCTAAACAAAAATATGTGGTCTGCAGAAACTGTAGGGCAAGTGTCAGAAAAGCTAAAGCTAATAATGAATTGATGCTTGCATCAGATGCCAAAAGCAATAAAAAAGGATTTGGGGGGTATGTCAAAAGCAAAAGAAAAGTCAAAGATGCTATTGGATGCTTATAAGATGAAAATGGTCAATTGGTTAAAAATAATGTTGAGAAGGCCGAACTTTTAAATTCCTATTTTGTATCTGTTTTCTCTCAGAAAGTAGATGGAACATCAACTGATCTTGCCTGTGCTATTGGGGAAATAAAAGAATGCAAGCTATCTATAAGCCGAGAAATGGTGAGGGAACACTTAGGTAACTTAAATGAATTCAAGTCGTAAGGTCCAGATGAATTGCATCCTAGGATACTAAAGAAAGCAGCGGAGGTAATTGCTGAACTATTCACCATAATCTTTGAATATTCCTGGAGAACAGAAGTTCCAGAAGATTGGAAAAGGGCAAATGTTGTCCCTATCTTCAAAAAAGGGAAGAAGGTGGATTCAGGAAACTACAGGCCTGTGAGCCTGACTTCTATACCGAGAAAGATCTTTGAACAAATTATTAAAAAGCATGTATGCAATTACTTGGATAAAAATGGAGTAATTAACCAGAGCCAGCATGGGTTTGTAACAAACAAGTCATGCCAGACAAATCCAATTTCCTTCTATGACAGAATCACCCACTGGGTTGACCAGGGAAATGCGATGGATATAGTATATCTTGACTTTAGTAAAGCATTTGACAAAAAATCTCATACCATACTTATTGAAAAAATGACCACATATAGGATTGACAAGATTGGCAACTGTTAGGTGGATTCACAACTGGCTGAATGATCAAAGAGTGGTCATAAATGGGTGCACATCCAAGTGGAAGAATGTATCAACTTGGGTACCACAAGGCTCTGTTCAACATTTTTATAAATGATCTGGAGGAGGGCCTTGATGGGAAACTGATCAAATTTACCGACAACACAAAGCTAGGAGATATAGCTAACACTAGAGAAGAGAGAGATTATTCAAAACCATCTAGAAAAGCTTGAACAGTGGTCAGCGACTAACAGAATGGTATTTAACAAGGGGAACTGCAAAGTCCTACATCTGGGCAATAAAAATGAAAAAAGCGCATACAGAATGGGGGGAATTGGGCTAACCAGCAGCACATGTGAAAAAGACTTGGGTATACAAATAGATCATAGACTGAACATGAGTCAACAATGTGATGCAGCAGTCAAAAAAAGCAAACACAATTCTGGGATGTATTAAGAGAAACAAAGAGTCTAGATCATGTGAGGTAATTATCCCCCTCTACTCTTCCTTAGACAGACCTCATCTGGAATACTGTGTCCAGTTCCGGGCACCCCGCATTAAAAAAAGATATAGACAAACTGGAGCAAGTTCATAAAAGAGTTACCAAGATGGTGAGTGGTCTGCAAATCATGTCCTATGAGGAACGGTTAAAGGATCTGGAAATGTTTAGCTTGCAAAAAGGAAGGCTGAGAGGAGACTTAATAGCTGTCTACAAATATCTGAAGAGCTGTCACAGTGCAGAGGGATCAGCCCTATTCTCATTTGCACAAGGAAAGACTAGAAACAATGGGATGAAACTGAAAGGGAGGAGACACAGATTAGATATCAGAAAAAACTTTCTGACAGTGAGGGTGATCAATGAGTGGAACAGGTTACCACAGGAGGTGGTGAGTTCTCCTTCAATGGAAGTCTTCAAACAAAGTCTGGACAGACATCTGTCTGGGATGATTTAGTGAATCCTGCACTGAGCAGGGGGTTGGACCAGATGACCCTGGAGGTCTCTTCCAACTCTACCATTCCACAATTCTATAACTACCGATATAACAAGGTGGACATTCTCTACGTCTAGAAGAAAGAAGGTTCCTATACCGGCATAGAAGGGGGTTCTTTACTGTAAGAGCACTGAGATTATAGAACTCTCGGCCTGAGGACATGGTGATGGTGAACTGACTAAACAAGTACAAGAGGGGCCTCGACACCTTTCTTGAGTGTGACAATATTATATGTTATGATCGCTAGCTTGCTTTAGAAGGATAATTGATCTAGGGAGTTATTCTGATTGGCAGATTTGGAGTTGGAAAGGATTTTTTCCCTAAAATGAACACAATTGGCTTCTACCTCACAGGGTTTTTTTTTGTCTTCCTCAGGATCATCATTACATGATAACAGCCGGAACTGGATAGATTACCTTTTCCAGCTTTAGGGAGCGTTAGAAAGAAACGATTATCCTTCCCAAAATCGTTTAAATGAACACAAGCGAACAATAATCGTTCACTTTAAATGTGAGCCAATGATTGAATGAGAATCGTGAGGTTCTTCCTTGTCCTTCAGTTTCAGCTAGCCTAAAAATCAGCGCCAACTCGTCCACTTGTCAGGCAGTTTCAACACTGATCGTTCAATGTTTCACATAAAAATTGTGCGGTCTAAACACGCTGCCCGAATGTAAATGAGCCGTTGATGATGTCATCAGGGCGTTCATTTGGGCAAACGAGAATTGTGAAATTCTCGTTCTGTTTGAAAGATCCATTACAAGCTACAGGGTGTGGACAAAATATAGAAACACCTACAAAATGCATGGAATTTAAATATTCACACTGAGCTGCCCCTTTGACCCCTGCTTGGCTGAGAGCTTTCCCGCCAAATTTGTGTTTACTTCACCTCTTGCCCTGCTCTGGGTGGGTTTGGGAGCCAGCTGGTAATGCAGCTGAGTGGCTCAAACCCCTGATCAATGGAACCTTGTTAGTCGGTCAGATGTGCACTTCTCCCCAGCAGCATCTGTGTCATATTACCTTCACTTAGGCCGCTCTCACACATGCGCTAGGCAAAAACGCCACAATTTCTATTACGCCGTTTTGCAGCAATTCTACTTTTGTTTTCGGCCACAGCGGATTTTAGCGCACCCCATCATTGTGATGAGGTGCGCTAAATGCGGAAAAATAGAGCAGACAGTGCCGCGATGGAGCACATATCTGCGAGGCCCCATTGAAATCAATGTAAGCCTTATACCGAGATTACCACGGCGTTCAAAATGCCACGGTAATCGCTGTAAAAAACGGATGTGTAAGAGTGGTCTTAACCCTTTCCAATCCACTGTCTGACCTCTAAAGACATTATGATTTAAGGCTGTACAGCTTCGATGTTGGAAGACGTCCATCGGGATTCTCTTACTGTATATTGTCAGCCTCTCTGTTGTTGGAGCCTATCCAACGTGTCACCTTATGCAGTACTGGCTTTGGCCAGCATATAGCGCTGTTGTATAACGGCAGAAAAAGAGTAAGTCCCCTAGGATAACCAGGATACAAATTGGATTGGAAAGGGTTAAAATCCGTTTCTACATGTCTTATTGAAATATGTTTTAGAATCCCATGTAACTTAAGGCACGCATTTTGTACGTTGTTTCCAGATTTTTGTCCACCCCCTGTATGTTTGTTTTAAGGCTGTAACCAAGCTAGTACATACTTCTGTGTAGGAGCTGTGGACTTAAAATGTTAGATTTTTACTCAAGACAGTTTGCAAAATTGTATTTTTTTTAAATTCTAGATGCATTTGCAGAAGGAAAAAAAGTTGCCTTTTAACTCAAGTGGACATATCCTGCAAGCCAAGTGTCAGATGTGAAATAAGTGGTACAGGCTGTTAAATAATGTAAAATAGTCCTAGTGGTTTCTGTGTTAAGTAGGAGTCTTGGGCAAGTTGTATTTTTCTGCTCTTGGCTTCAGTTTGACATTCTATAATTTACTGCAGGACTGAAAGTGAATCCAATATATAATATATTGCAAGCTTTTAAGTATAACATCAATAACATTCCTGCGCTGTTTAATGGAAAGCTAGAATTCGTAATACATATGTAAGGAAAATGAACGGACAGGAAAGCTGCTCATACATTAGAGCTTTATAATAATTGTGTGAATAGATGGATGCAAAAAGAATATTTTATGCATATCGTATAATGGTGCATTTACTTAATTGCATTGCTTAGAGGAAGTTATATTTTTTTTGCTCTTAATGTCCTGGAAAGTGGCTCGTTTAAACCTTAAAAATTAGTTTTTTTTTCTTGGAAGCTGTGCACACAGCCGGATTTGAGATCCATATGGGCCCATATCCTGTACCTTTGTGACATTAAGTGCTGTATATGGGGCCTGTATGCTTATAGGGTGGGAATGTCTCTGCAATATGGGATCTGATTGAGCATTCCCTTTTTATCTGCGACATTTCATGTTAACCCTTTCCAATCCACTGTCTGACATCTAAAGACATTAGGATTTAAGGCTGTACAGTTCTGATGTTGGAAGACATCCGTTGGGGTTCTCTTACTGTATATTGCCAGCCTCTCTGCTGTCGGAGCCTATCCAATGTGTTACCTCATGCAGTACTGGCTTTAGCCAGCATATAGTGCTGTTGTATAGCGGCAGAAAAAGAGTAAGCCCCCTAGGAAAACCAGGATATAAATTGGATTGGAAAGGGTTAATCAGATGGGAAAAACCTATGTATGAAATTGAGGTCCTGGAAGGTACAGTACAAGAGAGTGCTGTATTATTGTGCTCTAAAGCTGGAGCTTGTATGAAACTGTAATATGGGTGTTTGCATGGGTTCTTGGGCTTTTTTCACACAGCTATTATAAGGCTCCCTATTGGAGCTGTATCTTTTGTGCCAGGAAGGGGCAATTTAGTGCCAAGAATGTTTTGAAAGTTCCTACCTGACTCCAAGATCCGAATCAACAACCCTGCTGGTCACCTAATGTCTACACCCTGTAATATCATAGCACTCTAAAAAACACGCCCAGTCCCCTCCTCTATCAATTTTGCCATCATGATGTCCTCAGGTAGAGAGTTCCACAGTCTCACTGCTCTTACAGTAAAGAACCCCTTTCTATGTTGGTTATAAAACCGTCTTTCCTCTGAACGTAGTGGATGCCCTCTGGTTACCGTTGCAGTCCTGGGTATAAACCGATCATGGGAGAGATCTTTGTATTGTCCCCTAAAGTATGTTCCAGGACATGCAGTATATGTATGTCCTTAACCCCTTAACACTGTAGGACGTACATTTTTATCCTGGCTGCCTGGTACGTAAGGCAACAGGATGTAAACTTAAGTACTTTGCATGGCATGGACTCAGAAGCTGAGCCTGTGCCATCTGTAGCGGGAGCCGGCTGTGACTGACAGCCGGCCTCCTGCTGTCCCAGCAAGGATCAGTGAAAACATTGACCCCTGCTCTTAACCCTTTACTATAAATGTTGAGCCCGCACCCTCTGTGATGTCATTGGCCCGCCGCGATGCAGTAAAATAACAAATAGTGATACACTCGCCTCTCCCCATTCCTGCTGTATCCTGCAACTGTGCTCTATCCCCCTCCTGGTTTACGGGACATCACAAGAACTGCAGCCAGTAACAGATCTCAGTGATCGAGGTAACTATTTGTTATTTTACTGCATAGGGAAGGGGTTGTCCTCGTATGTTACAACTCAGACAACCCCTTTAAGCCATGTCCTTAAGGGGTTAATACAATGCTGGCAGAAATACCATATACTGCAATACTGAAATACTGCAGTATATGTTATAAGCAATGAAATGATTGCAAGTTTAAGTTCCCTCAGGACAAAAAAAAGTAAGAATAAGGTAATTTTTTTATTATTATATGAAAAAAAGGATAATGAAATTTAAAAAAGAAACTCTTTTCCTGTGTTTAGAATAAAAAAAATTGGAACAAAAAAGCTCAAAAACATATTTGGCATCACTGCATACGTAAAAGCCTGATCTATCAAAATAACACATTATTTATCCAGCACAGTGAACGTCATCAGAATTGTGCTTTTTCTCATCGCAAAGAAAAAATGTAATGAGAAGCGATCAAAAAGGCATATGTTCTCCAAAATGATAGACCAGAAACCAAATAGAATATGAATAGAAACTACATGACGTCCCCTAAAAAACGAGCCCTTGCACAGCTATATGGACAGACTACTCTAAAAGTTATGTTGGCCAGAAGGTGGTGGCAGAAAATATATATATTTTTAAAGATATTTCATTTTTTAAAAGTAGTACAGCAAAAAAAAAAAAAAAACTATATAAATTTGGTACTGTTGTAATTATACTGACCCACAGAAACGTTATCCTGTCATTTTAGTTCCTGTGTGTACGCCGTAAAAACAAGACGCGCCAAAGATGTCAGGATTAAGCTTTTTTTTCAATTCCACTTCACTTAGAAATTTTTTAAAGTTTTTCAGTCCATATTATGGTACCAATTAGAGATGAGCGAGCATACTCGCTAAGGCAAACAACTCGAGCGAGTAGTGCCTTATGCGAGTACCTGCCCGCTCGTCTCTAAAGATTCGGGTGCCGGCGGGGGAGACCGGTGAGTTGCAGGAGTGAGCAGGGGGGAGCCGGCGGAGAGAGTAAGAAAGAGATCCCCCCCCCCCCCTTTCCTCCCCGCTCTCCCCCGCCACTCCCCGCCCCCCGCCGGCAGCTGAATCTTTAGAGACGAGCGGGCAGGTACTCGCATAAGGCACTACTCGCTCGAGTAGTTTGCCTTAGCGAGTATGCTCGCTCATCTCTAGTACCAATGCAAAATACAACTCATCCCGCAAAAAGCTATGTTGACGGAAAGTAAAAATTTTTATTTTTTTTTTAATGGGGAGGAGAAACTAAAAACACACAAAAAAATAAAAATGGCCGTGTCTTTAAGAAGTTAATTACACCAGTAATATGTGCAAAATATGCAGTACACAAATATCACACATTCCGGAAGCACAGTTAATAATGACACATTGTGGAAGCGGCATGCTTGCTATGGAGACGTCTTTCACTTTGTAGTTTATTATTTAATAGGTTTTTAACAGCAACATTCTAGGCTACAATGACGAATTCCATCGTACTCGAGAACAGCAGCAGCGCAAAATGCTGTTCAAATATTTGCCTTTTCTTCCTCACAGCAGTAAATCAGAATGTTCATTTCCATTTAATTGTGCAATATGGTAGTTATTAAGAAAACAGAACAGTATTAAACCATTTAATGACGTAGTAATACTATGCCTCAGATTTTACTAGGCTTGTAATATATCTCACTGTTGACAAACGGCTGCTCAAATTGTAGACCCCCAAGCAGTACATAGAAACCCACTACCACCTTCATACACTTACTATGGGAACTCTGTATCACCCACAACTAAGGGCCCCAACCACCCATATACTTACTATTAGAGTTGAGCGAACATGCTCGTCCGAGTATTAGCATACTCGATGGTGCTCGTTACTTGAGCTAGTATCACGCCGGGTTCGACCCCTCCCCGTATTACCACTTCCTGCTGTGATGTGCCGGCATTCGCACGTCCACAGCAGTATGTGCCTTGCTGGGGGAGAGAGAGATAGAGAGATAGAGATAGATAGAGATAGAATTAGAGAGAGAGAGATAGACATAGAGAGAAAGATATATAGAGAGAGATAGAATTAGAGAGAGAGAGAGAGAGAGAAAAAAATATATATTTTTTTAAAAAAAGCTCAGCACCGGGCGGGTCAAATACAAAAATGCTCGGGTCTCCCATTGACTTCAATGGGGTTCTTTACTCGAATAGAGCTCTCGAATATAACGAAAAGCTCGACTCGAATAACGAGCACCCGAGCATTTTAGTGCTCGCTCATCTCTACTTACTATCCATATGAGTGATGGGTTTCTCAGTAGTTCTGCCATATGTGATATCAGGTTATATAGATTTTATACAGTACTGTGCAAAAGTCATAGGCAGGTATGGAAAAAAAATCTTCAAATTTAAGAAGGCTTTCAAAAATAGAAGTTTTAATAGTTTATTTTTGTCATTTAACAAACTGCAAACTGAATGAACAAAAGAAAAATCTAAATCAAAGTAACATTGGGTGTGACTTCCCTTTGGCTTCAAAGCGGCATCAATTCTTCTAGGTACTCTTGCACAACCTCAGGGATTTTGTAATATTGTAGTTAGGTGCATGATTAACCAATTATACCAAACAGGTGAGAATGATTATTAAGTTTTTTTTTTCAATGTAAGACATAATCTAAAGACGTCTACAGGTCCTTTACATGTATTATATACATATATTTTAGTAGGTTACCATGCCTTCATGTAGACTAAGTGACTTTTTTGTTTTCCAGACCCTTGAGGCCTCTACATACGTTTTCATTACCTTAACTATCCTCCTTTGCCACTGACAAATGAATGAAGCCAGCTGCAGTTAAGTGTATAGCCTGGTGGGCGGCTGGTACCATGAAGACCTCACCCACCTCCTGCCCTGCTTGAAATAACTCCCAACAATGGAGTTGTGAAGAGTATTGTGTTATCGTTAATGAAGCGGCCATGCTGGAGACTAATTCTCTTTGTCATATAGATGTAGTTAAGTTTCTTTCACTTTGGTGGCCTCAAAGAGTGTCATCTGTGTTTTAATAGGACTGCAGGTAAAGGAACAGATCTATCTTCATCTAATTGACGAAGAAAAACAAGGAAATGCTCTGCTGCATCTTAATTTGTAAGGAATTGACATATTTCTGGATTCTTTGCAAGTTCCCTCCTAGTTTTTATTTACTTGTTCATTTTTTTTAAAGTTCCAATATTTAGTACAAAGTTCACCTTTGAACCAAGAGCCAATTCACCTACCATCACATCATGTGGCCCACAAAACGTCACGCCATGTACCTCGCCAGGTGGCAACCTGGTCTGGAGAAATGGCCTCCTCTCTCCCAAGTAGGCGATGAGTCACATGCTGGAAATGTCAAGCGTGACTCCAGAGAATCTGTGGGACCCGCCCCTTCTGTAAGGATATGAAGTGTGGAGGTCCAGGCACGATGAAGCAGTCATGTATGCAAAGTAAAGATGAGCGAGCATACTCGGTAAGGCGATATACTCGAGAGAGCATCGCCTTTTTCGAGTACTTGCTGGCTCATCCCTGAAGATTCGGGTGGCCGCGGAGGTGAGCAGGGGGGTTACAGAGAGGATCGGGAGGGAGAGAGAAAAGGATCTCTCTCACTCTCCTCCCCACTCCCCCTCGCTGCCCCGCGCCGCCCCCAACCCCGCACCCCCCCCCCCCCCCAAATCTTCAGGGACAAGCCAGCAGGTAGTCGAAAAAGGCGATGGCCTCTCGAGTATATCGCCTACCCTAGTATGCTCGCTCATCTCTAATGCAAAGGCATCTGTAATGTGCAGTTCTGTAAAATGCGCCGTGTATTTATAGAACATTTTTGAATAATTTTTGGTGTGTATATAACACTTTTCACCAGATATTTGATGTAGTTGACATTGAAAACAGTAAAGAGTCTGAGCCTGGAGGAGCGACTGGCAATTGAACAAATGTTAGTTATCAGGACTAATGAATCACTTTTAAGGTATTTGTTTTCTGAAGCAGGGAGTAACCTACATAGTATTTTCCTTACAGTTTTTATGAGTTTAGGAATTGGAGACTTTACTAAATGAACTCTAGTCTAGTTTTTTTTCAAAAGCACAGCATGTTGTGAGTCTGGCCTTTTTAGGCGTTTTACCTTGGGGTTCTGTATAAGAAAAAAAAAGCCAAAAATTACCAGCCTAAAAAATGCTGTTAAATAACATGGGCATCATCAAAAAACACCAGAGGAAAAGACACTGGGGCTTATTTACAAATGCTGTCTAAAAGTTAGACAGTTCAAAATTAGACAAGACAGTTGTAAACTGCACAAGATTTATTAGTTGTTCCATTGAATAATAAGTCTGTTTGATTTTAAGATAATCTAGTCTACGTTTAGACCATCTTTTAGTCAATGACAAAAATTGTACCAATTTTTTGTACACAGTGAAATTTTAGTGCAGATTTTTGGCCATGCGTCCTTTTTCTACAAAAGACCCTTTGTCGAAAACCACAAAAAACAAGTGTCTAACACACACAGTAAATGTGGCATAAAGTATGTAGGACAGCTTTTTGGTGCAATTTCTACCAGTAAACTATTGAATTTTTTAATAGTAAATAAGCCGCTATGTTTGGAGGAAGCCTAAGAAACAGAATCATAGAAATGTAGAGTTGGAAGGGACCTCCAGGGTCATCGGGTCCAACCCCCTGCTCAGTGCAGGATCACTAAATCATCCCAGAGAGATATTTGTCCAGCCTTTGTTTGAACACTTCCATTGAAGGAGAGCTCACCACCTCCCGTGGTAACCTGTTCCACTCATTGATCACCCTCACTGTCACAAAGTTTTTTCTAATATCTAATTTGTGTCTCCTCCCTTCAGTTTCATCCCATTGCTTCTGGTCTTTCCTTGTGCAAATGAGAATAGGTCTGATCCCTCTGCACTGTGACAGCCCTTCAGATATTTGTAGACCGCTATTAAGTCTCCTCTCAGCCTTCCTTTTTGCAAGCTAAACATTCCCAGATCCTTTAACCATTCCACATAGGACATGATTTGCAGACCACTTGGTAACTCTTCTCTGAACCTGCTCCAGTTTGTCTATGTCTTTTTTAAAGTGGCGTGCCCAGAACTGGACACGGTATTCCAGATGAGGTCTGAGTAAGGAAGAGTAGAGGGGATAATTACCTCACGTGATCTAGACTCTATGCTTCTCATAATACATCCCAGAATTGTGTTTGCCTTTTTGGCTGCTGCATCACATTATTGAATCATGTTCAGTCAATGATCTACCCTGTTTCCCTGAAAATAAGAGAGTGTCTTATATTAATTTTTGTTCCCAAATATGCGCTACATCTTATTTTCAGGGGGTGTCTTATTTCTCAATGAAGAAGAATTCACATTTATTGTTAAGCAAAAAAAATGAACATTTATTATATACTGCACAGTACCGTAGTTGTCACCACAAACCAGTATAGTAGACAAACTGTGAAAACAAAGCAAGTCATGTCATCATCTTCTGGCACATCATCATAAACATCTGAACCCGGAATTTCCTGCTGAATTTCTTGACACTCCATTTCTTGTAAAATCTTCTAGGCCAAATCTCTCGTGCCTAGCAACAGCAGTGTCTTTAAACGAGCACTTCTAATCCCTCAATTGGCCAGCTTTGTGGACGAAATTTCTCAGAAATCTCGTCCACATGGGACAGCGAATCTGTCACGGCAAAGCTGGGAGAAGCCAGTGTTGTGGTGCGGATTCGCCGGCCACAGCAATGGAAAAGCGTGCGGCCAGGTCATTTTAAAACCCGCGGCTATGTGCCGTGGGTTTTGAAGCAGCGCTTTCCCGGTGGAAATCTCGCTGTTTATCGCTGTCACCAAACCACGAGATTTCCGCTGGAAATACGCTCTGTGAGAGCCCAGCCTTAAGAATCACACACAGGTTGCCTGACTCACACACTGAGCCATAAAAAATAAGGGCTGTAAAATAACATACCTGTCTGCAGACTTTAATTACCGTATCACCAACAGAAGTTCCTGTACCACTTGTAATCAGGGATGGTATTGCAGCTTCCGGCCACCAGGGGGAGCTCATCACAGCAGACGTGTACAGCAGGAACAGAACGTACAGTATGGCATTTTCCGGCCAGCAGGGAGAGCACACAACAGCACACTCGTACAGCACAGCAGGGACAGGATAACGGCAGCAGGAGACGGGGTAACGGCAGACTGTCTGCAGATCTACCGATACATCTGGCGGTAGAAGACAACGGGGATGGCAGCAGGGGACTGGCCTCTTGATGACTTGCCTGCACATTTACAAGCGATGGCTGCGGAAGGGAACATCGGGATCGGCGGCAGGTGACTGTCTTCATGTCCTGCATGCAGCTGCTCTGCCACGGACGGTGAAGGTAGGGGACAGCGGCGGCGGGCTAAAAAGAATCACAGCTGCATGCTCTGGTGTTCTGTTCGGCAGGCATGCTTCCATACAAGCACACTTTACTATGCCTTACTATCGGGGGGGGGGAGGGGGTGCTCTATTTTCGGGGAAACACGGTATTAGTATACCCAAGTCTTTTTCACATGTGCTGCTTAGCCCAATTCCTCCCATTCTGTATGTGCTTTCTTCCTTTTTCTTGCCCAGATGTACGCCTCTGCATTTCTCCTTGTTAACCCTTTCCAGTCCAATGTCGGGCCTGCCCCGACATCATCATTTTCCTCCACAGCTCCGATGTCGGGGCAGGCCCGACACTGCAGTGCAGGAGTGGATCTGCACCCGATCGTCAGGCACATCGGGTGCAGATGCACTCCTTTACTGGTCGTCATCGAGGACCCCCGAGGAGAAGGCAGAAAGGGTTTTTAACCCTTTCTGCCCACTCCTTTACACATTACATAGCGCTCAATTAGCGCTATGCAATGCATAGATTCCGGCCGGCGATCATGTGACCGCCGGTGTTACCTGACCCCGGCGGTCACATGAACGCCGAGCCGGGAGCCTGCACCGTGCAAGGACCTGCTTACCTGACCGACGTCTTGTGCATTCTCCTTCTGTCTCCCGACCCGGCGATCATGTGACCGCCAGGTGTCACCTGACCCCAGCGGTCACATGATCGCCGAGCCGGGAGGCAGAAGGAGAATGCACAAGACGCCGGTCAGGTAAGCAGGTCCCTCCCTGCACCCTCCTGAACTCTGTCAGATCAGGAGGGTGCAGGGAAAATGTATTTTTTCTCACCCATTCTCCCAGCTCCAATTTATTTGCAGCTGGGGAGAATGGGTGAGAAAAAATAAATGGATTGGAAAGGGTTAAATACCATTCTGTTAGTCGCCGCCCACTGTACAAGCTTTTTTTTAGATCTTCTGGAATACTCTTGCTCTCTTCCCTAGTGTTAGCTATCCCTCCCAGCTTTGTGTCATCAGCAAATTTGACCAGTTTCCATCAATGCCGTCCTCCAGATGATTTATAAAAATGTTGAACAACACTGGGCCTAGCACAGAACCTTGTGGTACTTCACTTGATACATTCTTCCACTTGGATGTGCAGCCATTTATGACCACTCTTTGAGTACAATCACTCAGCCAGTTGTGAATACAGATAGTCCCCGACTTGCGAACATTCGACTTACGAATTTCGCTAGATACGAACTATCTGTATAGCACAGTATGATGTAATCCTATGGCATTACATCATGCTGTGCAGGGACCGGACAAGCTTCTATCAAGCCTGATAGAAGCCTGTCCGGTCAGATTGCGGTTGCTGGGCAGCCGGGGGCCTTCTGAAAGGCCCGAGGGCTGTCTATGCAGAGCACCTATCAAGCCGTGCGCTTGATAGGCACTCTGCATAGGCAGCCCTGGGGCCTTTCAGGAGGTCCCCGGCTGCCTAGCAACCACACAGCGTCCCGCGATCTCATCATGGGACGCTGTACGGGCCCCCTGAACGTCAGATGCCGGCTGTTTCTTACAGCGGGCAGCCGGCGGCAGCAGTTCCGACGAGCCACGCTGCTCGTAAGAACTGTTAACACTTTAAATACCGCTGTCAGAGCGGTATTTAAAGTGTTAACAGTTCCGACAAGCGCCACGGCTCGTCGGAACTGCTGCCGCCGGGTGCCCGCTGTAAGAAACAGCTTGCACCCGACGTTGTATGGAGTGGGATCCACCCGCGATCCCCTCCATACAACCATTTGTTCGACTTGCGAACAAAACGGACTTGCGAACGGGCTCCCGGAACGGAACCTGTTCGCAAGTCGGGGACTAACTGTACATCTAACAGTTGCCTTGTCAATCCCATATTTGGTCATTTTTTCAATAAGTATGATATGAGATACTTTGTCAAATGCCTTACCAAGGTCAAGATAAACTATATCACTGCATTTCCCTGATCAACCCAGTCAGTGATACTATCACAGAAGGAAATTAGATTTGTCTGGCAGGACTTGTTTGCCCTATTATTGGCTTCTAAGGGCAACCAAGATTTTTTTTTTCTTTTAGACACTTTTACAAATCTCCCAAAATATTTCTGGTGATTGTAAGACTTGCCTTGTTTTAATGGCTGCCAGTGCTGTGAGGAGTTGTTACTTTACAATTCATGTGATCTGATTGGCATAAAGATTACATCTCAAAAGGAATGTATCACCAATATTGTTTTACTAATTAAAACCAGATAGTGAAAGATATTCTGATCTGTTCCCCCCCCCCCCCCCCCACCCGATTGCAGATTTTTTTCCTGTTTTTGCTGTGTGGGTGTGTGTGTGTGTGTGTGGGGGGGGGGGGGGGTGTTCAGTTGTGAGGTGCAGTTAACACTTACAGATATGCATTAATGCAAAACCCATAAGCCATTCACACAATGGCCAAGGGCTAACCATTGACCTCTGTGGCAGAGTCTTGTGGACATGATCTGTGACATGTGCCTAGGTCATTGTGCAAGGAGGGGGAGAAGATAAGCTGTGACTGTAGCCTATTGTGAATGGTATGATCTTGTGTCATTGTTATCCTGACTGTGATGGTAATGAGATAACTAATGAGTACTTTTCTGTACAGAACATACTGTAAAAGTGTCAAATTACTTTAAGGCTTAGCAGTCAGTGTGAAAACCAGAGGATTTAAAGTTTTGTTTTTTTTTAAATATAGATTGTGACATTGAACATTAAAAAAACACAAAAAAAACCTCAAGATTCTTTAATTTAACAGAAAAATTAGATTTTCCAATTGCATAAAGTCTTGTTAAATAAAATATAAAATAAAATAAATATTTTTAAAAAGCATTCAAAACTACAAAAAAAAATCCTCTCCGCTGATCCTGTTCTGTTTCTTACAACAAAAACTGAAATAAAGGGGATTTCTTTTCTGGTCCGTCCTATGAGAAATTACCCCCCTTTCTCTTTCTTGCAATCATTTGTCTGGCTGTCAGGTAAAATAGGCTGACACTTAGCCAATCAGAGCCAGCACTCGATGAACTAAACACAGCCATTCATCAAGTGCTGGCTCTGATTGGCTAAGCATCAACCAATCAGAGGCAGCGCTTCTAAGAGGCTGGGATTTTTCAATCCCTGGCTAGAAGAGATGGAGAACGGTGTCGGGTACCATGGGGAAGCTGCAGTGGTGCCGGACAGCACTTCTAAGGTGATGTATAGAGTTGAGCGAGCACCAAAATGCTCGGGTGCTCGTTACTCGGGACGAAATTATCGCGATGCTCGAGGGTTCGTTTCGAGTAACGAACCCCATTGAAGTCAATGGGCGACCCGAGCATTTTTGTATATCGCCGATGCTCGCTAAGGTTTCCATTTGTGAAAATCTGGGCAATTCAAGAAAGTGATGGGAACGACACAGAAACGGATAGGGCAGGCGAGGGGCTACATGTTGGGCTGCATCTCAAGTTCCCAGGTCCCACTATTAAGCCACAATAGCGGCAAGAGTGCCCCCCCCAACAACCTTTACTTCTGAAAAGCCCTCATTAGCAATGCATACCTTAGCTAAGCACCACACTACCTCCAGCAAAGCACAATCACTGCCTGCATGACACTCCGCTGCCAATTCTCCTGGGTTACATGCTGCCCCCCCCCCCCGCACGACGCAGTGTCCACAGCGCACACCAAAGTGTCCCTGCGCAGTCTTCAGCTGCACTCATGCCACACCACCCTCACGTATATTTATAAGTGCGTCTGCCATGAGGAGGAACCGCAGGCACACACTGCAGAGGGTTGGCACGGCTAGGCAGCGACCCTCTTTAAAAGGGGTGGGGCGATAGCCCACAATGCTGTACAGAAGCAATGAGAAATATAATCCTGTGCCACCGCCATCAGGAGCTGCACACGTGGGCATAGCAATGGGGAACCTATGTGCCACACACTATTCATTCTGTCAAGGTGTCTGCATGCCCCAGTCAGACCGCGTTTTTTTTATAAATAGTCACAGGCAGGTGCAACTCCGCAATGGGAATTCCGTGTGCACCCACAGCATGGGTGGCTCCCTGGAACCCACCGGCTGTACATTAATGTATCCCATTGCAGTGCCCATGACAGCTGAGGTAACGTCCGATTAAATGCAGGTGGGCTTCGGCCCACACTGCATGCCCCAACCTGACCGGGGTTTTTAATTCATAGACACAGGCAGGTACAACTCCCTATTGTGAAGTCCGTGTGGACCCACAGCATGGGTGGGTGCCAGGAAGCCACCGGCGGTACATAAATATATCCCATTGCATTGCCCATCACAGCTGAGGTAATGTCATGTTTAATGCAGGTGGGCTTCGGCCCACACTGCATGCCCCACTCAGACTGGGGTTCTTTAGAAGTGGACACATGCAGTTACAACTCCCTGTGGACCCACAGCTTGGGTGGCTCCCTGGAACCCACCGGTGGTACATAAATATATCCCATTGCAGTGCCCAGCACAGCTGATGTAACATCAGCTTTAATGCAGGTGGGCAAAAAATTAATTGGATTACACTGTAGGCGAGGGCCCCAAAAAATTGGTGTACCAACAGTACTAATGTACGTCAGAAAAATTGCCCATGCCCAACCAAGAGGGCAGGTGAAACCCATTAATCGCTTTGGTTAATGTGGCTTAATTTGTAACTATGCCTGGGGGCAGCCCAGTTAAAATAAAAATTGGTTCAGGTGCAAGTTTCCACGCTTTAATGAGCATTGAAACGTATAAAAATTGTTTACAAAAAGTATATGACTGAGCCTTGTGGGCCTAAGAAAAATTGCCCGTTCGGCGTGATTACGTCAGGTTTCAGGAGGAGGAGGAGGATGAATATTATACACAGATTGATGAAGCTAAAAGGTCCACGTTTTTGATGGTGATAGAGAACAATGCTTCCATCCGCGGGTGCAGCCTACGTATTGTTTAGGTATCGCTGCTGTCCGCTGGTGGAGAAGAGAAGTCTGGGGAAATCCAGGCTTTGTTCATCTTGATGAGTGTAAGCCTGTCGGCACTGTCGGTTGACAGGCGGGTACGCTTATCTGTGATGATTCCCCCAGCCGCACTAAACACCCTCTCTGACAAGACGCTAGCCGCAGGACAAGCAAGCACCTCCAGGGCATACAGCGCGAGTTCAGGCCACGTGTCCAGCTTCGACACCCAGTAGTTGTAGGGGGCAGAGGCGTCACGGAGGACGGTCGTGCGATCGGCTACTTACTCCCTCACCATCCTTTTACAGTGCTCCCGCCGACTCAGCCTTGACTGGGGAGCGGTGACACAGTCTTGCTGGGGAGCCATAAAGCTGGCAAAGGCCTTGGAGAATGTTCCCCTGCCTGCGCTGTACATGCTGCCTGATCTCTGCGCCTCCCCTGCTACCTGGCCCTTGGAACTGCGCCTTCGGCCACTAGCGCTGTCGGTTGGGAATTTTACCATCAGTTTGTCCGCCAGGGTCCTGTGGTATAGCATCACTCTCGAACCCCTTTCCTCTTCGGGTATGAGAGTGGAAAGGTTCTCCTTATACCGTGGGTCGAGCAGTGTGTACACCCAGTAATCCATAGTGGCCAGAATGCGTGTAACGCGAGGGTGACGAGAAAGGCATCCTAACATGAAGTCAGCCATGTGTGCCAGGGTACCTGTACGCAACACATGGCTGTCCGCACTAGGAAGATCACTTTCAGGATCCTCCTCCTCCTCCTCCTCAGGCCATACACGCTGAAAGGATGACAGGCAAGCAGCATGGGTACCCTCAGCATTGGGCCAAGCTGTCTCTTCCCCCTCCTCCTCATCCTCCTCATGCTCCTCCTCCTCCTCAACGCGCTGAGATATAGACAGGAGGGTGCTCTGACTATCCAGCGACATACTGTCTTCCCCCGCCTCTGTTTCCGAGCGCAAAGCGTCTGCCTTTATGCTTTGCAGGGAACTTCTCAAGAGGCATAGCAGAGGAATGGTGACGCTAATGATTGCAGCATCGCCGCTCACCATCTGGGTAGACTCCTCAAAGTTTCCAAGGACCTGGCAGATGTCTGCCAACCAGGCCCACTCTTCTGTAAAGAATTGAGGAGGCTGACTCCCACTGCGCCGCCCATGTTGGAGTTGGTATTCCACTATAGCTCTACGCTGCTCATAGAGCCTGGCCAACATGTGGAGCGTAGAGTTCCATCGTGTGGGCACGTCGCACAGCAGTCGGTGCACTGGCAGATGAAACCGATGTTGCAGGGTGCGCAGGGTTGCAGCGTCCGTGTGGGACTTGCGGAAATGTGCGCAGAGGCGGCGCACCTTTCCGAGCAGGTCTGACAAGCGTGGGTAGCTTTTCAGAAAGCGCTGAACCACCAAATTAAAGACGTGGGCCAGGCATGGCACGTGCGTGAGGCTGCCGAGCTGCAGAGCCGCCACCAGATTACGGCCGTTGTCACACACGACCATGCCCGGTTGGAGGCTCAGCGGCGCAAGCCAGCGGTCGGTCTGCTCTGTCAGACCCTGCAGCAGTTCGTGGGCCGTGTGCCTCTCCTCTCCTAAGCTGAGTAGTTTCAGCACGGCCTGCTGACGCTTGCCCACCGCTGTGCTGCCACGCCGCGCGACACCGACTGCTGGCGACGTGCTGCTGCTGACACATCTTGATTGCGAGGCAGAGGTTGCGTAGGAGGAGGAGGGTGGTTTAGTGGAGAAAGCATACACCGCCGCAGATACCACCACCGAGCTGGGGCCCGCAATTCTTGGGGTGGGTAGGACGTGAGCGGTCCCAGGCTGTGACTCTGTCCCAGCCTCCACTAAATTCACCCAATGTGCCGTCAGGGAGATATAGTGGCCCTGGCCGCCTGTGCTTGTCCACGTGTCCGTTGTTAAGTGGACCTTGGCAGTAACCGCGTTGGTGAGGGCGCGTACAATGTTGCGGGAGACGTGGTCGTGCAGGGCTGGGACGGCACATCGGGAAAAGTAGTGGCGACTGGGAACTGAGTAGCGCGGGGCCGCCGCCGCCATCATACCTTTGAAAGCCTCCGTTTCCACAACCCTATATGGCAGCATCTCCAGGCTGATAAATTTGGCTATGTGCACGTTTAACGCTTGAGCGTGCGGGTGCGTGGCGGCGTACTTGCGCTTGCACTCCAACACTTGCGCTAGCGACGGCTGGACGGTGCGGTGAGAGACATTGGTGGATGGGGCCGTGCACAGCGGAGGTGAGGGTGTGGGTGCAGGCCAGGAGACGGTAGTGCCTGTGTCCTGAGAGGGGGGTTGGATCTCAGTGGCAGGTTGGGGCACAGGGGGAGAGGCAGCGGTGCAAACCGGAGGCGGTGAACGGCCTTCGTCCCACCTTGTGGGGTGCTTGGTCATCATATGTCTGCGCATGCTGGTGTTGGTGAGGCTGGTGGTGGTGGCTCCCCGGCTGATCTTGGCACGACAAAGGTTGCACACCACTGTTCGTCGGTCATCTGTACTCTCAGTGAAAAACTGCCAGACCTTTGAGCACCTCGGCCTCTGCAGGGTGGCATGGCGCGAGGGGGCGCTTTGGGAAACAGTTGGTGGATTATTCGGTCTGGTCCTGCCTCTACCCCTGGCCACCGCACTGCCTCTTCCAACCTGCCCTGCTGCTGCACTTGCCTCCCCCTCTGAAGACCTGTCCTCAGTAGGCGTAGCAAACCAGGTGGGGTCAGTCACCTCATCGTCCTGCTGCTCTTCCTCCGAATCCTCTGTGCGCTCCTCCCTCGGACTTACTCCAATTACTACTACCTGAGTGATAGACAACTGTGTCTCATCGTCATCGTCCTCCTCACCCACTGAAAGCTCTTGAGACAGTTGCCAGAAGTCCCCAGCCTCATCCCCGGACCCCGAGAACTTTCCAAAGGTTGGGCATCGGTCACGACAAACTCCTCCGGTGGGAGAGGAACCATTTCTGGCCATTCTGGGCAGGGGCCCGGGAACAGTTCCTGGGAGTCTGCCTGCTCCTCAGAATGTGTCATTGTAATGGAGTGAGGAGGCTGGGAGGAAGGAGGAGCAGCAGCCAGAGGATTCAGAGTTGGAGCAGTGGACGGCGCAGAACTCTGGGTGGTCGATAGATTGCTGGATGCACTTTCTGCCATCCACGACAGGACCTGCTCACACTGCTCATTTTCTAATAAAGGTCTACCGCGTGGACCCATTAATTGTGAGATGAATGTGGGGACGCCAGAAACGTGCCTCTCTCCTAGTCCCGCAGCAGTCGGCTGCGATACACCTGGATCAGGAGCTCGGCCTGTGCCCACACCCTGACTTGGGCCTCCGCGTCCTCGCCCACGTCCACGTCCTCTAGGCCTACCCCTACCCCTCAGCATGCTGTATTACCAGTAGTGCAGAAACAGAACGCTGTAATTAAATGTACCGCTTATTGGCCTGTGGTTGGAGGCTGACTTTCCATACGGAACGCACAGCAGAGCCAGGAAACAATTTTGCGCACGTCTGTAGTGAGACGTAGGTGCATATGACTGAGCTAGTGGAATTCACAGCGCAGAAGCAGTCAAGTGGCGAAAGGCCAGTAGTAGGCCTTAAGTATTTTGCTTCTATTTTTTTTAAATGCTGAGCTGATACAGCGGACAGATACTGTAGGCAGCGTATAATATTATGTATACGGTTTCCCTCTGGCGGGATGACGGCGATCATGTAACAGAGACAGCAGATCCAGGAAACAATTTTGCGCAAGCCTGCTGTAACACTTAGCTGCGTATTAATTACGACTACTACCCCCAGCAGATAGATACTGTAGGCAGCGTATAATATTATGTATACTGTTTCCCTCTGGCGGAATGACGGCGATCATGTAACAGAGACAGCAGATCCAGGAAACAATTTTGCGGAAGCCTGCTGTAACGCTTAGCTGCGTATTAATTACGACTACTACCCCCAGCAGATAGATACTGTAGGCAGCGTATAATATTATGTATACTGTTTCCCTCTGGCGGGATGACGGCGATCATGTAACAGAGACAGCAGATCCAGGAAACAATTTTGCGCAAGCCTGCTGTAACGCTTAGCTGCGTATTAATTACGACTACTACCCCCAGCAGATAGATACTGTAGGCAGCGTATAATATTATGTATACTGTTTCCCTCTGGCGGAATGATGGCGATCATGTAACAGAGACAGCAGATCCAGGAAACAATTTTGCGCAAGCCTGCTGTAACGCTTAGCTGCGTATTAATTACGACTACTACCCCCAGCAGATAGATACTGTAGGCAGCGTATAATATTATGTATACTGTTTCCCTCTGGCGGGATGACGGCGATCAATTTTTTGGAAAAAGCCCACTGCCTATATAGCCTGAATATCTCTTTCCCTGCCTCACCAGTACTGGCCCTATACTCTGTACAATGACTGCAGACTGCGGATGCAATGCTCTGCACGGCCGATATACAAAAAAAAAAAAAGTGCAACACTGCAAAAAGCAGCCTCCACAGTACTGCACACGGTCAGATGTGGCCCTAAGAAGGACCGTTGGGGTTCTTGAAGCCTAAAATAACTCCTAACACTCTCCCTATAGCAACTCCAGCAAGACAGCACTGTCCCTGATCTCTGTCAGAACGCATCTGTGGCGAGCCGCGGAGGGGCCGATTTATATACTCGGGTGACACCTGATCTCGCCAGCCACTCACTGCAGGGGGGTAGTATAGGGCTTGAACGTCGCAGGGGGAAGTTGTAATGCCTTCCCTGTCTTTCTATTGGCCAGAAAAGCGCGCTAACGTCTCAGAGATGAAAGTGAAAGTAACCCGAACATCGCGTGGTACTCGTTGCGAGTAACGAGAATCTCGAACACGCTAATACTCGAACGAGTGTCAAGCTCGGACGAGTACGTTCGCTCATCTCTAGTGATGTATCCTTTTTTTTCTCTCTCAGCAGCTAGGGCTTAGGTTATTGCTTTGACAGTAGGATTTCCTATTGTCAAAGTTGCATCGCACCGCACAAAACACACGTTTTCATGCAATGCGATGCAACAGAGAGGAGGGCCACAGTGTGTGCCTGGATCATTGTAAATAAGGAAGATGGAATAGTACTTCTGCAGCATCTTGTATTGTTTTTCAATTGCCAATCATTGTCATAAAGACTTGTATAAAGGGTCTGACATTGACTTGTAGGAATGCAGATTTCCATTAGGTGGCGCTGCAGGGGTATTTTTCCATTTTTCTTATTTGCATATCTCCCAGAGGAGCAAAGATGGCCTTATTCGGCCTCATGCCTACGGGCAGGTCAGATTCCATGCACGGGAGTCCGCAGTGTAGTCTCACCCTGCCTACGGCAAGAGGACATTACTTACCCGTTCAGATCCTCTGCCTAGATGTGCGGGTGCTCCATCTTCTCCACTGCGGATGTTGGCGGGCATGCGGATGGGCGTACCACTGCACATGCGCGTGGAGTTTTTTTTGTTTATTTCTTTTTTTAAATCTCATGCTTTCTTGCAGGATTTGCGACCCGTCTGTATTGTCAGCTATGGCAGGCTGTGAATCAGATGGCTTCCATTAACTTCAATGGAAGCCGTCCGTGCAGGACGCGTATATCTATATTACACTCAAGTTCTGCACTAACAACCAATCAGGTTAAATCAGGCAACCCAAACAACCATTGAGGTTGAATCAGAAAACCCAAACAACCAATAAACTTGCTGGAATTGTGAATCAGAACCACTGAGGTTGCTGGAATTACTCCATAGTGCCGAACATGAGTGTAATATAGATAAATGCGTGCGGGACCCGCAGCAAAATGGAGCATGCTGCAATTTGTTTTCTGGTCCGCAAATCAAATCCGCATGCTTAAATTCAGCTGTGGGCACCCATGATTGTCTATGGGTGGCTTGAATTGCGGATCATCTGTGCGTGGACATTGGACCTTAATCTCCACACTCACCTCCTAGGCATTTTCTCACACATTTTCTAGGTGGTATCTTAAAAAGGGGTTTTTCCAGGGAAAATACTCTTGATGACCCATCCTCAGGATAAGTCATCAATAGTTGATGGGCTGGGGTTCATCGCTCGGGACCTCAACTAATCAGCTGAATGTGTGCCTGCTGACAATGCCGCAATTACACAGAGGTTGGAGAGGAAGTCTCTGCTCCGACCTCTGTGAAGTGGCCGGTGTTTGTAACTGCAGGCGCGGCTCGCGTTAATTTCAATGAGGATAGGTCATGAATAGTTCTTTCCCTGGAAAACCCCTTAAGGAAAGGGAATACCCTTCCTGACCCATGCCTGGATCATTGAAACAGCACTGAGCAGTATGGTAGTAAATTCGTTCCCTCAACACTGCCAACAATCACATCACTGGCAATCCCCTTCAACAGGGAAGAAAAAAAAAAAAGGTGACAGCTGGCCCTGGAAAAAGAAAAGCACCCCAGAGGGTTGTATTAAATATATTTCAGCTTATTTATTATTACATTTTATATTATATTATTATTATAATAATTCTATACTCTTTCTTATCTAAGAGAAGTATTTTATGGGGATGAAAAAAAATGATCAGAATTAGTGATAAAGAAAACTAATATAGATTTATAAATTATATTTGCATAAAAAAAAGGCAATGGTGCAGTTTTCTGCTCTTAAGCCCATTTACACGCAAAGCTAGTCTTTCAAACGATTGAAAGATTGAAAGTTTTAGCAATCTTTTTGCATAAAGTGTTAATGGGCACTAATATCCATTAACACTTTATCATCTTAATTTGCGTGTAAAAGGGCCTCTGGGAGCTGTTTGCAGAGCCCAGTGTGTGATTAAACACATGCTGGGCTCTGCACACAGCTGCATGGTTCTCGTTGGGATACAATGTAACCCCCAACTCTTGTGGAGAACACAGAATGCGGTCTGTTGACAGACACTTTATCTCTCTGCGGCTGAACAATGGATTTTAAGTACACCTTAAAATGATTGTTCCGACGAAAAGTGCTCAATGGCACTGTAATGATTATTGCTTGTTTTCGGTCATTTGAGTGAATTTTGAGCAATAACGGTTGCATGTAAATACGCCCTTACTGAATTCTATTTTATGGAAATCCGAAGGCAATGAGGATCTGATCTCGCACACAATCCCAAGGCTGGATAGACGGGTGCAACCGCTACAGTGCAGTCATAACTGTAACCTAAAAGCATTTATCCGCACTGAACTCTGGATCGTAAGCATAACTTTAGATTTGACTCTGGATGTGAAGGAGAAGCAAACCTCATGTAATTATAGCAAATGGCTTCTTTTAACTATACCGCAATGAAACGCACACAGCTTGCTTTAAATTGGATTTATTGTGCACACAAAATGAATAGGTTATAAAAAGTATATACAGGAATCAAGGTGGTGAGAGCCGTCCATGGAGAAATCTATATACTGTACAAATCAAGGAGCCCATTCGAGTTATTTCCAGTTTCACAAAAAAAAATCCTTTGTTGCCTCGTCTCAATTTGTAAAATTTCCACTGTGACATGAGTGTTCAGCAAATAGTTTAAGGGATTCGAACAGCCTGTTTTAACTTTGTTGAGTCTTTTGTGTTGTTGTGGCTGTCAATTAGCACAAGAGGAAATTGACGGTGATTTTCAATGATTTCTGCCACACTGCTGAATTTCTGTATAGAGGAAGAAAAAGTAGCCAACATTAAAACGGGCGTCCATAGTAGAGATGAGCGAGCACGCTCAGTTATGGCAGTTACTCGAGTGAGCATCGCTGTTCTCGAGTAACTGCATACTCATCTGTACAAATGCGGGGGGGGCGGCGGGGAGGAGAGGGGGGGAGAGTGAGAGAGATCCCCCCCGCTAACGCTCGCTCCCCCCCCCCCGCATTTGCTCGGATGAGTATGCAGTTACTCGAGAAGAGCGATGCTCACTCGAGTAACTGCCTTAACCGAGCGTGCTCGCTCATCTCTAGTCCATGGTCATGAATACAAAGTAAAGTCCGATCTTATATTACTGTTTAAATCTCATCATATGATCCGTTATTTTCACCCAAAATGTAAATGGTCTTTTTTTTCCATTACTAGGTTAGACGACCTACTCTGCCCATTAGTAAATACTTGTTTTTTTTATGTTTTACTACTATTAAAAAGAAAGGAAACTTTTTACAACAGAAATTGTTTTCAGTCATCATGTTCTGAAACCCAGAACTTTACATTTTTCACAGATTGGGCCGTGAGAGGGCCCATTTGTTTCGGGTGAGCTGCAGTTTTTATTAATACAATTTGGCATAGATATATATTTTTTTGATCACTTTTTATTTAATTTTATTTGCGCCATGGTAACACCCCCTACCCCACGAATTTTGTACTTTTTTTTTTACCCTGTTGACTGTGCAGGAAAAATAATGAGATAGACCTAATGTCCACGGGAAAATTTGGGCCTGCGCGGATTCTCCATGCAGGATCCCGCCGCAGATCCCTCCTTTCCCGCAGACATGAGGCCAGAAAATCCTTATTACTTAACCGTCCAGATGTTGCGGATCTCCCCTACGTCGCGGCTGGATCTTCTTTCTTCGGCCCGGCGGATGTGCTCGGCACGCCTGTAGCGTGCCATGCGCATGCGCCGTGCACATACTTTTTTCCCAAATTCCTGCGGTTCTGTGGCAGAGCAGATATTCATGTGTGGGTGTGCTGCGGATACGGACGGCTTTCATAAGCCCCAATGGAAGCCGCGGGAGCCGTCCGTGCAGCAGACCCACAGGAAAATGGAGCATGCTGCGTGCGACCTGCATGCCGGGAAGAAAATCACATCCGCATGCCTTTAGCTGCACTACGAATGCTAATTAGAGATGAGGGAGCATACTCGCTAAGGACAATTGCTCGATCGAGCATTGTCCTTAGTGAGTAACTGCCCGCTCGGAAGAAAAGGTTTGGCTGCCGGCGCGGGTGAGAGGCGAGTTGCGGCAGTGAGCAGGAGGGAGCGGGGGGGGGGGGGGAGAGAGGGAGAGAGAGATCTCCCCTCCGTTCCTCCCCGCTCTCCCCCGACGCTCCCTGCCCGCCGCTGGCAGCCAAATCTTTTCTTCCGAGCGGCCAGGTACTCGCTAAGGGCAATGCTCGATCGAGTAATTGTCCTTAGCGAGTATGCTCGCTCATCTCTAATGCTAATGCATCTATATGGGCAGCAAGACGCACTGATCTTCCGTGCAGGGGGCACACGTGGATTTTATAAATAAAATCTGCCCCTGGACATTGGGCCATATTGTAATAGTTCAGACTTTTACAAGCATGGCAATACCAAATATGTGGTTTAATTTTATGGTTTAGATATTTCATAGGAAAATAGGAAAACTTTGAATTTTCTTTTTTCACATTTTTTAAATATTTAAATAATGGTATTAAAATATTTTCTTTAGTTCCCATAGGGGACTTGAAGTTGCAATCACTTGTACTATACATTGTAATACTTTAAAAATTGCTATATACTGCAATGCTGGTCTTGTCTATTAAGCCCTGCTGAATGCAGGGCTTCATAGACATCCATGCATGGCAGCCCTGGGAGCATTCACTAGCTACAGGCTGCCATGTGGACCCATCTGCACCCTGCAACTGCATCTTGGAGGGCACTCCTCCTCCTGGCTGTTTAGACGCATGGTAAGTTTTAACCACAGCATTGAAATGGTTGACTGGCTTTCTAGGAGCCAATGCCAGTCGTAGCAGTTGCCGGTAGCCATCAGCTGTCTCATTGGGTATGGAGCAGACTTGTTTTCCGTACCAGCTGCATGCACCCTTCACAACACGACTTAAATATCGGTCATGCGGTTGAGAAGGGGTTAGGCCATTCTCCTTCTTAGGTGAGTTATGCCCCTTGTTCAGGAGTCTCATCTATTATCCAGAGTGGAGTATGACTACAAACAGCATCTGTCACTCTGAAAGACCCAGCATATCTAGTTACTAGACAGCAGCCAATGGATTTCAATGGGACACATGTAATAATTTAATTCCTGTGTGTGTCAATATTAAAAAGTACCTAACTTGTCCAATAACTTTTCAGAAAAATGTGGACCTTATGATGTACAGCACTGCGGAATAAGTATTCACTATATAAATGTGTAAAATAAAATAAACAAGCTGCCCTGTGTACAATACGAGCAACACCATTTATGGCCATTGTATTCTGTATTTTTCCCTATTTGCAGGGTGTACATATGCATCTCAATTCTCTCAGGACTGCTGGGAGGAGCCTGGCTGCTATGCTGTGTTGTATAGACCGGGGCACAGAAAACTACTAGAGATGAGCGAGTATACTCGCTAAGGCACATTACTCGAGCGAGTAGTGCCTTAGCCGAGTATCTCCCCGCTCGTCTCTAAAGATTTGGGAGCCGGCGGGGGTGGGGAGGAACGGAGGGGAGATCTCTCTCTCCCTCTCTCCCCCCCGCAACTCACCTGTCACCCGCGCCGGCCCCCGAATCTTTAGAGACGAGCGGGGAGATACTCGGCTAAGGCACTTCTCGCTCGAGTAATGTGCCTTAGCGTGTATACTCGCTCATCTCTAAAAACTACCCATTGTTTTCTGTAACACACAGGCAGATCGTCATATAGAGGTGTACAGCAAGACTGAACAGTGTACATGCGAATAACTAGCAGCAGATAAATCACCATTAACTCTTGCATCATTTCTGTGCGTTAAGGTCTTCCTCCTCCAGCCTCCTCTCTGCCATCATACAGATCAGTCAGCATAATGACTCATCTCCCGCCTCCTCTGCTCAGCTTATCCTAGACACTCCTGTCAATCACTTGAGAGCAGACAGAGGGCGGGAAGCTAGGAGGAACGGAGGCCCTGGTGGCTAGTGATTTTTTAACAAAAAAAAACAACACATCATTTTAGGTAAATATTTAGAAGTTTTGCTAAGTACTAGAGATGAGCGAGCGTACTCGCTAAGGCAAATTACTCGAGCGAGTACTGCCATTTTTGAGTACATGCCCGCTCGTCTCAAAAGATTTGGGGGCTGGCGGGGGTGAGCGGTGAGTTGCGGGAGTGAGCATGGGGGAGCTGGGGGGAGAGAGAAGGATCTCCTCCCCGCTCTCCCCCACCGCTCGCCGTCCCCCGGCGGCCCCCGAATCTTTTGAGATGAGCGGGCATGTACTCAAAAATGGCAATACTCGCTCGAGTAATTTGCCTTAGCGAGTATGCTCGCTCATCTCTAATAAGCACAAGTTGTTTGAAAACTGCCAGGTTCTTCACAGGTAAAAACAAATTGCCGAGGGCCCCAACAACATGAAACACTGAGAAGTTTCTACAAAACCTAAAGGGGTTGTTTTTGTTATTTTATCAATTTTTGTTAGAAGAATTACGCACAATAATCATATCCCGTGCCAAGGTTTTGTTGAAATTATTATTTAAAAAAAAGTTTTTTTGCACATCTGCATATTAGGGCCCTTCAAACAGGATGACTGTTGGGCATAGAAGCGCCTTACAATGGTCCCAGTGATAATCGCCGCCGTGCTTTCACACAAGAGAGAGGATTGCTCAGTGAATGGAGGCGGAGCTCGCTACGGCCCGCCCGCCTCCATTCACAGTAAACAGGCAGTCGTTCATAGATGAGCAACTACCTGTTTATACCAGCCGATCAGCATTTGATTTTTATGCCTGCAGAAACTGAATGACAAATGAATTATCATTCATCATTCAGTTGCTACCGACATTGACACTGAACGATTATCGTTTAGATTCCCGCGAGAATCGTTCAGCATGAAAGACAAAAGTATTATAATAGGTTATAGAAAGTTATATACCTCTTCTCCGCTTTTCTCTCTCCCCAGAGCATACTGTCGTGTAGCCTCAATGTATCGCACCGGGATATTATACACTCGCCTGTTGTAAAATACTACAAGGGTGAATGGCTGCTTGGAGTCTTGTCCGCTGCTCCTTCTTACTAGGAAGGATCCGTCCTGTTGGAAATTAAAGTATCGTTATAATCTATTTAGTTCTTTTCGCTACTTAGAACTTTAAGCACAAGGGGAAGCGATACCTTACAAGTAGCAGTCAGAGCTTCTTCTGCTCTGCGTCGGTCACATGAGGAAACATACCACTCTTTATTAAGGACATCGGCATCCTACAACACAAAAGAGCATACAATATTAAATTACTAAATGGGCACAACGTGACTGATATACAAACACTGTCCGTGAATATACTCGTTGGTTGCTAAAAAAGTTAACATTAAATCTAGCATTATGAAGGGGTCTTATGGACATCAGTGACTAATTATCAAATATACTGAAAAATGAAATTAATCATTTTGTGTTGACTATTTAATATGGATGAGCTGCCTGTGTAATGTATGGATAAGGAAGGTCCCTCAAAGGGAGAGCAGCAAATAACTACTCTGGTGGAATCTGAGAAATGTCCTAGATGTTTATCTCTACTCATTCTTCTGCTTCTCGCCTTGTGAGATTCCACACTATATTGTAGATACATGTTGGAAACATGTGCTGGAATTTTAGACCTTCTGGATTATCAGATGCAGAATTAATGGAAATTCACCGTTCAATATAAAGCCAGATTGTTTGAAATAGAGAAAATCCCATTGTAGAGTCCAGTAGGTTGGACCGTTAGCTATCAAATATTGATCGCCCCCCTCAAAAAAATGTGTATGATCTGTGGGATGAAACTAAAAGGAAGGAGACACAAATTAGATATTAGAAAAAACTTTCTGACAGTGAGGGTGATCAATGAGTGGAACGGGTTACCACGGGAGGTGGTGAGTTCTCCTTCAATGGAAGTGTTCAAACAAAGGCTGGACAGACATCTGTCTGGGATGATTTAGTGAATCCTGCACTGAGCAGGGGGTCGGACCCGATGACCCTGGAGGTCCCTTCCAACTCTACCATTCTATGATATAAGTATTCAGGACACAAGTTTATCAGGTTCTTTGATGTAGCTTAAAGAGCCTCTCCTGGGAAGTTTTATCGTTTTCCCGAGGTGTGATTGCCAAGCAGTGCATATTGAGGCAATTGAAGCGGTTGTGGCAAAAACAACGTTTATCACCTATCCAGAGAATAGGTGATAGAAGTCTGATCAGTGGGCCTCTCATCGCTGGGACCCTTACTGATTCCAAGAACGGGGAACTCCATGGAGCAGATCTATTAAAATAATTCAAACAGGCTAAAAATCTACTCCCTATATTTTCTGTTCTTACCTGTTCCACTGGACTGCATTGACGATTTGGGCTACACATATAACGCGTTCCAGGCTCAGGAGGCTCTACATGAAAATATAAATGCTGTATGTTAGCGTTTTAATAAATTATTTACAAAGTTCTGTCTTTCTTTAAGTGCATTTCCTCCTTAAATACGTCCAAGTAGATAGGAGCTGTTGAATTGGCCTCCTCTATCAGTGTGTTGCTAATTCTAGTGACAAAAAGTTCGGTTTGAACCGGCTTGCAGGATTTGGGCAAAAAGTTGAGTTTGGTCCGAATTTGTTTGAACGGAACTTCAAAAAAAAAAAAAAAAACGGAGGAGGAAGAAGAAGATGAAGGAGCAGAAGTTTTAGTGGGTTCACCAACACAAACTGCCCGAGGGTTGGGTTTGCGCTGAACCAAACTTTTAGCAAAGTTTGACCCGAAACAAAAAAGGTGAACTGTAAGGGACAACTATTTTCCGAACAGTTACAACTCACATAGAGGCGGTCACTCAGCTTTCCGCAACCGCCCGTGCCACGTCTGCCTTGTCTAAGTTTGGAAAAGCTAGCTTACAATTTCTTTGGAAGCTGTAATGATCGCCATACGGCAGTGAAAAAAAAGTTAACAGGATTTTTAAGACTCAAGGTCTAATTGTGTGAAATGTGTATAGAATGAGTTTTAAATGATACAACAATTACAATTATCTTGTCATTTGTCATGTTAAGTGGTTTGGGGTTTTTCACCAAAAATATTGATAAAATACCCACTCAATACACTATCATTAACCCTTTCCAATCCACTGTCTGACGTCTGAAGACATTATGATTTAAGGCTGTACAGCTCCGATGTTGGAAGACGTCCATCGGGGTTCTCTTACTGTATATTGCCAGCCTCTGCTGTTGGAGCCTATCCAACGTGTCACCTCATGCAGTACTGGCTTTAGCCAGCAGATAGCACCGTTGTATAACGGCAGAAAAAGAGTAAGCCCCCTAGGAAAGCCAGGATACAAATTGGATTGCATAAGTGCTGGCTGAGGTTTCGTGGACTGACCAGAAGTCCTGGTCAGTCGTGATTCTCAGGAACCACCCCCTTCACCTATACAGAACATGTGCATGACCCTGATATCATTGTACACATAGGACTGATCACCAACATATAAGAAATGGATTAAAGTAATTGGCTATACAAATCTACGGGAGAGCATCTGCACGGCAATCTGAAGAGAGTCAGATTTTCCTGCTGTGCATGGACTTCAGCGGGCGACAGTGCGGGATCAGGAGAGTAGGCAAGTATAAAAAATACATCAACCGGCTCCCAGTCACCTCCCCTAACAGCACCATAACTTTAACTTTATGGTGCTGTTGGGAAGTGATAGGTTTCCTTCAAAGCATCCTCAGCGCTTTTCAATCCAGCTAAAAAAAAACAAAAAAGGAACAAAGATGTAAACCTGGGATAAAACGCATCGGGGATAACAATGCTATGTGAAAAGATCTTAAAGGCCCATTTACACGCAAAGCTAATCTTTCAAACGATTGAAAGATTGAAAGTTTTAGCAATCGTTTTGCATAAATTGTTAATGGACATTAATCTCCATTAACACTTGATCATCTTCATTTGCATGTAAAAGGGCCTCCATGAGCTCTTTGCAGAGCCCAGCATTTGGTCTGAGCTCAGCACACAGCTGCATTGTTCTTACACGGGCTGCTGGCAGAATACAATGTAATCGCCAGGTTCCATGGAGATAATAGCGTGCGGTCTGTTGAGAGATACTTTATCTCTCTGCGGCTGAACAATGTATTTTAAGCTCACCTTAAAATCATCATTCAGACGCAAAGTGCACGATGCCAGCGTTTACATGAAACATTTATCGCTCACTTGCGATAGTTTGAACGGACTTTGAGCGATAACCGTTGCGTGTAAATGGGCCTTAAGTTGTGATGTCTAATATTTATGGAAGCTTTATATCTCTTTCTGTGCTACTAGTTATGTGCGCTGCAGGCTGGATCCGTCTAGTAGGATCCTCTCCCGTTCAAGCTCAAAGACGTTTTTTGGAATATTTTTTTCTTCAAAAAATTGGAGATGATGTACTTCCATTTGTGATGGATTATTGAAGCTTTGGAAGTTTGGTTCACCATGGCAACAGCTGTGCCTGAATATATTCTGGAGATGTCAGGACTACTGAATGTTTGCAAAATTAATTAGTGTAACGTCAGACAGCTGAGGCTTCGTATCGTAATTTACACAGACTTGCTTTTTAGCATTTGTGGTCTTGACAGTTGGACTGTGTGCCATTATACGAATGCCGCTAATGCTCGCTATTTGCTCTTTATTGCCAGGCTGCACCTGAGCTTACAACTTCAGCCCAATATTTGTGGACCACCACCCTAAAGCTTTGCTTTAAAGGGGTCTTCCTATCTCAGCTTCAGCGCAGCACTGTTCCCATAGAAGGAAATGGGAGTTACGGAAACAGCGTAGCGCACACACTGCACCATTCCCATAACTCGAGGAGTTACGGTAACAGCGTAGAGCGCCGTGCTACACTGTTTCCATAGATCTCAATCAATTCAATAAGAGCTATGCAGACAGCACTGCACTGAAGCACTTGACTATTTTTGACAGGTGGCCAGAAATAGAGGGCCGGGTTTTACCATCTCAGCTTTTCATGGACCTCTTGGAAGACACAAGTATTAACTAATCAGGGAATAATTGATATTGAGCATATTTTACATGATGTCTTTGACCTGTATTAAAAATGGTTTTGCCAAGTTTTGAAGCTGGTCCCTATCCACAGGATAGGAAATAACTTTACGATCGGTGGGGTGTGACCGTAGGGACCCCAACTGATCCCAAGAGCAAGGGTTCTAATGGTCCCCACATGAATGGAATAGCGTCACACACGCTTTGTTCACATTAGTGCCTTTTTCCATTATGTTGAGCATCCATTGGCTTGTGATTAAGTACATAGACTGCAGTGATACTCTTCCTGTAAAAAAAAACCCTGAAACCTGAGAGAACCATCCAAGGGCGTAACTATAAGGGATGCGGTTGCACTTGGCCCCAGGAGCCTTAGGTGGGCCCATAAGGCCTCTCTTCTCTATATAGGGAGCCCAGTGCTATGAATAAAGCATTATAGTTGGGGGCCCTGTTACAGGTTTTGCATTTGGACCCAGGAGCTTCAAGTTATGCACTTGGAACCATCATCATTCAATGAGATGCATTCTTTTCTTAGAACGCTGCATTGTGTGGTTCCTTTGTTATTCCTACCTGGAAATAAAGTCCCCTTGTCAATGAGGATACCATAAAGACACTCCTTATTGACTTGAGGAAAGGTAACACCCAGTTGTGAATGTATTTATATAATTCCAGGAGGAATAACAGAGGGACGATGACACAGAATTGGAAAAAAAAAACATGCTCCAGCATTGTTATTTTTATGGAAAATACATTACTAAACTAGACATTTCAAGATTGATAGCGGGTTCGCTCTAAGAACAGAAGCTATAGTGCTTATGTGAACAAAGGTTACCCAATAAAAAAAGTTACTCAAGACTCTTAACTTGTAAAGAAAACAATAACAGAAATATTACATTATAAAGGACTATATGTAGCTTCTCACACTGCAGGCTGGAGAGGATAGGAGGGTCCTGATTTAGTAGGAGGAAGCGAGTTGTCCCATCGGGATTACATTAATGTGGAGATTTACTATGTGGCAGTTTCATAAAATTTGTCAATGAGACCACAAGAATGGTCATAGCAGTAGTAGGCAAGTGTGCAGTTACTGAAGTAAGCACCGACACGTCTCCAACCAGATGAATCTTAGTGAAGACAGGCGTGTATCAGACATGTTAAAGCAACATTGGTAAGTAAGGAGCTCTGAAAATAGTATTATAATAGCACAACCCTGTTATAGTCATGCTATGTACTCAGCCTAGTTTGGGTGCTGCGTTTATGTGCTGAGCTTAGTTCTGATGCTTTATATTTATGTTATGAGCTTGGTTTGGATGCTGTATTTATGTTTTGAGCTAAGTTCGGGTGCTGTATTTATGTTTTGAGCTTGTTTCTGGTACAGTATTTGTTCACTGAGCCATTCCGGTGTGGTTATTCTGCTATTTTGCTGCTTTATGCACAAGCAGAATATGGGCAGACTGCATATCAGTGCAAAATATATATATATATATATATATATATATATATTTTTTTTTTTTTATTAGGGAATAAGGGTGCCATCTAACCTAAGGCTGGCACTAAATGATACTGACATAAAAGTTCATAAACCACTTTGTATATTTGTTCACTGAAAGGGGATTATCCCCTATATTCAAATACCCTATTTACTGTAGGAGAACAGAAAAATGAAAAAAAAACCAAAAAACCTAATTTTATTTTGTAATCAAATCAAAAGATACTAATCTAACTAATGGCCATTATCAACATAGCGCCCAGTCTACCATCAAGGTGGGGCGTCCTTTAGTTTCTATTTTATCTTTACACTTAGTATTAATATTGACCTGGCATGAGGCTCCCGATGAGGCAGATTAGAGTATACTACTGAAATGCGTAGAGCCAGAAAAGTGATATTACGGTTAGCAGTCACCAGATTAGTTCCTTACACATCAATATAGCAAGGACCTACAGTAATATATATATATATATATATATATATATATATACACACAGTATATATATATGTATATATATATATATGTTACCATACGTATAGGAGTATTTAGGGTCTTGCTCATGGTATGATTGCCCTATTTTCAGTATAACGCATGTTTTATCGTCATAGTCACAATATAGGTACTTACTTGGTAGGGGTATTACGTGAGGTTTAGGAAGCTGAAACGGTAACCTAGAGAAAAATGATCCATTTGTTAAACTTGAGAACAAAAGTATTTTTCCAAGTGATCAAACAACAAAGTCTTCAACATCTGTAATACATCTAACAGTAAACAAGTTACATGGAGAGAGAGTAAAAGTAGAGACCTGTTAGGATTTATTAAAACCAGCTCAATGGAACTTTACTTAACCCTTTCCAATCCAATTTGTATCCTGATTTTCCTAGGAGGCTTATTCTTTTTCTGCTGTTATACAATGAGAGAGGCTGGCAATATACAGTAAGAGAACCCTGACGGACGTCTTCCAACATTGGAGTTGTACAGCCTTAAATCATAATGTCTTTAGACGGCAGACAGTGGATTGGAAAGGGTTAATAACTAATGTCCCTATCTCAGGGGAGAGAACAGAAAATTAGGACGTTCCCATTTTTATGTCATAAGTTCATTAGCGGGGCAGATGTCAACCTAATTTGTTGCCACCACTACTGTACATGCCTTGGAATTGTCTAAAACTTGACACATGACAAAAAACCATTAATCTCAGCCTACCTATGCAGCATGGGTATCAGGCATGATTTTATGGAGGAGATGCGCCATGTATCCAAATTAAGAGGCTAAGACATTAAAAGAAATTGAGTGCTTTCATTCTCAAGAAGACCTGTCCTCTCTCCTATGTTTATTTCATAGTTCAGGGAAACATAACATGACCTCTTTAAGACCCGGTTGAACTTGGTGGACATGTTTCTGATAGGCTACATGATTGGTTGGGCTATCAAGAATTCATGCAAGGCATAAATAAGCATCAAAATAAGTTCCAAGTATTCATTTTACTATGGTGGCTTACTTATGTGGTACTGGTGGAAGTTCATTTCCGGCACTTTGTATTCTTTGCCGTTGCATAACCTGGGGCCTGTCTGTAATAGAAAATGCAGATGAACTTTTCTTATTATATGCAGTAGATCAGGTTATTGAAAAATATATTAATTTTACTGTAAAAACATCCGTTTAATTCCCCAAAAGGGTTGGCTTTACAGTAATGTTTTTTATTGTAAAGGCAGGTCACCTGGGGGTAAACTAGTGTCTTGTATCATCTAGACAGCATCAACTAACCACCTTCCTACAAAGAAATTAGATGTCCAGGTACAAGCAAGCATGGCTGGGACAATTGCAGTAGCAAAAACACACACCTCAGCACTCATACACATTTAGTATCGGAATAAAATTGCATAAAAAGGTTATGTATACTAGCCACATAAAAATGCAAAGTTCTTAGGGCACATTTTGATCAAAACATGAGAGCCCATCTGCCACGTACAGATGACCTTTATTCAGATGGGGACATACTCACCTCTCTTTGGGCCTAAGCCTTCAATATATTCAGGGAAACCAAGATCTAGGCTTGGGACAGAAAGAGTGGCCACCTCCATATCTGTTATACACCCTATGTTTCCAATCTGTCCGAAGCCGTTTAATCAGAGTAAATGGCCCAGGACTCACTTTTCCTGAAGAGATTTGGAGATGTAGGCTCAAAGGGAGGTGAATCCGTCAGAGCAAGTCCTCATCAGAATAAAAATCAACTAGACATGGCAGATGTGCCCATGTTTTGACCTAAAAGAATTTTACATTTTTGCATGGATAGTAACAATTATGCAATTTTATTCACAAATTATATGCATAGGAGTACTGAGCTGCGTGTTTTTGCTGTTAGCCATCTTTTTTGTGAGCACTAAAAGTTTGTTCACACATGCTTATCTTAGGGACTGCATTCTTAAAGTTGGGTCATAGGTGGATTATATTTATATGCTACTTTTCTATACAGGTGGTCTATACAGAAGGATATGTATAGAAAAAGAGAATTATTGATTGATATTGTAGAATGTGCCGCTTGTGTGAATTAACCTCCTCCCCACTTCCTAGCAACTCTGTCCACCATCCCCCAATCATTGGCTCTACAGGACATATTTTAAAGTTGTTTTCTGCTTATAGAAAACCCAATGTTAAATACCCTGTTGGGGAATCCTGAGTTAATAAGTAAAAAGGATACCCATTTTAGGTGTGACGTGCAGCTGCTAAGAGTGTTTCTTAACTATGGTCTACAAGTCCCCCAACAGACCATGTATTAAGGATATTCTTTAGGGAGAACAGCTTTGGCAAACTTTTCAGCACTGACAATAATTACTGTGGAATACTAAGGAAATTCCAAAAACATGACCTGTTGGGGAGACTTGAGTACTGGATTGAGAAACACTACTCTAGGGCACCCTACAGGTTTGAGCATTAAGGGCACAGAGTATTAAGGCAGCAGAAATGCAGTCCTAAGCTTTCGCTCACGACCTCAAGGTTGCAGATTCAATCCCTGCATAGTTCAGATAGCTGGCTCAAGGCTGACTTAGCCCTCCATCCTTCCGAGGCCGGTAAAATGAGTACCCAGCTTGGTGGGGGGGGGGGGGGGGGGTGTAAAAATAAATTACCTGAAAGTGCTGCAAAATAAGTTGGCGCTATACAAATAACAAGTTTTGTTAGTTTGTTAGATGGGTGGGCAAGAACGTTTATTTGCCCGGTCACCAGGCCATTTGGAGCTAGACCCAAAGAGCTTAATTGTTGACTGTTCACATTTTTGTGCAGCCGAAAGAAATTCATTATTGTCAGCTGTACATCTTTCTATGTGAAGAGGGAGTGTGCTGCTGACAGTGCTGAAACTGTATAAAAGGCGAACAATCATCTGTATCTATACATTCTGAATTGGCCTGTGTGAACACCAGGTAAACTAGCGCCAATCTCTCTGTACAGTTCACATCTAATGTAAAAAAAACTTCTACACAGGCAGGCTATTGATTTAAATATGAACCAAGTAATTCTTCATATCCACTATGATGGTGCTGCTGGAAAATCGGACAACTGCTGCCAATTCCCCCAGCAGATTCCATCTGCTTGCGGCAGCAAAACATCATGCAATCAGTCTATGCTTGGAAGACCCTTCTAGCAAAAAAAGAAAGGATTGTCCAATTTGCCCAACTTCTTTAAAAACAGTGCACGTTACCAGGTCTGCTCTTTTATGGAGTCCTACTTTTCTAAAATTAGGGTGGCATTGAAGTGAAATATGGCAAATAGGCAATCGAAAAGTGAAATATATGTGAACACTGTCTTAAACCATTGCATTATTTTAATTGCCAATTAGGACAATAGAACGTGCCTCAGAAGCAGGCAGTAAAATGCATTTCTATGTATTAAAAACCAACTTACCGATGTTACTATTAAGGTCCCTTTGGGGTAAAGTCGGGATCAATTTCTTTAAATAAAGAAACAAGCATTTAGTTGGTAAAATGTAATTCATGGTAGTCTTCGTACGTGCAGACACATCGTTAATAATATTGTGCAACCTGTATCTCCCTTCTACTCTCAGAATGTTCTGCCAATCAGCAAATCATAAAGGGGAGTCATATTTTTAGAACAGGTTGAAGATCACCAACTTACACCTTAAAGAATTTCTGGAGATTTTTATTTTCGACGTCAGGATCTATATTTTAAAAAAATCCTAAAAAATTCTTCATATCTTCACACTAACTACTAAGCCTAATAAGAGGCTAATATTTCCTTTTCTGTAGAGAAAACTTGACAACGGTCATCTCATTATCATCACAGGCAGGATTACAATGAAAGGTGATACCTATGTATAGATAACACAGGATTCACCATTCACAATAAATGATCATCACAGCTCACCTCCTCCCCCCTCCCTGCATAGTGACCTCTGCACAGGTCACAGAGCATGCCTAGAACAGTCCCTCATAGACATCAATGGGTCTAACTCCTGTGTGAATGGCCCACGAGACTGCTGTAAATCAAATCTCTACAGCAAAGACAAGATGTACAGAAAATAGGATAAAAAATATATACAAATCTGAAAATAAAAATAGATTATAAAAACAAAATATATTTCACCATTCAATTATAGTTAGGTAAAAAATATAGGGGATCCATTCCCTTTAAGAATGTTACAACCGTCATCTGCTGTTTTGCCATCAATGAATATCGAACAGTGAGCATTTCAGTGCTATAATTGTAGCCGTGTTCATAATGGCAGCTTGTTAAAATCGAGGCACACATCCTTTCAGTACATTGCTTGGTTACAAAATCACCATGGCAACCTCATCCAAAAAAGCAGGGAGGGGTGACTGTCAGCCAATCAGAACTGCAGAGGTCTTCACTGGATACATATTTAGAATGTTCTGCAATTCAGTGTTTTGTTTTTGGATTTTTCTGAGCAAGTTATCCTAAAGTAGCAATTAGGATTTGCAATGTAACAAACAGATTCCATCTCCAGATTAGAAAAAAGATCTAAATGATCACATTAAGCTGCTTTCACATTGCATTTAGCCAAACATATCCATTGTCCCCTACAGAGGCCAAAAGGAGTGTCCTTTTTGGCTCCTTCGTGACGGTCTATGTTGGTATACCTTTTGCTCTACTGACTGGAATAGCGCAGTCAATATAAAGGCATCCACTAAAAAATAACATATACCATATGGAATACCATCTTTTTATTTAAACGCGGATGACAACCTACGGACTCCTATCTCCGACAGACACTGCAAAATGAAAATGTGTGAAAAGCACTCTTTGTGTATGGTTTGACTTACAGTGAAACATAACCATCTGATGTGTCCACTCTGATGGGGCTAATTAAGTGGCCAGGTTTTAGTTTTTTCCTCCTGCTTCATTAGTTCACACCTCATAAGTTACATTTTCTGTATGGCCAGTTTGAAAGTGGTTGTTTGAGAAAAACAACCCCCTTCTTAGGCTGCATTCACACAGGTGATATTCCTGCGCGAGTTCGGTCCGATTCCAAGATGGGTTAACTCTTTCCAATCCAATTTGTATCTTGGTTTTCCTAGGGAGCTTACTCTTTTTCTGCTGTTATACAATGGCGCTATCTGCTGGCTAAAGCCAGTACTGCATGAGGTGACACGTTGGATAGGCTCTGACAGCAGAGAGGCTGGCAATATACAGTAAGAGAACCCCAACGGACGTCTTCCAAGATTGGAGCTGTACAGCCTTAAATCATAATGTCTTTAGACGTCAGACAGTGGATTGGAAAGGGTTAATTCACATGCGCGCCTTTTGTCTCAGTTACAAAAATCACTGCATGTCCTATTCTGGTGTGATTCTTGGACGAGCGTAGGGCATGTAAATGTTAATACAGCCTTATGGAATCAGGTTCAGCTTCACTGAAGACATGTGAATGTCCCCTCCATGCTCCAAAAAGCCTTCTCAGTAGAGTATGATAAAGTAGCAAAGACTCAACACCATATTAATGCTCCTTAGCATTAGAGTCTGTACATTGACTCAGTGGTTTGCACTGTTGCCTTGCAGTCCTGGTCCCTGGGTTCAAATCTGACCAAGGGCAGCATTTGCACAGAGTTTGTATATTTCCCTTGAGTTTGCGTGGGCCCTTCCAGGGTACTTTGGTTTCCTCTCATACTCAAAAAAAACAAAACAAAACTAAAGCAAAGTATAAAATAGGCAAGTATATATTGTGAGCCCCCAAGATGACCAGGCCTGATGCAAGTGATGGCAATCTGTGTACAGCCCTGTATGGGCTATATAAATGAGTTAAAGTAAACACATGTGGATATGTTACGTGTTGAGTGTTTTGTAGGGTACTTTGGGGCACCAAAACATTTTTTGATGTACAGGTTATTTGTACATTTTAGTTTTAGTCTAGTTTTATGTATAAAAAAAAAATTGTATCTGCCATAATAACTTGTGCTTGGCCGCCAGAGACTGAATCTAAAGCATTATCAAGGCAAGATGCTCTGTGCTTCTTATATTAGCCCTTTTAGATGGCATTGATGTGTGGACCAAATTACTATAAAATATTTACAGGCCATAAACAATGCTCTTACCGGTTTCTGTGCAATGTTTGGCGGAGGTTTAGGTTTCCTAGAGAAAAAGGAAAAAAAAAAGTGGCAAAGATTTACAATTATGTAACAACTGCAAATGTAGAGTATTTAATAAATGTGTACAATTCATTTTTCATCTTCTCATTCATGCCATACGTACACATTTCGGGGAGAAGGCGATGGCTTGGGCTTTATGGGCGGTTCTGGTGGACTGATGACTGTTTCAAAAACATAAATAAAATTAGGTGAAAAGAAAACAATATATGATAAAACAAAACACCTGCATATACCCATATACTCTGTGGCATGGAATCATAGGAACTGCATTATTAGATTTGGCTGCACATGAGTCAAAAACAAAAAGAAAAACTGAAAACAACACAATCTAGAAACTGTTGTCTATTCTCTCTTGGGACAAAACTAGAGTTTGTCTATTGATGCCAAAGGGTTGAAAAAAATGTACACAATAAAAACATTCTGTGTATTTAGGAAAAGTGTAGTCTTAGTATGGGTTATTGTAGGCCATGAGTACTGCTATGACAGCTGGAAAGTGAAAATCAGCCAATAAAAAGGGAAAAGATTAGAGATGAGCGAGCCTACTCGGTAAGACAGTGAGCATTGCTCTTCCCGAGTAATTGCTTAGTGATCCGAGCAGGCTCGGGTGGGCTGCGGGGGGGGGGGGGGGGGGAGGGAGAGTGAGAGATCTCTCTCTCTTCCCCCCGCTTTGCTCCCCCTTGCCGCCCACCCAAGCCTGCTCGGATCACTAAGCAGTTACTTGAGAAGAGCGATGCTCGCTCGAGTAACTGTCTTACCGGGTAGGCTCGCTCATCTCTAAAAAAGTAGTTGTCCCCTCTGAATAACCCTTTTTTTTTACAGGAACAGTCCCACTAAAATAAGCTGATCACAGAGTGTACTGCTATGAGACCCCAGCGATCACGGAGACTTGTTAGCGAGTGTTCAGTTATGTTGCAGCATCTCCGGAGGGAAAATTAAGAATTACATGGTGCCATTTGAAGTCAGTGAGTTTCCTGTGTAATAGTGGGACATGCTGGGTCCTCCCGAAAGACAGACATTTATTAGTAATTGACTTGGAGAAAAAAACATTTCCCCCGTCCAGATGTTATTTGTTATTGCATAGTTGTCAATGAATACAATGTAGATCCTGGGATGGTAGCCATATTAGTTGTAACCCAGCTTTCATAGTATTTTTCATACTCTTTAGCACAAGTACCCCATGTATTAAAAGGAACGTGTCCTCATCACAAAATAACCTATTGTTTTATACAAGTTTTTGTTGGATTTTCTTTTACATTTTTGCAGATTTTTTTATTCTCTATGTAACTATGTATATTTTTTTAAATTGATGATATCTTGCAGGTTTCACTTTGGCCACTGAGCCCAAGGCCTCTTTCAGACGGGCAATGGCGATTTTGCCACGAGAAACTCACGTCTTTGTTTCTCCGATTTTTCAACAATATTGCTGCTTTTTTGTGAGAACAATCTCGCATTGCAGCGTTAAAATTGCGCGTTTATTTATCAAAAAAGTCAATATGACCTTCTAATGTTAAAAACACATTGCACGAAAATCACAAGTTTGTGCGATGCGATTAACAAGGAGGCTCCATAGGAAAACATGGGCTATAAAAAAAAAAAAAGAAAATTGTGGCAAGATAGAGCATGCCGCGATTTTTTTTCTGGCAAGATAGCATCAGAGAAAATATTGCTAATGTAAAAGGAACCCACTGTAAAGCATTGGCTTCACATACATGCATTTTCTCGCATTTTCTTCGCATTATGGCAAAAATCACACAATTTTGTCACCCCTGTGAAAGCGGTCTAATAGTGGCCTACAATGTCCTATTCTGTAGAGAAAACTTCTCAGCAGTCATCTCATTATCATTCGAGGGAGGAGTATAATGGAAAGGAATACCTTTATATAGATAACACAGCATCGACCATTCGCAATAGGTGATATCACAGCTCACCTCCTCCCCATCTTGCACAAATCACACACCATGTTCATTATACTCTCCTATAGTGGTCAATGAGTCCCCTCCAATCTATTGCTTTTGTATTCCATGTGGCTGCTGTACAGAACACTATTATTAAACTTAATTGCCAAAGTGGGAACTGCAAGATAGTAGGATTTTAAAAAATATATATAAAATTGAGAATTGAAAAATTCACCAAAAATAAAAAAAAAATACATATTTAACATAATTTGATTTAAACAATATGTAGTTTTGTGGCGGCTAATTCCCTTTAATGTCTTAGCATTCAGAAAAATGAAATAAGTACAATACTTACATTCCTCACATACTTCATATTCATCCTGATCCTAAAGAATAAACAGATCAAGAGTATTTTATGGATCAAGTTCCTGAGTTTACTTTGGGGACTTTCAGGCAACGTAAAGACAAACTTTTTCATTAACTTTCAAGGCTGTTTGCACAGGCCCATAATTGTCAGTCCCTTGCAGATGGTTAACCTTCGTAAGGGAATTTTTTTTAATGCACCTCCAGTGAAAACTAAAAATGCCATATGTGCCGTACACAGAGGCCTTTCCCTTCAAAGCTCAGTTATTTGGGCTTCAGACCTTTCCCGCCTTCCAAGACCCCCTTTACTTGACAATATTTGGTCAGTATTTCGCATCAGTGTTTGCAAGCCGCTACCAGGAGTGGAGCCTACAAAGTGCACTTGACAGATTTGCACCTGCTCCGTATTTTAGACCCACCTGGGTTTTGCTTACTAATACTGACACGTGAATGGAGCTCGACAGATCGCTGCAATCATTGTAGTCATGTAATAGATCTAGATGCATCACGGTCACCGTTGCCACAAGCCTGCTAGCTCACAATAATATATTCCTACACACTGCTTGACTCAGTGCTGATGCTGCTATAATTACAGGACATTATTAGCTAACGAGTTCCCTCTACAGGACACACATACAGTTTTCAGTTGTTTTGGGGGGGGTAATATATTAATGTTATTATAAACTTATCTATCCCTCAGCAGGGAGGCTGCAGTAATAGACTATGCGTCTGCAAGGGAATGAGGCGACCATACAGGATAGAGCCCTTTTTTTAGAATATATTTTAGCAAATCGTAATTGGAATTAGATGCTCGGTATGATCAAATGGGATTAAAAAAGGGTTTTCTGAGCAAATTCTATTGATGCACGAATAGTTCATTGCTAGGGACCGGCCACTCCGAATCCCCGGTGATCAGATAACTGTCTGGCCCACTGACAGTGCATTGGGGCCGAATGTCGACATCAGTGTCGAAGGCGGAAGCATCATAGAAGACTTCACTACTAATTAAATTAATTAATTTCAATGGAAGCGAAGTCTTCTATGACACTTTCACCTCCAACAACGATGATAATGTCTGACCCTATGGCAGGCAGGATGATCAGCTGATCACAGTAGGGTCAGACATTGAAATCCTAGGTATCCCAAGTGGTGAGTCACTGGAGATTAACTATTGATGACCTATGTTTGAGGATAGGTCATCAATAGAATTTGATTTATTTAAAGGGGATTTCCAGGCAATGTGAAACCATTGTCTCTGTTCTCATTTACTTAATGTAGCCAGTGGCTTGTATACATACCAAATTTGATGGAAGAGTTATTTTAGGTTGGGATCCTCTAAAAAAAGAAAAAATAGAAATAGAGCATATGATTTTTTTGTTCATTTTTAAGACTTATTAATTTACATTAGGCTATGTTTCCATCTGTGTCAGGAATGAATGCCACACTGCAGATGGGAACATAGACTTACAGGTAAGAACAGTAATATAGTAACACAAGCAGATAGATACAATGGTTTCAAAGCAGCATAATATTGAGTAAGAGTGTAATAGAGTTATAGGGACACTAAAGCCCCATTCACACGCAAAGATAATTGCTGAAAAATTGTCAGAAACTGAAAGTATTTAGCAATCATTTTGGATTAGGTACTAATGGGCTAATTAGTCCATTAGCAGCTAACTAGCTTCATTTGCATGTATTTAGAGAACAGCGGATAGTCTGTTCTCTAAATACATTGCTTTTGTTCTGACGTGGGCAGCAGGATGCATACAATCTTATCAGTGCTGCCTTTAGAGAACACAGCATGCCGTCCCTCTTATCAGGGACAATAGATTTCATGTTGACCTGAAGTCAGCGATGGACGAAGAGTGCATGGTAAGTGCACGATGAGAACACATTTACATGCAACGGCTATCGCTCGAAAGCTGCCGTTTGAACGAATTTTGAGCGATAATCGTTGCGTGTAAATCAGTCTTAAGAGTAAAAGAACCATTTGCAGGGCAGTTCATCATAATATATTAGGCTCTGTTAGCAGCATTCTAGACTGTGTGGAAGGTAACTGTTGAGCCCTTCAGTATGATTAGAGGGGTTGTTCAGTTGTAAACAAAAGCAGATTGGTGGAAGTCCACCACCTCCTGGGACTCCCACCAATCTCCTGTTTACCAGACCTATGCTTGTGCAGACTGCTCTCTTCTCACTGCAGTGGCCAGGCTTAGTATTATAGGCAGAGTTCCAATTAAAGTAGATGGGTGTAATACCAAACCTGACCACTGCAGTGCAAACAGAGCCGTCTGCTTTCTGCAGAAATCAGCTCTGTGCATGAGCGCACCAGCACAGAAAGCAGCTGATCTGTGGCAATCCCAGGTGGTAGACACTAGCCAATCTTCTATAAATGGCCTTGCCAAAGGCTAGGCCATCAGTAATTTACAGCTGGACAACCACTTTAATAGCAGTATTCATACACCAGTACTGTGAATTGTCCCATCATTGTTGTTACATGGCATTGAGAAATTAATGGAGCAGTATGGTTTTCCTGATAAATCACCATCCGGCTCTACCTAATCGTTAGCATTTTAGTAAACTCTTCCCAACGACATTGCGTAAATATACATTATACAATTGCAAGGAGGATATAGCGCGGGTTCAGTGTTGGACATGCTCGGTGCCTATCAGCCGTTTCTGACAGATGTTGGCAACTGCCAAGATTGGAGTTACACTGACCATAGCAGTTAGCTATTCAGATGCTGCAGTCAAAACTGACTGCATGTGTAAATAGCTAGTCGGAGGGGGGCCCATTGGCTCTCTTGGGATGCAATACAAGGTTCCGATGGCTTAGCACTTAGTATTGCAATATACAGTATAAGCGATGAAATTATTGCAAGTTCAAGTCCCCTGCAAGACTAAAAGATGCACTTAACGTTTATTTATTTTTACTTTTTTTTTTTTTTAAAGTTAACCCTCCACTTTTCCAGCTTTCCTATAAAGAGCTAAGCAATTAAAAAAAAAATCCATAAATTTCTCACCGCCATGTTTATAACAGTCTGAACTATCAATATATCACACCATTTGCCCCACACTCTGTACAGAAAGACAAAATAAGTTTTTTTTTTTGTTACGCAGATTCCCAAAAGAATTGAATAAAATGTGATTTATAAAAATGTATTTACTCCAAAAGGTGCTACTAAAAACTACAGCTTCGTCCGAAAAAATGAGCCTTCACACAGCCCAACTGAGGAAAAAGAAAATAGAAAAAAGTTATGTGTCTCAAAATATGAAGATTCAAAAACAAACTCAGAGTTGCTTTCCCCACTATGACTAAATATAAAAAACAAGGAGGCGTAAGCCTTCCCAACTTGATAAACTACCACAATTCATTTCTGATAGATCAAATAAGTTTTTTATGCGCGACCCACCTGGCACAAATCTAAGATAAAAAATTAACCTCTTTAAAACCAGAGATTTTAAGAGATTGTGACCCTTTCTTATCTCTTTTTGCTGAGTAGTTGCATATGTTCGATTTTCTCAGTTATCAACTGTTTAAAGGGAACCTGTCATATCCTGTAAGTACCATAAAGCAAGTTATAGTGCTTATAAGACAGAGGACGACTGGGGCTGTACTTTTTATACTTACCCAGCTCCCCAATCCCACACTATTACCAGTGAAACTTGGCGCTCAGTCACTCAGTCTTCAGGCCGTACACTTCACACTGGTTTCTATAGGAGTGCACATACATAGCCTGAAGAAAAGGAGTCAAACTGACTGACTGAGTGTTGACTTCCGCTAGCGTGGGAACGGGGAGCCGGGTGAGTGTATAACATCATTAATAGTTGATCGGCTGGAGTCCACTGTTTGGGGGCCTGGCTGATCAGCTGAGTGGGCATATGCTGTCAGTGCAGCTTTCCACTTCCACTCTGGCCCCTGTGTATAGCGGTGCTGACAGCATACATCCGCTCAGTTGATTGGCTGGGTTCCCAAGTGGCGGACCCCGGTCAATCAGCTATTGATGACACATGGTGAGGATAGGTCATCAATAGTATTTATGGTGCTTTAAGACCCTGGAGAGGCTAAATAAATAAAACAAAAATAAATCTTATTTGTACAGCGCCAACTTATTTCGCAGCACTTTCAGGTAATTTATTTTTTACTCCCCCCCCCCCCCACCACCAAGCTGGGTACTCCTCTTACCGACCTCAGATGGATGAAAGGCTGAGTCAACCTTGAGCCGGCTACCTAAACCATGCAGGGACTGAATTTGCAACCTTCAGGTCGTGAGCGAGAGCTTAGGACTGCATTTCTGCTGCCTTAGCACTCTGCGCCACACGGGGCTGACTGTACTAGTTTACAATTTTACCTCCAGGATCAAATTATGTTGGTAGGTTATTGTTAATAATTTTGACCATAAATTGACCAATGATGACCAATCAGTTGCCCGCTTTACCGTTCCTTCCATCACTAGTATGACAACAACTAAAGTCTATTTGTGAGTGCAAAGAAAGCTGCTTTATGGCATACTATAAATCTCTCCAATTGTCAGAATCATATAAGATTAGGTGCAGCAAAAACATATTGAATAGACTTCTGTACCTTTGAGGCGGAGAGGGAGTCGACTGAAAAAGAAGAAAAAGGTTTTAATTATAGAATGCTTCAATTACGTTCACAGCTATACAGCCGACATGCAGCACTGGAGGATACATTCAATTACTCTTAAGTTTATTACCTCATCTTCAGGGACAACATAGAGCTCTGAAAGAAAAAATATATTAAAAATTGTGAATAAAAGCAAATAATATAAAAATCTTGTATTCCAATAGAATCTGTGTGATAGAAAACTAACTGCAAATATTAGTTATCACTTCCCTGTGCAACTCCTGGTTTATACACATTATAAGCAACCGATCTGGTTAGAAAACTGCTTCCGCGGCAATTCCCAATACACTTCTATTACCAGATCTGTTGGGGCTTAATTATTAATACTGTCTAAAACTGCCAATCACAGGCAGCGCTCAGCCATTCATTGAATTCAATGAATGGCCGAACGCTGCCTGTGATTGGCTGAGCACTATGACCAGTCACAGGCAGTACTCAGCTGTCATTCAATGAATGGCTGAACGCTGCCTGTGATTGGCTGAGCGCTATGACCAATCACAGGCAGTGCTCAGCTGTCATTCAATGAATGGCTGAGGGCTGCTTGTGATTGGCTGTGCGCTCACCAATCAGATACAGCCCTTTTAGCAGGCGGAGATTTAAAATCCCTGCCTACTGAAAGAAATTCTCTACACTGCCAAGCGACTAGATGTGCCTGAGCCCCGATAGTGGCGGAAAGGCGAGTATATGTTTTTTTTATTTTTTACACAACCCAAGGATGATTTTCAGGGAAGGGCTTATATTTAAAGCTCTTCCACGAAAATCACTGCAGGAGTTGCCGGCAGCACATTGCTTTTAATGGGGACCCTGGCAGCAGCGGCAGCCCCATTGAAGGCAATGGGCACGGACCTGTGCTCATGCGTGTTTTTGCACGTACATGGTCGTTCGGTTTTGTGTGCACCTATGTGCGCACATAAACATGCTTGTGTGAACGAGGCCTAAAATATGGTATATTGGTCTCTCCCATTTCCATCTCGCAGGGTGCATTTACATGAATGATTTTCATCCAAATGCAATATGGACAGAACTCGCAGGGGAAAAGAACCCATTGATTTCAATGGGTTAATTTATATGGGTAACTTTTCACTCGCAGTCATTGAAAAAACAAAAATCATTGCATCTCCTATTTTTGGGCGATTCTGTTTATCATTTCTTATGGGCGCATGAAAAATGAAATGAGTAAATCACATCGCACTCGCTTTCCATGCAAATGTGATACATTTTAACTATTGCAGCAACTTGTGATTTTTTCACGCATGTACAGAGACGTGATGTGTACTTCTCGCAAAACACATCATAATCACAGAAAAAATTGCAGGTATACGAGTGCGATATCGCTCGGTTTTTCTCGGACTGTTATTGCATTCGCTAGTGTGACTATGGCCTTACTTGTAGACATTTGTGAATGTATTCTAGTCTCCAAAGGACAATGTGTCACCGATGGGAGAAAATCTAAAGACTGAAACGTTTCTAAATGCCTCACTGTAACCATAACACTATGGACATACTGAATGCGGAGACTTCGTAAAATAGTTTATTCAGACCCCACTGGAGGGAGCTCTTGACTCACATATCGAAAGCAACGACTATGGACTGAATGGTCATCATAAACGGTGTTTACGGAAGGAAACCGATTACAATGAGTAAACCAAGATCAGAGATGTAAGCTTGCTCAATAATCTACAACCTGGAACATTTAAACTATCCAGTGTATTTTAATTCTTCTGCTAATCCCCATTGTATATCTTATGCTCTAAATCAGGGTTCCCCAACTCCAGTCCTCAGGGACCACCAACAGGTCATGTTTTCTGGATTTCCTCAGTGTTGCACAGGTGATGTCATTATTGTCAGCGCCTCAGACATTACCACAGGTGTTCTTACTATAGGATATCCTGAAAACATGACCTGTTGGTGGGCCCTGAGGACTGGAGTTGGGGACCCCTGCTCTAAATGTATCAACTCGCAGTCAAATGAAAAAAATACACGCTCCTACCTTGATCTTCCGTTTCAGGAAGCTGCACGGCGGGACACTTCCCAGGGAGCGGGGGGACGGGTTTGTTCTGTCGGTTCACTGCTGGAGCTGTAACACATAGAAAGTAATCGGGGCTGAATTATAGAATGGTCAAAAAAAGGGGCAAATGCTTCAGGGCCCGAACACCTCATCCCATTATAAGCCTACTTTGGGGCAGTTGGGGTGCAATGAAACCAAAAACTACATTGGTAAAATCAAGTACATTCATTACAGACAGCAGTGATTAATGTGGTTGTGGCTTTTACTGCAACTGCATTAAAATAGTGGCAAAAGCTTGGGTGGTTTTGCTGATGCGGTTTTTGGTGCAGTTTTTACTGCCCCCCAATGCCCCGTGTGAGTATGGCCTTACATCCTGTATTCAGCTGTGTATTCCACCTTCCCTTTATTACACTTGTCCAGTACAGCTTTCCCAGCCCGCACAGTTTGGTACTCTTTTGGTGGTATTTTTGGCAACTTAAGGCGTAGGTTTGCCACCCGCCCGGTAGACCACTGACCTGGCAGTGATTAAACCCAAAGGCTAGTGTCCATATTTATTTTTTACCAGCTATATTAACGGCTAGTTAGAAAAAATTGTTAGTTGGGAGCCGAGAAGCAACACCACCACAAAGTAGTTTACCTAACTCTGTAGCTTCAGTTCAGCTGCTGCTGATTACCAGAGACTCTGATCTCTGAACTCCCAACCCACCCAGCATATGCGCTGTGTACAGGACATACAGTAATGCAGGCACTGGGAGGGAGAAATCAGAGTCTCTGATAATCAGTGGTGACCAGACTGGAACTATAGAGTGAGGTAAAGTACTTGCTACCAAGCCAGAGGCACAAGGGTCACTATTATTACTGGGAGCCACTAATGGCGAGGTGGGGGGTTGTGTTACTACTGTGGGCACTATTACTATAGAGGCCATGTTTACTTCATTGGCCACTGAGAAGGTGGGGCACTATTACTACTGCCATCACTGAGGGGGTGGGGGGCACTATTACTACTGCCATCACTGAGGGGGTGGGGGGCACTATTACTACTGCCATCACTGAGGGGGTGGGGGGCACTATTACTACTGCCATCACTGAGGGGGTGGGGGGCACTATTACTACTGCCATCACTGAGAGGGTGGGGGGCACTATTACTACTGCCATCACTGAGGGGGTGGGGGGCACTATTACTACTGCCATCACTGAGGGGGTGGGGGGCACTATTACTACTGCCATCACTGAGGGGGTGGGGGGCACTATTACTACTGCCATCACTGAGGGGGTGGGGGGCACTATTACTACTGCCATCACTGAGGGGGTGGGGGGCATTATTACTACTGCCATCACTGAGGGGGTGGGGGGCATTATTACTACTGCCATCACTGAGGGGGTGGGGGGCACTATTACTACTGCCATCACTGAGGGGGTGGGGGGCACTATTACTACTGCCATCACTGAGGGGGTGGGGGGCACTATTACTACTGCCATCACTGAGAGGGTGGGGGGCACTATTACTACTGCCATCACTGAGGGGGTGGGGGGCACTATTACTACTGCCATCACTGAGGGGGTGGGGGGCACTATTACTACTGCCATCACTGAGGGGGTGGGGGGCACTATTACTACTGCCATCACTGAGGGGGTGGGCACCATTACTACTGAGGCCACTGAGGGGGTGGGCACCATTACTACTGAGGCCACTGAGGGGGTGGGGCACCATTACTACTGAGGCCACTGAGGGGGTGGGGCACCATTACTACTGAGGCCACTGAGGGGGTGGGGCACCATTTCTACTGCGGTCACTGAAAGGGAGCACTTTTACTACTGGGGCCACTGAGGGAGGGGCACTATTACTACTGCTGCCACTGAGAGGGTGGGGCACTATTACTACTGCGGCCACTGAGGGGGTGTGGCACTATTACTACTGCCATCACTGAGGTGGTGGGGCACTATTACTACTGCAATCACTGAAAGGGGGCACTTTTACTACTGGGGCCACTGAGGGAGGGGCACTATTACCACTGGGGCCACTGGAATAATGGAAGTAAAATAATAAGTCATGATAAGCCAGCCCCTAACCACACCCCCTTTGACTTGGGCTGGTCTTTTGCGGTGACAATAGTGGCAGCCCTATTAAGATGGTGGTATTTTGGCAATCTCTAGGGCACTCTTGGTGGCAGTATTTTGGCACTGTTAGGGGCACATAAGTGGCATTATGAGGCACTGTAGGGTGACATTATGCAGACACTGTATAACAGTATTATTTAGGCATTGTTAATCTTGTAGGAGCAGCGTGGTACTGTTATATGGAGATATACTTGTATTACTTGATTTAGTATATTTTCCATGGATCAGCAACCCAAAAATGCATGACCACAAAAACAAAATGTCCAGCAAATGGAGTCAATGATTCAACCCAAATCACAAGCTGCACAAGACTCTAGCGCCTACATGTTTCTGACGCACGCCGCACCCTCACTCTTGACGGACCACCCATTCATTTGAATGTGTGCAGTGCGAGGCCATATATTTATACGATTGTGTCCGATTTTAGGGCTTGAGAAATGACCTAATTTCACTGCATGTGTATGTCCGGGTGACATCCATAGTCATCGCGTTTGTCAGGTTTCTATGTCTCTGTATGATCTGTGTCACCTGATTTTTTACTTGTGCTCATTTTTTTCTAGAATTAGTTAGCAATGATCAGTGAACAACAGAATGTACACAGATGGCCTCCTTTACATGGTGTAAAGAACCACGTCTGTATAGCCCCATTGACTGAAACGGGTCAGTATGCAGCTTGTGTGCACTCCATGCAAATATGGAGAGCACATGGACATGGACATCACACCAGTGCATGAGACCTTATACTACTGTTTCCTACAGCAGAACCTTAGTATATAATTATGCATCTTACTTGTCTGGATGGAAAAAGCTCTTACGTTTTTTTAGTGGCTCCTTGGCGGGTTCAATATAGTTTTCAGGTTCTGGTACAATATAGTTTTCCTGAAAGAACATCAATATAAAAATAAGGGAAGGAATGGATTAAAAAAATAAAATTTATATTATATATATATAAATTATATATATATATATATATATATATATATATATATATATATATATATATATATATATATACACACATATATATATATATATACATATATATACATATACACACACACACATTTTAAGGCGGTGCAGCAGGGGTACAAAGTAAGCTTTGAGAGGACAGAAACCTCCACTAGAGTAAAAGGGCAACACAGACTTTTTGTAGTGCCCGTTTCAAAATCAAACTTTTTTGTTTGCGGGGTGGGTTAGACTGAGAGCTGTCTCTGATTGGTCACAGTGCTCAGCTAATCAGAGGAAGCCCACTAAGCCCATTAAGCTGCTGAATACTACTGAAAGCAGTTCAGGCTGAGCCCCGGCAGCTGCAGAGAGGCGAGTATAGATTTTTCTTATTTTTTTACACTTTTTTAGGATGGTTTTCAGGGAAGGGCTTATATTTGAAGCCCTTCCCCGAAAATTAATACAGTGCTTGCCAGCAGCCCACTGATTTCAATGGAGCCAGCTATATTACCAGCTCCATTGAAATCAATGGGAGAACATCATTCTCCTCTGCACAGCTGTGACAGCTGTGGAAGAGAAGAACGATCTTTAGTATATGTTCTCAATGGGGTCGGCGCTGTTGCTGCCGGCCCCATTGAGCGCACATACACAGAACACCGATTTGCCACAGAACACAGTTACATGCATTCTGCGAATTGTTGTGTCTTATAATTTTCTCCGCATGTGTTTGTCCGCATGAAAAATTCGCACATGTGATCGCTCCCTTTGCAAAGCATTGGGTCTATATAGATGCGGATCGCAAATGCAGCTGTCATACGCGCATACAAACGCCCGTGTGACTGAGCCCTAAAAAAAAAAAAAAAAAATGTTAAACCTTTTTCTCCATTCTTATTTAGTCCCCCTAGGGGACTTGTGATCATTTGATCGCTTACTCTATGTACTGCAATACTTCAGTAGTGCAGTATATCATGATTTTCAATGATACCTTTTAAGCTGTGCCTTAGGCAGGACTTGATAGGTTTTCCAAGCAAGGGAACCCGGGGAGCCTTCACTAGTATTTGGACTGCCATGTTAGCTCATCGGCACCCTGCAATTGTGCCATGGAGAGGGGTCCATGGAACACCAGAAAGGGCTAACTGTTTTGAAGTGCTGTCAACTTCGACAGCGGCATCTAAATAGTTAACTGCCGCAAATGGAGCTAGCTGGGATCATGGCAGTTTCTGACGGCTGCCAGCTCCCAAGCCCGCCCCATATACTCTTCATGACTGCACGACATAAATTTACTAATCGTCACTGGTGAAGTGGTTACGTTTTGTCTGCAAATTTCCGATCATTACATATGCATTTGGAATGGTAAAAAAAAACCAAAAACCCAACACATTATTAGAACGCCAAGTAGAGTAATTCATTAGCGGACAATCCCTGGGAATCAGTTGCATATTTATAAATGCTATTAAAACCGGTTAAACCAACAATGAATGACTTAATTGAGAATGTAGTTTGGCGGAGTGTGAGAGATGAAGACTTCCTGTCTTCAAGGAGAGTAACGTCAATGTCAATGATTAAAGCCCTTTTAACCCCCGCACAACTAGGATACAGGGCGATGCGTAAAACCATAATCATCTTACAAAGTTCATAGCCTCATACCTCATCCTCACAGCCCTGTTGTGGTAGGCTTGCTGGCTTTCTGAAGACTGGTGGTGGCAATGATGTGGGCTGATGTCTGGGAGAGGGCATTGGCTTAGGCAATGGTTTGTTTGCTGCAGGAAATCGACTGGTAACTGGGGGTAAAGGTTGCTTTGGAAATGGCTCATGTGGTTTGGGCGGTTGCCTCATATGCATATTCATTGGTTCGTTTTTTTTATCTGTTGATGAAAGAGGTAAAATAGGGTTATTAGTATCAATTAAATAGGATTGCATGGCTGATGAACTTCTAATAAAAAAAACAATATAACTATGACCACTAAAAAGTCCAGATGAGGAAAATCCAGTAAAAACAATTTTATGCCCTAGATACGGACTAGACGAAGATCACAGTGATTTGTGGTTAAGGCCTCATTCACATGGGCGATGCGTTTTTATGCCGGCCACATCGCAGCTGAAACACGCATCAATGAAGAATAGCCATGATCGAGTCCTGAGATCAATTAGCAGTTTCTTGTCCATTGACACTGGCATATCACGTGAAAAATACATTGTAACGCGGAATTCCATCGGTCGGCAGAAATCCTCGGAATGACTCCTAATTATTAAATAGAGCCATCTGTCTTCTTTTCCAAGCGCCGGACAAAGGCAAACTCCCTTCCCTTTGTTTCAGCTCCCATAAGAGTCTATGGGAGCTTCCAGTGTTTTTTGTCAAACACTATATTTTCCGCGACCGACAGTTGGGACAGTTGAGAAAAGATGACTGTGGTGCACATTGTTTGCAATGGATAACTTTAGGAGTTTATACATGCAGAAATTATCATGGGCATAGTCCCTGGTTTTATCTAACAAAGAGGGTATTAAGCAGGAAAACCTGATTAAAAAAAGCACTTACTAATGAGAACACTAATAAACGCAGAAGGAATTCATAAGAAATGGGACAAAGATAATATTGTAGGAACTTTCCCATAAACACCAAATAAAACTCATTATATAATGTTTAAAAAAACAACTTTACATCCTCCTCACTAAAGATACCTGCATATCCATTGTTTCCCACCATGATCTTAAATGATGGCGGCATATGATTGTCATTCGGTGGAGGTTCATAGTTGTCATCTTCTATAGGCACCACATAAGGTTCTGAGTCAGAGTGCTCATCTGGGCTGTCATAATCACTTCCCTTTGTTAAAGAAATAAAAGAAAAAAATGGCTTTTCACATTCAAAAGACTCAAATCACACAACACGTAACCATGTAGCCTAGCAGACCCCCATTAGGTCTGCCTATGACGGATGTCACCATAGGCAGCTGTTTTCATCTAAAAATGGGGCATCTATGGATGCCTCAGTTAAACTAGAAAATTGCATGTTAAAAAAATAGTCTGAATGTTTTTCCAAAAGTGTGAAATGAAAAAAAACAAAAACCTGCAGCCCAGCATAGCTTGGCAAGACTATAATATAATATACTAAAAGACTGAGGGTGGCTTCACACGAGCGTGTTTTTGTGCGGACATAGGTGGGTACCCATGTACGTGTAAAAAAACTCGTGTATGAAGGTCTGTGCATTTTCTTCAATGGAGCCGCGGCTGCCGCCGGCGGCTCCATTGGAGGCAGTGGTCTGCCGGCACCCTTGAATTGTTTTTAAGGGAAGGGCTTTACATATAAGTTCTTTCCTGAAATACAAGAATTTTAGTGTTAAAAAAAAAACAAAACGAAAAAAAAACAAAAAAAAAACCTACCTGTCCGCCGCTGCCATGTCCCCGCGGGGACGAAGAACACATCTGCCACATGCGGCAGATATTTCCTTCATTCCCGCGAGTAAAAAGAATTCCCTGCTGTACCTGCCACATCTGTGATGGATGCAGCAAAGGAATTCTTCATCCCTGTGGGGAATAAAGAATTCCCGACCACAGCTGTCACAGATGACAGCTGTGGTAGGGGATCCAGCTGCCGGCATCCTGTAATAGTTTTTCAGGAAATGGCTTTAAATATAAGCCCTTCCCTGAAAAACAAGGAAAAGTGGTGATAAAAATAAAGAAAAAAAAAAATCATACTCCTCTTCCTTCAGCTGCCGGGGCTCAGCCACGTCCTCTCTGCGCTGTCCCTGGCTCTTCAAAGCAGTTCTTTCAGCAGGTGGGGATTTAAAATCCCCGCCTACTGAAAGTGCTGCTTCTGATTGGCTGAAGTGCTCAGCCAATCACAGGCAGCTCTCGCCTGTCATTTATTCAGCAAGAGCTGTCTGTGATTGGCTGAGGTGCTCAGCCAATCAGAAGCCGCTATCTGTGATTGGCTGAGCACCTCAGCCAATCAGAAGCAGCACTTTCAACAGGCAGAGATTTTAAATCCCCACCTGCAGAAAGAACTGCATGGAAGAGCCAGGGACAGCGCAGAGAGGACGTTTTTAACATTTTGAAACAGCAGAAAAGCAATTTGTAGGGGTTGGAAATGTAATCCGCTACTTCTAATATTATGTGCCAGCAGATATATTTATTGAAGAGGGTCGGAGCTTTCATTGTAGGTGGGGTGCTAGTTTTGTAGATATTTGCAACTAATACAAGAAAATTGTTAATACATACCATGTTTCCCCAAAAAGAATTCCCTGTCTTATATTAATTTTTGCCCCAAAAGAGGCGCTAGGTCTTATTTTCAGGAGATGTCTTATTATAGTTAGCAGGCTTGGTCCAGGTCCCTCCCGCTGCTCTCCAGAGATCTGACATGCTGAGCTATGGCATTGACTGGCCAATTCATAAATCCCGCCTCAACAATGCAATGGCTGTGATTGGTTCATTAAGCGCTGCATTGATTGGCTGAGCAGTGGTCGAAGAACCAATTACAGACATCGTATTGGTTCATCGAGAACTGTATTGATTAGCTGAGCAGCGTTTGAGAAACAATCAGAGCCATCGTTTCCTAAAGGTTGCATTTATGAATCCCGTAACCAGGAAGTAATCTTCTGTGGGCAGCCAAGGACTACAAAAAGTGTGTCGGAGATCCGGAGACCAGCGGAAGGGACCAGGACCGTACCGGCTAGGTGACCTATTCCTTTTTTTATGTAATGCAGGTAGGGCTTATTTTCAGGGTAAGGCTTATATTTCAAGCCTCCTCGAAAATCCATGGTAGGTCTTATTTTTGGGGAAAGGGTATTTGTAGAGTTTTATTTTATAAATCTAAAAAAATAATTCTTACAAACTCATCAAACCAGTCGTCATCCTCCCCACCGGGTGGTCCTGGAGATAAAAAAAACACATCATATCAAATTGTTGTACCAAGGATGGAATAGAGAGATCATTATAAGACTATAAAACCTAATACAATCCCTTTTACCTGTCTGGTAGTCTCTTCTTGGGACAGTTGGAGGAGTTGACTTGCTTTTTATGCTACAAAGAGACATAATGAATTAAAACCAGCGCTTATAGTAAAGAAAAAGAACTGTCAAAGGAGCACAAGAACATAGAAAAGCTACGTTATATGGTTTAGGCCAAGTGCCGGACAGACACATGATACATATAAGGCAAAGCACATTGAGTATATGGTTAGTATTGAATAGATAAGGCCAGCATGGAAAGAGGGTATGGTTACCGAACTGCAGACAACGGGGCAGATGTATTAACAGTTGGCACTATTGGATCATGATTATAGATGAGCGAGTATACTCGCTAAAGGCAATTGCTCGAGCGAGCATTGCCTTTAGCGAGTATCTCCCCCGCTCGAGACGGAAGGTTCGGGTGCCGGCAGCGGGCACGGAGCTGCGGGGGAGAGCGGGGCGGAACGGAGGGGAGATCCCTCTCTCCCTGTCTCCCCCCAGCTCCCTCCTGCTGACAGCCGCTACTCACCGCTCCCCCGCGCCAGCACCCGAACCTTCCGTCTCGAGCGGGGGAGATACTCGCTAAAGGCAATGCACGCTCGAGCAATTGTCTTTAGCGAGTATACTCGCTCATCTCTAATCATGATAAATGTTTACTGCAACATATATGTATTCTTTAATCAGTCACACCTCTATGGCAGGACGGTATTAAACAATTTCAGTTTTTCGTTACCGATAGGTATCATTGGATGGGTTGCAACATTTATTTTGCAAATGACCCCAAAGTAATGCAGTGCTGATATCACACTATGATCTATTGTGATTGAATTGGGGCGATAGCCCCCAGCATATTCATCACTATGGAGCCCTAACCTTGAGGGGCTGGTCTTACAGAGATAGCCTTTGTCCATATGCTCTAGTAGGGCATATGTAGATCATGGGGTGGAGGGGGGGAGGAGACTTCCGTTTTGGAAAAAAAAAAATCCAGTTTGTCGGCCATCTTGATTGTAGAAATTAAAAGCCACTCTCCTCCTTTTTGGTTGCATTTCCTTCATTAACCCTTTCAAATCCAGGAAGGATTGTTGAATTTTATAACAGAATTGAACAATAATGATTGGGGTTTAGAGTTTTCAGGGGAGCACAGTTCGAACAAGGCCATCTTTTTGGATGTAGAAGTGAATATTAGGGAAGGTAAAATTAAGACCCAAACTTTTTTTAAAAAGACTGATACTAATAGTTATGTTAATTTTAAAAGTTGTCATGCTAGATGTTGGAAAACCAACATCCCGTATGGACAATTTGCAAGGATTAAACGTAATTGTACGGATGTGGAGATATACCATAAACAATCAAAAATCCTAAAAAAACGGTTTAAAGAAAAACAGTATCCCTCCAACCTGGTGGAAGCAGCTTATAAAAAAGCTCTCCAGAATACAGAACTAGTCAAACCAGGGGAGAGAAAAGACAAAAAGGAGATAGAATCCAGATTTATAACCAAATACAACTCTCAACATAAAGAAATTAAAAACATTATGAAGAAACACTGGGATATCATTAAGGAGGATCCATTTTTGAAGTCCTCTCTTGCGAGTAACCCTGTAATCACCTTTAGGAGAAATAAAAATATTAAAGACTTTGTGGCCCCCTCTCGCCCACACTCAAAAGATGCCAGATCCGTGGGTGATAATAGAAAAGGGAATTTTTTGATAAAAAAACAAATCTTAGGTTCCTACAGATGTGGGGTGGGTAATTGCAAATGTTGTCATAACATAACCCATGGGAGAAAAGAAATAGAAATGGGAAAGGGCAAGACTCCATATCCATTGAAAAAATATATGAACTGTAGTACGACCTATGTAATTTACCTTATAGAATGTCCATGCGGACTTAGGTATGTAGGTCGTACCACTAATGCATTGAGGACTAGGGTCAACAAACATAGAACAAATATAAAAAATGGATTCACAAAACATAGTGTATCGAAACACTTTTTAAATTTTCACAACAAAGATTATTCGTTATTAAAAATTACACCGTTAGAGAGTATTAAATCAGGATTATTTACCTTTTTAAAAAATCGTGAAATGTATTGGATTTTTAGATTGGGAACCCTCAAACCGGGGGGATTAAATGAAGTTTTAGAAAAAATCTAATAACATTTAAAAAAAAATTTTTATGTTTATTTATAGTTATAATGTGTTTATCAGAGCATATGGATTAGACATTTCTTATTTGGTTGCCCTGTGTAGGATATGGTGTTTATTCCCTTCCCCTGTATCCACTTTCTTTTTTTAAAATGATTAGGAAGTTATCATTTGAAATAACATATTTGGCAATATTAAGATATTTGCCTCAATACATATTGAGCAATATATACAAAGTTGCTCAATTGTTTGAAAGATAAAATTAGGGTACGATAGGTCCATAGGACATAATAGTTGGACGTTGCGGTTCAGAGTGAAACGCATCCGTGAAATATATCACACGGAACGTGATGACGCTGTCACGCTGTGCAGTCCGACGAGATCCACATAGAAGCGCCACATAGGGACGCCCCAAATGACGTGTCCAGGTGGAACGCAGTAGCACCGCCCACTTAGCGGACTCACGCTACCCAGGAACGCACAGCGTAATGACATGTGTTCAAGCGCGTTGACGTCACACGTCGGACTCATCAGAGTCGCAGTACATGACGCTGTGAATGCGCTGATGAATCCCCACTCCTCTGAAGGGAATCAGAATCAGTACCATTAAAGGTAAACTTTTCTATATAAACGGCTTGTATTTTTATAATTGCATAACTTGATAAGGGTACCGTTTGTACCGAAACGCGTTGTTATGATCGTCTGGTGAACCTGTCACATTGTGTATGAGCTGACTTGTTGCACCATTGTTTGGCTGTACTTCAATAAACTCTAAAGGAGAAAATCTTTGATTGGATACCTTATCCTTTGGGAATGATTAAGACCTGTGGGAAATAGGAGGGGGAATATTGGACACCATAACCCCCTCCTTCAAAGTAAGTCTCCTTCTTTTGAAGGGAAAAAAAGTTTTTCTTTTAAATGTGATTTTAAAGTTCTGTGAGCGCAGGAAGTATTTTTATTGAATGAAAAATCTCTTTGTTTTTCAAATCCACTGTCTGATGTCTAAAGACATTATGATTTAAGGCTGTACAGCTCCAATGTTGGAAGACATCCGTCGGAGGTTCTCTTACTGTATACTGCCAGCCTCTCCAATGTGTTACCTCATGCAGTACTGTCTTTAGCCAGCAGATAGCATCATTTTATAAGGGCAGAAAAAGAGTAATCCCCCTAGGAAAACCAGGATACAAATTGGATTGGAAAGGGTTAATAGGTCTAAAACTTTAGGCAACATTATATGTCAAATTTTGCTGCTTTTTAGAACGTGGTCTAGGTGTAATGACATTAATACATTTGTTGTAGTGTTTCACTACAGTCTCTCCTTTCTATGGCAGGATGTGTGCAGTTTCCTCTTGTTCCTTGTGTGCTACGTTAGAAGAACCTGCTCAACAGGACGAGCGACAACATGTCTCAATGCATGGAGGAGATTATTGCACCCATGGAGATCCCCTTGTCATCAGCTGATGTACAAACACATTTTTATTAATAACTCGCCAACCATTGATTACATGTGTGCACAGGACTAGGACTTCGCAGAGCAAATACTACTAGGCTGATGGTTCATAGACAGTAAATGGAATAGTTGAGTGAAGCTGAAATGTTCCATAGTGCTAGACCGCCAGATGATGTACTGCATTTATCTTTGGGGAACTATGGAAAAAAAATTGGTAGAGACTATGCTGAATTTGTGAAGGGTACAGAATACATTCCTCATATATAGGCTGCATATTTAGAGCCAACATATGCTACAAACATTGTAAGCGTATTGGGACACTGAGTAATAACCTATATTCCATCTCATAGATACACACACTGAGGCCAATTCTAAAGGAAGACAATTAACCTATCAGCAGGTTTTTGGAGAGTAAAGGGAAACCCATGTAGTAGAGGAAGTCAATAGTAACACACAGAGCTTTGCTCAGATTTGAACCCAGGACCCCTGTGCTGCAGGACAACAATGATAAACACTGAGCACCATGCAGGAGACTGAACTGTAGAATATATTACAAATTGTGAGTTAATCCATTTGTGGCTCGGAGTATCCCCTAATTGAGAAACCAAAATGTTCCCATTGGTGTTCGGTTGCCGGGGGCCTTCTGAAAGCCCCGAGGCTGCCATTGCAGATTGCCTATCAATCCATGCCTGATAGACTTCCTGCCAGATTGCGGTATAATGTAATACTATGATACTACAGAATTAAAAAAAACCCAAAACAATCAGTTTTAATAAGTTTTATTATTAAAAACAGATAAAAAAATAATACAAGTTAAAAAAAATCCCAATAACCCCCCCCCCCCAAAATCTATATGTAGTATTACTGCACCCATAAAAGTCTGATCAAAGCAGCGCATTATTTACTCCACATGGTGAAAGTCAGAAAAAACTAAATATCAGAAATGCACTTTTTTGTTCACCCTGTCTCCAAGAAAAAAAATTGTAATAAGAAGCGATCAGAAAGTCATACGAACTTCAAAATGGTACCAATAGACACTACAGACACGTCCCGCAAAAAGTGAGCCATCAAACTAGGTCAACGATAAGATAAAATAAGTTAGGGCTGTCAGAAGATGGAGGCCAAAAATAATTAGATTTTTTTCCCAAAGATATTTTATTTTTTCGAAGTATATAGAAAAAAAAATAAAACTATAAATGAGTATTGTAGTAATCATATTGACCCATAGAATAAAGTTATGTCATTATTGCCGCAGTGTGTACACAGTAGAAACAACCCCCCCCCCCAAAAGATGGCAGAATCTTTTCCCCACTCGTTCTGCAAAACATGAGCCCTCAGATGGTTACCCTGATGGATAAATAAACACTATCATTTTTTTTTAAAGTGGGGAGGAAAAAAACGAAAGTTGAAAAAAAGCCAAAAAAAACAAAGAGGGGCCGCGTTCTTAAGGGGTTAATATTCGTTGGTTCCTTGGTCACAATTCCAGGAGATTGTACTGGATACAGGATCTGTCCCTGCCCTAGCTTGTTTCCAATTGCCCAAATTCAATGACCTACATCGGGAAGTACCAGCATCTCATTTTATCATCACTCTTATTTTCGTTACCACCTTCTATATACTGTATGTTCCTCTTCATTTGCTTATTATTAGAGATGAGCGAGCACGCTCAGTAAGGGCAGTTACTCGAGTGAGCCTCACTCATCTCGAGTAACTGCCTCCTCCCCTCCGCTTTCCCCCCCCCCCCCGCTGCCCCCCCTTCCTTTCAGAGCATGCTCAGAGGAGAAGGCAGTTACTCGAGATGAGTGAGGCTCACTTGAGTAACTGCCCTTACCGAGCGTGCTCGCTCATCTCTATTTATTATCTCTTTAAATACTTTTTACACGTATAGCTTTTTTGTGATAAAGTTTCAACCTTTACCATGTCAGTCTTTGCCCTTTATAAGCAACCCATAGTTCCTGATAATTGGGGTAATTTTGACTGCTGAAGAGCCTGCAGGACCCAGACCCAGGATGATACAGTATTAGAACCAAGGTGGCTGACCTCCTCACAGTAACGTGCAGGAACTCATCAGAGTATGATTTATACTCCATCTTGCAGCAACTGCTGGATTGAGGAAGCGGAAGTACGTCAACCCTTGTGGTCATACCCCTGTCATACATCGTGAGAACACCAGGGCTCGCAGCACATATGATGTCTTGCACGGTAGCTCAGTGGTTAGCAGTGTTGCCTTACAGCACATAGGTCCCAATTTCAAAGTCAACCGAGGTCAACATCTACAGAGTTTGTGCATTCGCCCCATAGAAAGCTAACTTATCTGTATAAATAGCCTCAGTGTGTGGGAGACAGAAATTAAACTGTGGAAAACAAGTCCCAGGGACTGATGTGAGGGGTGACATTCTCTCAATGGTGCCGTGGAATAAATTTGCTCTATATAGGCAACACGAAAGAAATAGTGCTAAATTACAAGGTTTAGCATAAGTCTTACCCTCAATAGCACAGGTCAGGTGAGGGAAGCGGGTTATTTTTTAGCTGCTAAGCCTTTTCATTGATAGCAGCAAATTAAGAAGAGATCAATATTCTTGAGGTGTCCTAATCTCAAGAGAGTTGTCTAAATTATAGGTGAAAGGAAGTTGATGTCTTTTGAAGTGCAGCAATACTCCTACTGCAGTTTATCATTAGGGTTCTAAATAGAACAACTAACGTGGCTTGTCACTTTAGAAGTTCAGTTCAATTCTCTCATTGTCTTGAGGTAGATAAAAAAGGGAAAAAAGACCTCAGCGCTCACACCATAGAATATGGAAAGTGTACATTTGAAAATTTAGGTTATGTCACTTACTTCGAGGAGGCGCCTCTGGCATAGGCGCCTCCTGATCCAAGTGGACGTATCAGGGATGGCACAAGCCAACAGTGATGAGCAGGTTCCACGGTTTAATGTATAAATAAAATGCTATGCAATACACAACGCGTTTCGGCCGCACGGCCTTTTTCAAGTGTATACAATACAGACATACAGTCAAACATTTATAGTAAAAAATACCTTATAATTGATAATTTGTAAATAAATGTTTGACTGTGGTCTTTTTTCCCTTTTTTATCCATTTTCTCCTCCTTCATGTTATGATCGGAGTATTCCTCTAGCCGCTCTCTCATATTCAGATGAGATTGCGCACAGCACCTACGAACTCCCACCTCCCTTCAGAAATTGGGATCAACTATATTCCCAGTATCCTTCTAGTGAGCGCCTTTTCCTCATTATTTTAATTGTCTTGAGGTAGGTTGTCCACAGCTCCAGTGCAGTTAGCTAACATTTGTACATGCAACCAACTAGATACATTTCTAAAATGGCGCAGAAAAGCTAGTCGGACCCTCACGGAAATCTGTTCTATTCAACTTGCACATTGTAGAATTGCTTAGACAATATAGAACGTCTCTCTTAAGGTTCCCTTAGACTTCTGCTTTTTTTAATTTTTAGTCATGACCACATGGACACTATCTAGTAAAGTGATATACTGTTATAAAGAGCACTTCAAGTATCTAGATTTGTGTCTGATGATAAATCACATGGCCCTAAGAATTTCCTCCTCTATTTCTTATATACGTTCCAAGATCACGGCTTCATACATTTGCTGGGAAGCCTAACCATTCCTCAATAACTTTTTGGTTTCTGTCTGGTTCCTTATGATAACTTGTGGAATTACTTCGTAAGGTCTGCCTAGAGCATATGCCGAAAATGGCCCCTCCAGCATCCAAGCACTTTTGTAGACGAGTCTGCATGTTGGCGAAGACATCTGCTAATGCGACATAGATTATGGTAGCAACCTCCCACCGTATCAAGTCTTTGAGAGTGTCAATTGTTCTAGACTTATTGCTGTATACACGGCCTTTCGGTAAACTCCACAAGAAGAAATCAAGTGCCATCGAGTTTGATCATCTTGGCAGTCAGAGTTTTTTTTAAATTGAATTGGTTAAAGAAATAACTTTCAGTTTTCCTCCCGCTTGCACTAGACATGCGCCTCGTTGCACCACCTTGTTAACCCCTTTAGGTCATAGCCTATTTTGGTCCTAAGTATGCAACGGGGATCTCCATCTCTTTTTTTTCTTTTTACGTCGACATGGAAATATGAGGCTATTTTTTTGCGTGGCGAGCTGTGATTTTAATGGGACCGTTTTTGGGTATATATAATGCATTGTATAACATATTAAATGTTCTTTGGGGGACAGGGAGAGAACACAGAATTTTGCCATTTTTTGTTCTTTTTTTTCTGCAGCGTTAATCATACAGCATAAATGACACAATACATTTTTTCAGCGGGTCGGTATGAGTACAACAATACCGAATTTATTATTTTTAGGTTTTTCCACATCTTCACAATAAAAACACATTATATATAATTTTTACATAGTTGCATTCAAAGTGCCATAACTTTTTTATTTTTCCTTGGACAGAGATCTATGAAGGCTTATTTTTTTGCATGACCAGTTTTTTAGGTCCCATTTGGGGGTACATACACCTTTTTTGATCACTTATATTGTGTTATTTGGAAGGCGAAATTAAAAACCAAAACCAAATGAGTATTTGGCCTGTTTTTTAGAATTTTGTTTTCAATTTTTGCGGTGTAGGATTAATAGTGTGTTCAATTTATTGTATAGGTCATTACAAATATGATGATACCAAATATGTGGAATTTTAAAATTGTTTTATTTTTTTTTATGCAAACAGGTTTATTTATCCTTACACTCTCTGATTACTCCCAGAGTACTCCGTAACATCATAGGGTGAGTCATGTGACCCGCTGGAGTGCAGATTGCTCAGACTCCAGCAGATGCAATAATTAACAAATTGAGCACACATCATGTGACCAGAAACACGAAGCAGATGTAACCCAGCTATTGTGAATTAAGGCCCATTTACACCAGCCGATTATCGCAAAAGGAAAAAAAAAAACGCTAATCGGCGATCATTTTAGCGACAATCAGTGCATGTAAATGTGCGTCCATCGTCTGTTTTTTGGGCACTGCTGGCTGATCGTTAAATTCAGTCCAACCTAAAAATCGTCTCTCACTTTTATCAGTAGTTCTCCAAGGGGAGTGTTGATAGCATTGTTTCCCCTTGGAGAACAAAGGAACAAAGGATCTGAGGCCAGATAATAGCCTTGGGCTATTAGCTGCATTAGCTGTGATCAGGGAAGGCTTCATTTGCATACCTAATTGGTATTTAAGTAGCTGAGTAGCTACTTAAATACCAATTAATTTTTATGCAAAATGATCGCTCAAAGCTGTCACTCAAACTGTCATTTGAGCTATCTTTGAGCGATCATCGGCCTGTGTAAACCAGCCTTTAGATGTCTATTAAGAGCACCAAGCTGAACATTAATGTAATGTAACTTCTACATGTCTCTAACATCAGTCTATATATGCTTCTAAATGATCAGAGGAATGGCCTTCAACTGGTACATCTGTGCTGCCTCCACATCCATTTCAGTATTGCACAACTGTCTGTGCAGGATAAACTGGATCAGAGCTATTGCACGGGGTGCCATCATTTTGATGCTGTACTTTCAACCCTACTTTTGGATGGAGTACAGCTAGCACACTCCAAGTATGCTCTGTGGAGTGTGCTCCAGTAATGATGAACAGACAGAGCATGCGCCTCAGATATGCTCCCGGCAATGCTGAACAAAGAGAGCATGTGTTCTGCACTCCGAGTATGCTTGAAGTACAATGATGAACATACCTCATAGTGCTCTGAAAAAAATGAAAGCTGCTTTGTGATTGGTTACTATGGGTAACCATTTCTTTTTTTTTTTTTTTTATACAGACCGTTTTCCTAACTTTGTTCAGTTCAATTTTCATAGGGAACCAGACATAATTTACAAAGTTACTGAGGACTTTTAGGGCTTTCTAGCAAGGGAATTACACTAAAGTCTAAAGCTTCTTTTACACCTCGTTTTTCTCTCCAGCATCGCCAACATCTCAGCATGTAATATATGAGAGCTCCTTAGACTCTGCTTCACATGGTTCCGCTCTCTGTCAGTGTTTTTAGCTGGATTGACAAGCGTGGAACTCTGCACTTTTCTATCCAGCTAAAAAGACTGACAGGGACAAAACTACGTCTAATCGTAGACCAAAGAGGTCTCCATCTCACATTGTGAACCCTATGGTTTTGTCATGGTTTCCATCCCTATATATCTTTCTGCATAGAAGACGGAAACCCAAGATGGAGGCAATGCTGGAGAGAAAAACAAAGTGTGAAAGTAGCTTGGTAAGTATTTTCTTGCAGATTTTATTTTCAGTCTTCATGAGACCAAAGCATAGTCCTCCTTGGTGTCCTTGACTCCACCAAAAGAAAGGACTGTGAGGATGTACGCTCTATACAAAACAGTATATACGCTGTACATGTTTAATTCGACTTGCATCATAGCCTTTATGGTTATCATTGTATTGACTTGGCAAATCAACAATAAGGTCTAATTGGTTCTTTATGAATCAACTCATAAAAAATAGCCCCTAGTGGCAAGTGAATAGTTCTAATGTTAGCGTTATATGGGCATTGAGTCTGAGTCTCGGTCCAATGAAAGATGCTCATATCTGTAAGACTGGACAGCTTATGTTTGTGTGGTGCAAGGTCACTATGACTTACAAGTTTGTGCTTAGATATTAACAATAAGATCAGAGACCAAAATAAGAGTAAAGGCCCATTTAGACGCAATGATTGTCGCTCAAAAACCATCTTTTGAGCAACAATCATTGGGTGTAAATGTGACCATCTTTCACTTTTCTGCTGAACGATAAATTTCAGTTCGGCATGAAATCCATCCTTCAGAAGAACAGCTGGTAAGAAGGACCACATGCTGTGTTCTGCCCAGGGAGTGCTGATTACACTGTCTCAGCTGTCAGCCCCGCGGCAGAACAAAGGGAATTTATTCAGAGAACAGCGGGTGGTCTGTTCTCTGAATCCAGCTCCCAGTGGCTCACATGCTACTAATTGGTACTAATAGACATTAGTACCAATTAGTAGTTTATGCAAAATGATCGCTCAAAAGCCATCTTTTGAGCGATCATCTGAGTGTAAATGCACCTTAAGGAGGTCCCATAGAAACTCTAAAAACATCCCCTTCATAGTTTATGCTGATTCCATCAGCCTGAGGCCATGCTTAAAACTTCCTTCTCATTCTTTAATGTAGAGAAGGGCAGATCAGTCAGTCCTTTTGCCAAAGGCCCCTGGAGATGATGAGCCCTGAGGAAGCTAAAAACTTAGCGGAAGCCCATCATTCAATAGTCCTCATAGCAGCTGCCTATACATATAGGTACTATATATATACTGTTGTTAAGCGGAGAACATTTTAGTCCACAGGTTATGTTCCGACACAAGCAAGACAACACAAAAAAGCAAAGAAGAAAAACTAATAAAAGGTGCAGATTAAAGCATGCAATGATTGATTTCCATACCGATCCCATGTATCTTTCCCAGTTTTACAAATTAACGCCACCTGATCATTTTGGAACCTAAACATTGAGGGACAGAGACAGAGCTTACACCCAGAGACTGCAGAAGGATGGATCACATTATAATAAAGTTAGAAATAGAAAACAATAAGGAGACGGTTTGTCAACCTCTTTTGTGTTTTTTCCCCTCATCTATTACCCTACATTGATTTTATTGGGAACAGGCACTATAGTCCAGAAGGTGCAGATGGTTTCACTTTTGGAAATAAAGTCTGGGTCACAAGTATTTCACTTATTAAACTAGTTTCCATGTGGAAACCATGTTGAGTTGGCAAACACAGATTATCCCCATTGAATGGAGCTAATCCAGTTGTAGATCCACAGCACAATTCCAAGGATTAACCTTGGTTTTCAGGCTTGGATTCTACTCCAAATACATGGTGTGAGAGAAATCCACCATGTGAACATATTCTATTCTTACGTTGTAAGGCTCTATTTGCACTTCATTTTTGGCGTAAACTGGGCCGGTAGTCTGCTGCACTTTCAATATAAAGCCACACAGTTAAAAAAAAAATTGATTCCATTTGCCCCCCTTTGTTCTTAAAAATGCTGCACTTTTCAGCAATGTAGGCTCTACATGGTTATATAGTAGCATATATTGCAGACTCTCATCGGAGGTACACATCGGGAAAACCTCATATATATATCTCTAATTTAAGGCAAAACAGAATGGGGCATATATAGTTAGACCAGCATTTCATGCATTGGTCTAAGTAGAATGTACGCCCAGCTACGAGCGTCAAATGCATTAAGAGGCACAAGCCTCTTAATACATTTGTTTCATCCGGCGGCACTTCTGTGTGTCATGTGGGAACCTACACCGGCTAGGAGCTGGAGTAGGTTTCTAGTTTAATGTACATTATACTAAATGTGATGGACAAGTGTGGCCTCATCCCCTAATACTAGGTCCCATCCCCTTTTTGAAAAAGTTGGGGGACCTGGCGAAAATGCCTGAAAAGTTGTGATTTTTGTGTGTGCATGAAAAACGGCAACAGTTGTATATCATTAGACATGTACAGGGGCATAGTAGATCTGTCCTGTGTGTTTTAGAAGAACCTAGTGTATTGTAGCTCAGCTAAGCTGTTTTTGGCTTCTTACAAAAAAAAAAAAATGTATGCAGGTGGCAATGGCAACCACCAGATTTGTAGGTGAAAGATCAACTTTTTCATGTAGCTCACACTTAGATGTAATCAGTAAAGCTAACATTAGGCAGTGCTCATCTATCCCTGTCACTCCCATTGAAATGAATGAAAGCACGGCCACGCATGTGTGACCAGTGGTTTATTCACTTCAACATTAGAGATAATAGGCAGAATCCATCCTACATTGGGAATTAGGGAGACATGGGTCCACCATTTTCAGGATAGGTGGGAGTCCCAACCCTTGGACTACCACCGAGCTATCAGTTTTAGATGGGTGAAGACTTGTAAATTTATCAACTAACCGGATGACTCCCTTCAATATAAAGAATGACACACGTGGATTAACAACCACTGATGAAATAAAATCACACAATGCAAAGATAATATTGATACAAAGAGATATAATCTAAAAACAGACCGAAAAAGAAGAATGAGTAATTTTATGCAAGTTTTTCTTAGTTTTTTCAATGCCAAAATGCATCCTCAGCAACTTATCATTTTGGATTTCAGGATGGTTTATACTTTAATCTAATGTACAATCTTTTTCTCTCACGATTTAGTAAAATGCTTCCTTTTTCTATGTATGGCCTTTATGATATATAACTGCTTTACCACAAGCTTCCTAAAAACATTGCCTCTTTGAATGCGCAATCTTGGGGTAGGGCATTTCTCTGTGGGAGCGGTCGTAATGTGGACGTCATCTTATGAACCATACAGGTTTTTTTTTTTCTTTACTTAACATTTTTGTAAGACCGAGATTGAAAACATTATTACAAAAGGTAAAAGCAGAGTGGTATTGCTGGTAAATGTGTACCGTAGAGACACATAGGTCTGCATAGGAGCTGTAGACGCAAAACCATCTAAATCAAGATGGTCACAAAAGTTGTTTTTTAAATATTAGATGCATTGGAGCAATACAATAAGAAGATGGAGCAACTAAAAAAAAGGTAAAATCTGTTAAACAGGGCGATTCTAAAAGAAGGGTGCAAAACCAAAGCTAATTTCTTCATACATGTAGTGACAGAATGACATGAAAAGATAGAAGATCTCTTCAAGTTTTTATTGCACCTTACAGATGTTCAATGGGGGTGCTATTGTTGAGGTAAGAGGGATGACCACATGTTTAACAGTTATGTTATTCATGTTTTGTGCCTTCGGGAGCCAGGTTTGTTGAGCGGAGCCACGGATGAAAAAGGCAGAACCAACGTTGCTAAGCAGCACCCCCCAAAGTGTGAAAAGTAGGAGTAGTTCTAAGTTGGTGCAGTTGCTAAAAGAAAGTCAAAGTGTGGCGGGTTCTGCCCACCCCAGCTCCGTTTGTGTGGCTATGCCTTTTTCTGAGGGACGGGTGCTGCATATGTGAAATATGGAATTACATCTCCACACCTTGGAGTACAAGGAGTTCTGATAACGCCTGATCTAACTGCAGCACTGGAACACTGTCCGGTACCGCTCCCACTCCTGAGAGAAGAAGACTGTGTTTCCGTCAAAGTTCATCATTGTTTACACCCCCCCCCCCAAAAAAATGGGGTGGTTTTCTCTACTGGACTCTAAACAGCAAGGATGCAGCCTGGGGAACCCTGTGGGTGCACGTTTGCACAGCAGTACACGGTCTTGGTAAATCCAAGGCCCATGATAACTAGCAAGGCCAGTCCTACTCTGGAACTGGCAATTGAGACTGTTCAGCGTGATGTTCCTCTGGCTCTGGAGTGCCGAACTCCAGGCCTCACTGAACATTCCCCTGTCAGTCTTGATGTACAGCAACATGACAGATGTCAAGTTGGTAGTCCAATTCTGCTCAGACGCATCCTGGCCTAGCCTTCATTGATCCCACTGTAATGATGCATTTTTCAGGTTGTCTAGTGTCGCCAATAGGGTCACAACAAGCATCTGTATGGTGTATTAAAAACTTGAACAGTTCTTCTACCTTTTCATGTCATTCTGGCTGTTGCATGTCACTTCATCAGCTTTACTTCTCACCATTTCTCTTTGGATCACCCTGTACTGTTTGCATTAGATTGGTTACGTCTTTGGCCAGTAGGCGATGGGAGCCCAACCTTTACTTTCCGATGGGGTTATGTGAATTCTAGTAATGAAAGATTCTGAGAACTGCTTTATTAATTTGATGTTATCCCATTTTCTTTGTATAATTCCCCTCATCACTACCCTTCGGAGCCATGCAGACTAGAAGACCACAATCAAAGGTTGTGTGGTGAATTCGTAACATTTTGATTTTTCTGCACTAGTGAGTTCTGTGTTTTGTCAAATGTGACACTTCCGCTTTTAAAAAACCCAAAGGATTGCAACATAAATCTGTTTTAAATAAAAGATGAAGCAGATAAAACAGGAAATGCGGTCAAAATGACGGCACTGCCATCTTATTACTCACTCTATGATATAATTCTGTAGCTCATGAAAAAACTTGGGATAGTCTATTAGCAAGACATATATACACTACACGGTCTTCATTGTTATCCAAGCCACATCCAAAATAAACTATTCATTCATGAGGAGCGATCCTTAACTTGAATTTACTCCAAGGGTGTTGTCCCATTAAGATTGCCCATGCCCACATGCCTTATTCTGGCATATGGGCATCATAAAGTGCGGTTGCAGTCCGAAGACCTCCACTAATCTGAGTGGAAAGCTAGTGCAAAAAGCAGCTCCTGCTTTGAAGAGGTCAATGCCATTATGTATTACATGCTTGCCCATTCAAATAAGTTGGTACAACGCAATACCACATTTCTCCTGTAGTAGACACCACTGCAGGAGAAACGAGGAGCAGTCCATCGATCACCACTGATTGACGTTATTTAGAGAAAAAGTTGTTCTGCTTTTATTGTTTTTGGTCACCTTAGGATTCCCATTATTATTATTTTATCCTATGTTGAATGTATATTGGTTTATCTGCTCTATTATAGGCCCTAACATGTAACCACAGCAAGAGAACAGCAATGTGCCGCCATTTGGACATTACTTGGTAAAGTTACTTACTTTTTGATTTTTTTCAATAGCCCAGTTTCATTTTTCTTTATATCACTGACAATTTTCTGGAGCTGCCTACATGAAGAAGGAAAAAAAAAGTAAAAGCATGGTCAGTCATTATTGTTATTTCTAAGGCTGGTTTATCAGATGTAGACAGATTTCAGTGTGTTATTGTACAAAGCCTACCACAATATCTTAAAAAGGGGTTCCCTGAACTAAACTACTGATGACCTATTGACCAAATGGGTCATTAATAGTTGATCATCAGAGGCAGGCCACTTGGGATCCCCACAGATCAGCTGATGGAAGTATGCTGCAGGCACTTTAGTTCATATCACGCACAGGGCCATACATTGTATACTGACTGTGCTTGGTATAGCAGCTCAATTCCATTCACCTGAATGGGACTGAGCTATGTTCAGGCCAAGTGACGCCGCATAATTTAAAATAGGTCATGGTGTTCTCCCAAGAGCCATGGCCTCTTCAGTCAGCATGGATCTTGAGCAGCCAACTCCCAACTATCGATGATCTATCTAAGGATAGCTTATGAATAATTTAGCCCTGGAAAACCTTCTTAAATCTGTAATTTTTGTGTTTACATTACAGTTTTACCCAATACCTGGCATTAGATCAAACTTGAAAAAACAAAACCGGTCATCTGCATTTTAGGGTACTTTTATATGTGCCATTTTAAGGCCGTCATCGAAGTCAAAACCAGGAGCGAGTTCAACAAAAATAGAATCTTTTCTATATACTTTACCTCTCTTTATGATCCGCTCCTGACAAAAACAGCAGATACCCTAATAAAATCAACGATCTATGTAGCCTTCATGACAAACACCTGGTGGTATGCAGGAAATGTATTTGAGGAAATGAAAGAAAATCTTAAGCAGGTCAAGTTAGCAAGACGTATTGTTATCAGACATGTATAGAATGACCTGCGTTGAAAACTCTCCGTAAAAGTTAGCTTAGGGTGGCTTTAAACAGGACAATCTCTAAAGCGAATGTAGCAGTTATTCCTTATAAACACGACCACCAATTGGGTGACTAGCAAGAATTGGTTCACTGATTGGCTCTCGCATTTTTCTGAACATTTTGCCCTCCCACTTAATGCTTATTGATTCCCAAAAACACAGGTATATGCAAGTGATCCTCTACAGAACAATCCTTATTCCCCCCCCCAATGTTAATCCAGAGGAAGGCAACTATGTTACTATGTATGCTTAGCCAATGAAGAATTATGAAGAAGTTTGGCCAATGTGGAGATTTTTTTCCTTACATTACAGGCTTTATAGACATTACAGGTGATTAACACGGCACCATTGTTGTTCAATTAATTGCTCCATAGAAATAAAAGCAACAGTTGTTCCATGTAAACATGCAGGAATGGAAGATCTGGAGAGCGCCACTTATAGGTAGTAGGTGAACAGTAAACTTGGGATAGTTTACAGCAGAGAGCACATGGAAAGTTGCTGAGAAATTGCAGTAGTCGCAGGTAAGGGAAAACCCTGTCCCAATGAAGGGACAGCAGACAAGAGCATGCATGGAGAAAAGCTGGGGGGGGGGGGGGTGAAGCCCCTAGAAGCAGTGGCAATGTAAAGGAAGAAAAGGAATGACTCCTGCGCTCAAGGTGACCCGTGAAGTACCAAGTGTTACTGGTGTAGTTCGTGGGACGCGATTGAAAGTAACAGAGCCCTCTGTGATAAGATAAACATAAATTTATTAAACAGATCTCCAGGTGACAGCGCAACGCATTTCGGAGCTATTCCTACTGCCTATCAATTCATCTACTCTTATCATACACTGTGTCTTATCTATTTTTATCGCGATGTTTTATCCATATAAGTTATCTTGTGCTTTAGAAAGGAGCGTCTAAGCTCCGAAACGCGTTACACTGTCACCTGGAGCACTGTTTAATAAATTTATGTTTATAGAGCCCTCTGTGATAGGGCTAGCCAACAACTTTCCGGGGAGGTGTGTGCCCATTCGGTGTGCACCTTCCACTGAATGCCGATTGGTTCCCACCTTTTTTTCCCTAACATTTTACCCTTCATCTTAATACTCTGGTTCCTGAAAACACAAATACATGAGAGTGATCCTTGACTTAGCACTCCCTGCTGGCTTTGAAAGGACAGTCGGTGTTGTGGTCTCTTGCTGGTTTGGCCTTCGAAAGAGCACGTTGTTCAGTGGACTCAGCAACCAATGAGTGTGCTTTGGGGAGGAGTTGAAATTTCAAATACATGCCTGCCAAAGAACCTTACATCCCCTAACTAGTCAATGAATGACATTTCAACCCATGTAAGTGCTCCCAACAATTCTTTCAGCAATTGCAAAATTGAACAATAAACTATGCTCCGTGTAAAAGCACACAAACAACAATGGTTTTAGGCTTTAGTGACTATTTTGAGCAACTTTTCAAATGATACCGTAGTTGTTCCAGATAGAGCCACCCTTAAGGCCAATTTACACGCAACGATAGCCTTTTGAACGAACAACTTAACTTTTTTTGCTTTCAAATGTTGAGCATTTATCATTTGAAATCCTTGCCATTTCCCTCATTAGCTGTGTAAACACTGTATATGTTGTTTGCTCAGGTTGGCGTGTGTTTATGCAAAGAACCTCTCTGCAGGAGGTTTTTAATTAGTGCAAAAAAAAAGCCATTGTCTACTGTGGCATGAGACATTGTGATTAGCTGGCAAACGATTACCCTTTCCTTTAAGTCCTTGAAAGACTGAATGACTGAAGGAATGCTGTTTAAACCTAATGACATGCGAACGAACTAACAACTATTTTTGACAAATAGTTTTGATGCTTGACAAAGATCTGGAAACAGATCGAAACGTTGCATGGGTGATGTTGAGGAATAGAACGTTGGTCTTTTACTGCATCCTCTTTGCTGCCGTGGATTTACTTTTCTCTCAGCCTTTAGTAAACTAGGTGTTCAGCACAATATACAAGTTTAAAGGGGCTTACTCATACTCAGATATTGAGGAGCAATCCTCAGAATAGGTCATCAACATCAGATTGATGGGAAGTTCCTGTCATGCCCACCACCGATCAGCTGTTTGTAGAGGACATGCTCCTCACTTGAGTGCTGTGCCTCTTCTCAGTCATGTAACATCATGTTTATCAGTCAAATGGCCTGAGAGCAGCTTAGTCTCATTGAAATGAATGGGATTGAGTCGTTATACTTGGTACTGCCACTATACAATGTATGGTGCTGTGCCTGGTATGCATTGAAGTGAATGGTGGACCGCCACCAATCTGGTATTGATAATCTAAGTCAGTGTTTCCCAACTCCAGTCCTCATGGAGCCCCAACAGGCCATGTTTTTGGGATATCCTATAGTAAGAACACCTGTTGCAATACTGAGGAAATCCTGAAAACATGACCTGTTGGGGCTTCACGAGAACTGGAGTTGGGAATCACTGATCTAAGTCATCAATATTTAAGTCTCGAAAAAAAACTTTCAACCAAATGTAGACACGGACATAAACCAAAAATGTGCATCAGGAAGGGCATCCTTTCTCCTTACGGAGAGCACCTAGAAGGTGTATGGAGACTTATAAGGCCATCCATGCTCCTCTGGGAAATATGCAAAAAGGGAAGATAGAACAATACCTCTACAGTGCCACTTATTGCAAGGCAGCAGTCCTGCAAGTCAACATGAGACCTTTTAGACAAGCCTTAAATGAGAGCACCTTCCAATACCTAGCGCTGTAGAGGTATTGTTCCATATTCCTTATTTACAAATTTCCCAGAGGAGCATGGATAGCCTCAGAAGTCTCCTCACTTACCTTCTAGATGCTCACCTTAAACGATATCCTTCCTAACCCAGGTCAATAGGCTTCTCACTAGCCAAGCCAGAAACCTTCTGCATACTGACGAGGGCCAAAAACCATGAAACAGCTGTCTGTGTATGGTATTTTAGCTTGGCTAGCAATGCCCAGTCATTGTTTTAAGGCTTGTCTACAAGGCCTGACATTGACTTGCAGGAAAGCTGCCTTCCAATAGGTGGCGCTGTAGAGGTATTGTTCCATCTTCCCCATTTCCAAACCAATGATAGCAAATACAGAGAAAAAACAGAAAAAAAAAAACTGGTGACACAGGGTTGTAATGTTACCTTTAAGAAGCCTGTAATACAGATCCATATTACAAATGTGTTACAATCGGCCGTATATATTATATATCTTTCTCAAAAGCAAATATAAAAGGGATAATACAAAAAGCTATAGCTTTGACTAATGTTATCTCATGAGATCCGTTGCATTGGGGAATGTGTGTAAAATATTTGTATTTCTCTATTTATATCCACCCATATTTACATGGCAAACATGAAGACACAATGGAGAGATTTTGCAGACTGTTGCCACTACATACAGACCCCATGAAGCATGCCCTGATGTCCTTGTTTCCAGGCGCCTCATGTACAATGTCCGGTAATGTGATTCATGGCAGCGTTCTTGTTTGTAAACACAGGTATATTTTCAGAAGACACAGCGGCTCTTTCGCAGGCCGATCTTCCATTATCCCTGCTCAACGAGTCATGTTTGATCTATTCTAAAAAAAATATTCCGCGGACAACAGCAAATAGGCAAGAACATAAGAAGCTTGTGGGGATTACATAAACCATGCAGACAACGCCGGACTGTGTACATGCCCAACAGAAATGTACTCGTTATACCAACGTGTTCTTCCAATACCGTAACAATCACATGTGTTCTACCAAGCTAAAACAATTCAAAGCTACTTTAGGAAACCACAGACATAGCGGCATTATTTACTATACCAACATGTTTTTGCTATAACCTATTAATGGATAGTCCAGGTTTAGAAAAAAAAAAAAAAGTTCAGCGATTTTCCAGAAACAGCGCTACTTACATACCAGAGAGAATCCCTGGACATAAATTGCGCCAATTCTGTAAAAATGCAGACCACCTTTTTTCTTTCTAATGCTAGACGATCCCTTTAAATCCCATATTTATGTATTAAAGGAGTCATTCAGCTAGGAAATTCCCAAATGGAGCAGGAAACTGGAACCACCGAGCGCAGATGTGATATCACCCTTATTGTATATTGCCAAGCGAATATACCATAGTCAGTAGCAAAACAAGCTGCCTATTTTGCACCAGTAAAGCAGGTTGCAATGTCCTGAACTCCTTGCATACTCACGGCCGGCAGTTCTCATGTACTGTATTTTCTCCTGTTTCATTGACTGATAGAGATTGGTCATCCTTCTGTACAACACAGACTGGGAAGATGAACTTAGGCTGCTTTCACATCTGCGTCGGAACTACTTCCTTCGCAGAATTAGATCACATTACGGTTTAAATGTTATTATAATACAGTATCAGTAAGAGCGATAATTTTATGGCTGGGCTCACATCTATATTCAGGTTTACGTTTCCATCATTGAATGACAGCTGAGCGTTGCCTGCGATTGGTTACATCGCTCAGCCAATCACAGCAGAGCTTTCTGGAGGTGGGGATTTTTCGATCCCCGGCCGACAGAAGACGACTGCTGGGGCTGGACAGAAGAGCCGGACTGCTCTTCTAGGTGAGTAAATTTTTAATTTGTTTTTTGCAGCTAGGGCTGATTTTCAGGGAAGGGCTTATATTTCAAACCCTTCCCCGAAAGGGATTGCTGCAGAGGTTGCCTGCAACCCATTGCTGTCAATGGGGCCGCAGCAGCAATGGGAAAGCATTGTGGACTTCTGCCACAGCTGTGACAGCTGAGGCAGAGAATTCCATCATCTCCACAGGGATGAAGGAATCCCCTGCCACAGCTGTGACAGCATTGTCAGAAGTCTGCAATGTACGCCCTATGTTTTCAATAGGGCTGGTGCTGCTGCCGCCGGCCCCATTGAAAACAACGAGCGATATCGCAGATTTTTCTTAGCTTGAGTGAAAAATCGAAATATGGGGCGTGAAACCATCGAAAATCATTGTTTTCATAATCATGAGCTCTCACTCGCTCTCGCATCACAAGAAAACATATCGCTAGTGGGTAGGCACCCTTGGGGGGTAGGGGGGGGGGGGGAGGAAGATAAAAATTCATGACCTCTGCAAAAGTTCACCTTTTGCCACTTAAGAGATACATCGATGTAACACTAACAGTTAGAAACACTTCTAGGGTTCTAAAAAAGATGAGGAGCACAAGGCCCGAGACTTTTTCTGTGTGTGTGTATGGATGTATACACATTAACCCTTTCCAATCCACTGTCTGACGTCTGAAGACATTCTGATTGAAGGCTGTACAGCTCCGATGTCAAAAGACGTCCAGCAGGGTATTCTTACTGTATATTACTGGCCGCTCTGTTGTCTGGGGCCTCTCCAGCATGTCCCATACCGCAGTACTGGCTTTAGCCAGCAGATGTCGCCATTGTATAATGGCAGAAAGAGAAAGCCCCTTAGGAAACCCTGAATCCAAAATTGGATTGCAAAGGGTTAATTCTCCAAGACATTATATCAGTAAAAGAACTTTTATAACACAACAGGCTTAGATACAGCGGCTTGTCTTCATATAGGATAGCATAGCTGTATAACACAGTTCTCAATTTTGGGCCAAGTGGTTACCCTACCACATAGGTATACTGCAGCACCTTTGCAAGGATAGCACCATGTATATATGTATTTTATATCTTAGCCACAAATCTTGACCTAGACCCCCCATCAGTTGGCTATCTACTTAATGTGCACCTTGTTCCACCATTGCTTCAATGTTTCCTGGTAATCTCACCAGGTCTAAACTCTGAGAAGCAAATCATCATCATGTACAATGTAAAATGAAAGCAAGCTTTGGATTCTGTACGTATGCAAGAACTGCTTCTATTTATAGGAGTCTGGAGCTTAGATCCAGACACCCGTTTTGCTGACATTTCGCTAATTCGCAGGTGCTCATTAAAAATAATCACATTTGTCGTTGTAATTTTTCCGGCTTAAATTGTTTAAAATGAACTTCAGTGTTATTATTACATAATCCCCCGCTCCCCGGACAATGCAGAGATTGCTACTTTGTAATTTTTCAGATTTTTTTTTTTTTTACTCCATGCCAGCGGATTTGTAATTATATAGAAGAAAGTCTGGCTGCTACACAGGGAAAAAAAAAAAGAAAAAAAAAAAGTGTAGCCTTAATTAGTATAGAATTCCCCCGCCACTCTTTATTGAGAAACACAGCTGTGAAATTCTTACACTTATTACTAATATCACCAAAATAACACAATGCAGCTGGTTTAGGTTCATAAATGAGAATATTGGAAACTTTATTTTTTTGTTACTACAGTGAAAACAAAGTTGTGCGAGGTTTAAGAAAAGAAGTAACCCCCTCTTTTTTTTTTTTTCAAAAAACGAAGCCACTTTTGGCCATGGTCTGTGTCTAGTATAGCTCAGTCCAACTCACTTCAGTTGGTTTGGCTGCAATACCAAACCCAGTCTATGGTCAAGAGTGGTGCTGTTTCTGGTCAAAGACCTTTTTTCTTATGTCATATGACACCTTTAAAGTAATCCTCCAGTTTCAGGACAAAATTCTGGGGTATAGTACATGCAGTTGTTCTTCTTTGCTGGGCTTTTAGGCCTCATGTCCACGGGGAAAATTAGGCCCGCTACGGATTCTCCATGGACAATCCGCAGCGGGCTGAAAATAACAATTACTCACCTCTCCGCACGCTCCGAGTCTTCCCTTCTTCGCGGCTTGATCTTCTTTCCGTCGCGGCCGGATCTTCTTTCTTCGGCCCGGCGGATGTGCTCGGCACGTCGGTTGCGTGCTGCGCGCATGCAGCGGGCACATCCACCGGCCCGAAGAAAGAAGATTCGGCCGCGACGGAGAGAAGATCAAGTCGCGAAGAAGGGAAGATCCGGAGCAGGTGAGTATATTCTGATTTTAGATCTCCTGCGGATACGGACGGCTTCCATAGGCTTCAATAGAAGCCTGCGGGAGCCGTCCCCGCGGGAGACCCGCACCTAAATGGAGCATGGTCCATTTTTTTTCATTCTCCAGATTTTTTAAATTCACTTTTATTGACCATCCGCGGGTATTTATCTACCCGCGGGTGGTCAATGCATCCCTATGGGATGCGGATCCGCGTTCGGGTGATCCGCTGCGGATTTTAATTATGATTTTGCCCGTGGACATGAGGCCTTAAGGAAACAGTTCTGGATCTCCTTTTCAGCTCTGCCAGACGGCCAACACAGTCTTCAGACGACCTTCTCCCCACAGTGCATTGGTAGTATTTGACTACCAATATATTATGCCTGCTCTGATTGGCCAGAGCTGCTCATGTGATCAGCATTATCCAATCACAGAGTAGTGCACAGTATGTATTAGGTAGTTAAAAAATTGCAGCAGCCGTGTTTGATGCCAAAAACTGGGCCAGAAACCAATGGATTGGTGGGAAAGCATAGAAGACCAACTGTACGTGTTATAGCCTCAACCGCTCCGGTCTTGGGAAAGAATTATGCCCCAAGACAATAGGCTTGCTTTAAGCAGTACTATCCAGCTAAAATAGGATTTCCTCATTCTAGTCTTAAGATCAATGACACCATTTTCTGCAGCTTATAGTCTGAAGATGGGACCCAAACTACATACAGAACTAAATAAAAATGGTTTCTTGGGATAAAAAAAAATAAATCTGTTTTTTGTCCTCCAGAAACAGTGCCACTCTTGTCCACAGGCTGTGTCTGGTATTGCTTTACGGTAATTTGTTTTTATTACCTCCCCAGCAAGCTGGGTACTCATTTACCGACCTCGGAAGGATGGAAGGTTGAGTCAACCTTGAGCCTGCGAGGATTGAACCCGCAACCTTCAAGTTGTGAGCAAGAGCGTAGGACTGCATTCTGCTACCTTAACACTCTGGGCCACACAAGGCTCTAATGACAAGCATAGATGTTGACAAAACCTTACTGACATATACCCCTATTCTATAGAATCTTGTATATGCTATACTCTGCGACCAACTCATGGGTTTATAAGTGTTGTATGAGAGGAAGTAAAACGTCCACTTCCCATCCAGAAACAGCCCCACTCATCCCCCCGCAGTGTCTAGTGTTGTAGCTTAGGGATCATAACCCCAATGATTGTTACTACTAGACTGGGGGATTCCATCTGGGCGTTACATCTCAGCTACTGAAAACCACACTGTGACGGAACCCCAAAATGGAAATGAATGGAACCATTCACTGTTATTCATAAAGCAGTTAGCATTCTGGTGTCCCTTTTCAGGGGTTCCATTCATCGCCATTATATTTGGAGTATTGAGTAACGCTATTGTATACCCCAAATATAATAGCAACTAACAGAATCCTTATAAAATAGACACCAAAGTGGTGTCCATTTGACAAATGCCAAGTGAATGGTTGCATTAGTTTACGTTTGGCGTTTCCGTCACAATGCCGTTTTTGGCAGCTGTGATGGAACCCCTCTGATGGAATTCCACAGCGTAAAGAAAACACTATGGGAACGCTCCCTAAAGCCGCTTTCACACGGCCGAAAAACTCACGCTAGTTTTGTACGTTGCCAGATGTACAAATCTTGCTCGAATATGAGCCCCATTCTTTTGGAGTCATATACATGAGCGATGTTTCCACGCACCGCAATGTTGCTGAGAGTGATATCGGCCCGAGTTTAGGTGGCCTTAGTCTGACTGCCAAGTATCTCACAGGGGAACACTGGTTCTCTGAAGAGACTCAGGGGGTGTATGGAGACTTACTTTTAAGCAATGTCAGAAAAAGTTTGCAAATTAGCTCACACCATTCAAACCATAGACTTCTCCTAAAGGAGGTACGACCACCTGTAGACAAACTGTTTCGGGGCTCTTGTCCTTTATCAGTACACAGGAGGGGATTGGTTGGAGGTCTCAACTAGAGATTAAACAGATGTTCCATTTAATGGGTTTTTTAGAAAAAAATTGACATCTAAACAGGCTGTAAAAATGTGATCTGCCGCTTTAGTCTTTCCATTACGCTTCATTTAGGTAAGCGTTTTCTCGCAGCTATCAGACGCGAGAAAACATCGCCGGAAAATAGCGACCATATAAAGCATTGGATTCCAATACATTCATTTACATGAATGATTTTTAGCAGTGAGAAAAAAAATTGCGATTGAAAGATCGCCAAATCGCCAGCAATTTTCAGCCGCAATTTTTCCCTGCAGCGTCAAAAGATAGGTTATGGCCTATCTCTTGACGAACATCGCAAGAGGATCCTATAGATTCCTATTGGAGCTAAAAAAAAAAAAAAACAGGGAGGAGGAAGTTTACCTGCTCTGGTGCTCATACAGAAGACAGCTAAATAGAGCTACTCTGCCAACTGCCACTGCAGCGTCCCTCTCACGCGATGCGGCCATGTGAATAGACCATAAACGCTAATTCCTTTTGGAATTAGATCGCGGCAAAGCAGCATTGCCGTGGTTTTTTGACGTGATGCGACCTGCGTGAAAAGACATCGATCATGTGAAAGAGGCCTAAGAACTAAGACTTAAAAACTCAAAATAGAAACCCTACTTGGTACATAATTATATGTCAATGGGATTTGTCAGGATTAATTGGGATCGGTCATGGCAGCCATGTTCCTGGAAAGTGGTGGCAGGTTTTTAAGTTCAAATATACTTTGTAGAATGTAATACTTGTTCTCTTTGGCATATTTGTGTGTTGTGGGGTTTCCTTTCTTCTCCCTGCTTAATTTATATGGCATAATTATATATATATATATATACACACACACACACCATATATACTCGAGTATTAGCCGACCCGAGTATAAGCCGAGACAATAAGTTTCACCACTAAAAACTGGGAGAACTTATTGACCCGAGTATAAGCTGAGCTATACTCCAGTATATACTAGGTTAAAAAAACCTCCATACTCACCTCCCAGCCGGCATCTGTGTGACGAGCTTTAATTCTCCCCGCTGTCATCCCCCGCTGTCCTCTCTGCTTGGCTCTGTCAGTGCTGTGTAAGTAAGCGCTGTGATTGGATTGAGCGCCAGCCAATCACAGCTGGCGTTCAATCCAATCACAGCGCTTACTTACACAGCACTGACGGCAGGGGATTTGAAAGCCGAGCAGGGAGAGGACAGCGGAGAGAATTATAAAGCAGCTTGATTGGCTGTGAATGATCAATCACTGGCTGTGATTGGCTGACGCTTGATCCAATCACAGGTGTTACTTACACAGCGCTAATGGAGGCGGATGACAGAGCTGAGCAAAGAGAATGGCGGGGGATGACAGCGGAGAGAATTCAAGCAGCCTACCGCATCGCCGCCGGAGACACAGACGCCGGCTGGGAGGGGAGTATGGAGGGTTTTTTTTTAGCCTTCCTTGACTCGAGTATAAGCCGAGGTGGGCTTTTGCAGCACAAAAAAAGTGTACTGAAAAACTAGGCTTATACTCGAGTATATACAGTATATATATTAAAAAACATGCCTTAAAAAGGAAAATCAACCTTTTTATGCATATTTTTTGGGGGCATGGTTTTTAAAAAAAATAACGCAATGAGTGAATCAAAATTCAGCGTTTTTGTAACATCTGACTTGCGGTTTCCTTTTCTTCTTTCTCTTTTTGCATTATGTGAAAGTGCTTCATCAGATGCAGTGTAATGTATTCTCCAATTTTTAAGGGAAAAAACTCCATAACACGGTGGTGCATTAAGCGCAATACTTATGGCACACACATGCTTGTGGCCCTGTACAGTCCCCTGTGCAAAGCTCCACTGAATGCACGATGCCTACTGCGTGACTGTCACGGCTGCCTCTCGTTCACGCGATTTGCGGCCATGCTGTGGCCGTGACACAGCTGGCCGAAAATTGTTGCGCCGGTGTGAAAGAGCCCTTATGCTGAGATTTCTACAAAACTGCATCGAAAAGCTGCAATTTTTGCAAAGCCATGCCCATTCCTAATGCATTTCGGTTGTCCAAAGAAAAAAAAAAGTTCTATTTTTCAGCGTAATTGCAAAAGGTCCCCATACAAGTCAATGGAGGGTGCATAAATGCACACGCAATATACGAGGAGATGCGTGACACAATGCATAATTCCACCGGAAAAAGAACATACCTGGAACTAATGAGCAATTTCAAGTAGTGCGTTTCTTTGCCAGCTAATCAAATGCAGAGAAAGCACACTAAATTTCACTATGTGCCCAAATAAGCCTTGTTCAGTGTGTAGATACGTTGCGCTGAGGTTCCCACAAATGCTTATGCTTGTGTGAAGCCAACCTAAGTCTAACATTTGATTCAGCCCTGTCCTTCAAACCGTATATACAAGTCCTCAGCGTTTTCTGCTGCCTCCATCCCATTCCGGCCCTAGTGATAATAGTGACATCCCATGGTGGCCCCAGTGGTAATAGTGACATCCCATGGCGGCCCTAGCGATAATAGTGACATCCCACGGTAGTCCCAGTGGTAATAGTGACATTCCACGATGGCCCCTAGTAGTAATAGTGACATCCCACAGCAGCCCCTGTAGTAATAGTGACATCCCACAGCAGCCCCTGTAGTAATAGTGACATCCCACTGCGATTCGAGCTGTAAAATCTCTTTTATAAGATCTTTCCTCAACCCAGAGTCAACAAAAATGCTAGTGCATGCCCTCATCATCTCCTGTCTAGACTACTGCAACAGCCTTCTCTGCAGCCTCCTATTTTATGCTCTTGCACCCTTCCAACCCATCCTTTACTCTGCTGCCCAGCTAATCCACCTCACCGCCATTTACTCCCCTGGCGCTCCTCTTTGCCAATCCCTTCACCGGCTGCCCATTGCCAGAGAGTCCAATTCAAGATATTATCAGTGAAATACAAGGCCGCCCCTCACATCTCTGACTTACTTTCCCAATACTTCCTCACACTTCATCTCTGGTCCTCCCAAGACCTCCTTTTCTTCTCCTCACACAATCATCTTCACTGTTTCTCCCGTGTCTCACCTATACTCTGGAACGCGCTACCCCAATGCATCAGACTCTCCGCCATCTTGGAAAGCTTCAAAAGTACTCTCAAAACCCACCTCTTTAGACAAGCCTACGGCCTACAGGAAGCTTGTTGCCACCATAACATGAGCACCTAATACCCCCACCTAGGATCTACTTCCCTCTCTCTTGCAGACTTGAAAGAGTAACTGCATTTTTTGAAAACTTTTGACAGGTCAGAGCAACATGTTCAAAAATTTGATCACTAAGGGTCCCACTGCTGAGACCTCCGTTGATTGCTGAAACGGAGGGCCCCTTTAGCTGTCCTTGTTACCAGTCTTTGAAGATCAGTGCATAAAAGCCTATAAGGCTAGTTTCAGATGAGCATATAAAACCAGGTCCAGATCTGTATTACCGCTATGTTTCATAAGACGTTACATCCATAGGTCATCAGTTTCATCCATGTTTGCCTGTTGATTTTTATTCATTTCTATTGGGCAAATTACTGATCTGTATTTGCCCAATAGAAAGGAATACAAATATGAAGGCAAATACGTAAAATATAGAGCGTGCTGCGTTTTTTTGGAAAAATGCCTGTAAAAGATGTGACTATCCTTATAGATTTACATTAGTTCTGCATTATGAACCCCTCAACATGGAGCTAAAACAGAGCAAAAGTGCCTGTCTGAAAGCAGCCTAACAGTTTGTGTCCGTCTTCAGCTGCCGAGAAGAGCCAACGAGTAACAATGCCAGCCGAAGTGGCATGGCGCTCAGATGAGTGCTGCAGCTCCTTTATTTCAGCACCCGGACCCCCACTGATCAAAGCTTTTAACACTTCCTCTGACCACCTTCACACGGGCGAGTTCCATATCAGGCCGAGAAACTCATCCTGATATCGCGATCGCCAACGTGCGATGTGTTTTTGATTAAAAATCGTAATTCTTCCGTGAAATTGCGATCCTCACAAGCGTGTGATGATCCCAAGTGTTTCCATTGATCTCTATGGATAACAACGTACTGCAGATCGCATAGCATCCAAGTGCCATGCAATGTCTTTCAAGGTCCCATTGGGTGAGGCGTTCCGAGGGAACAATCAAAGATAGAACGTGCTGAGATTTTTTTTCTCGCAGCAACGCTCGTGTGAAGGAGTCCATTCAAAAAGAACTGATTTGATATTCGTGTGGGTTTTGTACACATCGCACAAAACCCGTGCAACAATACCACTTGTGTGAAGGCGCCATAAGGCTGGCTTCACACGTGCATAAGCGCATTTGCACTGCGTATTTGCGCAATGGGCGTTGTGTTGTTGCGTGCATATTTTACTGTATTTTTTGCGCGCTCATGCTCTGTGTATTTGCACGCGCCAAAAAAAACCCCCAAAAAAACACGCAGACATGCTCCTATTGACATCAATGGCCAATTAAGTTTAATATGAGCTATTTTCATGCACAACACGAACATGCTACATTTATTTTTTTGCGCTAATGAAATACGCTCATGTGAGCGAACCCTTTGAAATTAATGGTCAGTATTTACTGCATATGCAAATCTTGCATGTTTAATATGCAGTGCAAATACATTCATGTTAATGAGCCCTAGGCCATCGCCGCAAAGCGTCCTCTCTCCTTCCGTATCAATTTCTTCTTCATTCACTAGATGGTTACTGTTCCTGTCATTTTATATATGTTATGTATTTAATCCCAATTTTGTATGTACAGCGCCCAGAGCCTTATAGAACATAATGACATGCCTTGTATTGGGCAGAGTCATCATGTAACATACTAGAAAGCTAAGAAAAACAAATTATATATATATATATATATATATATATATATATATATATATATATATATATATATATTATATTAGTCACATCCACACCGCTGTCTAGTGCAAGGCATGCCGCTGAAAGAGTGACCTCTATAAAACAGCATTTGTCAGCAGATCATGACAGCTGAACTTGAAAACTGCAACATTTCAAGTACAAGGAAGATTAAAAAAAAACCATATCCCCCAAATTCATCTAAAAAAACTATTACAAACTAACATGGCCTTTCACCAACCCTCCTGACACTACACAGAGGTTCTTTTTTTAATCACAAAACATCACATATTTTGCTTATACCAACTTATTTATATAATATCAACTTGTTTCTAACCATGGAATCAATTTATCCTGCAGATGTCCCAGTTGATACATTTAGAGTTGTTACAATGTAGCAATTCTGTTTGCTCCTATGCAGCATAGTGATCTCCTAATAAAATCCAAGTCCCCTCACCTGAGCTTATCCCCAGCTGGAGCAGTGATCCTGTTCAGTTTCTCCATATTTATTACCAGTGAGCTGTAGGAAGCATACGTCAGCTAGAATCCTACAATGGACTGCAAGCTCTTGTGCCCTGTTGGACTTCCCATGTGCGACTGTGTGCTCTCCACTCCGCGGCGTTTAGTAGACACATTTCATAGGAGAAGTAAAACTTGCTCGTTCACATAGTCAAGGCAATAAGTTTCTATTTTGTAACATGACTTTTTTCCCAGCCCATCGAGCTCATGAATAATCCTAGACAAACATTTAAGCTTTTACCTATGTGGGTGTGTAACCCTTTTCCTGCTGGTACATGATTACGGTTTCTCCTTACAGTTTCCAGTGTTTGCAATCGCCTTAACATAATTCAATCCGAATAGTGAATTTATTGGGCAGTGCAACAGTAAAAAAAAAGTGTAAGAAACACGCGGACATATTCTATATAAGGCCGGCTTAACACGGACGTGTTTGCTTGCGCAATACTAAGAGGATAGAACCCATTGATGTCAAAAGGTTCATTCACAGTTCTATAATTTGGCATGTGTATTTCGATTGCGGGGACGACACACTTTGGCAGTGGGGTCTTGTTTTTGTCTGTTGATCTCTACATAATTGACGTCATCACAGAAATGGACAAAATCTATGGATTGGACAAAAAAATTTGGACTAAAACCAAGTAACAGATTATTTATCTCACATGGTCGTCAGAAAGGAAATACAGAATAACAAAATTGCTGAGTAGAGAATAAAATCAATGACAGAAAACATACAAATCACATACTGATGTCATCCGCTTGTGATGTCATCTGTAACACGTCCGTGCTATGTATGTGGAAAATATCATCTGAAGCTGACCTTGAGGTTATTCCGGGCGAATTGTTACTGATTTTACTTGTTATTCTTGCTCTGCAGTCAATGAATGGATTTATAGAACAATTTGGGTGTTACATAAGTGAGGACTGGGTTGTTGTAACTTTTACGTGGAACCTGATCTTTAAGAGAAGAATAAGCCTTCTATTATATCAAGCATCAGCTGTAAAATTCATGCAAAAACTGCACCAAACTGGCTATGTGAACACGACCTGAGGGGTGACATTGAAAACACTTAGATGCTGATTAGAGATGAGCGAGCGTACTCGGTTCGGGTGTTTTTGCACTCGAGCACCACTTTTTCCGAGTAACTGACTACTCGGATGAAAAGATTCGGGGGGCGGCGTGGTGGAGCGGGGGTAGCAGGGGGGAACAGGGGGGAGCTCTCTCTCCCCCCCCAATCCCCTCTGCAACCCCCCGCTCACCCCCAGTGCCCCCCGAATCTTTTCGTCCGAGTAGTCAGTTACTCGGAAAAAACGGTCCTCGAGTGCAAAAACACACGAACCGAGTACGCTCGCTCATCTCTAATGCTGATATAATTCATTATCTTTAGGGCGCATTCAGACTACTGTATATTGGCTGGGTATTCACGCCCAGCCGATATAGGGCGTCTCTCTCTGCAGAGGGAGGAGGCTGTTAGAGCCCGAAGCAGTGCACTGAGCTCCCGCCCCCTCTGCACTATTTGCAATGAGAGGGGCGGAGGCAGAGCTACGCTCCCCCCCGGAACTTAGCCCAGCCCCGCCCCGCCTCTCCCATTGCAAATAGTGGTGAGGGGCGGACAGGAGGCGGGTGCCCAGTGCACTGTTCCCGGCTCTTCCAGCCTCCTCCCTCTGCAGAGAGGGATGCCGTATATCGGCCAGGCTGAAAACCTAGCCGATATACGGTCATCTGAATGCGCCCTTAGGGCTTAAACAGACAAGCTTGTTCGCGCAGGTTTTTGCGCATGTGAAACTCACGCCCCTAAAACATGATGAAGGTGTTGATTTCAATAGGTTCGTTCTCACAAGCGTGTTTCTTATGCGCCAATCCTACGTATGAGAAAGATATGACTTGCCTTATCTTCCTGAGTTTTATGCAGAAAGTAGCCTCTGGCAAGAAAAAAAAAAGCAAGAGGAAGAGTGTGACCCAGTGGACAACGCAAGGAAGAGAAGACAGCTAGCCCTTATTGGGCTTTAAATAGCCATTTTATTCCACGGAAAGGGAGTATGACGTACGCGTGTGAACTGGCGTTTCGAGCGCATTATTATTATGCGCTGCACCGTACATATCAGCCTGTTTAGGACCATCTCCAAACCTTCTTCATGCACAAATACGCTCCAATGCAGTGAACATATTTGCACACACTCATCTGTGGAAGTCCTTAAAAAGCATGATCTTATTCTCTCCCAATGAAGTAAATTCTCAATTTCTCTATATTTCAGAACTAGGGTTGAGTTATCACCCAGAGCAACGCACGCAGATTCTTGTGTAAGCCATCTTGCATATAGAGGAGATGTGTGCATGAAACATGTATAGTGGGACAAGGAGTCTCTGTGGCACCATAGTATGGAGCCGTTGGCCCTCTACATGCCGCCATATGTTGCTTCGGTACAACGTATTATAAGAATATTCACAGCTAGAAACAATTTTGTAATAAGGCATCTAGTGGAGCATGTCATATTGTTCTGTCTGATTCATATTTAATATTGGAGGTATACAGAGGTACAGTATAGACCCACAGACTTTTATGGGTACTACATATTGTCGCGGCAAAAATATATGGCCGTCTAGGGAAAGCAGAGTGTACCTTGTGAATGACGTCATATGACCCATGCTACGGCGATAGCCTGATGAGGGACAGCAGAGTGTACCCTGCGACCGAAGTCCAGGTGACCCGTGCAGTAGGGCTGCTCACACCTAGAGTTCAGTACGTCATATGACCCATGCTATGAGGGATAGCAGAGTGTACCCTGCGACCGAAGTCCAGGTGACCCGTGCAGTAGGGCTGCTCACACCTAGAGTTCAGTACGTCATATGACGGAGGAATTAAATGACAGAGCCCACACAGTTATGGATTCATCAAAGAATTCCCAACAAATCGATGTCGGGCTTCTTTATTTATAGTCCCCTTACAATGGGGTGTCGCAACATCATTGGACAATTAACTTTGCAGTTTATTGGTTAGTTTCCAATCCAACATTTCTCATAGGTCAACTCAACCCTTCTTCGTGTCCATTGGTTACACCTCATTACTCCAAGAAATATCATAGTTCTTTGCACAGTTCTCAATCTGACCTCTGATTGGTTACTTCTCAGACATTACATGGCATTCACTGGATACATTCTGATTCTTTATTTGCATACCTTCCAGAAACTTCCAAGTCAGCAGTGAATAACTCTTGACGGAGTGCTGAGAGGCCCAAGTAACTCGAAGTCCTTATCTTATCTCACCATATGTGTTAGCTCGTACTTTAGCTAAGCATGTGGTCGGCCATTTTGTGTAGTCCTTTTCATATGACTCTGTGGCGTAATATTAAATATTACTTATATACCCACATTTACGTATATATACAGGCATACACACATACATGTACACCTACATATACATATACATATATACATATATATATATACAGTATATATATATATATATATATATATATATATATATATATACTCACATATATCCAGCTCATGAACTACTTTATTCTCTAGTCTAGTGTGAGGCGTCAACCCCTCCCTTAGTATCTTGATATTCCTAGGGCCCCTTCAGCTAACATGTGGAAGCTTCTTGATATTCTTATCTCATCCAGACATATGTCCCTAGTTTGTGAAGTAACTTCTCCTGGTATATTTCAATGGCGTCTCTCATTGCGCATTTTTAAATTCATATAATTATTATAATACCTTACAATCAAATAATTTCCATTACAATATATTCCGCATATGACTTCTGTAGATCATCAATATTTCCGTGTGAATTAGGGGTCATCGAGTTGTAACAACTGATGGCCGATACCCCTGCTGATCAGCTGTCTGCTGGGCCAGTGTGCCCATGCGCTGATCTTAACTCCATTCTCACTGCAATGGCCCACCTTGGTATTATAGGCAAAGTTCCCATTCGCTTTGATGGAAACTTTGCTTGTAATACCATGTCTGGCCACTGTAGCTGATTTCTGCCTGCTTCCTGCAGAAATCAGCTAAATGCACATGCACAATGACCAGGAAAGCAGCTGAATGGTTAGGGTATTTGTGGCAGATCCCTGACAATCTACTATTGATGACCTATCTTGTGGATGGGCCATAATTAGGTTTGCAACTAGACAATCCCTTTCAAAATACGTCCCTCAGGATAATGAGCTGATCACCCTAGGTTCCACTCCTGGCAACCTTTGTATATAGTCGATTGTGCTTGAGTAAGCCCAATCCGGGCAAACTACCAAATGTAATATTATATGGTGTACATTTAGATGAATGCCCATGTAATTAAAGAGCAGCTCAGGTCCATCAGAACAGGAGGCACTCATACATAGCAGGTCTTCATTGTGGCTCATAGAGGAGGTCAGTAGCAGGGACCCACTTCTATGATGTTCATATGCTCAAAAAAGGGCATGTGGACAGGGGTTGTCTACTAGAGAACTGCTTTAATTATTACATATAAATGATCATAATAACTGCAATAATATATTTAAAAAGTTTGGCCATGATCCCCACTTAGAAAGGTCTTAGCTAGAGATGAGCGAGTATACTCGCTAAGGCACATTACTCGAGCGAGTAGTGCCTTAGCCGAATATCTCCCCGCTCGTCTCTAAAGATTCGGGGGCCGGGAAGCAGAGGGGGAGAGCGGGGAGGAACGGAGGTAGATCTCTCTCTCCCTCTCCCCCCCCCCCCCCGCTCCCCGCTGCAACTCACCTGTCACCCGCGTCGGCCCCCGAATCTTTAGAGATGAGCGGGGAGATACTCGGCTAAGGCACTACTGGCTCGAGTAATGTGCCTTAGCGAGTATACCCGCTCATCTCTAGTCTTAGCCATACTGTATATATACTGAGACGCAATGTCTACAGGTCTATAAATTGCATTGCCCATGACTCCTGGAACGGTGTACCCATTTACGGAGAATTTTTGGCGCTCTCCTACTCTTATGTGTATATTTATGTGTCTCTATTTTAACACTATTTCGACCCTGAGGTATTTGTTTATTGTCCCTATAACTTAAACAGTTCAAGGACATCATTGTTTGTTCAAAGATAAGGGACTAACAATATTGACATCTCGATTCAAATGTCATTCACCAATTTCTGGAGCCCAACCAGAGACAGGATTACATGTTGATTCAGGTCTCATTTGCTCATGAATACAGGTAATAATAGAATTAGCATTGCCACATTGAAAGATCCACAGAGAATAGCTTAATGCAAAGTCTTATATCATCTTTTGTGGATCTTTGCCCTTCCTACTTCCAGTCTATTAGGCACTGTTGACATGACGGAGCTTGTACAAAGAGGATGAACTCTGTAGGTACAGTTTGTCAGAAGGTCCGTCTACAGCATCATGTCACCTTATACCACTAACATTCTGTCCCTATACTGAGGACTCATACAGTATGAGTTATGATGAAGTTAAGGAAGATGAGGTTTGACTACAATTGTATAACTTCTGTCAATTCTTATCAATAACCTTTGTCACGGTCTTAAAACCAAAGTCCTCCTGAACCAAAACAGACATGCTAGCATGGAGATAGGATGCAAGAAAATTAACCCATAGGCAATACTAAAGAGCAAGACAAAAGTCTAATTATAGTGGGCAGGAGTCAATGCATCTCATGCCTACTCGATTCAGTCTCCGCACCATGTACAACTGACGCCTTGGTCTCCACCCAGTAAGTAGGCTACAGCTTAAAGGGTTATTCCCACTTGAGGCTTTCATGATATATCCAAAGTTTGATAGATGCACATCCCAATTCTCTCAAGACCAATGTAAGCGACTATAAGCAATGTCTCATCAATCCTCAATATCTAGCAGGATTCTAGAAGCTTCTGTTTTTTGCCTTTTCCATCTGAGCAACATGCCTGTGGCCACTTATAAGATTGAACATTTGCCATCTGGTCAATGTGCTTGTTTGTACAAACCTGTACTATGGGGACAAGTGACTCCACTCTTCATACACCTCTGGTTTATGAAAATCCAAGAGATGAAACTAATGGAGGACTTGATGGCTTCTTTTCAGAGATGTCATGACAAATCCCTAAACTCTTGCCACTATTGGCTGTGCTTTGAAGACTCTCTGGACTATCTGCCCCTCATACCATGGCATGCTTTGTCCTGTGTTTTGGCTTCTTGGCCACTAATTGGTGATTTCTCCATTTCGGTTTGTCTACTTTTCCACCCCTTCTTGGTTCCACCTCCGTCCCTTTTTTTCCCCTTTCTTCTTCCTACTCTTTCTGTACGTCTTCTTTCTCTATATCTCAACCTTATCAGGTAACAGATCTACAAGTTGTTGATCATTATAATACCTTGTCATCTCACCATGTTGTGGACTAAGGGTGTTCATCTTTTTTTTGTGGTATAGCAGTTTCTGGACTCTCCATGTCTCACATGTGCTCTTCTTTGTCCTTCAGGATCAGATTGTGTTTCAAATTATTTTATGCATAGTCAACTCCTAATATAGTTTTGTATGCTTTACTGGTAAAATGATATCTTGCTGTTCAAGAGTTGTAATATGTTTTGCAATAAAATTATAATTAAAAAAAAAAAAGATGCGAGTCACACCTCTGGGGCCTTCACATATCTCTTGTTATGGCCCCCATTGCTCAGACTCAGCTGAATGTGTTGGCATTCCTGTGATGCCCTGAGTTCAAATCAGGATCAAAGATCCAGCGGTACCATTTCCACGTGTTCAATTTGCACGGTGCTGATTCCAAAGCCCCACCATCAGTGGCATAAGTAATCCAACAGTAGAACAGAATGGAGAGAACACATGTCACATCTGTCCTAGACTGCATATAAAACTTGGTCGAGCCGGATACCTAGAGCAGTATGGGCAACGTTCATGCAAGGAATTTTCTTGCAATAAGAAAGGTGCTTTATTAGCTCAAAGTCCTGAAGCCAGTAAATTAGCAAAGCTGTAGGCAAAGCCCTTTATCAAAATATATATGAACAAGTATACGCAATTAACATATTCAGGTGGTCAAAAAGGCAGGAGTTCTTGGTCGATCAACCGCAATTGTGAAACCAAAAATGCATGTAATGAATGGGGACTGGAGTCGCCTCTCTTGCCTGAAATGTTGCTACTTTGTTGGCTTCATGAGTTTGTTCTAGTAGCTTAGTAACACAGTACGTAAGGCCGAAAAAGACATATGTCCATCCAGTTCAGCTTATTACCCCCCCTCCCATCCATCCAATACTGATCCAAAGTAAGGCCGCCTGCAGATGGACGGGTCGGATCCAGCGGCGAGACTTCTCGCCGCGAGACCCGACCCGAGCGCCTGCAGGGACCAGCATGTATTCACCCGTGCCCGCCGGCTCCGGCTGTTTGATGTGCCGTCTTGCCGGGCAGCTGGCGCATGCTCAGACCGGAGCCGGCGGCGGGTGAGTGACATTTCTGTGCGGGGCTCGCAGAGCCCCGCACAGAAATAGAGCATGCCGCGATTTGTTTGCCGCGCGATATTTCGTGCGGCCAAATCGCGGCCGTCTGCATAGGATTGCGTTTGTTAACGCAATCCTATGCAGGCTTCAAGCAGCGGAAATTCCGCGGGAAATCCCGCCGCAGAATTACCGCTCGTGTGCAGGCGGCCTAAGGCAAAAAAAACCCAATGAGGTAGAAACCAATTTTCCCCACTTAAGGGTAAAAATTCCTTCTCAACTCCAATCTAGCAATTGTAATAATAATCCCTTCTGAAGTAATCAGGGATGTAATATTGTAACACCCAGGCCCCTCTTGAATCCTATTAGTGAGTTTGCTATCATCACGTTCTCAGGCAGAGAGTTCCATAGTCTCACTGCTCTTACAGTAAAGAGCCCCTTCTGTGTCGGTGTAGAAACCTTCTTTCCTCTAGGTGTAGAGGGCGCCCCCTTGTTACAGTCACAGTCCTGGGTATAAATAGATGATGGGAGAGATCTCTGTATTGTCCCCAGATATACTTATACATAGTTATTAGGTCACCCATCAAACGTATTCTTCCTAAATTAAATAATCCCAATTTTGATGACCTCTCTGGGTATTGTAGTCCGCCCATTCCATTTATTACTTTAGTTGCCCCCATTTGAACCACTCAAGCTCTGATATGTCCTTCCTGAGTACTGATGCCAAAACTCTCCACAATATTCCGTGTGCGGTCTGACTAGTGACTTGTAAAGAGGAAGAACAATGTTCTGGTCATTTGCCCCCTCTTCTGATGCACCACATAATCCTATTTCCTTGGCAGCAGCTGCCTGACATTGGTTGCTCCAGTTAAGTTTACAGTTAACTAAAATCCCCAAGTCCTTTCCCATAAATAAATCACCTTCTTTATTGTAAGAACATTCCTCCAATTGTGTGCTATCCATCCTGTTCTACTGTAGAAAACGCATCGTCACACCAGGACACTTGTCCGCATTACGGACGCATAAATGCAGCCGTACTACGTTTGTGTGAGACTGGCCTTATGGTCAAATATAGGACTTATTTTTCAGTAAGAACACAAGACATGATGAAAATGGTAAGGAGCCATTTTCGAAAGTGTTCCTCTAAAGTTGTACGGAATTCTAGAATATTTCCCAACTCTGAAGCAGTATTACATCCAGATATGTTAGCAAAATATCATTTGCCCATTATCACATCATGACTAGAGATGAGCGAGCACCCAAATGCTCGGGTCCGCGTTATTCGAGCCGAGCTTTTTGGAAAATTCGAGAGCTCTACTCGAGTAACAAACACAATTGACTACAATGGGAGACTCGAGCATTTTTGTATGTGGGACGCTGGGTCCTGAGCTTTTTTTTTTTCTTGGTTCATGTTCTCTCTCTCTCTCTCTCTGTCTCTCCCCCTGCCTGCCAGCCAAAAAATTTGCCATTGACACGCACGCTGAGTCGCGGCGGGGAGGGGCCAAAACAGGCACGTCACAGCAGGGACGGGCCAAAAACTGGGGCGGGGTTGAACACGGCGCGATGTTCATTCGAGTAACGAGCACCATCGAGTACGCTAATACTCAAACGAGCATCAAGCTCGGCAGAGAACGTTCGCTCAACTCTAATCATGACTTCAACTTTAGGTCAACTGTAAAGAGCAATATTAATTGTAATATTCCCTACATGTTATATAGCTATAACATAGAACAACATATGATAAGATACGGAAATTGGTGGCATTATTCTCTTTAAGAAACATTTAAAGGGAAACTATCAATGGCGAAATGTCAAACGTCTTACTGGACATGGAAAGTAATTGGATGAAATGTGATTGGGTGAAAGAAATTGAACGGAATGTCCTAGTGGACCGGGGAAGCAATGGACAAAATCTATGGATTAGACGACATTGGACGAAATGTCCTGAAACCGTCAAAACAAAAATATTGGTTTCTGATGTAAATTTCTTTAAGAAAGACCTATAAAATTCATCTTATTTGTAATGCTGATGACTTTCAGAAGTGACAGGCAATAATAATGCTTCATTGTTAGATTGGTTTTGCATTGGATCCTAAAAGTTGCAGTAACCATGTCCTGGCTGGATTTCAGGGAATTAGCTGTATTAGGAAAGTTACAGTACTGTATTCCACTTTGCATGTCCCACACAGAGCTTTATTGTCCGTCCCTATGAGCAATGCTGTTTTCATAGCCAGTATAAACATGGAGCTCTTCCGTCTATTAAAATCCCTCTTGTTGTATTAAACATGACTTTATTTTCGGATCTTACACCGAGGAATACTCTTCCGACACTATCATTTCTTCTATCTTTTGGAATTATAAACGATACAGTACAACTGTAATACTCTTTATGCATTTGCTCTGTTTCATAACCTCAATAGTGGCTGTATTAAAGCGTATATATGCTTAGAAATGGGAATTGTTAATGGAAGGTCTTAATACAATGACTTAATGGAAGGTCTTAATACAATGACTTAATGTAAGGTCTTAATACAATGACTTAATGTAAGGTCTTAATATAACGATTGCACTCATATTCTTTAGCCCACATCAATGAAACAAATAGTTTTACCATATAAAGGCTAAGCTACTGTACATGTAAGGCAGTCTTATGCCTTGTCTGCTCAAGGTTCGCAGCACTGGTGCAAACCTTAAAGGGAAACTGTCATGAGCTCCATAAACTGGGGCTCAAGGGTTAGGGGACGGAGATTCTGGGGATTGGTGTTTCATACTCACCGGGTGATCCGTTCCAGCGCTGTGTCCCCGTAAAGTTGGCACTTGCACAAAGCACGTCTCTTTTCAGGCCACTCTGTGTGCGTGCTATCCCATTCATCCATATGGGAGAGCACATGCAAAAAGATGTGGATGCACCAACTTCACTGGGACAGAGTGCTGGAACTTAGGGCGTTCGGTGAGTATGCAACACTATACGCCGGACTCCCCATTCCTTGTTACTCAGGATGGACATCATAGAGTGGAGGTTCCCTATCTTAAAGGGGTTGTCTGAAACTTTTACAAATTTTTATTATTGATGACCTATCCTTTTGATAAACCATCATTAGCTGATTGGCTGGCTCCGCTGCTCATGATTCCCACCAATCAACTGATCCCAGGGCATGTTGTGAGTATAGACAGTGCTGGAGGCAAATAGCACTGTCAACATTGAAGTGGCCTGGTTTGGTACTACAGGCACAGTTCCCACTGAATTCAATGGGAACTGTGCCTGCAATACAGACGGTGCTATCAGCTTCTAGTGATCTCCATACTGACAGAGGGCCTAGGTCAGTGTGGATCCTGAGTAGTGAAAGCAGTTGATCAACTATTGATGAGCTATCCTCAGCATAGGCCATCAATAGTAAGAGTCCAGGACAACTCCTTTGAAATAACGCATCATAGCAACTTATCACCTATCCACCGATTAGGTGACAAGTGTTTCATCGCTGAGGATTTCACATTTGGGACCCTCAGTGATCACCGGAGCAAGGATCCCGAGTCCCTCGTGTGAATGGAGCATGGTCACACTAACACGTCGTTTACCATCTATGGGGCTGACGGAGACGTCATTCTTATGATTGATGGGAGTATGAGCGATCAAACACCCATCACCTATACTGTGGATAGTCAAACAAATATATGGGGGACGGCGCTCCAACAGTTGGTTGTAGGTGGTGAGCTGATCCAAAAGTCCTTTATTCACAACAAGATGGAGAGCAAACAGCCTGGACACTGGAAGGCATGTACAGCAATTCAGGGGTAGCAAGTGCAGAGTAAAGGAAAAGAAAAAAGGCTTATGCTCAATTGGAGAATGGAGACAGCTCAGACAGAGGAAACATACATATATATGTATTTTACATATATATGTGTATATAATTTAAAAAGTAGCACTTACTGATGTAAGGGGGATCTCTCCAGGAATGCCCCCTGCAGCATGATTGTTGCTGAAAAAGTTGTGCTTTGGACCCAAGGGTACTTCGGTATTTAGATTAATTCAATAAAAACAAGAAAAATAAAAGGCAACGCGTTTTGGATCTTGAAAAAAAAGGACCATGTAGAGCCAAAACGCGTTGCCTTTTATTTTCCTCGTTCTTACTGAATAAAGCTAAATACTGAAGTACGCTTGGGTCCAAAGGACAACTTCTTTCAGCCACAATCATGCTGCAGGGGCACTCATGGAGAGATCCCCCTAAATCAGTAAGTGTTACTTTTAAATTCTATACACATATACAGTATATGTAACATACATATATATGTATGTTTCCTCTGTCTGAGCTGTCTTCATTTGCCAATTGAGCATAAGCCTTTTTATTTTCCTTTACTATACTGTGGATAGGGGATAAGTTGCTATAGTGGGATAACCCCTTTTAAAGCAGCTTCGCTCTGATGGGCTTAACGCGTCCATGCATTGTATGGACAGCCATCAATTTGAAATTGGCAAATATATAGAGAGAAGCCGGATTCACAGCAATCGGATTCGTGTTACTTTGGCTTCATTTTCAAAAGGTTGTCTTCGTGACAGAACTGCTTTCAGATGGACGCGTTTCTATTTGTGGTTCATGGGGTGATTGTAAGGAGAACTTGATTTGTTTACCAAGGAGAAGACAATCAGATCTCGTGTAGAAGTATGGGCCCTTAGGAGAAATACAAATCACACCAGCCTGTTGCGGTATCGAGTGATTTCTAATTTATTCAAAGTTGCATGTGGTTTATATATCATAAATGACATCACAGGAAAAGTACATACCTCCAAAATTAATTAGAATACATGATAGGCTACAACTAAAATAATTAACATAAGTTCACAGCTGTTAAGGTGTAACTATAATATACAATGAAACCGTTATGATTTCAGTGGTAAGGAATGCAAGGGAAGGGGGTTTGGAGGACTATCTTATCTCTGTCTTACCCAGTACCACTCACTGGTATATAGAAATGGTTTCATTTAACCCCTTCACTACTTATACTAGCAGCATGCCATATCTTTCTAGTCTACAATCTAATAGCAAAAGCAATTAACTGATACATTGATACAATTTTCTTAACAGTGCTGGGGCTAAAAAATCACTTTGTGTAAAGACTGCACACGACTTTATTCCCTTTAGGCCTTTAGACCTGTCAGACGAACCACATCGAAAGTTGTCACTTGACCACTGCTTGGCACCATTATTTTGGGCACTGTACCTTGGTATTATTGGAGCAATGTATGGTAATGGCATTTGGAGCTTGCAGAGCGGTATTATCTGGGTACAATAAGGAACTAATAATTTAAGTCCTGTACTCTGGCATAATTTGGGCACTGTATGGCACTGCTTTTGTATTACTGTACAATGATACAATTTGAGGATTGTATGGTACTGTCCTTTAGGCGTTATACTTTTTGTCTTAACACCTTACTCTAGTATTATTTGAACACTAGTAATGTTGGAGGAAAGATTAATACTTTTGGGTCATTTTATATTGTAGTGACACCATGTTCATTTATTACCCTAGACCTACTCTAAAACTGTCCTAAAACAATGTTGTCACTAATGCGATGCCTCATTAGTTCACTAAAACTGCACATTAGGACACATTTTACTGCACAACTAGAACTACTATGACAACAACCCATGTTAAAGCGTATCTGGCACTAGACAGATCCTTATACACGGCCATACACTCATCAACATGTACACTCACCCATTCCAATTGTATGGGGGGCAGTTGGGGGAGCGGCTGTCGACCCACAGCTATGTAACGTGTATGGCTAACGTTATTTTTAGAGGATTTTATGCACTCAAAAAACGTCTTTAATTGTATTACTAATACCCTCTATTAGGGAGTCTGATCCCTCGGGGAAGCTAAAAAAGCCTTGAAGGACTCAAAATATTCTCTCTTTCTAGTTTTGCAAACTTTTTATTGCATAGAAATAAGAGGTTCCTTCATGGGAGTGCAGAAGCATTCCCTAACATTCCCTTATCAAGACAATGACTGTACCTCGATTTGCGTCCGCCAGTCCTCGGTAAACCAAGAACTAGACATATGAGGTGTCAGGATAGCTGAGGATGCTGATAGTTGGACCCCCATAAGCTATATACATTTATGGCATATTCAACAGAATCGCCATCATGCATGTGATCCAGAAAACTCTTTAAAAAGGACTTGTCATTGGATAAAGTCAGTGGGCTGGTAGTACGGCTCTGCAGACCCAATAACTTTATCCGCAATTTTTTTCATACCTCCCAGATGGGCTTTTAGTTTCAGCTTAGTCTGCCCAAATGACACAATGACAGCGCAGGGAACTGGAACTAAGAAGAGCCCTCTGGGCAAACAGATCAGGATGAAACCCCCCCCAAAAATTGAGTCAGAGGGGCCGCGGCTATAGACCCCCTGATTTTATCCCATAACAGTCCCCTTTAGGACCATCATCTTCATTATTGCATGTCAGTGGTAACTTACCGTGTTTCCCCGAAAATAAGACAGTGTCATATTAATTTTTGTTCAAAAAGGTTTAACTTTTTTTTACATGTATAGCTGTCTGGACACTATTTAAATTGACTTTTTAAATTAACTGTTAGCAGGGCTTAATTTTGGAGTAGGGCTTATATTTCAAGCATCCTCAAAAAGCCTGAAAAGTCATTTTGCATCCTCAAAAATTCTGGAAAATGATGCTATGTCTTATTTTCAGGGTATGTCTTATTTTCAGGGAAACAGGGTATTACCGTATATTCAAATGTTTAGTCATTTTTGTAAATCCCTTTTCTTGGGAATGTCTTGCAATAACGACTCCCAGGCTTACGCTTTCTTATCAGTGATGCCCAATTATAGCTGGTCTGAAGCCTGATCTGATATTTTTGCAGTTCTTTCTAACTTCATGGCTCAGTGATCACAAAAACTGAACACTATTTTGCTCATCCTGTCTACTCCCAGGTGCAAAGCTGAGTTCTTCTATAGCGGAAGGGAAACAGTTGATGCAAAACTTGTCCAGAACCGTGTCTCACGAGCGTTACCTGAAGAAAGCAGAGGAGTAGAACAGTTTCACTGCAGCAATAATAGTTTTCAAACTAATTCATGTATCAGTCAGTCTGGTAATTAATCACCCCTGCTGGTTTACGGCTTGGATCACAGACCGAGGGCGCATTCACATGGACGATATTCTCACTGAGGTTTTGTGTGATGTGATACACACGAAACTCGCAAGAATATGAAATCCATTCACTTGAATGGATTCATTCACACTAGCGATTATTGGGCTGAGTATCATGGTGCCCGCCCCTGTGAATGTCGGCTAACACTGCATACGTTGGTCTTATTTTCTAGGGGGCAATTAAATACTGATTACATAGGGTTGTAATGTCAGGGCTCGGTCAGACGAGCGGAGATTAGCGCCTTTTTCCGCATGGAAAAAAATGCAATGAATGTGCGGGAAAAAATCTGCACCTACAAAAGACAGAACATAGGCCGCCTGCAGACGGCCCGGGTCGGATCCTCGCAGGGACCAGTGCAGTTTTGTTCATAGGTTACGATGGATGCATACACTTAATAGTGTTGCATAGGTTGTTAGGGTCGCGGGCGCATGCGCATTAACTCTGGAGATTTGACATTAAAAGAGCGCAGGTTTAATATGGGAGGTTGCGCGTAGAAGTCCTGACGTAGAAGCGGTAGCTGGCGCATGCACAATGGCGCGTACGGAATGAGCATGCACAGTATAGTCTTCCTGTACATTGGGCTGTGAGTCAGCGTGATGGCGTGATGACGCACGGTGAGTCTGCGGGCACACGCACATTGAGGAATATGGACGCCGAGGATATGAATGGATGTCATGAATGACGCTTCTGATACCTGGGAACCGGACGAGGCGAACCACCCCTACTATGTAAAGGTATTGGCGGGTAGATACGTGGCACAGCTGTAAGCATAATTATTAAGGGGGAGGAGTAACATCAGAGCAAATGATTAGCCAAGAGCACATATGTTTTATTATTTAAGGGGGTTGTCTTGGTGGTTGTACATGCTTGATAAAGACCATTGAATGGTCGAAACGTTTCCTGTACCATTTTGAGGGCGCCCACCCACTGGCGTTTGCGTTTTTCGCGGCGTTTTCGCGGCTTTTCCATTAATTTCCATTGACTTTCATGGGTGCATTAGGAGAAAAATAGGGACACATATGCAACTGACAGTTCCTATGTTAAAAAACGCAACGCAACGCAAAAAAAACGCCAGTGGACAGGAGTACATTCCATTCTAATTGCTCTGCAGAAAAAACGCAAAACGCAGAGAAACGCAAATCGCCAGTGGGTGGGCACCCTAAATGATGGAATAAATGCCTGTTTTGTGCACTGAAGCCATCCTGCTGCCATTCGTATTTGATTTGGAGGTTGATAGAAATTGGAACAGTGGAGTTCATTTTCCAGAATTGGCTGTGCAGTATTTGCCTCCCCTGAACTGGGTGTATATCGATCGTGCCGCTGGTATAATCTCTTTTTGGACTGCAGGAACCAGCGCGGCGCTCACCTCTCCTGCGGCTCTCACTCTTTGAGCATGCGCAGAGCGGAGCCGGCGGCCCGGAGTGACATTCCTGTGCGGGCCTCTGTGAGACCTGCACAGAAATAGAGCATGCCGCGGTTTGTTTTCTGCGTGTATTTTCATGGGGACAGATCGCGTCCGTCTGCATAGGATTGCGTATTGTAATGTAATCCTATGCAGGTGGGCAGGGGCAGAAATTCTGCAGGCAATCCTGTGCAGGGGGCCATATGGGTGGCAATAGACGTGGTCATGCAGATTTTTTCCCGCACATGCATTGCGTTTTTTTCAGCGCAGAAAACCGCGTGAATCTCCGCTCGTCTGACCGAGCTCTCATCTGTTCCATGCTTGTATGAATCTGTATTATGGACGCGTTACAGTACACTCTTGTGAAACTGGCTTTAGGGACCTTTTACATAGGATGGACATTTCTGCATCCCAATGTTATCCCTATGAAGCTTGAATTCCGCACCTCTTAAAATCCGCACGTCTTTATTCCAAAAGTGTAATATTAAGTTCCGCAGCGGAAAAGCTTTGCGTACAAAATTGTTGTTGCGGATTTCTAACATACAAGAGATGTAATATTGTGATTAAAGCCTGTGGAATAAAATGCAAGAAGTTCTGCAGGTAAAAACACAACGAAATCTGCACTCATTGACAAAATCCACAACTGTGCTGCATCCTGCGGACAATTCTGTTCCGTGTGAAAGACCCATAAGGCCTCCAGCACACGACCGGGTGGGATCCGACCCTTCGCCCGGCCGGTGACCCGGCTTACCTGTCCGTATTCTTCTTTATTTGTACAGCGGAAGCGTCGGCCATCACGCATGAACAGTACAGATTATGCCGTGCCGTCGCTTGGCGTTGACACGGATCCCGCAACCTTTCCGCAATGATGATTGTGGAAGGGCTGCAGAACGGACGGCTTCCATTGACTTCAATGACAGCCATCCAGGCTGAAACTGCACGGAAATGGAGCATGCTGCGATTTTTCTGCCACGAGCTGAAATCGCAGTTGATTTCTGCTCGTGTGCAGGAAGCAGCGGTTCTCCATGGGAGGCTATAGCCAGTATTTGCTGCGGAATCTGGGGGCAGCCGGCAGCCCTGGATTACGCAAATTCAATTTTTATAATACTCTACAAGGGTTAAATCCCGGGGCAGTTGGCCCTAGGCTTCCTTCACACGGGCAATAAAATTAAGCGATTTTAGCGCGATGCGAGAATGAGTAAAAAAGCAGAATTATGAAACCAATGGTTTTCAAAGCGCTGCGGATAAAGCTTGTGTTATGCAAATAAAGATTATTATTATTACTATTGAACCAATGATTTTCAATGGTTTCCTTCCCATTAGCGATGTTTTCACTGATGCGATGTGGAGTGAAAAAAAATGGCGGCTTGCTCTATCTCTCTGCGATTTGCAATACTTTATCTCCCATGTTTCCCTATGGAGGCTCCTTTTTATCGCATCGCCATGCACGGATTAGCGATTTTCGTGCGATGCGTTTATAACATTAAAAAGTCCTATAGACTTTCGCGAAAAGAAAGTCGCACGATTTTACCGCAGGCGGCAGCGATGCGAGATTATTCTCAATAAAAAGCTGCTCAAAAATCGCAGGAACAAAGACGTGAAATTTGTGGTGAAAATCGATAGCGTGAATCGGTATACTGTGGATTTAAATTCCGCAATGGAGATCAGTGTAGGGCTTAAACAGACGTTTGCTGAGCGTTTTGCGGGCATGAAAATCACACCTGCAAAATGTGACGAAGCAATGCCATTGCTTTCGATGGTTTCGTACTCACAAGTGTGCTTCCCGCGTGCGCAAAAGTGCGGAGTTTGAACTAAAAAAAGAAGACAACTTTGGATTTGCTCCGTAGCAGCGAGCATGCTCTATGTTACAGCAGATTCCATGCGTATTAGCTCCATTGATCTCTATGGGTGCGTTTGAGCCCACAGCGCTTACACAATTAACATTATGGGCATGGATTTGTACGCACGTTGCAAGGAAACCAGAGGAGACTGAGAGGGAGAGAGAGAGAATACGCAATTCATTCCGCAATCATTCGCAGCTCTTCCACTGCGGATATCCGTCCGCGGAATCTGTGAGCCCAGCCTTCCTGTCACCTAGTGTGAATGCAGCCTAATGGGATTTAGACCTCTTGGCACCCGCTTGGAGGGAGATCACATGTCACATTTCTATCCTGACATCTATCGCCTCTATGACTGGAGTTACTCTAGAAAGTATCTCGGAGGCAGCGAGGCGTGCCGTCTGAGTACTTGCATGTGCTAATATAAGGCATGCTATTTTTTCCACCCCCCTACGCATGAATATAATTAGCCCTTTAGGGGATTTGTGTAATTGCACCCACTAGTTCATCTTATCTACATGGCCCTGTTTCATTAACATAAGTGCAAACTACTTTCCTTACATGGGGAAAAAAAAGTGAAACCATAACCGCATTGTAAGAACAGAAATAATCCCTGGGACTGCGCTGCTTGCCTTCATACCGCATGAGATGGCTTGAGAGTGGGTGCAAGAGTCACTATGTGATATGATGGAAATTTCAGGTAACTGTCTTGTGTTTCATACATGTATGACATGTGTTCTGTCAGGGGAAAATATATATGATATATTTATGGAAACCTCAAGTTCCATTATTGTTAAACAGGTTATCCAGAACTGAGATATTAGGATAGATTCGTAGGGGTCCGATATTCAGCACCCCTGCTGATTTGGAAGGGTTGCCGTGCTTGGCCAAGAACTGCAGCCCTCCATTGTATACCAGGCACAGCGCTGTACATCGCATATTGGTGGTGTCTGGTACTGCAGCTCAATCCCATTCACTGGAAAGGAACTGAGCTACAGAAAGGCTGTGTGACCGATGGACATGATGTTACAGGACAAAGCACTCACCTGTCCTTTCAAAAAGTTATTGACAGGGGTTTTAGGGAGTCAGACCCCCGTTGATATATTAACAAGTAGGTCACCAGTATTTAAGTCTTAGAAAACCCTTTTAAAATTCCAGTTTAGCTTTTGGGGGAAAATTCAACCTTACAAGGTTTTTCCAGGAAATTTTTATTGCTGTCCTATCCTCAGGATAGTTCATCAATACATCAATGGCTGATCGCCTGGGGTCCTTCGCTTGTGACCCCAACTGATTAGCTGCTGTCATTGATAAAACACACAGGGTGCAGTGTGAAAGCAGATAGCTCAGTCTGTGTAGTGGCGGCGTTGGTCATTGCAGGCTGGGGTCTCATTAAAATCAACAAGAACTGCGCCTGCAATGACCAGCACCAGCCACTACGCAGGGGGCGGATCTATCTGATTCTGCTCCACACCCTGTGTGGTGATAGCGGTGTCCAAACAGCTGACCAGTCCGGGTCTTGAAATAGCAGACCCCAGCTGATCAGCTATTGATGACCTATTCTAGAACTTACTATACCATTGATTCTATTAACCTGAACTTTTATCGTGAACTCTCAAGCATTCACAAGCAAGATAACAGATCAGGAGCGGAGAACAGCAATGGAGGATTCATACACCAAAGCTGATAACAGAAAGTTAGGGACTAGAGATGAGCGAGCATACTCGCTAAGGACGATTGCTCGAGCGAGCATTGCTCTTAGCGAGTACCTGCCCACTCGAGACAAAAGGTTCGGCTGCTGGCGGCGGGCAGGGAGCGGCGGGGGAGAGTGGGGAGGAACGGAGGGGATATCTCTCTCTCCCTCCTCCCCCCCCTCCGCTCTCCCTGCTCACTGCCGCAACTCACCTGTCACCCGCGTCGGCAGCCGAACCTTTTCTCTTGAGCGGGCAGGTACTCGCTAAGGACAATGCTCGATCGAGCAATTTCCCTTAGCGAGTATGCTCGCTTATCTCTATTAGGGACCATATTCCTCAGGCAACTGCATGGTGAGTTGAGCCAGAATATATAGTCATAGGTGAACGTGACATCACTGACAGGAAATCTTGCTACTGTTCTTAAAGAGTTACTGCACTTTTAAAAACTTTTAACTTTGCAGAACAACATGTCAAAAGTTTTGATCAGTGGGGAGAGGGGTGCTGAAACCCCTACTGATCGCTAAACTGAAGGGGCTGCAGTGCTAATGCGAGTGCTGTGTCCCTTCGACTGTCATCATTCCCTGTCAGCTATTCTCGGCGGCTGAAGACAGACACATAGACTTCTACAGACATCTATATATCCACTTTAGCAGCCAAGAGGAAATGACAGGCAACTGTGGCAGCCAAAGGGGCACAGTGCTTGGGTGAGTGTTGGAGCCCGTTCATATCAGCGATCAGCGGGAGTCTCAGCACTCAGATCTGCACTGATCAAAAGTTTTGACATGCCAAAAGTTTTTTAAAAGTGCAAAACTTTTTCAAATATAAAGAGAATACATGAACTCCCATCTGAACCAGCTGATGGCAGAAGAGAGAAAAAGCAGAACAGGGTGTAAGGAAGCAGCCAGGGATCATCTGGCACATGAATGCTGAAGTCAGCAGTTCCAAGTGGCACATGGAATCTGCGTTTCAGGCTTCCTTCACACGCACTATTTTAGTGGTCTTCACCCCCCCCCACAATAAAAAGCCAGCATTTTTTAAAAAAAGGTACATGCATTTTTTTCTTTTTTTGGTGATATTGGTTTTATTTGCACATTTTTAACATGCTGTTTTTCTAGCATTTTTCATGTCAAATTGAGAAGCCTATGAAAAAATGCCCCCTCAACAATGCCAATTGATAGCCTGCTGCGATTGCAAAAAAAATGCAACCGACTCAAAGAACGTATGACAAGTAAAACAAAAAAAATGCCACAAAAACCGCAGTTTGTAGTATGTTTAATATTTCCATATTGACCTCCAAATAATATCTGACTGCAGTGTTTTCTAAAAAGCAAGACAAAAAACACAAAGGGAAATGTTGTTAAAAACATATTTCCCCTGTACAGACCATAAGTATACAGTTGGAGGGATGAGCTGTGATCTCCTCTATTATAACTGTGTGACAGGAGCTGTGTGATCATTATCAGTATCTGTGATAGGAGTGCCTGTATCCCCTCTAGGCAGTTTCTGTTGTAGGATTCATGTAATAGCATCACACAGACTGAGAAACGGACTAGTTTCAGACATCATAACCCCACGCAGATCGGGGTTGGTCAAAATTGTGATCACATGACTATCTGAAGAAAGAGAGGCCAGGAGTTTCGGGCAAAGAAAATAACTAACCAATGTAACACTAGTGACTTATACATACTGGGGGGATAGCTGCATAATGAATAAATTAAAAACTTCACTTGAGTGGCCCTTTAACAATAACCAGACTAGCTCTATATAGCGCCCCCAGAAGACAGCAGTCCATGTGAAAAACTGTTGATCTGAATAGCCTTATAAACTATAATATGGCTGTGAGCTATCTGTGGAATAGTAATCTTTATTTGTATAACGCCAACTTATTCCGCAGCGCTTTCAATGCATGAGGGAGCTCAGTCAGGATGGGGTGGTGTGGTACAGTAGGTTTGAGGGCAGGAAATGTACATGATGGGCATAATTTAAGGGCAGGGGACTAAATTGGGAGAGTTGGCATGCCTCTTTGAAGAGTTCAGTCTTTAGGGCACACAGCACATGGCCTGAATATACAACTGTGTGAATGGGCACTAACAGTGATAGACAAGATCCCCTCTGAAATAATGGCATCCAGAATGTCCATTCCTTAGTGCACTACCACCTACGCCATACTTTGCCCACATTGTTTTTTTTATCAATGAGTCCCAGCGGGCACATATAGGGTGGGGGTGGGGTGAAGGGTCCAGACAGGGCGGATTTGCTTTGGAATTTTTGTGGCATTTACAGTAGCAGCGAAGTGGATGAGATTTTGAATATCTTGTCCACAAGCTGTGGAAATAACCTGCAAAAAACCTGTGCGGAAATTGCCGTGCGGTGCGGAATACGATTCCGCAGCACGTCAATTTTATCACCGCTGCCATTGTGGAATTCACCTCTACTCAATGAGAAGAATGCCCGCTGCGGACATTCCTTCGCAAATCAGCTCTCGTGTGAACCCGGCCCTATGAATCAATCAAGCTGTCATCATGCATGCATAAAATTAGTTTTCTCCTCTGCAAATGAGGGCCCCCAGCATGCATGTACCTACCTTTGCTGTGGGGCCCATGGTGAAAGGAAAGTTTATATTGTGCCAACTTTTGTTTTTTCCCCCACTAAGATTGCCCATGCACCCCTCACAACTGTTTTTGGTTCTGCACGTCCCGGAGCGTCCCTTCCATTGTTAGATTTCTCTGCTCCTGCTTGCACAGTGCCGCCTTCTGGAATTTCCCTCTGCATTGTCTGGCATATGTTTGCATTGCTCTACCAGAAGCAAGGACAGGCACATAGGCAGAAACGCCATCTCCTTGCAGCTTTCACTGAAATGTGATTCGACCCTGACGCGGGTCTCTGAAGGACAATTGCGTAATGTACTTTAGTTAAGAACGTAAATTGGAATTGAGTAGAAATAATCCATGGTGTATATGTAAGCATGGGCAAAGAGGCAACTGGCAAGTTATTCTTAACCCTTTTATAACCAAGGGCCATTGATGCGCCTGTTCTGGATTATATTCTGCACTTCTGGTATACTCCCTTTTAAAAATCATAACTTTTTAAAATTCTTCAGTGACACAGGAGGTCTTTTTTTTTGTTGTATTTTTCCATGGTACCGTTTAATGTATCGTATAATGTACTGGAAAACTTTTTAATCTTTTTGTTTTGCATTCTATGGGGCTGTGTGAGGGCACATTTGTGCGGGGTAACCTGTAATTTGCCTTGGGACCATTTTGGGGAACATACGATCTTTTATGGCTTTTTATTCAATATTTTTTGAAGATGAAGTGACAAAAAAAGCGCAGTTCTGACATTAAGTATTTATTTTTCTGACAGAGTTACCAAAGTGAGTTTAATGATGTGATATTTTAATAAACTGGACCTTTGCGAAAGCAGTAACACCAATTTTTAGTTTTTTTTTTGCCCCATGACTGGGAAAAGGGGGGAATGGTTAAACATTTAATAGTTTTTATTTATATAATAATTTTAAACTCTCTATTTAACTCTTTTTTAATTAACCCCATAATGGATTTGAACTTGCAGTCATTTGATCGCTTACACAGTATAATACAATACTATTGCATTACATTATAGCATGTTTCAAAATGTTTCCTATTAAAGATGTGCCACAGGAGCATCTTAATAGGCAAATGACCATAGCAGCCCTTGGGGCCTTTAGAAGGCCCAAAGATGCCATGATACCAGGCGGCGCACTGCCGCAATATTATTGTGGCAGGGTTGCTGGGGACATTTGCATCCTAATTGATTGGGACATTTATATGCATTTAAAGGGTTAACAGCTGCAATTAGAGTACCCTCCAATTTTGGTTGTTGAAGGCTGGAATCAACTGTCATATATAGCAAATACCTGCCCTGTATAACACAGGGTGACTTCCGAGCCCGCTGCACACACAGCATATGCTATAGATGGTTATAGACATCCTGACTGCATGGGACATATGCAGTTAGAATGTATATAGACATATGTGTGATGGGAAAGGGTTAATTACATTAGTTCTCTGCTCTTTGACTTTGCTGACTAACAGTTGTAGAAATGACTACTAGACAAGGGCGTACATAACACAGAGGCAGAACATGTGATTGGGAGAGAGGGGGCCCAAGCTCTGATTGCACCATCCGTGAGCAGTGAGAACGTACGGAGGAGTTTCTACCCAGGAGGAATTGCAGTGTTTGAAAATGGGTAGAGAATTGGCCAAAGGGTCATGTTAAAGGTCATGGAATGTGAAACAAACACCAGGTTCCCTTGTCCTGACAAAACCAAACACCATAATGGACCCATCTAGGTTTTTGCTATGGACCTCCATTTCTAGTATTAATGCCGCTATTATTGGGAAACTGGGATTACACAGAAAGGGGGACATCTCGCAGATTTTTTTTTTTTATTATAAATCTTAAAGTGTACCTGGGTTTTCAATAAGTTTTCTAAAAACCACCAGATTCTCCTTGCTCACTAATTTGCTGCTGTTTGCACTCTGTTTCATGTCTGTAAGTTCTGATTTTCAGGCGGTCTTCACTATTTTTCTGTTGCTCTGCTGTTTACAATCCCCTTTCATGCAGGTGGTGTGTAACAAGCGTAGCATTCTAAAGTAGTTCACTGTCCTGCACTTCTTTGCCCTTCCTTCCCATGCTGCATTGCATTGTCTCTGGTCCAATCAGTAGGGAGGCAGTATCTGAATGCCCATCCCTCTGCTTTCATAGGAGGATTCAGGCATTTAGAGACATTCAGGTCAAAAGGTTAGTAGAACCACTATGTGTGTGTGTATAATATGTGCACAGACACACACCAATGTGCTGTTTCAGCAGGAGAGGCAAAGACTGTGGAGAACGTTATCCCAGTGTCTGCATATCAGTTGGCCTGCAGCCTCTGAGTGCATGAGAGCTGCCTGTGAAATTAACCCCGCCCACATTTGCTATGGAGATGTCCCTGTGTCCTTGTTACGAAGGAAGACGTAATTTACAGTGGTAAAACAACAACATTGTTAATGCAAATGTATTACAGAAAAGATGAGACTAACACAAGCTAGAAGTGAGCAGAAGTTGTTTGAAAAGTTAGTGCCCCTTTAAGACACAAGATAACATTTCATCCAAGCTATGTATTGCTAATTCTACTTGTAACTATGCTTAAAGAGATTCTGTCACCATTTTTTTTGCACCTCTCTCTATCAAACTGATTACAGTGATATGTCTGCTGTGTGGATCTGTGCAGTAATTTTGTAGAAATTTGCCTTTTATCAATGCTAGCAAATGTATAGAGGATTACTTAAAGTAGTCCTGGATATTCATAAGCTGCAGGCTAGCTTCACCTACCCCGCCCTGCAGCCAGTGATTGACAGCTCTCTGCTTATTACTGTGCATAGAGCACTGCCAATCATTGGTTGGAGGGCGGGGTGGGGATGATATGGAATACCAGACATAGTCCATGGACATATATGGCGCTGCTTCAGGAAAACACAGCAGACCTTTTTTGTAGTCCTGGACAAACCACTTGCAAACACTGGCTATGAGCTGGTATGTCAGCAGGTTCCTGGGCCAAAGTCAGAGCCTTGCTCTTTGATATTGTAATTTACTAAAGGGGTTTCCTAGTCATTTCTGGCATAAAAAAGTAGCAAAATGTTTGCACGTAGTATTAACCCTTTGCAATCCAATTTTGGATTCAGGGTTTCCTAGGGGGCTTTTTCTTTCTGCCATTATACAATGGCGCCATCTGCTGTCTAGAGCCATTACTGCGGTATGGGACATGCTGGAGAGGCCCCCAGCAACAGAGTGGCCAGTAATCTACAGTAAGAATACCCTGCTGGACGTCTTCCGACATAGGAGCTGTACAGCCTTCAATCAGAATGTCTTCAGACGTCAGACAGTGGATCGGAAAGGGTTAATGTGCAAAAATCACGCTAGTTGAAACAAAACCATTGAAATCATTTGTTACGCTTTGTCACATTTTTTGGCCGTGAAGGTTGGGTGCTGTACTAATATTTCACTATGCGACCCTATGTGTACGCCCTTGGAACAAACCCTTTAAAGGTGCTTAAAATATTTCTTCCACCTTAGCCACATTAAGAGTTTTGCGCACACAAAAAGAACAGTGAAAACAATGGGTTTTATTTTCTGCGCAATACGCATGCAGATTTTGTGCATGCAAGACGTGCGCGAACACTTTCGTGTGAACCTCGCACTAGGGGAAAAAATAGTGCGCAAAAAAGAAAATGTGACCTGCTCTATTATTATGTGCATTTGTGCACCCAAGGCACCATTAGAGTGTGCAGTTTGTGGGGGATTCAAAAATGCGCCATTGTGAACGGTCCAGGCAGCGCAAAAAATACAATGACATGCGCTAAAAGGCGAGTGACAGCGCAGCCTTCGCAGCGCAAAAAGGCATGCTATTGCGAGCGTTTTTGCGCATACGCCTGTGGGAAGCCGCCTTTAAGCTATAAGCTACTGTAAATGCCGCAGATTTTCCAAGCGGAGGGTCTGCACAGAAATCTGCTCTGTGTGAACCCAGCCTAAGGCCGCTTCTCCACTGGCGTCTGTAAAAACGCAGCATTTACAGTGTTTTTGAGCGCAGTTTTCAAACGCGTTCCCTAGCGTTATTTTAATACACCCCATCATTTCAGTGGGTGATGTGGTGCGTTAAAATTGCTCAAGCACAGTAAAATAGAGCAGATAGAGTTCGAAAAGCGCAACGTTAGAAGCGCTGTGTTCCAACTCTCGTCTGAAAAGCCCCATTAAAATCAATGGAGGCGTTTTACAGCGTTTAGTGCGGCATTTAAAACACTGTGCTAAACGCTCTAAAAAACGGCCTGTGTGAGAGTGGCCTATGGCTGCCTTCACACGGGCGAGAAAATCCTGTGACATTTGCTGTAACGGTATACTACCCTTGGTACGCCAGCCCGGGTGCCCTAGATCTCACCCACAACTCCTGTCCCTGCCTACTTGCCTCCACTCCTGGCTAACCCTAGGCGGGCAACTGGGCAGTGGTCCCTACTTTCACTAGGGACCGAAAAAGAGACGCTGGCGTACCTGGAAGGAAAGGGTAGAATACTGACAGAAAAGGCAGATGTAAATAACCAACACAAACAATACTAAGCAGAACTGAGGCAGATGGAAAAACCTGGTGGATAATAGCAAGGTATGGCAGACAAGATGACAGAAGCAGGAGACCAAGCGATGCAGACTAGCTAGCACACTGAGGGAAACCAATAACTGGCAGTGATTACAAGTCTCTGCCCGACCTTTAACCCATTCCCGCTGCAGGGCGTAAGTTTACGTCCTGGGAGCGGGGTACTTCCCGCAACAGGGCGTAAACTTACGTCCTGGAGATAGCGCTGGATCATATGTGATCCAGTGCTATCCCGCAGCGGGAGCCGGCTGTCAGTCACAGCCGGCGTCTCGCTGCAGCAGCGGGGGGACATCAGAGATGCGCCCGCCACTGTTAACCCCTTCCCTGCCGCGATCTAAGTAGATCGCGGCAGGGAAAGAGTTCACAGCGGGAGCGCGGCTCCCTCTGTGTCTCCGGCCGGAACTCACGATGTCATCGCGAGAGCCCGGCCTGTCACCATGGCAACAGGACGCCAGACACTGGCGTCCTGTATTGCCTATGCCTGAGATCGCTGTATGAGCGATAAGGCATGGGAGAGCAGTAACTCTGCCATGCCTTATGACAGCGATCATCAGGGCAGTGATTAAAGTCCCTCAGAGGGACACAAACAGTGTAAAAAAAAGAAAGATTTAAAAATGAATTAAAAAAAATGTAAAAAAAAAAAGTAAAAAAACCATTTTTTATGCTTTTTCTCAGATTAGCATAAAAAAAGGTAAAAAAAAAATAAAACCCCACATATTTGGTATTGTCGCGTCCGTAACGATACGTACAATAAGTTGCACATGCTTTTGACTGTGCACCGAAAAAAACGCTAAAAAAAAAGCTAAAAAACTGAGGCAAAATGCTCATTTTTAGCATTTTGCCTCACTAAAAACGCAATAAAAGTGATCAAAAAAGTCGTATGTTCGCCAAAATGGTACCAATAAAATCTACAACTCGTCTCGCAAAAAATAAGCCATCATAGAGCTCTGTACATCAAAAAATAAAAAAGTTACGTGACTTTGAATGCAGCAATTTAGAATAGAAAAAAGATTTCCAAAAAAAAGGGTTTTTATTGCAGAAAAGTGGGAAAACCTAAAAAAAATGTTAGAATTTTGGTATCGTTGTAACCGTACCGGTCTGCAGAAAAAATGGAAAGTCTCATTTATGCTGCATGATATACGGTGTAAAAAAAAAAAAAAAAAATCTATGGCAGAATTGATGCGTTTTCTCTCTCTGCTATCATTAAAAAAAAAATAAAAATTTTACAATATAGTCTATGTACCCAAAATTGGCATCGATAAAAACTACAGTTCGCCACGCAAAAAACAAGCCCTTATACGGCCGCGTCCACGGAAAAATAAAAAAGTTATGGCTTTTGAAAAATGGAGATGGAAAAATACCAAAAAATCGCTTGGTCCTCAACGCCAAAATAGGCCATGTCATGAAGGGGTTAAGCAAAAGCCTCCACCCAGGGGCGGAGAGAGAGAGACAGACAACTCCCAACAGAACACGACAAAAAGGAGCTTGCGCACGGCAGCTGCACTCACAGGTGCGCACGCTAGGCACGGCGCACCCCCAGCACCACGCCGGCCAGGCACCCGCGTCCCTGGCAGCAGGACAACAAGCTGGGGGAACGCGCCCCAACCACGGGTCCCCGCACACCGCCGCATGAAAACATTTGCACATTGGGAGATATGCAAATATGAACCCCATTCTTTTGAATCGGGTCATACACATGAGCGATGTTTTCCTGCATGGCACCACAATGACACAGAAACTCGCAGAAACACGTTTTTCCACCTTGGAATTCTGCATGTGGATTTTGCCCGTTGACAGGACTAAACCCATGCGTGGATCTGTGCCGCCAACCGTAGCAGATTGCTGCAGATTTGACGTGGTTTTTAGAGATGGAATTCATGCGCAAAATTCTGTGATTAATTCCGCTGTTTAAACAGACACTAAGAGCTGCGAATTCTCCACAGCTGATTCCGCAGTATGTCCTGTGTGAAGGAACTCTAGGACTTTATTAGTAGTGAAGTAATGGGGAGAGGTGAAGAAGCTGTCAGAATTTCTGGGCTTTCATATAAAGTTTTGCCACTTTATGACATTTAAAAACCATTAGAAATTCTAACATTTCAGTAAGATTGATGGTGCAGATGAAGGAGATAATCAGATGCAAATGAAATGCTAATGAGGCATCAGCAGATCAATGCATATTCATTCCATATTTACTTCTGTCCCTCATCCTTAATTCAGCTTTTAAGAGCAGTAACCAATTTTCACTTCTATAAGATCCACTCGTACTTTAACCCTAAATGTGGCTAAGGTGGAAGAAATATTTGTACCAGTTTTAAAGGTTTTGTTTCAAGGGTGTGCGCATAGGGCCCCATAGTGAAATATTAGTACAGGACCCAATGCTCACTGAGATCTTTGATAAATTCACTCCTTCCCGATCCATTTTGTTCATGCTGATTCTTTAGTTTAGATGTAGTGTGTTTGGCTTCCTCCGATGCTTTTTATCTGTCTATGGTGTTTCATCATCCTATTGCTATTATTTGTTCACCTCTGGTTATGCTGGACAATCTACATGAAAATTTCTTCTCTTGTAGGCGCCACAAAGAAGTGAGGCAATCTTCTAATGTCAATCTTCAAAGAGTCTGTGTAGCGTCTTACCAGTGCTGGGTAGGAGCCACGGATGTAGTAGCCCTGCAGATCTGGGGAGGTAATTGGAAATCAGCAAGGAGTCAGCAACAGGTGGTCCCGGTATGCAGTACAGAAGGATGAAGCAGCTAATGTAGTTTGATGGAAAGCCAGAAGTCAGCAAAGGGGGGGGGGGGGGGGTGGTGGCTTGGCATGCAGTATAGAAGGATGAGCCAGGTAACGTAGTTCGATGGAAAGCCAGAAGTCAGCAATGCATGGTTTCAGTATGTAGTACAGAAGGAGGAGACAGGTAGCATTGTCAGGAGGGAAGCCAGGAGTCGTTATCAGGAAGTCTTCAAGTCACGTGGAGAAGGAGGAGAGGATGTAGATCAAGGCTGTGGAGCATAATAATCACGCAAGGAGTGGGTGGAAAGGCCAGGCTTATATAGGAAGTGCTAATTAAAAGCAGGGCAGTGTCAGGACAGGGAGGCAGGAACTAGATCAGGAGCCAAGACAATGCTATGATCAGCAGAAGAGCTTGTCCAGGTTTGATGCCTAAAAGTCTGGAATATAGGGGACTCTGTACAAGTGCATACTGCTCATGGGGTAGGGGAAAGTGGATACCTGAGCTGAGGCCACTCCTCTCTCTGACCCTTTAGCAGATGCATAGGTGGTTTATATGATCTGCATACTTTTGTCCTTACCTTGAAGATTACAATTCCAGACATGTCAGTGTTTCCTCTAAGCTGTGTGCTCTGGAAATGATACAGTTAATAATTCCATGCCTGCAAACAGGTATAGCTGTTATTGGACTTGTTGAGCTCCTTAGTATGTTGCTTAATAGTCGATCTCTGATTTAAAAAAAAAAACTTACAATAAATCAACAATGCAAGCAAAGATAAGAAACTTTGTCACATATCTTATTAGAGACAAATGCCTCTTTCTCCACTTTCAGGCTCCTTTCCTCCCCCTCTGCACTGATCTCCTACTCTGATTTATCTGATATTCATACAGCAGAGAGGAGATGGGTCAACTTCACTGAGAGATCAGGTTACAAGCTGCTCATAGAAATCTGTGGAGACAAAACAGGGATTTGGTAGCAGCTGCAGAATTTAAAAAAAGTAGAGACACAGAGTTTTTACTGCTGACCGTGGTATATTTTCTGTTTCACCCCGGTGCTGGATTCACAGCTACACTGCTCAGTACTGCTGTATAATGCCCTCTATGCTGTTGCTAATTTTGAGGGAGTGCTGCAGAGGAGCAGGATTTTTTTTATTCTGTGTGCTGTGTACAGGAGAGGACATAGCAGCTGGTCTTCTGCTCTTACGTCCACTCCTTTCTACATAGACTTCTATTGGCAGCAGGTGTAATCTGATCTTCAGTGAAAGTGAAAATCTGTTTTCTATTTGGAGACAGAGTTCATCAATGAATTCAGAGTGAGAGAAGCGTTAAGGAGGCAGGTGGGGATGGGACTGGGAGGGGATGGTGGTAGGTGGAGAAAGAGGCATTTTTCTCTCTAATTAAACTTTTTTTTATATTCACCTGTACTGCTAATTTCTGAAAGGTTGTTATTATCAGAGTACACTTTAAAGGGGTATTCCCACCTCAAGTAATCATTACTGAGGTGAGAATACCCATCCGTATACCACAGCCAGAGTTAGCTGTGCTGTTTCCGTAACTTCCATAGAAGGGAATAGGAGTTAAGGAAAAGGAGTAGCACAACCAGCTCGGTTGTTTCCATAATCTCGTCCACCTATCACACGACATACAGAAAAGTATTCTCATCTCATCCATGACTGACTGGGATGGGAATACCAATTTAACTCTCTCTTGTACAGAGTGCACAGTTTAGAATGGCGCACTGAGACACCTCTTTTGAACTCCAAGTGATGTATGGAAAACTTGCAGGGCTGATTTTATAGAAAATGGTAAACCCCCACCCCACTTTACTATTGTAGATAATTTTTCTTGTAAGTTAAACAGCTGTATAGACAAAATAATACCACCAAAAGTACCTGAAGAGTACCTCCCCTCTGCAACCCCCCGCCCCACAGCGCACCCGAGTACTTTTCACCCGAGTAGTGAAGTACTCAAAAATTGCGGTGCTCGATTGCAAAATCGCCCTTACTGAGTACGTTCGCTCATCTCTAACCTGAAGTCATTCCTGTTGTTTCAGATGATTTTTCAGAATATGCTGAAAAATATGCACGAGGAACAACACTATGTCTGGACATTATATGATATTTATTACCAGCTTTCCCTCTACAGGCTCTATTTCTGATTGCTTTCCTACGCTATTGGGTGGTGACTAGCTTCTATGTGGTCTCCCATATAATGCCCACACATCTTAGAGAAGAGGAGAAGATGAGAAGATATTGCTCCTCCAGCTCTTACAACCTCATAAACAGCAGCATGGAGGACATTATACAGCGGTACTGAGCAATGTAGATGTAAATCCAACGCTGAGGTGAGATAAAACACTTGCTTGAAGCTGCAGCCCTTTGTGCCTCTTTCTGCCTCTTTTGCAGCTCCTCCTTCCCTCTCCTTTACATAGACTCCTATAGCAAGCAGTCTATGGAACACTTGCTTTAAGCTGCAGCCCTTTGTGTCTCTTTCTACCTCTTTTGCAGCTCTTCCTCCCCTCTCCTTTCCATAGACTCCTATAGCAAGATCGGTAACCTGATTTCTCAGCAAGCTGATCCATCTAGTCTATCAAGATAGATATTAGCAGCAAATTGAAAGTGAATAATCAGTGCAAGAGGGGGAGAGATGTGGTGGATAAGGGGAGAAGAGACATTTTTCTGTAATAGGATACATTCCACCATTTCTTATCTCTGCTTGTACTATTAATTTATCCAAAGTTAGTCAAAATGATAGTGCCTATTTAAATAATACCTGACAGAGTTCCCAATACGATGTAGTCCCTTTAAAATACTTCCATAAATTACCCTTAGGGTATACTCTTCAATGCCCCTTGTATAGGGCCTAAATAATACTTCCATATAGCATCTATAAAATACGGCATACATAGAGTCAGTATAATACCACTGTATGCATCATTGTAACAGTTCTCCCTTTAGTTGCTGGGATCTGCTCACTACTGAAGCTGACAGCCAAGCAGAATCTCTGACTCTCATTTATCCGAGACTTTGTTGCTTAGAAGGCACAATTATCATTATAAACTATAATAATAAAACAAAGTCTAGCAATAATCTGATGCTTTCTATTACTGAAGTCTCCGTCTAGATCTTCCTGCACTGAGGCTCAATATACTGGGGCCATTGTTCAAAGCAGAACAGATTTGGGAATTTGATGTTTCATCTTTACTTTAAAGTCAAGAGAAACTGTTGAAAGTCCAATGACTTGAACAACTTCCTTCTCTTCAAATAGGCTTTCTTAGATGATAATTGAAGACAGACTTGAAGTGAAAGAACATTTGTTGAAGATGCAGGATCTGACTTGCCCATTGTGAAACTGCTGAGGCCGTTAGATGAAAGTGTGTCTTCCTATGACCTAGAAATGCTTTGAGAATCACGGCTGAAGTGGCTGAGATGTAACCAAGGACAAAATGTTGATGTAAGAAGTATAATTAGGCTCATGTCCCTTTAAATGGTTCGTGCTAAAAGTTGAGTCTATCCTATACCAAGGATCTTTGAACTATTTTTTTGCCTTGTTGTAGTCGACCGCTACGCTAACAGACACATCAGAGTCATTTTAAACTGTAAATACATTGGATAATATGACATCCGGGTTTTACGCCATATTTATGTAGCAACTACGCCATTTGCTTTGACACATTTGAATGTTATTCAAGTTTTTATCAACATTTTCCACCACTCTTGTACTTCAAAAAGTGGCAAAAAATATACTATATGCATTTTTTTAGACTACAAGATGAACTTCCTTTTTCTACCACAAGATAGAGCTATATGCGTTGTACAAAATCCACGACTGTGTTCTGAAATGTGACTTTACCAGGCTGTTAAGAGTTGGGGATTTTGTTCATTAATTTGTATTTTTGCTTCGCAGTATACAGATTAGTCCTTTTTCCTCATTCCTTTTGATACGGCCATGCTATGGTTGGGTGAGCTTGCAAGTACATATAGTTAAGGATTGATATATAGATGTGATATGTTTAAATTTCTGGTCACTCTGCGCTTAGAGGTCCGGTGGGCGGTCCTATCAGTGATTGACAGCTATCTGGGTATGACTGTGCATAAAGAAGTAGCTGTCAATCACTGGTAGGACCGCCCACTAGACTTCTAAGAGCAGAGGGACTAGAGATCTAAGTGAATGAAATGCAAGTTCTGCTTAATCTTTCCCCATAAAGCTATATATCCATCTGCTCAGCTCCTCCGGCTCTATAACATTTGGCCTGTAGTTTGGACAGTCCTTTTACATTTTTTTACATTTTAAACCCCATAACAGTCTATCTCTAGATGGTTTTCTTTACCTTTTTGAGAAGACTCTAGATTTCATTTATATTCCCAGTCATGCTATATGGCCTGCTAAAAGGTTAGACATTAACTTGTATCAATGCTACCTTCTAATAGGCAGAGAGAAGAAGAGGGAAAAGAGGAGGCCCATGGCGCTGCCAAAAGGGGTTAAAAGAACCGACACACGCGCTACCAAGTCTCCAGGTATCGGTCCAGATATGGAACCAACTGGCCTCTTCAGCTTCAGAAAAGGTTGCAGCTACGGCCCTTCCCCTAAGATTTCTCTCCTCTATTCTCCCAAATTTCGAGTTTGGAAAATGGGAGGCACTCAGCATTAGAAAAATAGGAGACCTTTGCAAGGAGGAGGCTATAATGGATTTCCCCACATTAAACAGGATATTCAATCTCCATAGTAAAATGGGCTTTTCACACCTCTGACTAAGATACGCATTACAATCCTTTGACATTCATAAACCTTTGTTTCTTAAGACAGCCCTCATTTTCTTCTCACTCCCAGCAGGTACTCCTGGGGGTATATCAACCTTCTATGAGAATTCATTCTCTCAGATAGCACAATCTAAGTCAGCTAACATGATGCTTTGGGAGCTCGATCTCTAACAACATTTCAGCCTGAAAGAATGGAATCGGGCCCTCGCATGGACTAAAAAGATATCACATGGTATCACCCACTGGGAATCCTCCCAGAAGTTATTCCTCCGCTGGTACCTGACCCCAGCAAAGCTATCTAAGATGAATGAAAAAATCTCGGAGACATGCTGGAGAGAATGCGGTGCGAAGGGCACTTACTTTCATGGTGGTCGTGCCCGGTTGTACAACCCTTCTGGAACATAGTATGTGATTTTATTTATACTGTGACACACCAGTATGTATCCCCGGATTCAGCGCTGGCCCTCTGTTTTTTGAGCACCACCTCACACATCATCCTCGCGTCACGTTTGACAATCGCTAGGCACTGGAGATCAAAAGAGACTCCCTCTATTCTTGAAGTGAAAAACTCAGTGAATCACACTTTTCACTTAGAGGAAGCTTACGCTCGCAGATTTGCCACCAAGTCCACACAAATGTCTTTTTGGGCGGCTTGGTTGGATTACACGGCAATGAACCCCTTGTGATTGGGACGAGTGGAGGTTGAGGATATGTGGTGGAGGAAAGGCAGATGGAGGAGCCAGTCCGGGCCCAGCGAAGCCCTCCCCACTTCCAAACAACCCAGCGAGAAAGTTGCCCACTGCCCCCTCCTCCTTTCCCCCAGGTCCACAATTTCTGACATGACACAATTATCTTCTTCTGTTCTCTACTGTAAGATCCGATATGTAAGCAACTTGTACAAAATAGTGATAAACCTAATAGTGGAAATGTACCTCAGTTAGTTTGTTTGTTAAAATATTACTTTATTTCTTTATTTTTCTCTTAATTTATTTTTGTATTCTTCTTTTCTGTATAAAAATATTGCTAATAAAAATACAATTATTAAAAAAAAAAAGGGGTTGAAAGAATCCTTTATTTGGATGACACATTGGAACAGCACTTTCATCCGATCAGACATTTAATGAATTCATGTGCATCCCAGAGGGGGAAGGGGATGGAGCCACAGATGAGGGGCAGAGCCTAATGCTACCCTTTATTGACCAGTATAACATTAGGCTCCACCCCTTCCCCTACCCCTCAGAGCTGCACATGAATTCTTCTGTCAGTGTACTGTTAAGCTCCACCCCTGTCCATGGCTCCACCCCTATGGTCTGCATATGAATTCTCCCATCCTAGAACAGGTTTCTACAGGCTACACTGACAGTGACCATTTCCCAGACAACCCATGTAAAGAAGACCTGTTATGTTCTCATTTCTATACATAGCTTTCCAGCTATGACCCCGCAGTCTCTATTGCAACCTTTCTTTTGTTTAAAATCTTCCCTATTCCCCTGTATGGGGTGTTCTTAGATTTGGCTCCTGACATTACAAATGTGTCAATTGGGCGGTCCCCACTGCTTATTTTCTGTGGATGATGTCAGACTTCATTGACAATGAGTGATGGGGACCACCCACTTGACACATTTACAGCATCAAGTGCTGAAACTTAGAAGAGTCTGTAGGGGGGTACAGTGGTAACTATAAACAGAAGTAAGTCAATATTGGAGTAACCGGGGCAAAATTTGCAAATTTATGCAGCTGGCCACACTGACCCCAGGACATGACAGGTTCTCTTTAAGAGGATTAAAAAAAATAAGTTTGTTAAAAATTTTAAAATAAATATATAAACTTGCAAATTTACTGACCCTTTCTTCATGGTTCCTTCACTGCCACTGATTAGATCTGTTGCATGTGATCACATTCTTCTATGATGATCATCAGGCAGTCTTTGGTCACTGCTGTGATTGCATTGACCATAGCGACGTCACTACAGCAGACTGTGACTGGCCGGCCCACTTACATGAAGTGTTATCTCTATGGACAAGACACTATTGTGACTGTATGTAAACACAGATGAAACGGGGAACACAAGGGGATAGTAAGGAATAGTGATCTGATTTTCTTATTTTCATTCTTGGAAAACCTATTTAAAGGAACACTAAACCAAAAAAAGAATGAAAAAAGTAAACCTCACATAAACCTGTTCCACTGTGCTCTGAAAGAAGTCTTGTAGAAATCCTGCAGAGAACACAGGGGTTCATTTCTTCCTGATGCATTTCTCAATTTTTGCCTGGGCAAAGCTTAACCATCTCTGTGTTCCACTGCGGAAAAGGTAGAGGGGAGAGGCTCCAGCTGCAGTCAGTTCTCTTACAGCCAGACACAGGCTACTAAGGCCCCCTGTCCACGGGCGTTGTGGTATCCAGAAACAGGAGCTGGCACATGGTTCTCCACAGGTCAGCCTATCTGACAGATAGGCCGACCGCGAAGAATCGGTGCAATTCGCAGCATGCTGCGAATTGCCGTCCGCGAGCGGAGAATCGCAATGATTCTCCACTCATGGACAGGGGACGCTATGGAAAGCTTCAGCCTGCGTGATTTGCCGGCGATTTACCGCCGGTGAATTCTCGGTCGTGGATAGGGGGCCTAAGAAGGGGGCATGGCTCATCTCCTGGGACTTATAGAGAAGAGTTCTTTATATATTTATAAGTTGTAATTGTAGTTTGACGTAAAAAGTCCTGGGATATTGTTTTAAAATATTTTTTGTGAATTTTCTGTCTTTAGTATTGCTTTAATTTTACTATATTACACTCATTGTCAAATAAAATCCAGCACCTAGAAGGAGTTGTCAGAATCAAATGACACTTTCTCTCTGTGATTGTGAGATTGATATAAGTTAGTAATTACAATATCAGAGCATAAGGATAATTTATTGCGGAAAACTGAAGGGAGGCTCTAGTACCCTGTTGTACGTCCTCTAGCTTGGTTACAAGATGTGATATTGGCAGGCATGGAGGCTCTAGTACCCTGTTGTACTGCCTCTAGCTTGGTTACAAGATGTGATATTGGCAGGCATGGAGGCTCTAGTACCCTGTTGTACTGCCTCTAGCTTGGATACAAGATGTGATATTAGTAGGCATGGAGGCTCTAGTACCCTGTTGTACCACCTCTAGCTTGGATACAAGATGTTACATGGGCAGGCATGGAGGCTCAAGTACACTATTGTACTGCCCCTAGCTTGGGTATAAGATGTGATACGGGCATGGAGGCACACATGTTCTATTGCCATTAAATCTGGTGACCGGGCAGACTACGGAAGTGTGACAATGTTGTGGAGACATTCCTGTGACCCCCCTGTGTGTGCAGCCAGGCATTATCCTGCTGGAAAATGCCTCTTGAGAGGAACACATGTGGCTGCAGGATGTCCTGAACATATCGCTGAGCTATCGTTATCCCTCGTAGCACTACTAGGGGTGAGTGACTGTCATAGGCGATGGCTCCCCCAGACCATCACACCAGCAGGAGGCAGTGTGCCATTCGACAGCAAAGACAGGATTGAGGTGCTTACCCCAAGGTCTGTAGACAAGAACACAGCTGTTCTTAGTGCCCAAACTAAACCTAAATTTGTTGCTGAAGAATACCTGGTTCCACTCCTAGCAGTCTAGTTTCGTCGTTCACCACACCACTGCAATTGGAGGTGATGTTGGGTGTCAAAGCCAATACATGTAATAGGTGCCATGAGACCAAATGTCCTTCAGCAAAGTGCCTGGAAATGGTTTCGACAGATAGATGGGTGTAATGGTGGTGCCATCTGTCTATGGATGGCGGACAACAAAACAGTTGGAGCCACTTGTGCTTGCTTGTTAGAGGATCATATGATCCTCTCTACTGGTGGTCTGTTG